>NC_089845.1:66000783-67200783 GCF_035609145.1 Eleutherodactylus coqui | reverse complement strand
GAACTGATGAAGGGGTTTTGCCCTGAAATGCATTTTCACTGGCAAGCCATGCACACCCCACCTCCCATATTCACATGACTTATAATAGTGTCAGATCCTTATTAGATATTTCTAATGCAGATCAGACATTAATTAGAAAAATCAAAGTCTGAGGGCTCAGTCACACAGGCGCTGATCTGCCCGTGTTTCTGTATGACAAGACGGCCGCACTGCAGGTGCGGACGACTCTCCGCACAGGCCAGTGAAAAAACACATGTCCAGCAATGGAGCCGGTCATGCAGAGAGTCGTCCGCACGCGGTGCGGCCGTCTTATCGTACAGAAACATGGGCGGATCAGCGCCAGTGTGACTGAGCCCTGAGACTCAAAATTCTGATGCAGATTTGCATGCAAATCTGCAAGTGGATTCAGCCTCAGCCATTGGATGCAACAACTATACAGCAGCTATATCAATTCTTTTTCTCTGCAACGCCCATTTCAAAATCAGTGCATGGGGAAAAAACAAGTTGCTTCAACTACCCTCAGATTTATATAGCATCCAATGCAATACTAAAATGGTGTAGATTTTGGGGAGGAATCCACACTGCAATCCAAGCCAAAAATATGCCATGTGAACAGGGCCTTATATGTTAAAAATTTAGACCAATGTCTAAGTTCCTGAAACATTTTGAAATAGAATAATAGCATCACTTTGGTTAGTAAGACAAATATTATTGCAGTCAATTTCATGCTGAAATGTGAATAGCTTTTAATGTCTTGTCTCCTTACACATAAATTGTCTCATTTACACAAAATGTTATACATTGTATATGCTTACTGGGTTTCTTACGTCTTACGTATTGTATTGTGAGCTGACACCTGACATCAGCTGTAGGAAGGTTTAATGACATTTACTCACATCTGTAACAATATAGTGGATTTAGAAATGTTTGAGCTTTGCTACATTTTTACTATTTTTAAAAATTATTATGTGTATATTATGTTCTATTAGATTAATCTACAATAATTAGATTTGCAATACAGTGCACTGTTTTGATACAATACTGTTAAAAAGCTATTTAAAATTTTCCTATTGCAGTCACATTCAGAATATAAGAGTGCTATAAAAAAGATGTAAGACATAAAATGCTAATAATGACATTTTCCTTGACATAAAATGATAGAAAAAGCAAACCACAGCTGAAAAAAAATTGTACCATGTGTGACAATCTATAATGTTTCGCTAGTATTATTCCTGAACAAGAGAAATAATGTAAAAACCTTTAACACGCTCTCGCCAAATATTCTGTCAGTCTTCTGTCATGTAGCATTTACATTACTGTACTAAAGTCAGTATAACAGGATGGCTCATTATTTTTGCTTACAGACCTCATTAGTTGGAGAAGTGAGAGCAGCGGTAGGTAGCACAAAATGAAAGAGAGATACGGACAGGTCTGATATTATTCTAATGATGGACACCATAATCCAACCCTGCAAGATGTAGTCCCTCCTTGACGAAGACAGTGGGAGGTAATTAAATATAGTTGTATAAAAAGATTCTAAAGAGTGTATAATGCGTACAGTATACAGATATACTGTTTCTAAAAAGCCTAAATACATACAATTTTTCAGTATACATACTGTAGAAAAAGATTGAAATTGGCTCTTGCCATCTATAGTCTCCAGGGAATATAGTGTGTTTTATTTTATTTTTTTCAAATTCAACCGCTAGATGTTTCTGCATTCATTTTTGTGTAAAAGAAACTTTCTGGAGATGTCCTGCCAAAAGAGAGGCTGAAAGCTTATATAAATTAGGATTATTTCGTTTAGAAAGTGGATGGCTGAGGGGGGACCTAATAACTATGTATAAATATGTCAACCACCATAGAAGAATCACTGACACAGCACATATAAAAACTTTAACTGTTTATTCAACCATTGCAAAGTCTCAGTTCTCCTGAAACTTTCTCAAGCGACCAATAGTGCCAGTGCATGCAACCACAATTATATATTGTGAGACGGTGACCGGCAAGGTGCTGGAGGGCAGGTATGTTTCGCCTAGGATGCTCTCCTATGCTGCTTTGGGGAGCGCTTGGGCAGATACGTGCCACCGAGCAGCCTGGGCTCGGTGGAGGAAGCCTCATAATCCGGGCCGGCTTTTCCTGGAGTGACCAAAGTGAAGGCCCGGATTATGCGGCTTGGAGCCACTTACTTGCTACAACGTGTTAGTAGCTTAATGCTACTAACACTATACTGTCGGCTTCCTCCACCGAGCCCAGGCTGCTCGGTGGCACGTATCTGCCCAAGCGCTCCCCAAAGCAGCATAGGAGAGCATCCTAGGCGAAACATACCTGCCCTCCAGCACCTTGCCGGTCACCGTCTCACAACAGGGACGCTCCATGTATAGTAAGTGCTCAGACGAGCAGGATTTACTTTATGTTTGCCTGCTGTTAAGGCCTGTATTTTTGCTTTATTTGCTTGGAAATAAACCCAGGCAAAGCCTGGACTAAAGACTTTATCGCAAGTGTCACTGTCTCTGACTGCTTATGCCCAGGTTGCTACCGATCCTAAACGCTAATCCCTCACAATATATATATATATATATATATCTCAAAACGATCACTAACGTCTATTATAAAATTATTGCAAAATTCTTAAACATAAAACCTAGACCTTTTGTTATGCCTACCGTGTTTCCCCAAAAATAAGACACTGTCTTATATAAATTTTTGCCCCAAAAAGGGCGCAGTTTATTATTTTTACGGGGGGGGGGGCTTATACTCACCGCGGCGTCCCGATGCCTCCCGATGGTCTTCGGCGGCGCTGCGGTAAACTGCGTCCTCCTTGTCCCACAACTGAGGTTCTTCATGGTGATGGGGCTTTGAATACCCCACCTCCAGCAAAGCGAGCGCTGTGATTGGCTAATCGAGCGCCAGCAGCCAATCACAGCCGGTGCTCGATAAGCTAATCATAGCCATTCAGTGATGTCATTCACTGAATGGCTGTGATTGGCTGATCGAGCGCTGGCTGCGATTGGTTGCTGGCCCTTGATTAGCCAATCACAGTGCTTGATTTGCTGGAGGCGGGGTATTCAAAGCCCCATCACCAGCAGAAGCTGAGATACCAGACGGGGAGGACTCAGCAGTTTGCCGCCGTGGACCAGGTGAGTATTCATTTTTTTTGGGGGGTGGCATGTTAGCTAGGTCCTATTTTCAGGAAGGCCTTATATTTCAAGCCTCCCCTGAAAACGCAGTAGGTCTTACTATCGGGGTAGGACCTATTTTCGGGGAAACACGATATTCTAAATTGTGGGAAACCAATGGTAAGAATTGAAATAACCCTTTAATTGGAACCAGCAGGTAACACAATTAGGCCTCAGTCACACAAGCATTTTTTTTTCCGCACACAAAAAGGCGCTCAAAAAGAGCGCTTCTAAAAGAACCAAAGAGTTCCTAAAGACGCGTTCACATGAAGGATTTTTGGATGCGCAAAATATTTGCACCTGCCAAAGATAGGACATACAAGTGCAACTCGCATCTAAGGTCAGTGGTGCTCGCAAAGATAGGACCTGTCCTATCTTTGGAGCGTGCTTTCCATAGACTCCTATGGAAGCTGGAAAACATGCAGCACGTACCTATGTTCATGTGAACGGGCTACTTCAAATAGCTGTAATTCACCCGTTCACGTGACCGAGGCCATAGAGATACATAGATCTCTTCATCAAACAGATTGAAGAAACACTAAAATCATGACATTTAAATCAAGAATTGTAAAGTGCACATATAGGTATGAATGAGAAGTAGAAATTACAAGAAAGAGATTTTAAAAAAACCCACAAAAAGCATATCTTAGTATTGTAAAAGTAATGATAAAAGTCAAGGAAAACCCACAATGTTGAATCTTGAAAAGGACAATAGATTAAAAACAATAATGATGCATAGCAGACTCAAATTAACTTAACCCCTTAATGAACACCAATACACCTTTTTACGCCGGTTACTAATGGGCTTTAAATCTGCACATATGTCTTTTTAAGGTGGTAGTTTAGCTGACTACTGATAGCAAGGCTCTTGATCCAACAGCCAAGAATAGAGAAACTTCAGTTCCTGACAGCTTAACCCCTTATATGTCAGAATCAACAGCAACTGAAGCATGTAAGCAGGCGGTTCTTTCTGTTGCCCATCAGCACTCCACAGTGCGATTGCTAGGTGCAAATGGTTACCCAAAGCACTCCATGTCTAAGTCTAATAGGCTGTTGTTATAGGTGTAGTAGAATGCACTACATAAGTAGTGTCAAAAAAGTTCAATAAAGTTTAATTTAAAGAAAAAAAAATCAGTTAAAAACCATTTTTCCCCACAAAAACTCATATCAAATGGATAACATACAAGGAAATATGAAAAAAAAGTAATAGGTATTACCATGTTTGTAATGACCCAGACAATTAAAATATTTATCTTGCATAGTTCACTCTGTAAAAATAATTTTAAAAAGTAATGCCAGACTTGCTATTTTTCTTTTGTTTGTGTCCCAAAAAAATGTAACAAAAAGCAATTCAAAAGTCACTTGTACCTTAAAATGATACCAATAAAAACTGCAACTCTTTCACAAAAAACAAGATCTCACATAGCTCCGCTGTTGGAAAAATAAATGTTATGGGTCCTAGAATGCAATCATGCAGGTACAATTGTTTTTCTTTGAAAATGTGTTTTTATTGTGCTAAAGTGTTAAAAAGTAAAAAAAAAAATCTATCTAAACATGGTATCGCAGTAATCGTGCTGATCCAAATAAAGTTATCCTGTTATTATTACCAAATAATGAATGCGGTAAAATCAAAACCCAAAACAATGATGGAATCTCTGGACATTTTTCCCATCAGCCCTTGCCACCCAAATGTAATAAAAGTTGTACAACACATACCCTGGAGTGTTACCATTAAAATATTCATCTTATCCACCTCCAAAAAACAAGCCCTCATATGGCTTGGTCAACAATTTATGATTCTTGCAATGCGATAATCACTATGTCCTTAAGGCACAAAATAAGCTGATCACTATGCGGTTAAAATCATTATTCATAGCACATTTTTTGCAACTACACAAAAAGTCATATGGAACCGTAAAACCAATATTCTTGATACAAGTAACAATAAATAAATAATGTTATATGATTAAAACATTATATAGAATCATAGAATGGTAGAGTTGGAAGGGACCTCCAGGATCATCGGGTCCAACCCCCTGCTCAGTGCAGGATCACTAAATCATCCCAGACAGATATTTGTCCAGCCTTTGTTTGAACACCTCCATTGAAGAAGAACTCACCACCTCCTGTGGTAACCTGTTCCACTCATTGATCACCCTCACTGTCAGAAAGTTTTTTCTAATATCTAATTTGTGTTTCCTCCTTTTCAGTTTCATCCCATGGCTTCTAGTCTTTCCTTGTGCAAATGAGAATAGGGCTGATTCCTCTGCAGTGTGACAACCCTTCAGATATTTGTAGACAGCTATTAAGTCTCCTCTCAGCCTTCTTTTTTGCAAGCTAAACATTTCCAGATCCTGTAACTGTTCCTCATAGGACATGATTTGCAGACCACTTACCATCTTGGTAACTCTTCTCTGAGCTTGCTCCAGTTTGTCTATGTCTTTTTTAAAGTGGGGTGGCTAGAACTGGACACAGTATTCCAGATGAGGTCTGACTAAGGAAGAGTAGAGGGGGACAATGATCTCACGTGATCTAGACACTATGCTTCTCTTAATACATCCCAGAATTGTGTTTGCCTTTTTGGCTGCTGCATGACATTGTTGACTCATGTTCAGTCTATGATCTATTAGTATACCCAAGTCTTTTTCATATACTTAAAATAATTAATGCATAAAGTGGTTGGAATAAAATTGTGTTGAACCACGTAAATGTCAGTGTGTGTACATAGTAGAAGTCGCCAGACAATAAGAAATAAAGTAATAAAAAAATATATATATTCATTAAATATGTTCAAATGGGGCAAAAAGCAATTACTCTGAGAGTACATCAACTCTGTAATAGAAAAGGTACAAATTTTCAATATTTCTACTCATACACTTACGGCTGCTGAAATGTTCATATAACGTAGCAATATAAAAAGAAAAACTATTTTGCGCTCGTCGGGAAAAAAGAATTTATTCTCATTCACAGAGCGACGCATTTCGGCGAACTACTGTCGCCTTTTTCAAGCTCAATATTAATACAAAACAGAACATACATTTATTGATATTGAGCTTAAAAAAGGTGACAGTAGTTCGCCGAAACGCGTCGCTTTGTGAATGAGAATAAATTCTTTTTTCCCGACGAGCGCAAAGTAGTTTTTTCTTTTTATATTGCCATTTTCTCCAAGCACCATTCAAGGTGTTTTTGTGTGCTGATTTTTTTGCTGCTCTCCATCAAGCCACGGATGGGGGAATAAAAAGAACCGTATATAAGCCTTTCTGGATATCGGTGTCGGCGGGGATTGTCAGCTCGATTCTCCCCGCACGGCACCAGGTGAGTTAATCTTTGGATTGTCTGCACTAACTTGCATTAACCCATTGGATAACCTGGCGCATCCCTGACTATCTTTCTGTTTTATATAACATAGAGGATTGTCTTTGATCCATCAAATTAGATCTACAATTTTGACCTTTTCATTGACTTTAAAAGCTTTATCAGAAAGATAACTCTTACTAAGTACTTGGCCAATGCAGACACCAGTGCTGTTCAAACTCAACTAACCAATACTCTTGATCCAATTGCATCAACTGACAATTCCATTACAGTTGCCCTTTTTGGACCCATCTTCCCCCCACACTCAGTACATATAGACTTAAAACTTAAGTCCACATTCTTCCCACCCACCATAAGAAAAACTACATAGAAATCCTCTATTTTCTGGTTTTAACGGAATTTAGAAACAGAGTCACAGAGGATGATGCTGATTGGTAAGCTATTGATATCTTTTTCTATGAACATGAATGAGTTCTTTTTAGAAGCTCTGCAAGCCTAGAACTTTAACTATACAGCTCTTTAGAAAATTATGCAGCTTCAGGTATACACAGGGATGAGGACTATATGGAGTTTTTGGCCCTAAAAGTATATTGTCACCAGAAAAAAATTGTGATGCAGAATGTCTGTATAAACTGCCTGGTTTCTGAGATACTCAGAGATTTCAACTGAAGTGTAAAGTTCATATGTAGGATCCCCTTTTCCCTGTGACTGAGGTTTGGGTCTAGGTACTCTTCTGGCCCCACTACCTAAAGGGGTTGTCCAGGTCTGAACTATTAAAATCAATGAAAGCTATGCTTACATTACCAACTCAGGCAATGTGTACAGAGCTAAAAGCTTCCAGTTGATCGCTGGGAGTCTCAAACAGTGGTACCCCACCGAAAAAATATTGATGACTGGAGATGAGCGAGCGTACTCGTCCGAGCTTGATACTCGTTCGAGTATTAGGGTACTCGAGATGCTCGTTACTCGAGACGAGCACCACACGGTGTTCGAGTCACTTTTATTTTCTTCCCAGAAAATTTTGCGCCGTTTTCTGGCCAATAGTAACACAGGGAAGGCATTACAACTTCCTCCTGTGAAGTTCCATCCCTATCCCACCCCCCTGCAGTGAGTGGCTGGGGAGATCAGGTGCCACCCGAGTATCTAAACTGGGGCCGGCCGCGGCTCGCCACAGATGCACGCTGAGAGACATTAGGGAAAGTGCCGTCTTGCTGTAGCTGCCATAGGGAGAATGTTAGGCTGTTATATTCGTCTTCAAGAACCCCAACGGTCCTTCTTAGGGCCACATCTGACCGTGTGCAGTACTGTTGAGGCTGGTTTTAGCAGTGTTGCACATTTTTTTTTTTGTATATCGGGCGTGCAGACCATAGCGTCCTCAGTCTGTAGTCATTTTACTGAGTATAGGGGCAGTACTGGTGAGGCAGGGACAGTGGTACAGGGGAAGAGGTATACTGGCTATATAGGCAGTGGGCTTTTTCAAAACAATTGGGAAAAAAAATCTTTGGGCTGCCTGTGACCATCTTCAGTTTACTGCGTGTCTGCTGGGGGTAGTAGTCGCTCACTTATTACCCAGCTAGGTGTTACTGCAGCCTTGCCCATAATTTTTTCTGGCTGCACTGTGCTTTCAATAACCATAGTCATCCTCCAACAGGGAAATCCATATACAGGCTATATAGGCAGTGTGTTTTTTCCCAAAAATTGGAAAAAAATACAATATTTGGGCTGCCTGTGACCATCTTCAGTTTACTGCGCTTCTGCTGGGGGTACTAGTAGTCGCTCATTATTACCCAGCTAAGCGTTACAGCAGGCTTGCGCATAATTGTTTCCTGGCTCTGCTGTGTCCGTTACATGATCGTCGTCATCCCGCCAGAGAGAAACAGTATACATATACACGCTGCATACGGTATCTGTCTGGTTTCTCACCTCACCATTTAAAAAAATTGAAGCAAAATACTTAAGGCCTACCACTGGCCTTTGGCCACTTGACTGGTTCTTCGCTGTGAATTCCAGTAGCTCAGTCATACGCACCTAGGTCTCACTACAGGCTTGCGCATAATTGTTTCCTGGCTCTGCTGTGTCCGTTACATGATCGCCATCATCCCGCCAGAGGGAAACAGTATACATATACACGCTGCATACGGTGTCTGTCTGTTTTTTTACCTCACCATTTTAAAAAATTGAAGCAAAATACTTAAGGCCTACCACTGGCCTTTGGCCACTTGACTGGTTCTTTGCTGTGAATTCCAGTAGCTCAGTCATACGCACCTAGGTCTCACTACAGGCTTGCGCATAATTGTTTCCTGGCTCTGCTGTGCGCTCCGTAAGCGAAGTCAGCCTCCAACCACAGGCCAATAAGCGGCACATTTAATTACAGCGTTCTGTTTCTGCTCAACTCGTAATACACCATGCTGAGGGGTAGGGGTAGGCCTAGAGGACGTGCTCCCCCTATACTGCTGCTAGTGATATGTTACTGGGGCCTGTCTAGACTGCAACTACTACTGAAATGGAACTAATACTGTGCTCCCCCTATACTGCTGCTAGTGATATGTTACTGGGGCCTGTCCAGACTGCTACTACTACTGAAATGGAACTAATACTGTGCTCCCCCTATACTGCTGCTAGTGATATGTTACTGGGGCCTGTCCCTAATGCTACCACTGAAATGTTACTAATTCTGGGCTCTGCCTATACCGCTGCTAATGCTATGTCACTGGGTTGTGGAAACGGAGGCTTCCCAAAGACATGATGGCGGCGAGGCCATTTCCCACCAACGCGGTTACTGTTAAGGTGCATATAACCATGGACACATGGAGAGGACACGTAGTGCCTCAAAAACATCCCCCTCCTCCTCCAACAATGAAAACATTCTTGGCAAATACCTTTGCATTGGTTCGTCCGGTGGCAATCCAAGAATTTCACCTTTAACGACACAACAAGAGAGCCCCCCCACCATCCTCCCGCCACGGCCCACTTAATCCTGGCCACATTCCGAAAACCAACTAAATAAAACCGTGCTACTAGGTCTGCAGTCGCGACCACATTCCCACCAACGCGGTTACTGTTAAGGTACATATTACCAGTCTGACTGGGGCATGCACTGTGGGCCGAAGCCCACCTGTATTGTATCTGACGTTAGCTCTGCTGAGCAGGGCACTGCAATGGGATACATTTATGTACCGCCGGTGGGTTCCAGGGAGCCACCCATGCTGTGGGTCCACAGGGACTTCACATTACGGATTTGTACCTGCCAGTGTCTATGTATTAAAAACCCCGGTAAGACTGGGGCATGCAGTGTGGGCCGAAGCCCACCTGCATTTAATCTGACGTTGCCTCAGCTGTGCTGGGCACTGCAATGGGATTTGTTTATGTACCGCCGGTCGGTTCCAGGGAGCCACCCATGCTTTGGGTCCACACGGACTTCACATTGGGGAGTTGTACCTGCCTGTGTCTACTTATAAAAAAAACCCAGTCTGACTGGGGCATGCAGTGTGGGCCGAAGCCCACCTGCGTTTAATCTGACGTTACCTCAACCGTGCTGGGCAATGCAATGGGATTTATTTATGCAACGCCGGTGGCTTCCTGGGACCCACCCATGCTGTGGGTCCACACGGAGTTGTACCTGCCTGTGTCTACTTAAAAAAAAAACCAGTCTGACTGGGGCATGCAGTGTGGGCCGAAGCCCACCTGTATTTAATCTGACGTTAGCTCTGCTGTCCAGGGCACTGCAATGGGATTTGTTTATGTACCGCCAGTAGGTTCCAGGGAGCCACCCATGCTTTGGGTCCACAGGGACTTCACATTAGGGATTTGTACCTGCCTGTGTCTATGTATTAAAAACCCCGGTCAGACTGGGGCATGCAGTGTGGGCCGAAGCCCACCTGCATTTAATCTGACGTTACCTCAACTGTGCTGGGCAATGCAATGGGATTTATTTATACAACGCCGGTGGCTTCCTGGGACCCACCCATGCTGTCGGTCCACACAGAGTTGTACCTGCCTGTGTCTACTTATAAAGAACCCCAGTCTGACCGGGGCATGCAGTGTGGGCCGAAGCCCACCTGTATTTAATCTGACGTTAGCTCTACTATCCGGGGCACTGCATTGGGACAAACTACAGGAGCAATACAGCGCTAATGAGACGTGCACAGCTACGCTAGCATTGGAGTCTGCTGTAGGCACGCGATTGCTGAGGGTTTGTGCAGAGGCCTATGATCTGGGTGCAGTGAAAGTCCGCTTCTAGCCTAGGATTGCTGAATCTGTGGGCCGAGGCCTATGCCACGGGCGTGGTGCAAGTCTGCCATGTTTGGCCGCTCAGATCAATTTTTGGTTCATGTCTTAGGTTTCCTAGGACCCACCTAT
This sequence comes from Eleutherodactylus coqui, assembly GCF_035609145.1. Taxonomy (NCBI): domain Eukaryota; kingdom Metazoa; phylum Chordata; class Amphibia; order Anura; family Eleutherodactylidae; genus Eleutherodactylus; species Eleutherodactylus coqui. Next base: position 67,189,930 of record NC_089845.1, on the reverse strand, counting down.
GCTGTTGGTGCAAACTTAGTTCCCATTGCGGTGTTTGACCTGTCTGGCACAAAGGCACTGACTAACTTGGGTAGGGGGCAGAACGCAGACGGCTTTCCCCTTGCAGTGTGGATTGAGCTATGCGACACCTTGACAGAATGAATACTATGTGGCACATGGTTTCCCCATTGCTATGCCCATGTTTGCAGCTCCTGACGGAGGTGGCACAGGATTGGAGTTCTCATTGCTTCTGTACAGCATTGTGGGCTATCACCCCGCCCTTTTTAAAGAGGGTCGCTGCCTGGCCCTGCCAACCCTCTGCAGTGTGTGCCTCCGGTTCCTCCTCATGGCAGACGCACTTATAAAGAGACATGAGGGTGGTGTGGCTATGAAGCCAGCGTGTGGCATGAGGGCAGCTGAAGGCTGAGCAGGGACACTTTGGTGTGCGCTGTGGACACTGGGTCATGCGGGGAGGTTGGGCAGCATGTAACCCAGGAGAAGTGGCAGCCGAGTGTCATGCAGGCAGTGATTGTGCTTTGTTGGAGGTAGTGTGGTGCTTAGCTAAGGTATGCCTTGCTAATGAGGGTTTTTCAGAAGTAAAAATTGTTTGGGGGAGGGGGGCCACTCTTGCCGCTATTGTGGCTTAATAGTGGGACCTGGGAACTTGAGATGCAGCCCAACATGTAGCCCCTCGTCTGCCCTATCCGTTTCTGTGTCGTTCCCATCACTTACTTGAATTTCCCAGATTGTCACAAATGAAAACCTTAGCGAGCATCGGCGATATACAAAAATGCTTGAGTCACCCATTGACTTCAATGGGGCTCGTTACTCGAAACGAACCCTCGAGCATCACGGGAAATTCTACTCAAGTAACGAGCACCCAAGCATTTTGGTGCTCGCTCATCTCTATTGATGACCTTTCCCAAGAATTGGTCAACAGTAGTTCAGACCCAGACAACTACGTTAACTGAAGAGAGATATTCTGATAGCAACCTCTCTGTGAAAAAGCACCAAAGCCGTATAATGCAGGAACTAAAAAATGATCAGTAGCCCAAGTACATTGTACAGGCAACATGAACAAAACACTGCTACATGAAGAGGTGAGTTGGATTTATTGCCTGAAGGTTTTTGATCTTTATTTTCTGTAAAAGATGTTATCCGTCAATATTTCAGATTATTGTAATTTTGAGCTAGAAATTGGTAGACAGTTATTTTTCAATGAGGGTGGTCCTTATCTTTCATAGTAGGATTTCATAGTATGCAGTAAATTATATTTTGATCAACTTTATACAGTCTGTTATCAATTTGAATTTTTAGATCTAGTCCATGGACATTGGCAAGATCTGTTCTTAAGACATATTAAAGGGAACCTGTCACTGGCTATGAGCACCATAAATTAAGTTATAGTGCTAATAGGATAGTTTCCGAGGAGCCTCGGGAGGTATTTTTTAAACTTACCTACCTCCCAGTGCCTGCGCTGTCAGCCCCAAAAGTTTGTATGTGGACCATGCACTCAACAAAGAGTGGCATTGGACTCAAATCTCTAGTCTATCTATGGTTGCTCGCACTGACCTCTATAGAATCTCTCTGGGACCTATTCTGGGCTGGGTACCTGCCCTAGGAGCACTATAACATAGTTTAAGGTGTACATAGCTGGTAACAGGTTCCCTTTAATAACACATTTTATTTTAATTTTATACTAAATAGATTATTTTTTTATGACTTCTAATCATTCATCAAGCCACATTTATTTACTTCCTTTTAAGCTTACTCCTATACATCTGTAACAGAAAAAAAGGTTTATGGACAGAAGAGGAGATATCGGCTTTTCAAATTTAACTTAGGGGCAAGAATATCCTGTTTTTCTTGCTGCTACTTAATTTAACCACCCCCATACTTGTTTACTATAACTATAGGATGTGGCATTTCTTCCAGCTGTCTCAAGCAGACTTCTTGGTTATACATCGTACTTTAATAAGCAAGCAGTGTCCAAATTGGACATAGATAACAGTTTGTGAATTTTAATTAATAGCATTGGCTTGTTTTCCTATTAGCATCTCACATTACTGAAATACCTATAAGATCACAACAATACTCTTTTAACAAAAGTGGCAAATCATCAGAAGATTTATAGCACCTGGTAGTTTTGTGTGTATCGCCTTAAAATTAAATATAGACAATTAGCTACAATATCTGTATACTATTCTTAATATGTATATACATCATTTTTTAATGTGCCATGTGTTTTATCTTGGCATCTACAATTGTTCCCACATAGGAACAATAAATAATACATCTGTGAAATTTTGGCATTCTGGATGTTTTGCAAAATCACTAATTCCCAGATTTGCAAGGCATGATTAGTTTATATTATACTTAATACACATAACGAATAAAATTGCCTATTTTTATCCCCCCCCCCCCCTCCAAAAAAAAGAAGTAAATAGCCACTGTAACACAATACACATACGTTTATTTAACATGTTTCCAAGTCATATTATAAAAGCAGAAAGTCTCATTTTACTATATGAAAGGAAAATAGAATTATGTGTGTGCATACCCGAATCAAGGGTGGTAGAGGTCTTTGGGAAGAAATTTGGTGGTGGCCCCTCCCCTGTAGCAGTATCATATAAACAATGCATGTGTTGAGGGAAAGAAGGCTTGCAATGTTGGGTTTTAACATGTCTGATCATTTATTTATATGAGAAATACACAGAGCCAGAGTTCTTTGGCAGCTACACATCTACATCTACTGATGGCAATAAAAATGCTTAAAATGATTCACATGTTTCTTTCTTGTCTGAAATGCAGTGAGATGGGGTATCAGAGTGAAGAGCTAGTAATAATAGTTGCATAATAAGCTTTTAACATATATTACTCACTTTATATTGCTGCTAGGAGTATCTGGAAAGGGCTGAAGGGAACTGAGTAGTGGAAGCCTCCATATCTCCAATGTGGCAAGGTCCTCAGAGTCTGAGTCCTTGTGTCTTTTCTACGGGTGCAGCAAACTTAGTCAGTAAGCAGGTAGGCTCTGATCCTATGAATTCAATGAATGGCCGAGCACTGCCTGTGATTGGTCACAGTGCTCAGCTAATCAGACAAAGTCCTTTCAGGAGCCCTTTCAACAGCTAGGGATGATTTTCAAGGAAGGGTTATGTTTCAAGCCCTCCCCCAAAAATCACTGCCTGCATTCCATTGGTTTCAATGGGGCCGGTGGCAGTAGCACTGGCCCGATTAAAAGAAATGTGCATAAAGCTTTGGTCACGTGTATTTTTAAATGTGTGGCATGCATTGTTTTTGTGCACATAGGCGCGCAAAAAAAAAAAACGCTCATCTGACTGAGCCCTTAGGCTGGGTTCACACAGGGCAGAATTTCCATGCGAAAAGTCCGCACAGCATTTCTGCCCGCAGCTCCTAATCCCAGGATTAGCCAGCGAATCCATTGTGGCCAAGCCGCATGAAAATTGACATGCGGCGCAGAATTCAATTCCGCAGCATGTCAATTATTTTCTCGCTTCTGCAGCGGCCTCTCTCCTCTCTATGAGTCTGCTATAGGCTGTGAGTTTTGAAGCTGTGCTTATCTCGCGGAAATCTTGTGGCTTTTCGGTGCTGCCATTCCGCGAGAATTCAGTCTCGTGTGACCCCAGACTGAGGCCTCAGTCACACGGGCGCATTGGCACCCGTACACTGGTGCCGATGTGCCCGTGTGACTGACACCAGCAGACGGCCGTACCTGAAGACGGCTGTCTCTTTGCAGTGCTGGAGGAAAGAACATGTGACCGGCTTCATTGCCGGTCATGTGTTCTTTCCTCCGGCGCTGCAGAGAGACGGCAGTCTTTTGGTACGGCCGTCTCCTTCCTGCAGTCACACAGGCGCATCAGCGCCTGTGTACGGGTGCCGATGCGCCCGTGTGACTGAGGCCTTAGAGTGCATTTACCCTTAGCAGATTTGGTGCAGATTTTGAAAGCCATACCATATGTTGCAGATTTTACAGAAAATCCTCAACAAATCTGCTATGTGTGAATGCACCCTTAATACATACATACATTATGTTCACATACAGGGTACTTCACACTTAGCAAAATTGGTGCAGATTGGTATGGATTTTGATGCGGATCTGCAACAGACTTCATCTCTTAAATTGAAAGGGTGAAATCTGCTACAGATCTGTTCGAAAACCGCATCACAATCCCCACCAAGTGTTGCCGATTTTTTACATGAATTTGGGAGCAGCTCTGCACCAAATATGTAGTAAAAAATATGCATACATACCTCAACCACAATTGGTGGAGCATTCAGAGAAGTGCCAAGCAACTACGCATTTCTTGATAGGAGAGGAGTCAGGAACTCTCATCTCTCTTCCCCATGTTGGTTGTGGCGATTGTAGTCTGAGCCTGTGAATGGCTTGAGCAGCCACTCCAGCCAGACACACCTTAGTGTTCACTCAGCCTGCTAATAGTAGTCGATTTGTAGTCGTGTGTTACAGCTGCAGCGCTGCCTGGCTCTTCTCTTCCACAGATAAGCAGCTAAACAGCAGTAGCGGCTGTGAAAGCAGAAGGGTACCTTTGGAGAAAGGGGCCTTGGGCAATTGCCAAGTAATTGCATGGGTGATTACCACACATTATGTGTTCCTGCAGTATTTTCTGTCAGTGGTGAATGAGGAAACAAATTTTGGATCTGTGAATTCCTCGATAATAGTTCTGCATGGAGTGGTGAGAATTTTCTGAACACAGGTACAGCAAACATGACCTCTTTAATTGCTTACTTTGTGTTAAGTGTAAAGTTAGCACTCACAAATCTGTACATTCGCTTGTGTAAATAATTTAGATTACAATATCTAATCACTAGAAATATACATGATATTCAGATAATGCATTTTTACACCCTGCAGAATCGTAATAGTCTAAGCTCCAATGTTACTGTTAAACATTAAGGCTGGTTTACACAGGCCGATGATCGCTCAAAGAACGCTCAAACGACAGTGTGAGTGACAGCTTTGAGCAATCATTTTGCATAAACTATTAAGTAGCTACTCAGCTACTTAAAGGGGTTGTCCCGCGCAAGCAAGCGGTGTTAAGCAATTCTGTATGGCCATATTAATGCACTTTGTAATATACATCGTGCATTAAATATTGGCCATACAGAAGTTAGACACTTACCCCCTACGGTGTTGGCGTCCCCGTCTCCATGGCGCTCACTGAAGCCTTCTTCTCCCTCGATTAGACGCGCTTGCGCAGTCTTCTCTTCTGTTCTGTTGAATGGGGCCGCTCCGGCATGCTCGCGCCGCACAGGTCTTCTGCGCATGCCCCATTCAACAGAACAGAAGAGAAGACTGCGCAAGCGCGTCTAATGGAGGGAGAAGAAGGCTTCGGTCGGCGCCGTGGAGACGGAAACGCCAACCCTGGAGGGGGTAAGTGTATAACTTCTGTATGGGCAATATTTAATGCACGATATATATTACAAAGTGCATTAATAAGGCCATACAGAAGTGCTTAACACCGCTTGCTTGCGCGGGACAACCCCTTTAAGTACCAACTGGGTGTGCAAATGAAGCCTTCATTGAATGCAGTTAATCGCCCAAGGGCGATTATATGTGTCAGATCCTTTGTTCTCCACGGAGAAACAATGCTATCAGCACTCCCCGTGGAGAACTGCTGATAAGACTGAAGGACGATTTTTCGGTTAGCTTTAATTTAACGATCAGCTAGCAGTGCCGAAAAGCGCACGATAGGCGCACATTTAGATGCACCGATTATCAATAAAACGATCGCTGATTAGCGATTTTTTTAGCGATCATCGGCTGGTGTAAATAGGCTTTAACTTTTTGGGGTATCTTCTACTTTGTGTAGATGGGGATTAATTTTACATGCTTTCTTTATTAAACACTGGTCAGAAAAAATGCTAATTTAGCTAATTTATGTAGAAAATGTATATTAAAAAAAAGAAACCAAACATAATTTTCTGAATGTACCGAAATCTACACACTTTTGTTCTTAGAAATTATTAAAACCTTTATTAATTAAAACCTAATGTATGCCAAATCTGTACACCAACCTAATAATAATCAAACTATGACAGATGTAATGAAACCTGTATTATCTTCCATCAAAACAATAATTAACTCTACATAAATCTATGCAAGTAAATGTCAACACATTTCAGAAAACTCCTAAATGCTATGTGAAACATTTTTTTTTGCTAGGTCAATAATAATGCGCGTTATTAAACTGAAATCTCTTGTTTTAAGAAAACTTAAAGACATATTAAAAAATTAATTCCTGAAAGGAAACTGCATTTTTCTTGAAGCCATAGCTACTTGTGTTTCGTGGTTTTAATATGATAAAAAAATTATAAAAACTTATTATGACTACAAATAGATAAAGATAAACTGTGTTCAAATATGTGCAAACATACTGTAAAAAATTTTGATGAGATATATATTTCCATCTGTTTACTTTATTCTGGACACATATTTGAAAAACTTTCAATTTTTTTAACGATTTAGGAGACGTACAAATTTAACATTAGATATTAACATTTTTTCCTAAACCAAGCCAAGATTGCAAAGGCTCATAGGTGTCAGGATGATAGATACCTCCACAAATGACCCCATTTTAAAAACTACACCCCTTAATGTGTATTTAATGGGTATTTTGACCTCATAGCTTCTTTTTAGGTGTTAATGCAATTTGGAGGAGAAATAATTAAATTTCATATTTTTGAAAATATGTCATTTTAAAGACATATATTTTTTTAAGTGTACATGAAAATGGGGATTTGCACCCCAAAATGGATACCCCTGTTTGTCTTGTGTTCAGCAACAAACCTATTGTGGCTCTAATCTTATGTCTGTATGCACAACAGGGCCCAAAACCAGAAGGAACAGCTGGTAGCTTTCAGAACGGAAATTTTGCTTGAAGGCATTTTAGGCTCCATTACACACTTGTAGAGCCCTTGAGCAGCCAAAATTACGGAGAACCCCCACAAATGACCCCATTTTGAAAACTAGACCTCTTAACAAATTCGTCTAGGGGTGTACTGCATATTTTGACCTCACAGTTTTTGAATTAATTTAAGCAAAGCTGAAGGAAAGAAATTACAATTTTTGTTTTTTGCCAATTGTGTCTTTTTAAAAACTGTTTTTTGTACAGTACACATATGAATTAAGACTTTCACCCGAAAATGGATAGTCCTGTTTGGCAACTGGCGCATGCATAGAAGCCAGGGTAAGATCCGCAGATAAATCTGGGAGCCTTAGGGACATAATGTCATCTTCCCTCACAGATATGATCCAAGAGGGGAGATGAAAAACTGTTTTATCTTTTTTTACACTTTTTTTTTCTTTTACATGATCTCTGTTATACATTGGATAACAGTGATCATGTGACAGGGAACTGTATACAGCGGCTCTCGGTGACAGCTACCTGTTCTCGGCTACTCAAACTAGATGGGAGCCGGGAGTTTAAAAATTTTCCAGGCCTCCTGGCCCTCTGCACATGCGTATGCCGTAATGCTGTCTGGCGCATGCGCAGACACCGGTGTCAGGCCCAGGGAGGACGAGAACGCAGCCGGACATCATGGAGGACGGGGGTGAGCATCTTCAGCTGGATCTGATCCATAAGGGGAGCTGAAATTGTAACTTTTTTTAACTTTACATTGACTTTAATGCGATCCCTGGTATCTGATGGATACCGGCGATCGCATGACCGAGGAAGGGGCCCCGCCTGGGATGACAGCTCCAGGATGTTGGCTACCTCCAGTAACCGACAGCATGGAGCTGTCACGTCCAAAGCCTGCAGGCCTTTAATCCTCAGAGGATGCATGTTTTTACATCCTCTGTGATTAAAGCACACTTAGGGTGACTACCCACTACAGTTTTTTTTCACTGCGAAATTCGCAGCGTTTTTTTTTCTACAGGGGTCTATGGGACTTTTATTGTTAAAATCGCGATCGTGCAAAATCGCAATTTACCGCGAAATCGCGATTTTAACATTACATGTCCCATAGACCCCTGCAGAAAAAAAAACACTGCGAATTTCGCAGTGAAAAAAAAAACGTAGTGGGTAGTCACCCTTAGGTGGGATGTAGAAACACTATGGGCTGGTCATTAAGGGGTTAAGAGGGAGACTTGGCTAAGGCCTTCACTACTGCCTTAAAATAAACATAATCAATATACCCAATCCATTTTCAAATAGATGCAAGTAGTACAAGTACAGCATAGTGAAACAGAACACAATGTCAACATTTAAAAGAAGCATTGAGCATGCTTTCAAAAATAGAAATGTTAGCCTTTTTTGGCAATTAACAAAATGCAAAGTAAATGAACAAGAAGAGAACTAAATCAAATCAATATTTAGTGTAACCACCCTTTGCCTTCAAAACAGCATCTAGGAACACTTGCACACAGTTTTTGTAGGAACGTGGAAAAAAATCTTTTTTCAAACATCTTGGATAATTAACCACAGATCTTCTGAAGATTCAGCCTTGCTTAGCTCCATCTGTCTTTTGGTGTAATCCCAAAATGGTCTTCTTTACGCTGGAGATAGTCTTTATCACCATTGACTTTATGTTTGGGGCCATTATCCTGCTGCAGAATAAATTTGGAATCAATAAGAAGAAGCCTTCTATTTTTGAAAAAAAAATGTATACTTTGCAAAGTAAAACTTTTATACAGTTATATACTAGAGATGAGCGAACACCAAAATGTTCGGGTGTTCGTTATTCGGAACGAACTTCCCGTGATGCTCGAGGGTTCGTTTCGAACAACGAACCCCATTGAAGTCAATGGGCGACCAGAACATTTTTGTATTTCGCCGATGCTCGCTAAGGTTTTCATGTGTGAAAATCTGGGCAATTCAGGAAAGTGATGGGAATGACACAGTGACGGATAGGGCAGGCGAGGGTCTACGTGTTGGGCTGCATCTCAAGTTCACAGGTCCCACTATTAAGCCACAATACCGGCAAGAGTGGCCCCCCCCCCCCCTCCCAACAACTTTTACTTCTGAAAAGCCCTCATTAGCATGGCATACCTTTGCTAAGCACCACACTACCTCCAACAAAGCACAATCACTGCCTGCATGACACTCCACTGACACTTCTCCTGGGTTACATGCTGCCCAACCGCCCCCCCTCCCCCCCCACAGCGCACACCAAAGTGTCCCTGGGCAGCCTTCAGCTGCCCTCATGCCACACCACGCTCATGTCTATTTAGAATTGCGTCTGCCATGACGAGGGACCGCAGGCACACACTGCAGAGGTTGGCACGGCTAGGCAGCGACCCTCTTTAAAAGTGGCGGAGCGATAGCCCACAATGCTGTACAGAAGCAATGAGAAATAGAATCCTGTGCCACCGCCATCAGGAGCTGCACACGTGGGCATAGCAATGGGGAACCTATGTGCCACACACTATTCATTCTGTCAAGGTGTCTGCATGCCCCAGTCAGACCGGGCTTTTTAATTCATAGACACAGGCAGGTACAACTCCCTATTGTGAAGTCCCTGTCGACCCACAGCATGGGTGGCTCCCTGGAACCCACCGGCGGTACACAGAAATATCCCATTGCATTGCCCAACACAGCTGAGGTAGTAATGTCGTGCTTAATGCAGGTGGGCTTCGGCCCACACTGCATGCCCCAGTCTGACTGGGGTTCTTTATAAGTGTACAGATGTAGTAAAAACTCCGTGTGCACCTACAGCATGGGTGGGTGCCAGGAAGCCACTGGCGGTACATAGAAATATCCCATTGCATTGCCCAACACAGCTGAGGTAGTAATGTTGTGCTTAACCCTTTCCAATCCAATTTGTATATGGTTTTCCTAGGGGGCTTACTCTTTTTCTGCTGTTATACAACGGCGCTATATGCTGGCTAAAGCCAGTACTGCATGAGCTGACACGTAGGATAGGCTCCGACAGCAGAGAGGCTGGCAATATACAGTAAGAGAACCCCGACGGACGTCTACCAACAACGGAGCTGTACAGCCTTAAACCCTAACGTCTTCACAGGTCACACAGTGGACTGGAAAGGGTTAATGCAGGTGGGTTTCGGCCCACACTGCATGCCCCAGTCAGACTGGGGTTCTTTACAAGTGGACACATGTAGGTTAAACTCCCTGTGGACCCACTGCCTGGGTGGGTGCCAGGAAGCCACCGGCGGTACATAGAAATATCCCATTGCATTGCCCAACACAGCTGAGGTAGTAATGTCGTGCGTAATACAGGTGGGCTTCGGCCCACACTGCATGCCCCAGTCAGACGGGTTCTTTAGAAGTGTACAGATGTATTAAAAACTCAGTGTGCACCTACAGCATGGGTGGCTCCCTGGAACCCACCGGCGGTACACAAAAATATCCCATTGCATTGCCCAACACAGCTGAGGTAGTAATGTCGTGCTTAATGCAGGTGGGCTTCGGCCCACACTGCATGCCCCAGTCAGACTGGGGTTCTTTACAAGTGGACACATGTAGGTTAAACTCCCTGTGGACCCACTGCCTGGGTGGGTGCCAGGAAGCCACCGGCGGTACATAGAAATATCCCATTGCATTGCCCAACACAGCTGAGGTAGTAATGTCGTGCGTAATACAGGTGGGCTTCGGCCCACACTGCATGCCCCAGTCAGACGGGTTCTTTAGAAGTGTACAGATGTATTAAAAACTCAGTGTGCACCTACAGCATGGGTGGCTCCCTGGAACCCACCGGCGGTACATAAAAATATCCCATTGCATTGCCCAACACAGCTGAGGTAACGTCAGCTGTAATGCAGGTGGCCTAAAAATTAATTTGATTACACTGTAGGCGAGGGCCCACAAAAATTGCTGTATCAACAGTACTAATGTACATCCCAAAAATTGGCCATGGCCAGCCAAGAGGGCAGGTGAAACCCATTAATCGCTTTGGTTAATGTGGCTTAAGTGGTAACTAGGCCTGGAGGCAGCCCAGTGTAACGAAAAATTGGTTCAAGTTAAAGTTCCAATGCTTTTAAGCACATTGAAACTTATAAAAATTGTTCTGAAAAATTATTTGAGTGAGCCTTGTGGCCCTAAGAAAAATTGCCCGTTCAGCGTGATTACGTGAGGTTTCAGGAGGAGGAGGAGGAGGAGGAGGAGGAGGAATATTAGACACAGATTGATGAAGCAGAAATGTCCCCGTTTTGGATGGTGAGAGAGAACGTAGCTTCCATCCGCGGGTGCAGCCTACGTATTGCTTACGTATCGCTGCTGTCCGCTGGTGGAGAACAGAAGTCTGGGGAAATCCAGCCTTTGTTCATCTTGATGAGTGTTAGCCTGTCGGCACTGTCGGTTGACAAGCGGCTACGCTTATCTGTGATGATTCCCCCAGCCGCACTAAACACCCTCTCCGACAAGACGCTAGCCGCAGGACAAGCAAGCACCTCCAGGGCATACAGCGCTAGTTCAGGCCACATGTCCAGCTTCGACACCCAGTAGTTGTAGGGGGCAGAGGCGTCACCAAGGATGGTCGTGCGATCCGCTACGTATTCCCTCACCATCCTTTTACAGTGCTCCCGCCGACTCAGCCGTGACTGGGGAGCGGTGACACAGTCTTGGTGGGGAGCCATAAAGCTGTCCAGGCCCTTAAAGACTGTTGCACTGCCTGGGATGTACATGCTGCTCGATCTACGCACATCCCCTGCTACCTTGCCCTCGGTACTGCGCCTTCTGCCACTAGCGCTGTCGGCTGGGAATTTTACCATCAGCTTGTCCGCAAGGGTCCTGTGGTATAGCAACACTCTTGAACCCCTTTCCTCTTCGGGAATCAGAGTGGGCAGGTTCTCCTTATACCGTGGATCGAGCAGTGTGTACACCCAGTAATCCGTAGTGGCCAGAATGCGTGCAACGCGAGGGTCACGAGAAAGGCATCCTAACATGAAGTCAGCCATGTGTGCCAGGGTACCTGTACGCAACACATGGCTGTCTTCACTAGGAAGATCACTTTCAGGATCCTCCTCCTCCTCCTCCTCCTCCTCCTCCTCCTCCTCAGGCCATACACGCTGAAAGGATGACAGGCAATCAGCCGGTGTACCGTCAGCAGCGGCCTAAGCTGTCTCTTCCCCCTCCTCCTCATCCTCCTCATGCTCCTCCTCCTCCTCCTGTACGCGCTGAGAAATAGACAGGAGGGTGCCCTGACTATCCAGCGGCATACTGTCTTCCCCCGCCCCCGTTTCCGAGCGCAAAGCAGCTGCCTTTATGGTTTGCAGGGAATTTCTCAAGATGCATAGCAGAGGAATGGTGACGCTAATGATTGTAGCATCGCCGCTCACCACCTGGGTAGACTCCTCAAAATTACCAAGGACATGGCAGATGTCTGCCAACCAGGCCCACTCTTCTGAAAGGAATTGAGGAGGCTGACTCCCACTGCGCCGCCCATGTTGGAGTTGGTATTCGACTATAGCTCTACGTTGTTCATAGAGCCTGGCCAACATGTGGAGCGTAGAGTTCCACCGTGTGGGCACGTCGCACAGCAGTCGGTGCACTGGCAGCTTAAAGTGATGTTGCAGGGTGCGCAGGGTGGCAGCGTCCGTGTGGGACTTGCGGAAATGTGCGCAGAGCCGGCGCGCCTTTACGAGCAGGTCTGACAAGCGTGGGTAGCTTTTCAGAAACCGCTGAACCACCAAATTAAAGACGTGGGCCAGGCATGGCACGTGCGTGAGGCTGCCAAGCTGCAGAGCCGCCACCAGGTTACGGCCGTTGTCACACACGACCATGCCCGGTTGGAGGCTCAGCGGCGCAAGCCAGCGGTCGGTCTGCTGTGTCAGACCCTGCAGCAGTTCGTGGGCCGTGTGCCTCTTATCGCCTAAGCTGAGTAGTTTCAGCACGGCCTGCTGACGCTTGCCCACCGCTGTGCTGCCACACCGCGCGACACCGACTGCTGGCGACATGCTGCTGCTAACACATCTTGATTGCGAGACAGAGGAGGAGGAGGAGGAGGGTGCTTTAGTGGAGGAAGCATACACCTCCGCAGATACCAGCACCGAGCTGGGGCCCGCAATTCTGGGGGTGGGTAGGACGTGAGCGGTCCCAGGCTCTGACTCTGTCCCAGCCTCCACTAAATTCACCCAATGTGCCGTCAGGGAGATGTAGTGGCCCTGCCCGCCTGTGCTTGTCCACGTGTCCGTAGTTAAGTGGACCGTGGCAGTAACCGCGTTGGTGAGGGCGCGCACAATGTTGCGGGAGACGTGGTCGTGCAGGGCTGGGACGGCACATCGGGAAAAGTAGTGGCGACTGGGAACTGAGTAGCGCGGGGCCGCCGCCTCCATGATACTTTTGAAGGACTCAGTTTCCACAACCCTATACGGCAGCATCTCAAGGCTGATGAATTTTGCTATGCGGACGGTTAACGTTTGAGCGTGCGGGTGCGTGGCGGCGTACTTGCGCTTGCGCTCGAACACTTGCGCAAGCGACGGCTGAATGGTGCGCTGAACTACACTGCTGGATGGGGCCGAGGACAGCGGAGATGAGGGTGTGGGTGCAGGCCATGAGGCGGTAGTGCCTGTGTCCTGAGAGGGGGGTTGCATCTCAGTGGCAGGTTGGGGCACAGGGGGAGAGGCAGGGGTGCAAACCGGAGGCGGTGAACGGCCTTCGTCCCACCTTGTGGGGTGCTTGGCCATCATATGTCTGCGCATGGTGGTGGTGGTGAGGCTGTTGGTGTTGGCTCCCCGGCTGAGCTTTGCGCAACAAAGGTTGCACACCACTGTTCGTCGGTCGTCAGGCGTCTCTGTGAAAAACTGCCAGACCTTAGAGCACCTCGGCCTCTGCAGGGTGGCATGGCGCGAGGGGGCGCTTTGGGAAACACTTGGTGGATTATTCGGTCTGGCCCTGCCTCTACCCCTGGCCCTGGCCACCGCACTGCCTCTTGCAACCTGCCCTGCTGATGCCCTTGACTCCCCCTCTGAAGACCTGTCCTCCTGAGTAAGCGTTGCACACCAGGTGGGGTCAGTCACCTCATCGTCCTGCTGCTCTTCCTCCGAATCCTCTGTGCGCTGCTCCCTTGGACTTACTGCCCTTACTACTACCTCACTGCAAGACAACTGTGTCTGATCGTCATCGTCCTCCTCACCCACAGAAAGTTGTTGAGACAGTTGGCGGAAGTCCCCAGCCTCTTCCCTCGGACCCCGGGAACTTTCGAATGGTTGGGCATCAGTGACGATAAACTCCTCTGGTGGGAGAGGAACCGCTGCTGCCCAATCTAAGCAGGGGCCCGAGAACTGTTCCTGGGAGTGTTCCCGCTCCTGAGCAGGTGTCATTGTAGTGGAGTGAGGAGGCTGGGAGGAAGGAGGAGCAGCAGACAGAGGATTCGGATTTGCAGCAGTGGACGGCGCAGAACTGCGTGTTGACGATAGGTTGCTCGAAGCACTTTCTGCCATCCAGGACAGGACCTGCTCACACTGCTCATTTTCTAATAACCGTCTCCCGCGTGGACCCATTAATTGGGCGATGAATGTGGGGACGCCAGAAACGTGCCTCTCTCCTAATCGCGCAGCAGTCGGCTGCGACACACCGGGATCAGGAGCTCGGGCTGTGCCCACACCCTGACTTGGCCCTCCGCGTCCTCGGCCGCGTCCACGTCCTCTAGGCCTACCCCTACCCCTCAGCATGCTGTATTACCAGTGATTTGATTTCACAGGCAGGAAATAAATTGGCGCAAGACTGCAGGCCAAATATAATTTTTGCCCTTTTTGGAAAACGAAAGGCCCCACTGCCTCTAGTGAATGAATTATCTAAGTTTAATAACTGTGCTGTGTCCCTGCTTATGTGTCACAGAACGTGAGGGTAGCAGAGTTATTATAACTCTTGGAGAGCAGGTATTTTTTTCCCAATTAAGGAAAGCAAATGGCGAAGCCAGCAGTAAAGCGTAGCTGGGTGCGTCTGATTTAGCAATGTTGTTCAAGCAGCTCACACGTGTCCACCGCCCTTAGGACGGACAGAGGCTGGACAAATAGATTTGTTTTCAGTTTTTTTCCACCAAAAGGCAGCACTGCGTATATTCAATGAACATGAGAAGTTTAATAACTGTGCTGTGTCCCTGCTTATGTGTCACAGAACGTGAGGGTAGCAGAGTTATTATAACTCTTGGAGAGCAGGTATTTTTTTCCCAATTAAGGAAAGCAAATGGCGAAGCCAGCAGTAAAGCGTAGCTGGGTGCGTCTGATTTAGCAATGTTGTTCAAGCAGCTCACACGTGTCCACCGCCCTTAGGACGGACAGAGGCTGGACAAATAGATTTGTTTTTAGTTTTTTTCCACCAAAAGGCAGCACTGCGTATATTCAATGAACATGAGAAGTTTAATAACTGTGCTGTGTCCCTGCTTATGTGTCACAGAACGTGAGGGTAGCAGAGTTATTATAACTCTTGGAGAGCAGGTATTTTTTTCCCAATTAAGGAAATCAAATGGCGAAGCCAGCAGTAAAGCGTAGCTGGGTGCGTCTGATTTAGCAATGTTGTTCAAGCAGCTCACACGTGTCCACCGCCCTTAGGACGGACAGAGGCTGGACAAATAGATTTGTTTTCAGTTTTTTTCCACCAAAAGGCAGCACTGCGTATATTCAATGAACATGAGAAGTTTAATAACTGTGCTGTGTCCCTGCTTATGTGTCACAGAACGTGAGGGTAGCAGAGTTATTATAACTCTTGGAGAGCAGGTATTTTTTTCCCAATTAAGGAAAGCAAATGGCGAAGCCAGCAGTAAAGCGTAGCTGGGTGCGTCTGATTTAGCAATGTTGTTCAAGCAGCTCACACGTGTCCACCGCCCTTAGGACGGACAGAGGCTGGACAAATAGATTTGTTTTCAGTTTTTTTCCACCAAAAGGCAGCACTGCGTATATTCAATGAACATGAGAAGTTTAATAACTGTGCTGTGTCCCTGCTTATGTGTCACAGAACGTGAGGGTAGCAGAGTTATTATAACTCTTGGAGAGCAGGTATTTTTTTCCCAATTAAGGAAAGCAAATGGCGAAGCCAGCAGTAAAGCGTAGCTGGGTGCTTCTGATTTAGCAATGTTGTTCAAGCAGCTCACACGTGTCCACCGCCCGTAAGGACGGACAGAGGCTGGACAAATAGATTTGTTTTCAGTTTTTTTCCACCAAAAGGCAGCACTGAGTATATTCTATGAATAATAACTGTGTTGTGGCCCTGCCTATACAATTCTTTCCCTGCAGTATCAATGGAGGGTGCAATGGTCTGCAGAGGCGATTTTGAGAAGCAAAAAAAAATGCAGCACAGCTAACAGCAGCCTGGACAGTACTGCACACGGATAAATATGGCCCTAGAAAGGACCGTTGAGGTTCTTGAAGGCTACACTCACGCCTAACACTCTCCCTGCCTATGCAGCACTTCTGTCCCTAATGCCAGGTGCAACGGTCTGCAGAGGCGATTTTGAGAAGAAAAAAATTTGCCACTGCTAACAGCAGCCAACACACAGCTATCAGTGGCCCTAATAAGGACCTTTGGGGGGTCTTGAAGCCTACACTAACTACCAATTCTTTCCCTACAGCAGCTCCGGTACAAACAGCACTGTCCCTCATCTAACTCACACCGCATCTGAGGCGAACCGCGGGAGGGGCCGACTTTTATGTTCGGGTGACACCTGATCTCCCCAGCCACTCACAGCAGGGGGGTGGTATAGGGCTTGAACGTCACAGGGGGAAGTTGTAATGCCTTCCCTGTCTTTCAATTGGCCAGAAAAGCGCGCTAACGTCTCAGGGAAGGAAGTGAAAGTAACCAGAACACCGCATGGTGTTCGTTACGAATAACGAACATCCCGAACACCCTAATATTCGCACGAATATCAAGCTCGGACGAACGCGTTCGCTCATCTCTATTATATACATATAATAAAATTCTAGTCATGCTGAATCTCATATTCTTTATTCATATAAACCTCTGTTTATTCTGGATTTAAGAGTCCAGTTGGTGGTCCTACATTCTACTTAGTAAATAGTGAATGACAGTTAGAATAAGCTTTCAGATGAAGCCGTCAATTCCTGAGTGGGACCACCCACTGGACTCCAGTCCAGAATGAGCAGAGATTTTAATGAATTGCTACGGTAGTTCAACTGAATATTCTCTCCACAAACATGTACATCAGTGTGCTCAGCTCCTTCTGCCCTAGACTGTGCTGCCCATAAATTATACTGCATTTTCAATAAATCGAGTTCTTTTTAAATCCCACATACATTTTTAAAACATTTTGATAATTCATTCAAGAAAAAATGACTGCAAATATACAATTTATTCACCCTTAAGGGCTCAGTCACACGGGCGCATCGGCACCCGTACACAGGCGCCGATGTGCCCGTGTGACTGAGCCCTCACTGCAGGAGGAAGACGGCCGTACCTCAAGACGGACATCTCTCTGCAGCGCCGGGAGAAACAACATGTGACTGGCTTCATTGCCGGTCATGTGTTCTTTCTTCAGCCCGTATGACTAAGCCCTAAAAGGTATTTCTTTATAAGACAAATGGAATAATAGGTTGAGTTTCTGTTTTTTAGTTGACCCCAATATCTGAGTGCAAAAAACAAAATATATGGCATATATACGCTCATATGTAATTTCTAGAGATGAGCGAACCTACTCGGCCACACCCCTTTTCCGCCCGAGCGCCGCGATTTTCGAGTACTTCCGTTCTTGGGCGAAAAGATTCGGGGGGCGCCGTGGGTGAGTGGGGGGTTGCAGCGGGGAGTGGGGGGGAGAGGGAGGGAGAGAGGGCTCCACCCTGTTCCCCGCTGCTACCCCCCGCTCCGCCACGCCTCCTCCCGCCCCCCGGCGCCCCCCGAATCTTTTCACCCGAGTACGGAAGTACTCAAAAATCGCGATGCTCGATCGAGTAATTACTCGAAACGAGTACGTTCACTCATCTCTAGTAATTTCATATTACATATGTATGTAAGTGTTCTTCCCTAGAAGCACTGCACATGGAGGAGAATGAAATGACCAAAGCTGTAGCTTTATAAAACAATAGGGAATGGTTTATTCACCTAATTTAAAGCAGCCCGTCACCTCAATTTTGTATTTCAAATTAATACTGTTATAAAATGTGGGATTATCAGATAAATTTACCTGTCCTTTTTTTCTCCTGAGGAAGTCCAGTCCTAAGATATCTGCTTTTATGTACAGTATGCCCTTAGAGGACTTGACACTTTTTAGTGATTTTATCTATGTGGTGGTTTTATGGTTCTATTTATTTTTCCTGGCTTGCCAAAATTATTTTGATATTTTTTGGGGGGACTTATAGGACTATTTTGTAATACTTTTTTTTTCAATTTTTTTTTGTTTTCTTAGGGGTAAAGTTAAAAAAAAGAGGTTTTTAATTTATAATTATTTGTTTTTAAAATTATTACAACTATGTTAAAATAAAGTTTGGCAATGAACTCGACATAGTGTTTCAGATGTTTTAATAAATAATTTGTACAGTCTCAGATTACAGAGCGGATATGGCAATGGTTTAGGTTGGTGGATCTTTTTCTTTTTATATATATATAAAAGAAATATATATATTCATTTTATTCTGTAATTTTTTAAAATAAGTTTTGCAACTTTTTTTTAACATTTATGCCCCTGATGACATCATATCAGACCACTGGTGGACACTTTTTTCTTATTTCACAGTTTTCCACTGTAATGGAGGCATCTGTAGGAGCCCATTGTGACAATAGTGCACAATACTCATGGGCAGAGCGGGGCTGGGATATTCTAAAACCCTGCAGCTTAGCTCTGTCATGTTGGGGTCGCCGATTTTCACGTGATCGCTGGATTCTGTGCAGGAAATGGTATTGATGGTTCCAACATTTTCTCATAGCACTATTTCCTCCTTCAAGGATATACCTTGCTCCTGGTTGATTGCTTGATTGTATGTGATTGCTTGATTGTATGTGTATATGTGTGTATCCACTGGGAGTGTGTATTCGCCAAATCTTGAAGTGTGGCAAAGGTACAGTCTATCAGGATTGTACACTATCCCCAGCTCAGGATGCTGAATACATCAATCATCAGCACAATAGGCATGATTTTGCAAATGAAGGGGAAGAGAGCCTGGATGAGTTCTGCAGTTGGGTATTTTAAAAGCAATGAGCATACTCCATGGGGAGCACATTAAGCAAATATTTTGGGATGGTGCTCTCAGAGAAAGAAAAAAGGCGGATTTAGATTTATCTGTCAATCGCATTTCCTATGACAGAATGAGTTGTAAATGCTAAATTCAGGTGGTAGACATTTTAACTACAGTCAAAATCTACATTTCTGTAACATTTTTATGACTCCTTCAAGGATTAGTGACAGTAAATCTGGCAGGAATTTCTTTAAATGTCAAATTATCTAAAAAGTTAATTTTCTATATTAGCTAAATGCAAAAAAAGTTTTAATATATAACTTTGTTTTAGCTGAGCCGAAAATTTGCAAAAAAACATCATACACATGCTTATAATTAAAGAATTAAAGTTCTAAATGTATATATGAAGAATGGCCAAAAATATATATGTATATTTTAAAATAACTGTATAAACCAGTTTCTTCTAAGTGATAATGTGCTATATTTCATTTGTCTCTTTCCGCTATTGCTTGCATTTAGGTGAACAGAATGTCTTTTATGAAAAGAGCATATGTGACAGTTCAGAGTTCCATAAAATACACTTTTCGTGTTTGATCTGATATTGTTAGCTACAGTAGTTTAAGAGAACCTATGACAAACAAAACTAGCCCCACATTAAACAGTGATAATAAGAATGGTCTATCATTTCCTAGTCATTCCAAATATGATCATTATCACTTTGAAAATATAAAAACTGTTGATTGTTGGCAAATTCACAACTTATTCTTTGCAATATTTCTCACCTATTTAACGTTGCTAAAATGTGATTATTATAAATTATTCCTTTTCAGCATTTTCATTATTATTCAAGTGTACTAGTACCCCAGTTCAGTTGCAAATCCAACATGGTGCCTGTAGACTAGTCCAACAAAATCTGCACTCCAATATTCAAATAGCAATTCTTTCCTGAGCCCTGAAGTGTGTCCGGGCAGTAGTTTACGAGCACAAATAGGATATTTCCATGCCAGTGAGAACCTGCATTGTACATTCTAGAGTGTTTTTCTGCATACCTTGTACAAATGAATAAATGTTTACTGAAATTATGTATTGCTGAAAATGCAATTTTTCATTTCAACAACCCCATTATAGTAAATTCCATGAAACACTTGTGGGGTTAAAATGTGCACTACACCACTAGATGAATGCCATGAGTCTGTCTTTTTTGGGGGGCGGAGACATATACTTTGGCACCTCAATGCCTGTGCAAACCTGAAATGGAGCCTGAAGGATATCCTAATACAGAGGAGGCCCCACCGTACTCCTCCATTTCAGGTGCCTGCATTTGAATCAAGTAGCTTGGTAGAGCCATATTTTGGATAGTTCTAAAAACTACAGAGCTGCAGAATTATAAATATTAAGTTGTTTTTCTCTTTTAGCATCTGATGTGTTACAGAAAAAAATGGATTGAAATTGAATATCAGCAAAAATAATGGAAATTTTGGTGGAGCGTTACCTAGAGCATGATGTGAGCACTGGAGGCACACCAGGAGAGCTCCCACCTGGTATACTAGCTTGCTACCTTGGTTTTCTTTCTGAGATGGTGTTTTTAACTTTGCTATGCTGCTTGACTTGCTGGTCCTTGGGGCTTTGGTTGTGCTGTTCTTGTGAGAGATCAAAAGAGAGGAAAAGTGATAGTTGAGGCTGGTTTGCTGTGGGGCCTGTCTGTCATGTATCCAAATTGTGGTGATGAGGAGGGGTGCATATGCACTTCATGATGGTGTTTCGGCGCAGGCATCATTGAACGCTACTGCGAATACTTTGCACTGTGAGGCTGTCCATGCAAAATTGAAGGCAGCATTGAACATTGTGTGAGGTGATTATGGATAATGCACAGAATGTTTTTACAATTCTGATTGCTTTACTGAGCAAAGCAATGCGGTAAGTGGTTGGCAGGATTTGCTCATTCAACTCCACCTGCAATCCTGGTAAGAAATGCTAATGAAACATCTACAGCTGCATTTGCCTCATTTGATGGGACTAAAATGATATCTCAATCTGTATTTGAAAAGGGTAAGCATGGCCCTGTTTTATATGAATAATCTGCTTCTGTGAATACTATTATGCAGGCCCTTTCAGCTCAAGCCAGTGGTCTGAATATGCAAAATTACACACCAAATGAACCTACTCTGTGTAATTTTTTTCTAAAACTAAAAAAACACTGTTTTGGCTTCCCCCTCCGCTGAGGTTGATAGCCTGAAAGAGGATGTTAGATTTATAAGACACTATTTGCAGAAAGTTACTGAAAGATTGTCTAAAGCAGATAAATGTTTTAATGAAATGGAAGATAGAACTGTTCCTTTGCAAGATTCAATTAGTAAATACGAGCTATCCATACTTTACAATATAAGGCCTTAGTCAGACAGGCGTTTTTTCGCGCGATTTGCGCATGCGATTCGCGCATATATAGAACCAATGGTTCGCTATGGTATCGGTCACATGTCCGCTTTTTATGCGGATATGTGATAAATTATAGGACACGACGATTCGCAGATCGCGCCTATCTGCGTTAGGCGTTTTATGTGCGCACCAAAATCATTTTTTTCGCCGGCCAGTCTAAGTTTCATGCGCATTTTGATGCGCATGGCGATTTTTCTCCGGTCAGACGGGCGTTTTGCTGCGACGATTAACGCGGCTGGGTGCAGATTTTTCCCGCGATTTTTCGCCCCCGGTCACGCGATTTGTGCATGCGCATCCGACATGCGATCCGCAAATCGCGCGAAAAAACGCCCGTCTGACTAAGGCCTTAAGCAGATGATCTGGAAAGTAGACTATAGAAAAAAAATCCATCTGGTGGAGATTCGAGAAAAGGTGGAAGGACTGTACCCAAGATAATTTTTGAAATCAACTGTTGGGGAAGATACTTTGTCATCTTTCTTTGCTGTGGAAAGGGCTCATAGAGTTCCTGCTAGACTACCTCCACCTGGTGCCATGCGGAGAACTGTTTTGATAAGACTCTTGCATTAAAAAGATCAGGACATTCTTTTAAAGAGCAACAGAAAGGACCGAGATAATTATGCATGGTCATCGTATAGCTGTCTTTCCTGATTATTCAGTGGACATACAAAAAAAGATGCAGTTTCAAGGTGTTAAGAGAAGGTTATTGGATTTATTTTGTATCCAGTACAGCTGTGAGTTGTTATGCAGCAGGAGATGTTTTCTTTTATAATTCTATAGATGCTGCCTCCAGGATGGATAAACATGAACAATATTTCTATAACAGTAATGAATAGTCCTTTTTATTAGTGGGTTATTGGTAGATAATTTAACCACCTAAAATGAGATCATTTGTTAGATAGGAGGTTCCTGGGTCCTGCTCCTTAGTATTAGTGATCTTACTGTGATACTGTTAATTTTTTTGACCATTATCACTACACCTGGGTGATTAGAGGGAATATCAGTATACGTGTATGGGGTTGGATGTAGCGGGGTGTTTTTTTTAACTTTTTTTTTGTTTTTTCCCTGTTTCTCTCCTTCTGCTTGTCTTCCTTGCAATGCAACCAGTGTCTTAAATTATACGTGCAAAACAAAAAATGGTTATTTACCAATGTTCAAGAAGTTAATATGAGTTTATGCAATGTGCAGGAAATGGGAGATGAATAGAGATGAGCGAGCACCAAAATGCTCGGGTGCTCGTTACTCGGGACGAAATTTTCGCAATGCTCGAGGGTTCGTTTCGAGTAACGAACCCCATTGAAGTCAATGGGCGACCCGAGCATTTTTGTATATCGCCGATGCTCGCTAAGGTTTTCGTTTGTGAAAATCTGGGCAATTCAAGAAAGTGATGGGAACGACACAGCAACGGATAGGGCAGGCGAGGGGCTACATGTTGGGCTGCATCTCAAGTTCACAGGTCCCACTATTAAGCCACAATAGCGGCAAGAGTGGGCCCCCCCCCCCGCACTGTCAGCGTAAAGATCGTTCTCCTCTGCCATAGCTGTAACAGCTGTGGCAGAGAAGAACGATGTTTGCCCATTGAATTCAATGGAGCCAGCAATACAGCAGGTTCCACTGAAAGCAATGGGCTGCCGGCGATCGCAGGATGAATTGTCGGGAAGGGCTTAAATATAGAAGCCCTTCCCTGCAATTCATCCAGAAATGTGTTACAATAAAAATATATACCGGCGTATAAGGCGACGGGGCGTATAAGACGACCCCCCAACTGTCACCTTATACGCCGGTAATACAGTGGAGCAAAGAATAAAAATCATTACTCACTTCTTCTGACGTTCTGCGGCGCTCCTGCAGGCTGTCGCTCCCTCCTGGTTCCCGGCAGAACATTGCTTTCTGGACGCAGGGCTTGAAATCCCCGCCTCCAGAAACACAGCCAATCACAGCCATTCAATGACATCATTGTCATTGGCTGTGATTGGCTGAAGGCACGTGTGTTTCTGGAGGCGGGGATTTAAAGCCCTTCGTAGAGAAAGCAATGCTCTGCCGGGAACCAGTAGGGAGCGACAGCCTGCAGCAGCGGCGCAGAACACCAGAAGAAGTGAGTAATGATTTTTATTCTTTGCTCCACTGTATTGCCGGCGTATAAGGTGACAGTTGGGGGGTCGTCTTATACGCCCCGTCGCCTTATACGCCGGTATATATTTTTATTGTAACACATTTCTGGATGAATTGCAGGGAAGGGCTTATATATTTAAGCCCTTCCCGACAATTCATCCCCGCGCACGCCGGCAGCCCATTGCTTTCAGTGGAACCTGCTGTATTGCTGGCTCCATTGAATTCAATGGGCAAACATCGTTTTTCTCTTTGCTTTTCCTATCTGGTTTGATAAAGCAATCACTCAATATAGTTGGAATACAGCAGAGAGAATTTGAGCAATGTATCTCCCTATATGCAATGATCTGCTGTTGCATACGGGGATGTAAGTAGATCAATGAGAGTTATTATATCCATTTTTGATATATTTGGTAAGATATTGGGTCTTTCTATTAACTAGGGAAAATCTGTAATTCTTCCTTTAGATCACTTGCCAATGGACTATTCATTGGAACATACAATTACAAATAGTGAAGGAATTAAAATATTTTGAAGTTTTGGTATTTTCTAACCCTCAAGGCTATATTTCTGCCAATTTACTTGTATTGATATGAATGTTCGAGGATAAGGTCAAAGTATGGAATCGTCTCCCGAAGTGGCAGTGAAAATCTTATTAAAATGGTTTTGATGTGACAACTGATCTATATACTTCAAAAGCCTCCAGTTTGGATTCATCACAATACTTTTTTAGACTCTTTACTATATTCAGGAGTTTGTTATGCAATAATCTGCTAGAATTAATCCCATTTATCCTCTTGAAGGGTATATATTGGATTCTTGGTTTTCTCAGAACTAGTGAGAGGAGTCTTAGCTGCTTTGCTATGTTTTATACACTGGGGACAGAGAACTGCAGATTCTACTCTGTCTGTAACACACACAGACATATCATCCTGTAGGACAGTGTACAGCTGTACTGAGCAGTGGAGATGTGAACAAATAGCAGTAAATCATTCCCCAATAGCTCTAACAACATGTGAGTGTGTCTCTGCTTTTGTCCCTCTTCCTTCTCCTTTTGCTCTGCTCTGACTGACTTCAATTACGAGGATGATTCATTCCCCTCCTTCACTTAAAATAACATTACTTGATAACAGACAGTGGATAGCAAGTTAGGAGGAAGGGAGACCAGCACTTCAGAGTGATTTTTCAGCACAAAAATGTCATTTTAGGTAGTTATCACATTGGCTATTATATAAGGCTTTTATATAAAAGCAAGCTGTTTAAAAACTTAGTGGCCATTTAAATTTAATATCCACTTTGCTGTGAAAAACTCAAAGGCTTAAAAAAATCTCATAACATTTTTTTGAATACTTTGAAAATGCTGTTTTTAAAATATAGTCACTTCAAAACATCTTCAGAACTCAAGTGGTGCTTAAAAAAAGACCATATGTTTTGGAAATCATCTGATCTCCCTGCTTATCAATAAGTTCTGATGGGAGCATACGTCACTGTTGCTAGTTAAAGGGGTTGTCCCGCGAAAGCAAGTGGGTCTATACACTTCTGTATGGCCGTATTAATGCACTTTGTAATGTACATTGTGCATTAATTATGAGCCATACAGAAGTTATACGAAATTTTTCACTTACCTGTTCCGTTGCTAGCGTCCTCGTTTCCATGGAGCCGTCTAATTTTCAGCGTCTAATCGCCAGATTAGACGCGCTTGCGCAGTCCGGGTCTTCTGCTTTTCTCAATGGGGCCGCTCGTGCCGGAGAGCGACTCCTTGTAGCTCCGCCCCGTCACGTGCCGATTCCAGCCAATCAGGAGGCTGGAATCGGCAATGGACCGCACAGAAGCCCTGCGGTCCACCGAGGGAGAAGATCCCGGTGGCCATCTTCAGCAGGTAAGTAAGAAGTCACCGGAGTGCGGGGATTCAGGTAAGCGCTGTCCGGTGTTCTTGTTTAACCCCTGCATCGGGGTTGTCTCGCGCCGAACGAGGGGGCTGTTGAAAAAAAAAAAAACTCGTTTCGGCGCGGGACAACCCCTTTAACTGTTTTGTAAGGGTTATAATACCTATGGATATATATCTTATTACATACATTAAGGTTACATTATTTCTGGAATTTATATGTTTATGCTAGAACATTCAGAGAGGTCACATGACTGTATTTTTATTCTAACTTTGGTGTTGTGGATTATGAGGGAGAGAGCTGTCCATTGATTGGCTGATGGGCTGGGTATAAAAGGCAGGTCTTGTTCCCAGGCTAGGTGGTGACTCTGTTTTTTCCTGTACAAGAGAGAAAGAAAGCAACAGATTCCTGGAGTGGAACTATGCAGCTCCTACAATGTGAGTGCCAGAGGGAGGTCTACCAATCATCCAAGACATCATCAGCTGCAGTTGCCAACTGCAAGTGCCCAGCCATCACCGGAAGAGAGACTATCTGTGAGTACAGATAAAGTGAGAGACAGTACCTTGATATTGAAATTTAGGTGGGTTGTTATTAGGAGTACCATCAGTCAGGATCATTATCAATAAAACAAATTATTTTGACTTCATCACTGTACAACCTCTCTAAATTGGCCAGGGGACAGTGACTGCATACTTCAGTTCGTGGATTTAGTCATTTGGGTAATCCTACAAGACTGCAAGTTACTTAAGAGAAGACTCCTATTTTCTAACAGCATCTGTGGAGCTATTTATCCCAAGCCATTAACTGATTGACAATTCTATAGTGTACACACAATATTAAGAACATCCTATTCTTAGGGTATGGAACACATTATATTGTTGAACATGAGTAAACTATTTGCATTGTGTCCAAATGACAATGTTGTATGTTATTACCATATTATTCTTTATCGTACATTCAGTAAAGCATTGTTTGTTTAATTGATGAAAAACCTCTCCATAACTCTCATCATATTCTGTACCCATTTCAGGTTGTCCTTTCTTGTACCAATTTCGGTAGGTGTTGTACTATCCACTGCATCAGTAGCAGGTTTCATGGATATAAGGTGCTTTAGTTTTTAACTCCTTAACACTACAGGTACGAGAAAAAACACGCGTGAACACAGCTGCGTGCTTGTTATCAATGGAGCCGAGGCTGCTGCCGGCGGCTCCACTGAAAACAATGCTCTGCCGGCCCCCTGCATTCTTTTTCAGGGAAGGGCTTTACATATAAGCCCTTTCCTGAAAAAGAAACATTTTAGTGCAAAACAAAAAAAATAAATAAAAAAAAAACTTACCTCTCCGCTGCTGGCAGATGCAGCAAAGGGAATTCTTCAATTCTCAACCACAGCTGTCACACATGACAGCGGCGGTAGAGAATCCCGTCAACAGCTTTTCAGGTGAGTATTGATTTTTTAAAATTTTTTGCACTATTTTAAATGGCTTTTCAGGGAAGCCCTTCCCTGAAAAGCCATTTAAAATAGTGCAAAAGATAAAAAAAAATCAATACTCACCTCCCTTCAGCTGCCGAGGCTCAGCTGTGACTTCTGGCGCTCTCCCCGACTCTGTAGTTCTAAGCTATCAGCAGCCGGGGATTTAAAATCCCCGCCTGCTGGTAGCTCTGATTGTGGTTGGCTGAAGTGCTTCAGCCAATCACAATCAGAGCTACCAGCAGGCAGGGATTTAAAATCCCTGGCTGCTGATAGCTCAGCAGCGCTACAGAGCCGGGGACAGTGGCAGATGTCACCTCTGAGCCCCGGCAGCTGTCATTGGCTTTGCAGGGGAGAGCTTCATAAGCCCTTCCCTGAAATGCCTTTTAAAATAGTAAAAAAAAAAAAAAATACTTACCTGCCGGGGCTCAGGGTCAACTTCTGCCGCTGTCCCCGGCTCTGTAGCTTTCAGCTATCAGCAGCCGGGGATTTTAAATCCCCGCCTGCTGGTAGCTCTAATTATGATTGGCTGAAGCGCTTCAGCCAATCACAATCAGAGCTACCAGCAGACGGGGATTTTAAATCCCCAGCTGCTGATAGCTCAGCAGCCCTACGAAGACGGGGACAGCGGCAGATGTCGCCGCTGAGCCCCGGCAGTTGTCAATGGCTTTTCAGGGAAGGGCTTCATAAGCCCTTCCCTGAAAAGCCAATTAAAAGTAGTGTAAAAAAAAAATTGGTTACCTGTCAGCCGCTACTGTGTCCCCCACGGGATAAAGAATACATCTGCATACATGACGTCTATTTGCTATGCACGGCATGACGCAAGTCCAGTAGGCGTCAGCTAGTATAGATGCACCGGGCAGTCAATTCAGCCCTGGCACGTTGACGTCACGCAATACGTAATGACGCTAGTACGTCATACGTCAGCAGATGCATGCGCGATGGACGCCCGTGGCAGGCGCTACGATCACAATATGATAACAACATGGAATAAGCTTTATTTTTACTTTACCAGATTTCAGTTGATTATGTTCTGTAATGGTGGTCATTTGACCAGGTGACATGGGTAATATTAGCTAGCAAGATACCTGGATGTATCATATTGTTTATATGTTGCTTAGCAACCTTGTCTGAATGATCCCCACCTTGCATTCTGGGAAACCGGAAATTATGCTAATGTTGGTGTGGCCATGCGCATTACTGCTTTAGGTCACTGCTATATAAAGGATGGTGGACACACACAGTGGGCATCCGGAACATGGATATCATGTCCTGTTTCACCAGTTAATGGTATGTATCATCTGCATATTGTTTTAACTACACTACTTTTTAATATCTTTTCAAAAAAAAATTTTCACTTCTGGTTATTTTTGATTTTAAATATATGTATATGTATTGATTTGTTATATGTGTCTGGTATTGTCTCTATAGGCTTGAGAAAGACCTTAATCAGGTTGAAACGTCGCCTTGTTTTAACTATGAAACAATAAAGATGTTCCTTTAATTAAGGATTTTTCATGCATCTATCTATGCTGCCACTTCTCTGCTGAAAAAGAATGCAGGAAGCCAGCAGACCATTGTTTTCAATTGAGCCGACGGCGGCAGCCGAGGCTCCATTGAAAACAATGCGTGCATTCCCTATCTTTGCAGGCACGCACCTGCAAAGTACGGACATGTGCACACAGCATAGGGAATGCATTGTTGCAAATAGAAGCGTGTTTTTGTGCTTGCGTATGTACGCACAAAAACACGCTTGTGTGAACGCACCCCCATGCTGTAACAAAATGGCACATTTGATGTGTTTTCTCTCCCTGCCTTCCAAAAAAATTGATAAAAGTTTTTCAATACATTATAGGTATCCAAAATGGTACCAATAAAAACTACGATTTGCCTGCAAAAACAAGCCCTCGTGTGACCATGTTGACCGAAAAATAAAAATGTTATGACTTTTGAAAAGTGGAGATGAAAATCCCCAAGAAATAGCTTTGTCAATATAGCCAAAATAGGCCATGTCCTTAAGGGGTTAATATGAGGCAGTAAACTTTGGATTTTACTTCCAATCTATCTGATATGTGTTAGATTTTTCTTTCTTCTGTTATTCAAACTTACAATTGCATACCAGGAATACCCCACAAGACCTGCTGTTTTAGAGAGGCTCTGACTTCACCACCTGGCCATCACAAATGGACCCTTGTCAAAGTCAATCAAATTCTAACAGTTACCCATTTTTCCTTCTTCAAACACATTAACTTCAAGAACTGACTGTTCACTTGCTGCCTAATATATCTCACCCCTTGATAGGTACAAGAAACCAGTGCCCAGTGGTATTTCCTCTAGTGCTACATTGTGGTATAATTCCCTGGTATAGATACGACTTACCTCTGGGGAAGTGGTGGTACAGATGTTACACACTACCTCCCCTTTCTAAATTGATTGTGCCCCAAACCAATCCTTCAAATGTTTTGGGATGTTTTTTCAGGAAACAGGTCAGATATCCAACGTGAGCAATAAGAGCATTGAGTGCCAATAGGTATTAAAATCATACACCAAGTGATGGACTGCAATGCATTTTGAAGGCAATAACTAGCCGTAACAATTACCTCCTTTCTCAAGCAGATATCTCAATGTCTATTGATCATTGAGAATGAGCTTGATGTATTGTACAATATTTCTCAGAGTGCAAAATCACAACTATTTTGAAAATCTACAACAGCTAGTGTTAGGAGGTTAAAATTTCATAAGACAGGCAAACAGATGGGATAGGTGGTGAATAGATGATTAGTGGGGGGTTCAACTGCTGGACCCCCACTTGTCATGGGAAGGGGTCCTGAGTGTCCTCAAATGAATGGAACTGCAATAATGCATGTGTAATATCATTTCATTCATTTCCATAAGATTGACGAAGCTAGCTGAATACAACTGCTTGTCTATCTCTGCCCGTCCTATAGAAATAAATGGAGCAATATTTCACATGCGTAACCACCTTGTTTATTCACAGACACTTAAGATCTCCATCCTCAGGTGATGCATGTTCGGCTTTTTTTTCCATGAGTTATGTCTTTGTGCATTTTTTCTATCACCTCTGTGATTTTATTTAGCTATTTGTGAGATAGCGTAGAATGTTGCAGATGTATGGTGGCCTTGCTGCAGACCCTTGGCTTACGTGTTTTAGCTAAAATGCAAACTAACACCAGCATTTATTAGTGTGTTTTTGCATGCAGTGTGCTATAGATGCTGGTGGAGGCCAGGATGCCCTGCCAGTGTGGCGCACAGTGGTGATACAAGGCAATCCACTGCTTTGCCAATAAGGGTTGTATTCCTGTATAGTGGGGCGCACTTATCTATGGCTGGCATCCTTGGTATCAGTTCACATGTGCAAAGTATGTTGTTTGTAGTCACACCTCCCCAAATCTTGGGTTGAGTTGAGTGGCTGCGCACTAGTCTGCACTAAACATTTCACTCCCTCATATTGCAATCTGGCTCTCTGCATGCTATTGGGGGGGGGGGGGATATCTAAGGAAGAATATAATGTGGTCTGCAGAAACTGTACGGCAAGTGTCAGACAAGCTAAAACTAATAATGAATTGAGGCTTGCAACAGAGGCCAAAAGCAATTAAAAAAGGATTTGGGGGTATATCAAAAGAAAAAAAAAAAATCAAAAATGCTATTGGATGCTTACAGGATGAAAATGGTGAATTGGTTAAGAATGATGTTGAGAAGGCTGAATTTTAAAATTCCAATTTTGTATCTGTTTTCTTTCAGAAAGTAGATGTAACATCAACTGATCTTTCCTATGTTATTGGGGAAATAAAAGAATGCAGGCTATCTATAAGCAGAGAGATGCCGAGGGAACACATAGCTAATTTAAATGAATTCAATTCTCAAGGTCTAGATGAATTACATGCTAGAATAGTAAAGAAAGCAGCAAAGGTAATTGTTGAACCACTCGCCATAATCTTTAAAAATTCCTGGAGAACAGGAGAAGTTCCAGAAGATTGAAACAGGCCAAATGTTGTCCCTGTCTTCAAAAAAGGGAAGAAGGTGGATCCAGGAAACTACAGGCCTGTGAGCCTGACTTCCATACTGGGAAAGATCTTTGAACAAATTATTAAACAGCATGTATGCAAGTACTTGGATAAAAAAGGAGTAATTAACCAGATCCAGCATGGGTTTGTAACAAACAAGTCATGCCAGATGATTCTAATTTCTTTCTATGACAAAATCACTGACTGGGTTGATCACGGAAATGCAGTGGATATTGTATACCTTGACTTTAGTAAAGCATTTGACAAAGTATCTCATGGCATACATATTGAAAAAATGACCAAATATGGGATTAAGAAATGCAACTGTTAGGTGGATTCACAACTGGCTGAGTGATCGTACTCAAAGAGTGGTCATAAATGGCAGCACACCCAAGTAGAAGAATGTATCAAGTGGAGTACCACAATGCTCTGTCCTAGGGCCAATATTGTTTAACATTTTTATAAATGATCTGAAGGAGGGAATTGATGGGAAACTGATCAAATTTGCCGACGACACAAAGCTAGGAGGGATAGCTAACACTAGGGAAGAGAGGGTAAATTTTCAAAAAGATCTAGAA
The DNA here is from genome assembly GCF_035609145.1 of Eleutherodactylus coqui. NCBI lineage: Eukaryota > Metazoa > Chordata > Amphibia > Anura > Eleutherodactylidae > Eleutherodactylus > Eleutherodactylus coqui. The sequence goes on along the minus strand of NC_089845.1, from coordinate 67,158,395 downwards.
AAGCTTGCACAGTGGGCTGCAACCAACAGAATGATATTTAACAAGGAGAAATGCAAAGTCCTACATCTGGGCAAGAAAAATGAAAAAAGCACATACAGAATGGGAGGAATTGAGCTAAGCAGCACATGTGAAAAAGACTTGGGTATACTAATAGATCATAGACTGAACAAATCAACAATGTAATGCAGCAGCCAAAATGGCAAACACAATTCTGGGATGTATTAAGAGAAGCATAGAGTCTAGATCACGTGAGGTAATTATCCCCGTCTGCTCTTACTTAATCAGATGGGGAGGTATCAGCCCTATTCTCATCTGCACAAGGAAAGACTAGAAGCAATGGGATGAAACTGAAAAGGAAGTGACACAGATTACATTTTAGAAAAAACCTTGACAGTGAAGGTGATCAATGAGTGGAACAGGTTACCATGGAAGGTGGTGAGTTCTCCTTCAATGGAAGTGTTCAAACAAAGGCTGGACAAATATCTATCTGGGATGATTTAGTAAATCCCGCACTGAGCAGGGGTTGGACCCGATGACCCTGGAGGTCCCTTACAACTCTACCATTCTATGATTCTATGATTTTATTGCGGGTTGTCATGATTGGGCCTGCCCTGCAGTATCAGTTGATGCATGTTTGGCTTCTTTTACCTGTGAGCTCTGCCGTTCTCAGGACTAGTTTGGGCCCCAGTAGTCAGACCCTCAAGGATCTGCTATTTGTCATATATGGTTGAGGCTAGCTTTACACGAGTGAGCGCGATATGAGGTAGAGAATCCTGCCCGCATATCACACTCTCCACCTTGTGAATTCCCCGAAGATGCAAGGGGTTTTCATGCCAAAACAGCCTTGCATCACTTCAGGGATAAAGGGAATCCTTCAATGGGAGACCTCGCATCGCATTGTGTGCACCTAGCATATAGCATGATGCTGCTGCCGGCCCCATTAAAAACAATAAGCGATGCGAGGCACATGATTTGCTTCTCAGCTAGCATCGTGATACCATGTGGGAAAACATTGCTCATGTGTATGACCCCATTCAAAAGATGTTTTTGTATGGTTCATATTTGGTTCATATTTGTTGGATATTTGTGTGGCTCGCAATGCACAAATCTCAGACGATTTTCTCACTTGTGTGAAGCCGGCCTAAGTGTGCATAGGTGATAAGTCAGTTTTGCGGGGCAACCCTTTTAAGTGTTGCCCCTCAATTGTCTAGTCAAGTCTGTAAAACCTGCATTCTTCAATTGTGATGCAAGACAGTTATATGTATAGATTATACTTGTGAACAATGTATATACATAGCAATTTAGCTTTGCCCTTGGGGATATGATCAATGACTAGAGTTTATTATCATGCAAAATGGCAACTTCAGCCCTATAAAGCCATGTTTCTATAATCTAATAATAAAAAGAGTGAATCCTGCTCCTTTGTATTTTCCACTTTAGCCCAACTGTCTTCATTTTCTATTGGCGTACTTCTCGATAACTGTTAATAGCTAACTGTACTGCTTACCATCAGATCTATGCACACTAGAAATTCAGTACTGTGATTATGGGTAGTTATTCTGTTTAGCAAAGTAGATAGGAAGGAATAAGATGGATGAAAAGTAATAATCATAGAGGTTGGAGTTTTGCACTTTAACTTACAACACATGAAATTAGGCTTTAATTAAAAAAAACTAAATAAATGTAATATACAGCTAAATGCATGAAATGTAAAAGCTCCTTAAGTTCTGGTGCTGATTTATTATATGCAATAAAAAAAGAAAATACTGTATACAGTATAAAACCCGTTGATTAAAATCAGTAAGGCTATAAAGCAAAGTAGATCTAAAATTCATATGAAAAATGGAACCAGAAAAGGTTTAAAGTCCAAGTTTAATGCATGATTCATTTAGCAATAATATAGACAGAAAGTAAAACAAAGAAAATACCAAAATCTGATTTTTCAATATCTGTCAACATCATTATTATTACTTCTCCACTAATTTCTGCCATACCTGTCATTTTCTTCTCACATTAAGATTTAGTTATTTACATCTCTTTTTCTTGCATGTTTACTTATTGTTGATGTGCCATCAGGTGAGCTCCATATTACTTTTAGGTGGTACCCACCATCTTTCTTTTTTTCTGTCCTAATGATAGGTTATTAATATTTAAGTCACGAAGGACCCCTAATGCCAAAATTGACTGCTTCCATAACAGGCATTTCTTTATAATTAGGAACCGTGTCATCTATTGCAGAGCAACCACAGAGGCAAACACTTCAATATCCTACACAATTATAATTGGGGACATGAAGATTATCCATTGTACATGGCCGGTTTTAGAGAAAGTGTGGCCCTGGGCAAAATTAGAAATGGGGCTCCAAATACTGAAATACTGCATTAACAACACAGGCAGTCAGGAGACGGCATGCAGAATGCTGCAGCGCTGATCTGAAATACCAAGACTAAATATTACCCCTGTACCGTGATTAAATATCACCTCACTATTGTTTATGAACAAAACACATTATACAATGACCGATATTGCCAATAATACCACCACACCATGCCCACTATCAGTACCACTGTATAGTAAGTATTATTAATAGAGATGAGAGAGTATACTCGGTAAAGGCAATTGATCGAGCGAGCATTGCCTTTATCGAGTACCTGCCTGCTCGAGATGAAAGGTTCGGGTGGCGGAGCGGGGGAGCAGTGAGTAGCGGCTGTTAGCAGGAGGGAGCGGGGGGGAGAGAGGGAGAGAGAGATCTCCCCTCCGCTCCGCTCCGCTCTCCCCCGCAGCTCCCTGCCCGCCGCCGGCACCCGAACCTTTCATCTCGAGCGGGCAGGTACTCACTAAGGGCAATGCTCGCTCGAGCAATTGCCTTTAGCGAGTATACTCACTCATCTCTAATTATTAACAGAACATAGGGGGACAGGGCTTTGAAAGAGAGGGCAAAGCAGCTTGATGAACTGAAATGAAAACAGCTGATTACACTACTAATCAACATTTTAGAACACTTCCATTTTTTTCAGTTTCTTATGGATATTCACACCGTTTAACATATTAAATGTACTCTCAAATGAAATCTTAGAAGAAATAAACAAGTTAGGATGACTAAAAAAATGGATTCACTTGGTTTCACCAAATTAAATCTAGATTTTTGATACTTCAAAGCAGCTGATATAACAGCTTTAAACAATTGAGACATTCTTTGTACAACTGCATTTAGATATTGTTCAGAAATTCCCTCCAAACATTGTTACAGAAGTTCCCACAAAGGTGCTGCACTTGTAGATTCCTTAGCTTTCACCCTTCTGTCCAGTACATCTCAAACAAGCTCAATGGGGTTTAGGTCTGGAGACTGGAGGCCGTTCTGTTCTTTGAAGCCTATCAGTTTCTTCTTGTCTTCTTAAGTAGTTCAGACATAACCTAGAAGTATGTTTTGGATCATTGTCTTGCTGTAATATGAACCCCTGACTAACTAGTCATACCGCAGAGGGTATTACATGGTGTATTTAAATGCTGTGGTAGCCCTTTTTGTAGAGTGTGCCAGTCACTCTGTGCAAGTTGACCACTCAGGATCCAGCAAAAGAGCCCAGGACCATCACGTTTCCTCCTCCGTGTTTGACAGTTAGGCCTTAGTCACACGGGCGTTTTTTCACGCGATTTGCGGATCGCATGACGGATGCGCATCCGCAAATCGCATGACCGGTGCGCGCAAATCACCCGCAAATCGCCCGAAAATCTGCTCCTAGCCGCGTTTCATTAGAAACGGGCCGGAGCTGTCCAGCGCATTGCATTCAATGGACCCGGCAATACAGCCGGCTCCATTGAATGCAAGCGCTGCGGGTGAGTGTGGAATGAATTGTCGGGAAGGGGTTAAATATATAACCCCTTCCCTGCAATGCATCCTGAAATGTGAAAAAATTAAAAAAAAATGTATACTCACCTTTCCGCTGCAGCCGGAGTTCTGCCGCGGCCGTCGGCAGTTCTCCTGAACTGCTTCTGTATAGTATTCAGCAGCCGGGGGTTTAAAATCCCCGCCTGCTGAATGATCTGCCTCTAATTGGTCACAGCCTGACCAATCAGAGGCAGCCATAACTCACACACCCATTCATGAATTCATGAATGGGTGAGTGTCTGCTGCCTCTCATTGGCTCAGCGGGACCAATCACCAATGGGCAAACATCGTTCTTCTCTTCCACAGCTGTTCCAGGTGTGGCAGAGAAGAATGATTTGTCTTCTGTATATTCTCAATAGGGTCGGCGCTGCTGCCGCCGGCCCCGTTGAGCGCATATAGAGAAGAGAACAGGAATCGCAGATCGCAGATAGGTGCGATCTGCGATTTCTGTTCTATAATTTATCGGACAAGCGCATAAAAAGCGCTCATGTGTCCGATACCATTGCAAAGCAATGGTTTTAAAAAATCGCCGGACGCATGCGCAAATCGCGGCAATAAACGCCCGTGTGACTAAGGCCTAAGTGTCACACACCCAGGAAGCATTCTTTTACCTACTCAATAGCATAAAAGAACCCCGTGTGACCTTCTTACAGTCTTCAGTACTCCACTGGATGTGTTGCAGAGCCCTGGCACGTCTTTTTTTATTTTACAATTTTAGCAGTGACTTTCTTACTGATACTCTACCTGTGACACCTACAGAAAGAAGACTTTTCATAGTAGAAATGGAGACTCGTTTATTTTTTCCTGCATTAAGCTGTGCTTGAGGGTTTTTGCTGTGTGGTGTTGATCACACAAACTGTTGACTCTCAAAAGCTTATCTGATTTTGTAGTTGCCTTTGGTCTGCTTGACTTCTTCCCGTCAGAGTTTCCTCCAGTTCACAAGCATCTTTTAATGGTATAGGAAACTAGCTAACCACCACTTTGGTTTTCTTGGCAATTTCTCTATAGTACAGACCTACACTTCTAAGGGTTATAATTGTCTGTCTATCTTATTAGTTTTTTGTTTTCCACTTTCTGTTTGCTTTTTGGGTTCTGTGATGTTAACAGTCCCTGTGTGTATGTCCCAGGAACTTACCTTGTCCGCACGTGGTAGCAGATGCTACACCTAGACAATGTTCTAATGCAGTCTCTTCCAACACTGATTATATAGAATCAGAGGGTTTAAAAGTAATCTACAAAAGTTGAGACACCTGTAGGAAAAGATTGCATCCAATTTCAAACCATAATTTGCTTTCTGTGTTGCAGAATAGCTGCCCTTGATGTGTTCCCTGAAAAAAAAGCCCTTTTTGTTAAAATCATAAATTCAGAATGTTATTGCATTTCAGATTAAATTTTCCTATTTTTAATTTGTTATCTTACTTTTGAACCTTTAAATCATTTCTCATTATTTGCTGGACTTGAACTGTGTTAATGTAAAAAAATAACTGAAAAAATGTAGGTGCTCTAAAACTTTTGAATGGTAGAATATCTTTTCCACAAACATTCACATCTCTGTCACTGCTGGAAAGGTAAGATGCTTCTCATACAACAGTGAAGTCAATTTGGAGTTTAAGGGTTATTCAATTCAAACTTTCAATGGCCACTGAGCCCTGTAGCAGGAATAGCACATATAGCAGAGCTGTGAGGGGGAAACTTCACACAGAGCTCACACTGAAGGATTTTTCAGCAAACAAGCTGTCTGTACATTTTGCACATTGACAAATGTAGTCATTACTTCAGATTTCCCGGAGGCCCCCTTAGGAATGGGGCTCTGGGCAATTACCCAGTTTCCCCCACCCCCATGCCACCTTTTCCCAAGTAATCTGGTTTCTATACTTTACACTTTATAGAAACTGTCCCTACTACAGGGTCAAATGATCAAATCTAATGGCATCTACTCTCTATGGATTATTTTTTATCTCTCTGCATATTTTGACACTGTAGACCACCATCACCTACTCAGCATGCTCCACTGTTATAGCCTTAAGCAGAACAGTTTTCTTAAAGGGGTTGTACCTGGATTACAAGTCACTCCCTATCTTGCTGATTGGTGGGGTTATAACTACTGAGGCCACTGCCATTCTTAAGAATGGGGGCTCTTTGTCCCCTATCCTCCACATTGCGGAGTTACTGTACCTACTGCAATGAGAAGGAGACTGAATAGAGTGCTGGTTGCTCAAGCACGCTAGCTCTCGGTTCACTTTCAAAAGCTCTGCAGAGATAGCCGAGAAAAAATCCCTCAGGTATTTCCTTCAGCGCTTCATTCATTATTACATCACTGCGACCCTCACAGTAACAAGCAGAGGGGAATATGGGAACTCTGTTCTTAAGATTGGCAGGGTCACAGCGGTGAGACTCCCACTGATCAGCAAGTTATCCCCTATCCCATGAATAGTGGATAACTTGTAATCTTTGTACAACTCCTTTAAAGATATTGCTCTTTCTTGGTTTTCATCCTCTCTCTCTCTGGCTGCTTGTTCAGTGTATCATTTGCAGATTTTACTACTTCTTTTGTTTTGGATACCTTTTTTTTCTACACAGCCACTAATAGACAAACTATCAAAAGATTTGGCTTTCACTACGATGTTGATGACATCTACTACAAAGCACCAGTGATTGTCTACCCAGTATCTTTAATACATCATGTCCTCTCTCTCTCTCCGAAACTCTTTCAAAAATGTAGCTTCTTGTATCTACCCCAACTACTAACCTACCTACACCTGATATTTCTATTTCACTGTGTGATAGTGCCATGATTCATAGGCAATATGCCCATTGTTTTGGGTTATGTTTGACTCAGATCTTTCCTTCACACTCGTATTCAATCACTTTCATGCACGACAGCTGTTCCTCAAATTCATCTCCAGAATCTGCTATTTTGTTACAATGGAAATAAAAATACTATAATTGCTGGTTGGCTTGCCTCGAAAATCTTTCCCCTCTCCAATCCATCCTAAATGCACCAGACAGAATAATTTTTTGTTTAACTGCTACACTAATGCCTCCACTCTATGCCAGTAACTACATTGGTTGCCCATTTATTTTAGAATAAAATGTAAACTTATCCCTCATCTATAAAGCTCTCCACAGTGATGCTTCGCCCTGTATCTCTTTCTTCATTTCTGTCTATCATCATTACTCTTCTGGTTTTGTTCTTGGATTAACATCTTCCATAAACGGAACCTCCCACTCTTAACTCTAATGGCCCATTTACAGACAAAAATGATCGCTCAAAAGATGGCTTTTGAGCAATCATTTTGCATTAACTACTAATTGGTACTAATGCTAATGAGTAGCCTATTAATGGATTCAAGCCACTGGGAGCTATATTCAAGAACAGCGGGGGTCTGTTCTCTGAATACATTCCCTTTGTTCTGCCATGGGGCTGACAGCTGAGACAATGTTATCAGTGCTCCCCGTGGATAACACAGCATGAAGTCCCTGCTTCTGCCAAACTATGGATTTTATGCCCAACATAAAATCATCATTCAGCAGAAAAGTGAAAGATGGGCACATTTACACACAACAATTATCGCTCAAAAGATAGCTTTTCAGTGAATTTTGAGCAATCGATGTGTGTGAAAGGGCCTTAAGACTTTTCTTATGCTGTCATGCTGCACCAGTACTCTCAAATTCTGCAACACAATTCCCAATATGCATAATTTTTAGCTTGCCCTAAAAACACATTTTTTTTAGACAGGCCTATCATATTTCATAATCTGACTCATCTACGTTTACTCTTCTTTTAGATTTCCTATCATAACTTGACTTGCTTCATCCAACAATAACTCCCACATTCCATGCACTTAAATTCACTTCATATCTGTGCATACGCATATACCGACTGATGACGAGCTCATGCAGTTTAATGTATATTACCCTATTCAGTAAAGGATGGCTGGACAATCATACCAAACAAGAACTTCTCCATTTAATGTCATCTCTATTTCCTCAGAGAATATAAATGTTTGCGAGCAGGGCCCTCAATGCTAATATTTGAATTACTTATTAGTGCATTATGTCTGATTTTGTCTGAACATGCACCCTCTGATTTGTAAAGCTCTCAGGAATATTAAAAATTATTACTTTTTCGTGTAATACTGCGAGAACTAATAAATGGTGACGTGGACATATGTAAATATCTAAAAACTGCTTAGTTTACCTACCAAATCAATTTATAAAATGTGCCTTTACAGATCTGAACTGTTAGAAATGTGCGCACTTTTCCAAATAATTTATTCACCACGATCTCATGTAAGCAAAGGAGAAGCTGATAGTTTCCTAAATATTACATCTATCCTCTATAGACATGTATTACTGCTAATGCTTCATGGTTGTACATTAATTAGCATGCTCACAAGCAAAATAAAAATAGATCTGATGACAGGCACTATAATATATCATGCGTTAAACATATGATAAATAGCTCATTGAGCACTTTTATATCATGAAATGCTCTCATGACAAAAGCTAACACTGCAGTATTTACTGAATAATTTAATTTTGTCATCTAGCTGAATGGCTTTCAGAGCAATAAATTGCTAAAGCCGAGTTACTTATTGAATGTTTTTGTCTCAAGAGACTTTCGACTTAAAACAGAGTTTTGTCCTATTCTTGCAAAATGACAATTTCTGGAATGCTCATTATAAACTATTTAGTGCATATGCTTTGGAGTAATTAGCAATTGATATAGTCACAAACCCATCCAAATATTTCCAGACAACCTCACAAATTTCAGATTATAAGTGGTTACTAAAATGTAAAGGTGCAGTCAGGCTCTGAGGAATTGTGGACAGTAGCACAATTTTCAGAATTTAGCTTCTGTACATTGTCACAATGGATTTGAAACAAAGCTATGAATATGGGATTGGAGCATAGACCCTCAGTTTTAATTCAAACCATTGGATAAAAAAAATATTGCATTAACCATTTAAGGATTACAGTAATTTTGTATATAATTCCTTCCTTTTCATAGGCTTAAAAGTAATTGAAGAGTTGACTGTTGAGCAGTTTCACGGTTCGGTGTGTTATCGGACCACACCGGTACCGATCTGATGACCTCGTTGTCAGGTGCCAAATTGGTAGATATGGAAGCCTGTGATGAGATTTGCTAGCAATTATCTATCAATAGCATGAAATCACTCCATGTTATGTCAAGACACTTCTCAATGAAATTCTACTTTAATATGAACATTGCCAACTCTTATACAGAAAGAAGAGGGCGTATCCAAATGTTGCCTGGTACAAAGATTAGTGTTACGTAGCTTACTGTTACAAAGGTGAAAATACTTATTGATCACAAGACTTATTGACATCTACCAAATAGTCTCAAAGCTCTTAAGGCCCATCTCAGACAGAAATTACCTAAGTCAGGATATTACTGTTGCATTAGACAGTAGTTCTGCTATAGTTGTGTGTCTTCTTTGTTAACATAGCTTAGCCTTATTTAATTTGTCTGTTGACTTCTTATCTTAAAATCCTAGTTCCCGGCACTACAAAGCATGGGTTTTAGTCTTCTATTTAAGGGTCAATAGTCCAATACAAGGTAAGAAACATACACTTTTTGCATTCTGTAACTTAACACTTTATATTCCATGACAGGTGCAACTGTTACCTCATTATATTTCATGATAAATTAGGAAAATAAAAGGTCCGGAGTTGATTCCACAAGTTGATTTAAATAAAAAAGATTTTGTAGTAGTTTATGAAAACTTTGAATATGAGATTCAAAGTATTACCAATGCAAATATATAAAACATCATTAGGCTGGAAAAAACAGACTGATAAAAGAGATAGCAGACGCTTTAACAGCTCAGCAATACCTGAAGGCCTGGAAGAACACGGAAGACAGCTAAAGTTGGCAATTGCAGAATTCTTTCTTTGGCAAAGAAAAAGCAATTCACAATTCACAACATGCAGCCAAGTCAAGAACATTTAAGAAGGTAGGTGTATCATTATCAAATTCTAAGGTTGCAAGAAAAAGTAAGTAAACTCTTTAGAATAACATGGAGTTTTGAATTGTATACTAATAAAATATAGTCTGACTACTATCTAACTCACAATTATAGACAAGCACAATCTAACTAAACTTTTATTGAGTACATTGAATAACCATCCACATTGCAAGTAAAAAAAAAAGTAAGTGGACCTTTAAATTTAAAAGGGTTGTCCAGTTGTAAATTATTGATAGGTCATCAATAGTAGATCGACGGGGGTCAGTAACCAGAGATTCCAGCCCATCAGCTGTTCTCTTGGCCAATGCATTCATGCACTGAACTGATTTCTGAAGGAAACAGACAGGTTTGGTCACACTGGTATTGCAAACGAAGTTGTCATTGAAATGAATGAGAACTTTGTACTACCAAGCCTGGCCACTTCATTGGCAAAGGAGCTGTCTGCTTCATGGAGAAATTAGCTTAATGCACCAACACATCAGACCAACAAACAGTTGATAGGTGGAAGTCCCACCTTCAATTGATGATTTATCCTAAGGATAGGTCATCAATAGTTTACAACTGTACAACCTTCTTAATGAACTATAGATTCCTCATTATAGGCAATGACATCCACCACACATTGCTTGTGATTTGAAGTAGTAGGGTGAGTTTTGAAGTTTGAAGAGCTATACTTTCTGCTCAATTTCAGTTAAATGCTGCAAAACAGATAAAGTAGTGTTTCAGAGTACAGATGCATAATAGCTTAAAACATGCTGAAAAAGCAAAAGAGCATCCTAATGGCAATTTCTTATATTCTATACAGTTGTCCCTCAGGTTACAATATTCATTTGTTTGGGACTGGCCATTGTAAGTTGAGACCATTATAACATAAGGTCATAGCCTTATTGAAATTTATTAATTGGTTCTGAAACAACTACACAGCCATTAATTGCATACACTTCAGCTTTATTAGTGAAATATTCATACTAACTAGCTAGTTACTCTAGTGTATCATACATACCACAGATCTGGACTGTCTGTGACATTGTGAATGTGGTTTGAAGTTACAATGGGCCAAGAAAGACCATTGCTTTGTAACTTGAGGGACTACTGCATAAATATATAAAACTAAAACATAGTTTTGTTTCTTTACAAAAAAACATCACTAACTTAAACATCCACTACCTAAGTATCTAACCAAGAACTCCTAATATAAATTTTCGAGTTTTGGTCATGGCTCTTGATCAGAATGAGGCAGTCAAGGTATAAACCAGTATTTTAAAATGGCAGCTTAAGCTGTGATTGGTTGAGGCTAGAAAACTTCCCACTTCCTGTCAGAATTGGGTAGAGATTGCCATTTCACTATGCCCTGTGGTACAGTGATTGGATATCACTGAAAATTCCTGTGATTTGCCAGTTAGAATTGATCATCCAATAACAGCAATCCTTGATGCAGTGGTGCTACAATGGTGCTTTGGGCAATGAGGAAAACTGCATTTGTCTCATGGGAATGAGCCAACTTCATTGCTTTCTGTGACATCTTACCACTGTGATGCATATGTATGGCAATTTGCAGGAAGCCGAACTTGACTGTAATATATATGTAAGTAAAGTGTTGTGAAGGGGTTAAATAAAGTTGAAAGCCCACACTTGAAGCACACATTGATAACTGTGTTTCAAATCCACTCTAGTAGTGTACAAAGACTAAGTTATGAAAATTATGTGTCACTGTCCAAATACTTCTGGACTGATTTGAATACTGTATGCTAGTGCAATGAGTTAAAAGATCCTACTAGGTGACGTGCGCTGTTATTTCTGAAAACAGAGATAAGCTATAAATGTTTCCATATATAGAAACATGGCAGGGGAATAATTAAAGGGGTTGTCCCGCGATGAGAAGTTAAGTTAAACACTTCTGTATGGCCATATACATGCACTTTGTAATATACATCGTGCATGAAATGTGTGCCATACAGAAGTTATATACTCACCTTCCCTGCGCTGGCGTCCCCGTCTCCATGGTGCCGTCTTATTTCAGCGTCTAATCACCCGATTAGACGCGCTTGCGCAGAAGGGTCTTCTCCCTTCTGGTCGGTCCGGGCACGAGCGGCGTTCTGGCTCCGCCCCTTCTACGCGTCATCACGTAGCTCCACCGAGTCACGTGTGCCGATTCCAGCCAATCAGGAGGCTGGAATCGGCAATGGACCGCACAGAGCCCACGGTGCACCATGGGAGAAGACCCGCGGTGCATCGTGGGTGAAGATCCCGGCGGCCATCTTGGAGGAAAAGAAGGAAGAAGTTGCAGAGAGGGGATTCGGGTAAGTAAAATTTTTTTTTTAAATTTCAACACATCCCTTGGGTTTGTCCTGCGCTGAACGGGGGGCCTATGCAAAAAAAAAAAAAAAAAACGTTTCGGCGCAGGACAACCCCTTTAAGGGAGAATTAGGCGAGCAACACAGACTATAGTCATCATTTACTGACTTACCATCATACCAAGAACAATAGATCCAAAATTACTCATAATAACAGAATTCTAATGGTCATTAAGTGCAGGCCACTCAGCTGAAACAGTAGGATGCAGTAACAGTTAAGTCTACAGGTTTGTACCACTTGTAAGGGATGTACAATCAATTCCTTTAAATCACTAGAATAATGTATCCCTTTTTTGGGTGCATTGCCCTAAAAAAAACTGCCTCCTGATCATAGCACTGTAATCCTCATACAGCAGAAATATGCCACTGATTTGATGTGAAATCCTTGCAGATCTTGCATTAAATCCACTGCAGATTTTTTTTCTGTGCGTGGTTTTCAAGCCCGCATATGGAATGAAAAGAAGTGACATATCACTTCTTGATGTGGATTCTGTGCCAAATCTACATTAAAGGGGTTGTCCCGCGCCGAAACGAGTTTTTTTTTTTTTTTAACCCCCCCCCCCCCCCCGTTCGGCGCGAGACAACCCCGATGCAGGGACGTAAAAAAAAAAAACGCTCAGCGCTTACCTTAATCCCCGCGCTCCGGTGACTTCTATACTTACCGCTGTAGATGGCCGCCGGGATCCTCTTCCTCCGTGGACCGCAGCTCTTCTGTGCGGTCCATTGCCGATTCCAGCCTCCTGATTGGCTGGAATCGGCACGTGACGGGGCGGAGCTACACGGAGCTACACGGAGCCCCATTGAAGAAAGCAGAAGACCCGGACTGCGCAAGCGCGTCTAATTTGGCCATTCGACCATTTTAGACGGCGAAAATTAGGCGGGCTCCATGGAAACGAGGACGCCAGCAACGGAGCAGGTAAGTAAAAAACTTTTTATAACTTCTGTATGGCTCATAATTAATGCACAATGTACATTACAAAGTGCATTATTATGGCCATACAGAAGTGTATAGACCCACTTGCTGCCGCGGGACAACTCCTTTAAGAATTCCACATGCGGATTTATTTATTGACAAGAACTCAATTCCCATGCAGATTTGCAGTATAGAGGGACAAATATGCAATAGAAATCCATGGATTAGCTGTGCATTTCAGATGCAATTTTTCCCTCCTCCATACTAGTGTATGCGCAGTTCCGCGTGACTCAGTGCAACGTATTTGAGCCATGAACAAGGCTTTTTTGTGCATGTATCAGAGTATATAGGTGCTGTTTTTTGTGCGTGCAAGCCATGCACATTTGTAGAAGTTCTTATAATTGACCCTGTCCACTATAATTAGCCATAAATACGCCACATGTTCAGCACCACACTATTCTCCTGTGCTTCTTGGACTTTCTGAGTTTTTGAGAGAGTTGCTGAGGTTGGAGACATGTCTCCTGATGAAAAAGATATTTTTTTGCCATGGTTGCTGTCTCACTGATTTAGACAGTAACATGAGATGCTGGAGAATGTGTTTACAATGATTAGGAGGAGTTTCTGGACTCATCCTCTGGTGTCATAGTGTTCGCATATGGGGCATTTCTATAATCTTTATTTAGACTTGAGGCGCTAGCTGAACAAGTTTGCCTTCTGTTATTTGTCAGTCCAGCTGTTCAATAAACTTCTGGAGAAGGTGCGATCCGGAATTACATACACCAGAATCAACATCATGCATTGGTGTACATCTCCTAAGGAGAGATTCCTGGTCACCGTGACTTCTTTGTGCAGGTTTCTGGCCAATGGGAATTTGTATACTTCACTGCATTTTGAGTTTCTGTTGGGGAAATCTCCAATTTCTGTGATACTCAGGAAGTACTGTGATGTCCTCTGTGACAGTGTCTGGTGCCTTTGGTGATGGCTCCATCCTCTCATCAAGACTGAATGGACATCACCAGAGGATTCCAGGCTGTCACACAGTTTCTGTAGTCCATTAGGGTGCTGGACAGCAAACACATCCATGTAAAAAGCCACCACTCTCAGGATCCCAATGTTACATTTATAAACAGAGCTTCTTGGTAGTGCTTTTTGGCTGTTGCCATTCGTCATTGTGGCAGATGAGGGTTTTGGCCTGGCCACTCATGTTATGCGTCCCTTTACTCACAGAGACATGGACACCAAGAGGGGATCTTTAATTACCGATTCACATGTACCTTGCATTTTGTGGAGTGTGCCTTTGACTTTTTCACCAAAAAGTGGAGAGCTTTCCACAGCACACTTCAGCTAGAGCCTGAGAACATGTGTGCCATAATTAGAGCCTGCATGGTTCTGCATAATTTTTGCAGAGACAACAATACGGGTTAGAATGCAGAAGAGGCTGAACCTACAACCATCCCATCGAAGGTTATGGATCACACCAGGCTGCATAGCAGACGAGCAGCAACAGCTCCATGAGTCAAGGACATCTTCACAGACTACTTTCTAAGTCCTCAGAGAGCAGTTCTGTGACAGCTGCTCGGGTGCTTGTTACTCGGGACAAAATTATCGCGATGCTCGAGGGTTCGTTTCGAGTAACGAACCCCATTGAAGTCAATGGGCGACCCGAGCATTTTTGTATATCGCCGATGCTCGCTAAGGTTTTCATTTGTGAAAATCTGGGCAATTCAAGAAAGTGATGGGAACGACACAACAACGGATAGGGCAGGCGAGGGGCTACATGTTGGGCTGCATCTCAAGTTCCCAGGTCCCACTATTAAGCCACAATAGTGGCAAGAGTGGGCTCCCCCCAACAACTTTTACTTCTGAAAAGCCCTCATTAGCAATGCATACCTTAGCTAAGCACCACACTACCTCCAACAAAGCACAATCACTGCCTGCATGACACTCCGCTGCCACTTCTCCTGGGTTACATGCTACCCCCCCCCCCCCCCCCCCGCACGGCGCAGTGTCCACAGCACACACCAAAGTGTCCCTGCGCAGCCTTCAGCTGCACTCATGCCACACCACCCGCATGTCTATTTATAAGTGCGTCTGCCATGAGGAGGAACCGCAGGCACACACTGCAGAGGGTTGGCACGGCTAGGCAGCGACCCTCTTTAAAAGGGGCGGGGCGATAGCCCACAATGCTGTACAGAAGCAATGAGAAATATAATCCTGTGCCACCGCCATCAGGAGCTGCACACGTGGGCATAGCAATGGGGAACCTATGTGCCACACACTATTCATTCTGTCAAGGTGTCTGCATGCCCCAGTCAGACCGCGTTTTTTTATAAATAGTCACAGGCAGGTACAACTCCGCAATGGGAATTCCGTGTGCACCCACAGCATGGGTGGCTCCCTGGAACACACCGGCTGTACATAAATGTATCCCATTGAAGTGCCCTGGACAGCAGAGCTAACGTCAGATTAAATGCAGGTGGGCTTCGGCCCACACTGCATGCCCCAACCTGACCGGGGTTTTTAATTCATAGACACAGGCAGGTACAACTCCCTATTGTGAAGTCCCTGTGGACCCACAGCATGGGTGGCTCCCTGGAACCCACTGGCGGTACATAAATATATCCCATTGCATTGCCCATCACAGCTGAGGTAATGTCATGTTAAATTCAGGTGGTCTTCGGCCCACACTGCATGCCCCAGTCAGACTGGGGTTCTTTAGAAGTAGACACATGCAGTTACAACTCCGTGTGGACCGACAGCATGGGTGGGTGCCAGGAACCCACCGGCGGTACATAAATATATCCCATTGCAGTGCCCAACACAGCTGATGTAACGTCAGCTTTAATGCAGGTGGGCAAAAAATTAAATGGATTACACTGTAGGCGAGGGCCCCAAAAAATTGGTGTACCAACAGTACTAATGTACCTCAGAAAAATTGCCCATGCCCAACCAAGAGGGCAGGTGAAACCCATTAATCGCTTCGGTTAATGTGGCTTAATTTGTAACTAGGCCTGGAGGCAGCCCAGTTAAAATAAAAATTGGTTCAGGTGAAAGTTTCAATGCTTTAATGAGCATTGAAACGTATAAAAATTGTTTACAAAAATTATATGACTGAGCCTTGTGGGCCTAAGAAAAATTGCCCGTTCGGCGTGATTACGTGAGGTTTCAGGAGGAGGAGCAGGAGGAGTAGGATGAATAGAATACACAGATTGATGAAGCTAAAAGGTCCACGTTTTTGATGGTGATAGAGAACAATGCTTCCATCCGCAGGTGCAGCCTACGTATTGTTTAGGTATCGCTGTTGTCCGCTGGTGGAGAAGAGAAGTCTGGGGAAATCCAGGCTTTGTTCATCTTGATGAGTGTAAGCCTGTCGGCACTGTCGGTTGACAGGAGGGTACGCTTATCCGTGATGATTCCCCCAGCCGCACTAAACACCCTCTCTGACAAGACGCTAGCCGCAGGACAAGCAAGCACCTCCAGGGCATACAGCGTGAGTTCAGGCCACGTGTCCAGCTTCGACACCCAGTAGTTGTAGGGGGCAGAAGCGTCACGGAGGACGGTCGTGCGATCGGCTACGTACTCCCTCACCATCCTTTTACAGTGCTCCCGCCGACTCAGCCTTGACTGGGGAGCGGTGACACAGTCTTGCTGGGGAGCCAGAAAGCAGTCAAAGGCCTTAGAGAGTGTTCCCCTGCCTGTGCTGTACATGCTGCCTGATCTCTGCACCTCCCCTGCTACCTGGCCCTCGGAACTGCGCCTTCGGCCACTAGCGCTGTCGGATGGGAATTTTACCATCAGTTTGTCCGCCAGGTTCCTGTGGTATAGCATCACTCTCGAACCCCTTTCCTCTTCGGGTATCAGAGTGGAAAGGTTCTCCTTATACCGTGGGTCGAGCAGTGTGTACACCCAGTAATCCATAGTGGCCAGAATGCGTGTAACGCGAGGGTCACGAGAAAGGCATCCTAACATGAAGTCAGCCATGTGTGCCAGGGTACCTGTACACAACACATGGCTGTCCTCACTAGGAAGATCACTTTCAGGATCCTCCTCCTCCTCCTCCTCAGGCCATACACGCTGAAAGGATGACAGGCAAGCAGCATGGGTACTCTCAGCAGTGGGCCAATCTGTCTCTTCCCTCATCCTCCTCATGCTCCTCCCCCTCCTCCTCAACGCGCTGAGATATAGACAGGAGGATGCTCTGACTATCCAGCGACATACTGTCTTCCCCCGCCTCTGTTTCCGAGCGCAAAGCGTCTGCCTTTATGCTTTGCAGGGAACTTCTCAAGAGGCATAGCAGAGGAATGGTGATGCTAATGATTGCAGCATCGCCGCTCACCATCTGGGTAGACTCCTCAAAGTTTCCAAGGACCTGGCAGATGTCTGCCAACCATTCCCACTCTTCTGTAAATAATTGAGGAGGCTGACTCCCACTGCGCCGCCCATGTTGGAGTTGGTTTTCCACTATAGCTCTACGCTGCTCATAGAGCCTGGCCAACATGTGGAGCGTAGAGTTCCACCGTGTGGACACGTCGCACAGCAGTCGGTGCACTGGCAGATGAAACCGATGTTGCAGGGTGCGCAGGGTGGCAGCGTCCGTGTGGGACTTGCGGAAATGTGCGCAGAGCCGGCGCACCTTTCCGAGCAGGTCTGACAAGCGTGGGTAGCTTTTCAGAAAGCGCTGAACCACCAAATTAAAGACGTGGGCCAGGCATGGCATGTGCGTGAGGCTGCCGAGCTGCAGAGCCGCCACCAGGTTACGGCCGTTGTCACACACGACCATGCCCGGTTGGAGGCTCAGCGGCGCAAGCCAGCGGTCGGTCTGCTCTGTCAGACCCTGCAGCAGTTCGTGGGCCATGTGCCTCTTCTCTCCTAAGCTGAGTAGTTTCAGCACGGCCTGCTGACGCTTTCCCACTGCTGTGCTGCCGTACCGCGCGACACCGACTGCTGGCGACATGCTGCTGCTGACACATCTTGATTGCGAGACAGAGGTTGCGTAGGAGGAGGAGGAGGAGGGTGGTTTAGTGGAGGAAGCATACACTGCCGCAGATACCACCACCGAGCTGGGGCCCGCAATTCTGGGGGTGGGTAAGACGTGAGCGGTCCCAGGCTCTGACTCTGTCCCAGCCTCCACTAAATTCACCCAATGTGCCGTCAGGGAGATATAGTGGTCCTGCCCGCCTGTGCTTGTCCACGTGTCCGTTGTTAAGTGGACCTTGGCAGTAACCGCGTTGGTGAGGGCGCGTACAATGTTGCGGGAGACGTGGTCGTGCAGGGCTGGGACGGCACATCGGGAAAAGTAGTGGCGACTGGGAACTGAGTAGCGCGGGGCCGCCGCCGCCGTCATGCCTTTGAAAGCCTCCGTTTCCACAACCCTATACGGCAGCATCTCCAGGCTGATAAATTTGGCTATGTGCACGTTTAACGCTTGAGCGTGCGGGTGCGTGGCGGTGTACTTGCGCTTGCAATCCAACACTTGCGCTAGCGACGGCTGGACGGTGCGCTGACAGACATTGGTGGATGGGGCCGAGCACAGTGGAGGTGAGGGTGTGGGTGCAGGCCAGGAGACGGTAGTGCCTGTGTCCTGAGAGGGGGGTTGGATCTCAGTGGCAGGTTGGGGCACAGGGGGAGAGGCAGCGGTGCAAACCGGAGGCGGTGAACGACCTTTGTCCCACCTTGTGGGGTGCTTGGCCATCATATGTCTGCGCATGCTGGTGGTGGTGAGGCTGGTGGTGGTGGCTCCCCGGCTGATCTTGGCGCGACAAAGGTTGCACACCACTGTTCGTCGGTCGTCTGCACTCTCAGTGAAAAACTGCCAGACCTTTGAGCACCTCGGCCTCTGCAGGGTGGCATGGCGCGAGGGGGCGCTTTGGGAAACAGTTGGTGGATTATTCGGTCTGGCCCTGCCTCTACCCCTGGCCACCGCACTGCCTCTTCCAACCTGCCCTGCTGCTGCCCTTGCCTCCCCCTCTGAAGACCTGTCCTCAGTAGGCGTAGCAAACCAGGTGGGGTCAGTCACCTCATAGTCCTGCTGCTCTTGCTCCGAATCCTCTGTGCGCTCCCCTCTCGGACTTACTGCCCTTACTACTACCTCACTGATAGACAACTGTGTCTCACCATCATCGTCCTCCTCACCCACTGAAAGGTCTTGAGACAGTTGCCGGAAGTCCCCAGCCTCATCCCCCGGACCCCGCGAACTTTCAAAAGGTTGGGCATCAGTCACGACAAACTCCTCCAGTGGGAGAGGATTCGGAACCCTTGCTGCCCATTCTGGGCAGGGGCCCGGGAACAGTTCCTGGGAGTCTGCCTGCTCCTCAGAATGTGTCATTGTAATGGAGTGAGGAGGCTGGGAGGAAGGAGGAGCAGCAGCCAGAGGATTCAGAGTTGCAGCAGTGGACGGTGCAGAACTCTGGGTGTACGATAGATTGCTGGATGCACTTTCTGCCATCCATGACAGGACCTGCTCACACTGCTCATTTTCTAATAAAGGTCTACCGCGTGGACCCATTAATTGTGAGATGAATGTGGGGACGCCAGAAACGTGCCTCTCTCCTAATCCCGCAGCAGTCGGCTGCCATACACCTAGATCAGGAGCTCGGCCTGTGCCCACACCCTGACTTGGGCCTCCGTGTACTCGCCCGCGTCCATGTCCATGTCCTCTGGGCCTACCCCTACCCCTCAGCATGGTGTATTACCAGTAGTGCAGAAACAGAACGCTGTAATTAAATGTGCCGCTTATTGGCCTGTGGTTGGAGGCTGACTTCGCTTACGGAATGCACAGCAGAGGCAGGAAAGAATTTTGCACAAGCCTGCTGTAACACTTAGCTGGCTGCATATGAATTAGGACAACTACCCCCAGCAGAGACCCAGTACACTGAGGATGGTCACAGGCAGCCCAAATAGATTTTTTTTCCCAAATGTTTTTGGAAAGGCCCACTGCCCATATACACTAAATATGTCTTCTGTCCCTGCCTCACCACTACTGGCCCTGGACAATGTAAAATTACTGCAGGACACAATGCTCTGCACGGCCGATATATATATAAAAAAAAAAGTGCAACACTGCAAAAAGCAGCCTCCACACTACTGCACACGGTTAGATGTGGCCCTAAGAAGGACCGTTGGGGTTCTTGAAGCTTAATAACTCCTAACACTCTCCCTATAGCAACTTCAGCAAGACAGCACTTTCCCTGAACTATGTCAGAATGCATCTGTGGCGAGCCGCGGGAGGGGCCGATTTATATACTCGGGTGACACCTGATCTCGCCAGCCACTCACTGCAGGGGGGTGGTACAGGGCTTGAATGTCGCAGGGGGAAGTTGTAATGCCTTCCCTGTCTTTCTATTGGCCAGAAAAGCGCGCTAACGTCTCAGAGATGAAAGTGAAAGTAACTCGAACATCGCGTGGTACTTGTCACGAGTAACGAGCATCTCAAACACGCTAATACTCGAACGAGTATGAAGCTCGGACGAGTATGTTCGCTCATCTCCAGTTGCGAGCTTAAAATAATTTTGGCAAAATTAATTCCCTTTATATTTAGTTTTGACATTTTAATTTTACAGGGTACAACACTGTATGCAAAAATTTGCAAAATTATTAACGAATACCTCATTATTGCTTTTCCAGCCCCCCCCCACCCCCCCCCCCCAATAAAAGTAGAAAAAAATTCCCAAAATGCTGTTTGCAATTCTTTCTTAATACCATGTTCAGTGTATCAAAATATGTTTTACTAAAAATTAGAGATGAGCGAACGTACTCGGTAAAGCACTACTCGTCCTAGTAATGTGCTTTATCCGAGTATCTCCCCGCTCGTCCTGAAAGATTCGGGGAGCGCCGCTGCTGACAGGTGAGTTGCGGCGGGCAGCAGGGGAGAGCGGGCGGGAGAGAAGGAGAGAGAGATCTCCCCTCCGTTCCTCCCCGCTCTCCCCTGCAGCACCCCGCTCCGCGGCGCTCCCCGAATCTTTCAGGACGAGCGGGGAGGTACTCGGATAAAGCACATTACTCGGACGAGTAGTGCTTTACTGAGTACGTTCGCTCATCTCTACTAAAAATGTGTTGGTCAATTGTGACAGTGCTGTTGAAATACTGCCACCCTACTTTTTACATGTGCTTTATTTCTCTCATACATTAAGAGAAACTAAATGGGAGCACGCTGTGTGAAAGCAAAGGGCCGTATCAATCACCCATCTTAGAAAAGGCTGCTGTATTTATAGGACCTTTTTGTAAACCCCCTGGCCACTCCTTGTTTGGGAGCCGACTTTCCCAGGCCGCATCATTCCCATATAGTGAATGATGTCTTGACATCATTCACTATATTGTTGAAAAAAAAATATTGCTCAGTATATACAATTCAATCAAGGACGAATCTTCTTTACTTTACCACCAATAAACAAAAAGACAATATGAACACTATAAGCAATGGTATTAAATAATGTCAGTTATTTTCAGTTATTGTTGCCACCGTTTGCATGAGGCCAACCTTAAATAATCTGCAAACAGGTGCACTGTATTTTTGTTCATGTTAAGAAGTAAATTGTTATTTCTTTGCTTAACATTGGTGTTCTGTTTATAACCTTAGTTGTAGTGCATGAGGTCTCCTGCTTAGACAAAATGTCTGTGTAAATGAGTGTGAATGCTTCTTTTTCCTTGCTTTTCTCAGTAGACCAGCCACCTAATGCTCATTCTCTTCCTTTCTGTTTTAGTTTTAGCACCTGGGAGCCATGTATTACAACTGAGGAAATGGTCCAAGGAAAATGTGTCAAAATGTTTTGTTTTGTGTGATTCTATCACTTACCTGCACTGGTGAAGCTGCACTGGTAAGGCTATAAGAGGCAGATAACCAGCAATTCAATGATTTTATAGAGTGACCCTGTAAAGGATTGTGGGAGTTTCCAGTAATACAAAGAGTCACACACAGAGCAATCAGGGGTAATTGATCAAGAGACTGTGCAGAGAATGTGTCTGTAGATTTAAGGACTTTCTGTTTTTGTCCATGTAAGCAAAGCCCAAAGCAAAGCCTGTTGCTCCTTTGGAAATCCCAACATTCACAGTTCATTTAACTTTAAAATGAACACAACTTTTAGAAGCATAGTGAAAAATTAAAGCTGACTCCAAAAGAAAGTGAAAGGCCAGTCTCACACGACCAGATTTTAAGTGCTGGCATTGAAAGACATGTATTTTTGAAGTTTACATCACATTTGCGGGTCTGGATTGCATATTCTGCAAGCAGAAGGAAAATCACAGCATGCTCTATTTTACTGTGGAATCTGCAATCATAGAGCCCATTGAGCCCTATGATCGTGAATATACCCACAGCTCATAAGCACATACTAAATGTTATTGTTCTTAGAGAAGAGTAATATTTTGATTTTGCCGTGTGCAAATATCCAGAAGTATCCCTAAGAACTTCATCCCAAATGCATTTCTGCTTAGAACAGCTTTTTCAGTGGGCATATATGGTTGGGTTTAGAAGTAAACATAAAAACCTCACAGCACATACTGGCTAGAGGACTAGTAGTCTCAGTAGGTGGAACAGCTGACTACTTAGGCTGAACTGGATGTACACAAGTCCTTTTTCAGATTTACAAATTATGTTACGAAATCATATAAATCTACTATATGTCACCAAGTTCCACTTCTCTCTTTTAATTATATGCTGCTCTCATATACACTCTTTGTAAAAATAAATCAAGCACCTAGAAGGAGTTGTTGTTTTGCTGCAAGATTCAGCATGCACTTATATCTCAGGCAGAAACGCAAATGATATGAGTTGTGGCGTGATTAGATATATGGTCCTGCCACCTGAGGCCCTAAAAGTATCTCCAACTTTGGGCTATAAAAAGGCTCTTAGAAACTACATGTGTGTAGTGGTTTTTTTTTTGCTAGTGTGGAGCTTGTTGACCACTAGACATCCCTCTGTGACACAATTGAAGAGCTTTCACCCAGTTAACAGCTGAGGGGGGGGCGCATTATTGCAATACAAGAGATTGGAATCTGCCTGCCACCTGGGCCATTCTGATCAGATTGTTAGCAGGTGTTGGGCCAATGCATGTGTGAGCACTTGCACACAAGGCAACGAGGCTCAGGACGCCCTCGACAGAGCACCAGTAGAGAGGATTGTTTGATCGTCCGACAAGAACAAGCAGCTCAAACTGTTTTGCTGTCCACCATCCAGAGACAGGTGGCAACCTGTGTCTGTTGCAACTATTTCCAGGCACTTGCCTGAATGACATTTGGTCTAATGGCGTCTAATGGCGCCCATTACATGTATTGTCTTTGACACCCACCGTCGCCGCTATTTGCAGTGTTGTCATGAACAACGAAACTGGACTGCTACAGAGTGGAATAGAGTTGTCTTCAGCGATGAATCCTGGTTAAGTTTGGGCACTGATAATTGTGCCTTTGCTTTGGAGCATCACAATGCTCCCACTGCTAGTTTAATGTTCTTGAGCGACCATTGAATACAATAGTTGGAATGACAGCTCAGCTAAATGTTGAAGACATGCTGCAGCTGCTTGTGTTGCTTCTCATGGCAGGGCTTCCAAAAGGTATTTTCCAGCAGGATAATGTTCTGGTCGCCATTAGAGCATGTATGGGACCATCTGGGATGCTAACTTTGACAGCCTATGGTTCAGTTACAGCAACCATGGACCGATATGCTGTAGTATACCATGTGGAACCTGTATGCCTCTATGCCCATATAACATCTTGCATAAAAGCTAAAGACAGTCTAACAGGGTACTAGAGCTGCCTTCAAGTGTTCAGTTTTCTGTAATAAATTATCCTTTTGCTCTGATATTCATCTCCTTATATCAACGTTACAATTACACATATAAAGTTTAATTCGATTCCAACAACTCCTTCTATGTGCTCGCATTTGTTTAACAATAAGTGTAAGATGCTGTACTATAAATCACTGTTCAAATTTTGTATTCATAAGTATAGATCCTTTAAACTATATACATCACTAGCTGATATACCTGCTTTGCCTGAGTTAATTTGGTACAGGTGTTTACCTGTTGTTCGCATGAAAAATTTTAGAAAGTCGTGGTTAATTCAGAGGTACAGAGGAATACAATATGTATACACATAGAGGAGCGTTAGATTCTCCTCAGACTGCATGTCCCTCTACAGAATGTGCCACCCCTCCCACTCTCCTCACTTTTTACGCTTAAACGTAATACCCCTTTTTATTCTACTTTAATTTCAGACTGGAGGTTTCAGCCCTTTCTTAGCTTTAAAGGCAGGCTCCATCCCTGCAATCCATGGCCGCTTCCTTATGTACTTTATAGCCTTTCAGTATATGCACATAGAGGTCAGTTAGATTATCCTCAGTATATGCACATAGAGGTCAGTTAGATTATCCTCAGTATATGCACACAGAGATCAGTTAGATTCTTCTCCATATATACATAGAGAGGTGAGGTAGTTTCTTCTCAGTATATGCACACAGAGGTCAGTTAGATTCTCCTCAGTATATACACATAGAAGTGAGGTAGATTCTCCTCAGTATACAAATCATCTCCCTAGGCTTTATGGTTTCTGAGAAAAGAACTATGTCATGTATGACGGATTTTCACAGTTTTTAACACTTAGAATTGAATTTTGAATTTGCATTTCTTTTACTTTTCCTATTAGGATGTAAAGAATGGTCATGACAAATTTCATGTTTGTACGGTTAAGATGTATGTTATTAGTTACATAACATAGGGGGGCACTTACTTTTGCACTTAGCATTGAATAATCTAGTTGTGACCCCTTTACATTTCCTATTTAGCACCTATAGAAATGGCCGTGCCAAATTTCAAATTTGTATGACACTGGGAGGTTAGAGAATTAGATTAGGTACATTCAATAAAGTGCACTTACTTTTGCACTTAGAATTGAATAATCAAGTTGTGACCCACTTACTTTTCCTATTTAGCATATACAGAATGGTTGTGCCAAATTTCAAGTTTGTATGACACCAGAAAGTTAGAGAATTAGATTTAGAATTTGTTTAGCACTTACAATTGAATAATCAAGTTGTGACCCCTTTACTTTTCCTATGCAGGACCTAAAAAATGCTCGTGTCAAATTTCATGCTTGTACAACACTGCGAAGTTACATAACATAGGGGGTCACTTACTTTTGTATTTAGCATTGAATAATCAAATTCTGATCCCCTTTACTTTTCCTATATAGGATCCAAAGAATGGTCATGCCAAATGTCACGTTTGTACGATACCGGGAAGTTATAGAAATAGATTAGGTTCGTTAGATAGGGGTGCACCTACTTTTGCACTGAGCATTGAATAATCAAGTTGTAACCCACTTATTTTTCCTATGTAGGACGTAAAGAATGCTTGTGTCAAATCTCAAGTTCGTACAACACTGGGAAGCAGTTTGAAATTGTGTGTTTAATCTGTGATTCTTTTGGACATTCTTTCATTCTTCTTTTAACATTTTTTTGAAAATCCATATTTTCTTTCTCCATACGTGTTAAGTGGACAAGCGCTTCCTAGTTTGATGTTGCTTATATGTGTACTTAGAACAAAATCGTATGGTTTCCCAATTTAGCTTCTCTTTTACAGCATGTAACTTCAGATAGAGAAACAGCAACTGCAGCTGCATTTCCCTCCCCAACATTTTATGGTTTTACTGGAACTGGATGATAGGTTAGACAATGGCAACTGCTTCTGTGAAGAAAAATAAAAGGAAATCAAAGACATATAATAGTACATCAAGTAGGAGTAGACAAAACAATCTTTTATCATGACCTACAAAGCTATCTCTGATCACTTCATACACACGTGTCCTGCCTTAAAATTGGCACTTAACTCAAAATATCCCAAAATGTAAGGCACAAGATCAGCAGGTTTAACAAAAAAAAAATATATATATATTTTCGATACTCTATCACTTCATATATATTCCATATAGCTTTACATGTAGCCAGGAAGTTGTTCTCATGCGAACTGCAACTTATTTAAGGTTTTGCTAAAACATTGTATTGAATTGGTTTAACCACTTCCCACCCAAGCCAGTTTTGGCCTTTCTAACCAAACCCCATTTTTCAAATCTAACTTGTGTCATTTTATGTGGTAATAACTTTGGAATGTTATGAGTTGTCCAAGCGATCCTAAGATAATTTTTTCATTATGCATTTTACTTTTTGTCTGTGATAAAATTTGGTCAATATGTCTTGTGCTTATTTATTTTAAAGAATTAAACATTTACAGCAAATTAAGAAAATATTGCATTTTCAAAATTTAAAATTTTCTGCTTGTAAGACACATAATCAGGCAACACAAATAACACAAAGT
The DNA here is from genome assembly GCF_035609145.1 of Eleutherodactylus coqui. NCBI lineage: Eukaryota > Metazoa > Chordata > Amphibia > Anura > Eleutherodactylidae > Eleutherodactylus > Eleutherodactylus coqui. The sequence continues at coordinate 67,131,948 of NC_089845.1, read as the reverse complement.
AACTATTTAGCATATATCCCATTATGTACATATGTACATCATTTTTTACTCTCCTTTTTTTTCTGAACATTACAAGCATAACGAAGTCAACCAACAGTATGGAGCAATTCAATTATTAGAAGCCCCTTCTTCCACCTTGATACCACCCCCAGCCACCTGGCTTATAATTATTTTGTTTTCCAGTACTTTTTTAAAAAACGTTTGGCAAAAAAAATGCCACAGCCAGGTCCTAGGTAATAATACTGCCTTTTCTACCCCATAATTAATAATGCTGCATTTTCTGCCCCATTAAGTAATAATGCATCTTCTCTGCCCCCATAATTAATAATGCCCCTTTTCTGCCCTCATAAGTAATAGCGCCCCTTTTCTACCCCATAGTTAAAAATGCCACATTTTCTGCATCATAAGTAAAAATTTCCTTTTTACTGGTCCTATGAGTAATTAATAATGCTCTTTTACTGGCTCCATAAGTAATAATAACCCTTTTCTTCTTCCATAATTATTAATGCTGCCTTTCCTTCCCCGATAAATAAAAATGCTCCTTCAGGGCTCAGTTACACGGGCGTTTTAACGTTCTAATTTTTTTGTGCACTCAATGGGGCTGGCAGCAACAGCAGCGGCCCCATTGATATACAGAAAACATCGTGATAGCTGTGACAGCTGTGGCAGAGGATTTCTTAATATCTGCGGGGAGTCCCCTTGTCACTGAACACTTTGACAGCATTGTCACAGTGTCCAGTGACAATGTTCTCACTTTGAATTCAATGGAGCTGGTGCTACAGCTGACTCCATTGAAAGCAATAGTCTGCCGGCAAGCCCTGCAGTGATTTTCAGGGAAGGGCTTTAAATATAGGCCCTTCCCTGAAAATCATCCCTAAAATGTGTAAAAAATAAAAAAATATATATACTCACCTCTCAGCAGCTGCCGGGGCTCAGGCACGTCCAGCTGGGTCATCTCCTGCACTGTTCTGAAGTGCTTTCAGCAGGTGGGGATTTGAAATCCCCACCTGCTGAAAGGGCTGCCTCTGATTGGCTGAGCACTGTGACCAATCAAATTAAGCTCTCAGCTATTGAATGACAGCTGAGAGCTGCCTGTGATTGGTCCCTGCACTCAGCCAATCAGAGGCAGCACTCACCCATTCATTGAATTCAATCAATGGCTGAATTCCCCACATCGGCTTTAGCAAAGGAAAGGTAGGAAAGGACACATCCACACTGACTCTCCTGCACTTTGTGATTAAAGATAAAGTGATCGCTTTTTATTTCATATAAAGGAAGGCCAATATAAGAATCTACAATATTTTTAATCCTCCATTTGCTTGAATCAGAGGCCTCCAAACCTTTTGTAAGTTGCCAGCCACAATGAATACTCAAAGGGAAAAAAGCCTATTAAAAATAGCACAAAATCATATGACTCTTAAACAAGGATTAAGTTTTTGAACCTGGTACCAAATTTAAACCAGAAACCAGCTCTTCTACAGACGTCCTCATGCACGGACTGGCTGGAAACCACAACTGATGCACAGAAAAATGGATAAAGTCCAGCATTGGGTTAAATGCTTTCAGTCTTTATTAGATGATCCAAACAGACATGGAGGAATAAAAGGACATGTGCCATCTGGTGGCACATGTCCTCTTGTCAACAGCTTAGGAGCCACATACAGAAAGCCAAAGGAGCTCTCGAGATACACTACATTAAGGCCCAATGTTCACATGTGGATTTCATTTGCGGAATCTGCATGGGTCACCGATGCGAAGGATCCGAAATTCAAAGTGCCTATAGGGAACCATTGGCATCCGCAATTGAATTTAAGCATGCAGATTTGAATTGCGGACTGTTTGGTCTGGAAAATAAATCGCAGCATGCTCCATTTCGATGCGGATTCTGTGCGGACGGGCTCAATAGAAGTCAATGGGTGTAGAAGATCTGCATCCACAAATACAATTACAGATGCACTGCGGATTTGAAGTTTTGAATCAATTACGGAGGTGGGGAAAAGGTTGTGAGGTGGGGAAAAGGTTGTGAGGTGGGGTTGCAGATTTTTTTCTGCATGGATGATTTGCAGTGCATCCGCATACATCCACCCGGAAAGACCATTACATCCGTGCTCTTCTGCAAATGGTTTCCGCAAGTCTCCCGCTCCGGAAATCCACATGCGGAATCTGTTCTACCTGTGGACATGAGGCCTAAGTAGAGCAATTACATACAGCTTTGAACTTGACATTGTTTATTGTTATTCTGTACATTGATTGAATTGAACTAAGGTGTCGGTTTGGAATGACGCCCAAGGATTTCAAATTTAAGTGTCTATAAAATTATGACTATGATTCCATGTTTAGTAGTACTTCAAAAATGATATATATTAGCATATGACGCTATTTCATTTTTTGGTTTAACTTACTAAATGCCCTGCATCTTCAGCTTTAGTATTTTTCCTTTCAAATCAAATTCACGTTCTCATTTCACCAATGTAATATTTATGGTTTAACTGAAAATAAAGACTCATAATGAAGAATTGATAAGATCTAACAAACTGAACAGTCATAATAGTGTAAATATGAAAGTAATAACTTGGCCAAAATTAAGTATTCCAAAAGCTGTATTAATGATTTCCTTTCAAAGGCCAAGAGCGCAATTTTCTACAAAACCATGCTAATTGAACAATAATTGTATGAGATAATTATTATTTTTTTCTAAAAGGAGATTGATGTGCTTGCTTTAACTGTGATGTATTATGCAATAAGTTTAAGCAATTTCCTGCACAAGATGAAAAATATAAATAAAAACATAAAATCATGATACAACTCAGCTTAGCTCATTGTTCGGGGAATGGAGATGTTGAACCAGATGGAGTTCTCTAACACCTGTCATGTTAAATGTACTCATTCCAGGTTAGAACTGACACTCTGACATTTTGTTAATAACATAATGTACTTTTATCACTCAGTGTAAATGAGCTTTAAAGAGCACTAAGTAAAGATGAGCAAGTATTAACATTTCTCTGTTTATATGCATAGCCTAGATGGCTTCTTCATTACTCCCTCACAGAGTAGATTGAATAGGTATTGTGAATGTTTCATAAGAATAAATTTTATAACCACCACTCAAGCTGTAATTGACCTATCTGTCTTGTGACTTTATTAAAAATACCAAGCCTGCCAGCCTGACACACAGGTACATATTGTAAAAGATTAAAGTAAAATATTCTTGCATTCATTTGCTCTGCATTATAAGAGTAAAAATAATTGATTTGATCTTCTTCAAACATAATGCAATGTAAATTTGTCACAGGTTAATCACGTGTACATTGGTTTAAGGTGCAAAAGAACATCTTGCAATGAAATATATCACTAGTTTCCTTGAAGTGTTTTATTGTATTTGAATAGTCTGTAATCAGTGTTGAGCTAGATTATATTGTCTTCAACTTATTATCTTTTTATAAAATAAGATGAAATCCTGGGTAAGCAAAAACAGCAAGCAGAAATCTAACAAAGAGTAAGGTCCTATATATACAGTAATTGTGTGATAGAAGGCTGCACGGTGGTACATCATGTGCAGTATGTATGGAGATGTTATCTTAAAATAATTTAAAGGGATAATATTTCCATATATATATGGCATTTGATATAGCACATCAACATTTTGTTTTCTAGCAAACACATGCAGAATCCAACCATTAACCCTTTCCAATCCACTGTCGGACATCTTTATACATTTTGATTGAAGCTTGTACAGTTCCAATGTCAGAAGATGTCCGACAGGGTATTCTTACCATTAATTGCCAGCCACTCCGCTGTCGGAGCCACTCTGGTGCACGCACACTGGCTTTAGCCAGCAGATGGCACCCTTGTATACAAGCAAAAAGAGAAAGTTTTTTAGGAAAGCCTGAATCCAAAATTGGATTGGAAAGGGTTAAACCCTTTAGATGCATGCAATTTCCCACATGAAATCTTAGAGTTCGATTGTGCTTCTGGCACCTGTAGTTCTATGCGTTTCCAGGAGCACGCCTTCACTGGTGTGAGTGGTTTGAGCTAGCTAGGTATGGATTTCTCCAGCCAACCAATCCCCACTTGTCTGCTGCTCTTATATACTAGCCCCTTTGGCTTGAGGGTGCTGGTTTACTAATTTCCCTTGTGTTTGAATCGATGTATGTTATTTGGTATGGTGTGCACAGTGATGTGTTCTGTGGGTCTGTGCAGGTGGCTGGGCATGATGTATGAACAGTCCTGTTCTGTGTGGTATGCATTCCCTGGTGTGTTGGTGTGAACTGTGTCATGTCTGCAGGGATTGGTTTCCATCTAGGGTGAGATTAATCCTTAGTTTCCAGTTTGGGGCTATCCCTATTGGGACAATCGCCCCGCTTGCTGAGGTAAGTTCTCTTATGAGAGTAGAGTCCCATAAGACCACAAGGACCCTTGTTGTGGGCTCGTGAGCTTAAGTATATTGGGAAAAATGCAAACCAATTCCTCATATGTAATGTAGCAACTCCATCTGTTTATGCATGCAGGTGTGCTAGGTAAGTGTTTAGGGTCTTTGTCAGTCATGGGTTATGTCTGTTCACAAGTCCTGTCTGTAGTTCCCTATCACTATCTTTTAGTGTTCTGTGTGTGCATTTGCATGAAGATTTCAGGTTATGGTACCAGCGTGTCCAGCTTGAATGTAACACTTAGTCATTTGAATTACAGTAAAGGGCCATGCACTTCTATGGAGGTTTTATTACACCTCTGTAAAACTTGGAGTCATGATTTGCAGTCTTCTTGCTGGAAGCTATAAAATCTATCCACAGATATATTAAATATAAGATAGAAAATGAGTTTACAAAATTTTCAATGGACACTAGAGATGAGCGAACATACTCGTCCGAGCATGATATTCGTGCGAATATTAGGGTGTTCGGGATGCTCGTTACTCGTAACGAGTACCACGCGGTGTTCCGGTTACTTTCAGTTTCCTCTCTGAGACGTTAGCGCGCTTTTCTGGCCAATTGAAAGACAGGGAAGGCATTACAACTTCCCCCTGTGACGTTCAAGCCCTATACCACCCCCCTGCTGTGAGTGGCTAGGGCGATCAGATGTCACCCGAGTATAAAAGTCGGCCCCTCCCGCGGCTCGCCACACATGCCTTGTGAGTTAGCTGAGGGACAGTGGTATCGTGCAGGAGCTGCTGTAGGGAGAGCGTTAGGAGTTAGTGTAGGCTTCAAGAACCCCAACGGTCCTTCTCAGGGCCACATCTAATAGTGTGCAGTACTGTGTTAGCACTGTATTTATTTATTTTTTTTCAAAATTGGATCTGCAGAGCATTGCGCCCTGCAATAGGGACAGAAGTGGTGGTTAGGCAGGGAGAGTGTTAGCAGTGAGTGTAGGCTTCAAGAACCCCAACGGTCCTTTCTAGGGCCACATCTATCTGTGTGCAGTACTGTCCAGGCTGCTGTTAGCAGTGTTGCATATTTTTTTTTTTTCTCAAAACCGGCTGTGCAGACCATTGCACCCGGCATTAATACTACAGGGATATAATTGTGTAGGCAGGGCCAGAAGACATACATTATTCATTGAATAGATGCAGTGTGGCTTTTCCTTTGAAAAACAAGGGAAAAAATTCTATTTCGCCTGCCTCTGACAGTCCTCAGGGCTCTGGGTACGTGTGTGCTGCGTGCAGAACGTTAGAAAAAATCAGACGCAGCCAGCTACGGTTTACTGCAGGCTTGCGCCAATTTTTTCCCTGCATGGGAAATCCCTGATCTGCTGGAGCCAATAACTTTGCATCACTGCAGTTCTCTGACACATTTGCAGGGCCACAACACAGTTATTAAACTTAGTAGTATTCATTGAATACACGCAGTGTGGCTGGTCCTTTGAAAAACAAGGGAAAAAATTTTATTTTGGCTGCAGGCTTGCGCCACTTTCTTTCCTGCCTGGGAAATCAAATCACTGGTAATACACCATGCTGAGGGGTAGGGGTAGGCCTATAGGACGTGGACGCGGGCGAGGACGCGGAGGCCCAAGTCAGGGTGTGGGCACAGGCCGAGCCAGTGTGGTGGCCAGGGGTAGAGGCAGGGCCAGACCGAATAATCCACCAACTGTTTCCCAAAGCGCCCCCTCGCGCCATGCCACCCTGCACAGGTCAAGGTGCTCTACGGTGTGGCAGTTTTTCACAGAGACGCCTGACGACCGACGAACAGTGGTGTGCAACCTTTGTCGCGCCAAGATCAGCTGGGGAGGCACCACCAACAGCATGCGCAGGCATATGATGGCCAAGCACCCCACAAGGTGGGACGATGCCCGTTCACCGCCTCCGGTTTGCACCACTGCCTCTCCCCCTGTGCCCCAACCTGCCACTGAGATCCAACCCCCCTCTGAGGACACAGGCACTACCGTCTCCTGGCCTGCACCCACACCCTCACCTCCGCTGTCCTCGGCCCCATCCAGCAATGTCTCTCAGCGTAGCGTCCAGACGTCGCTAGCGCCACAGTTTGAGCGCAAGCGCAAGTACGCCGCCACGCACCCGCACGCTCAAGCGTTAAACGTGCACATTGCAAAATTGATCAGCCTAGAGATGCTGCCGTAGGCTTGTGGAAACGGAGGCTTTCAAAAGCATGATGGCGGCGGCGGCCCCGCGTTACTCAGTTCCCAGTCGCCACTACTTTTCCCGATGTGCCGTCCCAGGCCTGCACGACCACGTCTTCCGCAACATTGTACGCGCCCTCACCAACGCGGTTACTGCCAAGGTCCACTTAACAACAGACACGTGGACAAGCACAGGCGGGCAGGGCCACTATATCTCCCTGACGGCACATTGGGTGAATTTAGTGGAGGCTGGGACAGAGTCAGAGCCTGGGACCGCTCACGTCCTACTCACCCCCAGAATTGCGGGCCACAGCTCGGTGGTGGTATCTGCGGCGGTGTATGCTTCCTCCATTAAAGCACCTTCCTCCTCCTCCTCCTCCAACGCAACCTCTGTCTCGCAATCAAGATGTGTCAGCAGCACGTCGCCAGCAGTCGGTGTAACGCGGCGTGGCAGCACAGCGGTGGGCAAGCGTCAGCAGGCCGTGCTGAAACTACTCAGCTTAGGAGAGAAGAGGCACACGGCCCACGAACTGCTGCAGGGTCTGACAGAGCAGACTGACCGCTGGCTTGCGCCGCTGAGCCTCCAACCGGGCATGGTCGTGTGTGACAACGGCCGTAACCTGGTGGCGGCTCTGCAGCTCGGCAGCCTCACGCACGTGCCATGCCTGGCCCATGTGTTTAATTTGGTGGTTCAGCGCTTTCTGAAAAGCTACCCCCACTTGTCATACCTGCTCGGAAAGGTGCGCCAGCTCTGCGCACATTTCCGCAAATCCCACACGCACGCTGTCACCCTGCGGACACTGCAACATCGGTTTAATCTGCCAGTGCACCGACTGCTGTGTGACGTGCCCACACAGTGGAACTCTACGCTCCACATGTTGGCCAGACTCTATGAGCAGCGTAGAGCTATAGTGGAATACCAACTCCAACTTGCGCGGCGCAGTGTGAGTCAGCCTCCTCAATTATTTACAGAAGAGTGGCCCTGGTTGGCAGCCATCTGCCAGGTCCTTGGAAAATTTGAGGAGTCTACCCAGGTGGTGAGCGGTGATGCTGCAATCATTAGCGTCACCATTCCTCTGCTATGCATCTTGAGAAGTTCCCTGCAAAGCATAAAGGCAGACGCTTTGCGCTCGGAAACAGAGCCGGGGGAAGACAGTATGTCGCTGGATAGTCAGAGCACCCTCCTGTCTATATCTCAGCGCGTTCAGGAGGAGGAGGAGGAGCATGAGGAGGATGAGGAGGAGGGGGAAGAGACAGCTTGGCCCACTGCTGACAGTACCCATGCTGCTTGCCTGTCATCCTTTCAGCGTGTATGGGCAGAGGAGGAGGAAGAGGAGGAGGAGGAGGATCCTGAAAGTGATCTTCCTAGTGAAGACAGCCATGTGTTGCGTACAGGTACCCTGGCACACATGGCTGACTTCATGTTAGGATGCCTTTCTCGTGACCCTCGCGTTACACGCATTCTGGCCACTACGGATTACTGGGTGTACACACTGCTCGACCCACGGTATAAGGAAAGCCTTTGCACTCTCATTCCCGAAGAGGAAAGGGGTTCGAGAATGATGCAATACCACAGGGCGCTGGTGGACAAACTGATGGTAAACTTCCCATCCGACAGCGCTAGTGGCAGAAGGCGCAGTTCCGAGGGCCAGGTAGCAGGGGAGGCGCAGAGATCATGCAGCATGTACAGCGCAGGCAGGGGAACATTCTCCAAGGCCTTTGCCAGCTTTATGGCTCCCCAGCAAGACTGTGTCACCGCTCCCCTGTCACGGCTGAGTCGGCGGGAGCACTGTAAAAGGATGGTGAGGGAGTACGTAGCCGATCGCACGACCGTCCTCCATGACGCCTCTGCCCCCTACAACTACTGGGTGTCGAAGCTGGACACGTGGCCTGAACTTGCGCTGTATGCCCTGGAGGTGCTTGCTTGTCCTGCGGCTAGCGTCTTGTCAGAGAGTGTGTTTAGTGTGGCTGGGGGAATCATCACGGATAAGCGTACCCACCTGTCAACCGACAGTGCCGACAGGCTTACACTCATCAAGATGAACAAAGCCTGGATTTCCCCAGACTTCTCTTCTGCACCAGCGGACAGCAGCGATACCTAAGCAATACGTATTATGCACCCGCGGATGGAAGCATCGTTCTCTCTCACCATCCAAAACGGGGACATTTCTGCTTCATCAATCTGTGTATAATATTCCTCCTCCTCCTCCTCCTCCTGCTCCTCCTCCTGAAACCTCACGTAATCACGCCGAACGGGCAATTTTTCTTAGGGCCACAAGGCTCACTCATATAATTTTTCTAAACAATTTTTATACGTTTCAATGCTCTTAAAAGCGTTGAAACTTTAACTTGAACCAATTTTTCGTTAAACTGGGCTGCCTCCAGGCCTAGTTACCACTTAAGCCACATTAACCAAAGCGATTAGTAGGTTTCACCTTCCCTCTTGGTTGGGCATGGGCAATTTTTCTGAGGTACATTAGTACTGTTGGTACACCAATTTTTGTGGGCCCTCGCCTACAGTGTAATCCAATTAATTTTTTGCCCACCTGCATTACAGCTGACGTTACATCAGCTGTGTTGGGCACTGCAATGGGATATATTTATGTACCGCCGGTGGGTTCCAGGGAGCCACCTATGCTGTAGGTGCACACGGAGTTTAACCTACATGTGTCCACTTGTAAAGAACCCCAGTCTGACTGGGGCATGCAGTGTGGGCCGAAGCCCACCTGCATTAAGCACGACATTACTACCTCAGCTGTGTTGGGCAATGCAATGGGATATTTCTATGTACCGCCGGTGGCTTCCTGGCACCCACCCATGCTGTGGGTCCACAGGGAATTATAAATGCATCTGTTTCCACTTGTAAAGAACCCCAGTCTGACTGGGGCATGCAGTGTGGGCCGAAGCCCACCTGCATTAAGCACGACATTACTGCCTCAGCTGTATTGGGCAATGCAATGGGATATTTTTGTGTATCGCCGGTGGGTTCCAGGGAGCCACCCATGCTGTCGGTCGACAGGGACTTCACAATAGGGAGTTGTACCTGCCTGTGTCTATGAATTAAAAAGCCCGGTCTGACTGAGGCATGCAGAGACACCTTGACAGAATGAATAGTGTGTGGCACATAGGTTCCCCATTGCTATGCCCACGTGTGCAGCTCCTGATGGCGGTGGCACAGGATTCTATTTCTCATTGCTTCTGTACAGCATTGTGGGCTATCGCCCTGCCCCTTTTAAAGAGGGTCGCTGCCTAGCCGTGCCAACCCTCTGCAGTGTGTGCCTGCGGTTCCTCCTCATGGCAGACGCACTTCTAAATAGACATGAGGGTGGTGTGGCATGAGGGCAGCTGAAGGCTGCGCAGGGACACTTTGGTGTGCGCTGTGGGGGGGAGGGGGGGCGGTTGGGCAGCATGTAACCCAGGAGAAGTGGCAGTGGAGTGTCATGCAGGCAGTGATTGTGCTTTGTTGGAGGTAGTGTGGTGCTTAGCAAAGGTGTGCCATGCTAATGAGGGCTTTTCAGAAGTAAAAGTTGTTGGGAGGGGGGGGCCCCACTCTTGCCGCTATTGTGGCTTAATAGTGGGACCTGTGAACTTGAGATGCAGCCCAACATGTAGCCCCTCGCCTGCCCTATCCGTTGCTGTGTCGTTCCCATCACTTTCTTGAATTGCCCAGATTTTCACACAAGGAAACCTTAGCGAGCATCAGAGAAATACAAAAATGCTCGGGTCACCCATTGACTTCAATGGGGTTCGTTACTCGAAACGAACCCTCGAGCATCGCGAAAAGTTCGTCCCGAGTAATGAGCACCCGAGCATTTTGGTGCTCGCTCATCTCTAATGGACACATTGCAGACCTCCACTAGATGCAACTCTTGGTTTTAGCCAATTCAGGGGGTTTAATACCACCTTTCAGCCTCATTTACATCAATGAACTTGTGGGTTTTTCTTTGTTGGTGAGAGGGGTGTCAGATATATTTTTTTGCTTTTTTCCTAATCCCATTAAACTCTATTCAGAGAATCTAACCTTACATTTAACTCAATACCTCTCTACTGTAATCAGAAATACATTTGAGACTTAACTTGTATATCCTCTAAACAGTTTACAAGTGTGGCAAACATAAGGCTTCTTCAATGGCAGGAACATATTTTTACATCAGGATATAGACAACAGGGGCGGAGCCTGACCACGGTGCTGGATGGCAGCTTGAGGTGAAAGCTCTGTCTTAGCGGCACTTCTTTTGGACTTACCAGCATCTAGAAATCACATCTGATGGAGAAATCCAGTAAAGACAGAGGAGGAAAGCTTCAGGGCACCCCTCACCCGGCCAGAGGACAGTCAGATCTTCAGTGCTTCCGAAAAGACAGGAGCTCTCACTCCCTGCAGGCACCCAGCAAGATGGCTCAGGCAGTAGCAGGAGCTTACGCTATAGAGTGAGATGAGGACGCTTCAACCGACGGTGAGGAGGGTGAGAAGATCTCAAAGGGCTTTATGAGAGACGTGCTCTCCAGGGCTCTGCGCCCTGTGATGGCTGATTTGTCAAAGATTAAAGAAGAGGTCAGGCATACAGGAAAGTGGGTGGAGGACCTAGAATCCACTTCAGTCACTCTTACTGTGCATTCAGCAGAGTTGGCCCAGGTTCTGAAAGAACACCATGCTCAACTGAATAAAGTGTTGTTAATGCAGGAGGACCTTGAAAACAGGAACAAACACAGCAATGTGAGGCTCAAGGGTCTCCCTGAATCCTGGGCAGGAGAAGCTTTGCCTAAGATTGCTATGGAGCTGTTTTGAGGAGCTACTTGTCCCTGAGAGAGCTTCTAGTATTTCCATTGAGTGCATACACAGAGCATTAAGACCCCCTTACTCTGGCCCAGAACCCCCAAGAGACAAAATTTGTAAGCTTCTTATGTTCCCGGATGCTCTTGCCATTCAATAAGCTGTGAGGAATAAAAAGAGACCTGCATAAGGGCTCCCACCCACTAGCGTTTTTTTTTCACTGCGAAATTCGCACGTTTTTTTTTTCTACAGGGGGTCTATGGGACTTGTAAAGCTAAAATCGCGATCGCGCAAAATCGCGATTTACCGCGAAATCGCGATTTTGCGCAATCGCGATTTTAGCTTTACAACTCCCATAGCCCAAAGACCCCTGCAGAAAAAAAAAACGCTGCGAATTTCGCAGTAAAAAAACGCTAGTGGGTGGGAGCCCTTATGCCGGAGTTCCCATGCAATTATTTCAAGACCTGTTACCCATAACTCTGGCTAAATGACGCATGCTCCAGCCATTGTTGGATGCTGTACGAGCCAAAAATATAAAATGTGTCTGGCTTTTCCATTTTGGCCTGGGGATCACACTCAGAGGTTGAAGATTCAATATCCATTGCCCAGAGGACTTACAAAATTGCTGGCTTCAATTGGATCTTGAGCCGATTGACCTTCCATACTGACTTCCTCTCCATGATTTACCAACATTTCTGCATCTGACGACTCCACAAAGCTTTCAGATGGCTGGCAATCCTAAATCTCCCAGGGGTCGAAAGAAGAAGAATAAAAAGGAGGTCCTACCTAGTGATGCTTGACTCTCTTACTATGTTCTCTTCTTGGATTATCTCACTCCTTGGTGTGATCAGTCATAATCAGCTCATCTGATCACCTTTCTGAGCACTAAATTGTTTTACTTATTCATAATATAAGCACTGTGGAATAAGTTGGCACTATACAAATAAAGATTATTATTATATTATAATATTTTTTGTTTACTTCCCATATTGCTTTAGTCCATGATTGTGCCTATCTGATTAGGCTTCTTTGTCCCCCAGCTTTTTATGTGGGTCTGAAGTGTTCCTACGCCCCTAGCCTTCTTGGAGGCCCTAAGATCTGTATGGTATAATTCCTTTAAGCTTAATTGTTTGGTAATTGTACAGGTTTTCTCTAATTGTTCCCCTCTTCCACCCCCTTCCCTAACTGTTCCCTTATTTATCTAATCCCTTTCCTCAAAGTCGACAGGCTCTCATCTGTTTGGTGCATTAACGCCGATCTATTTGTTTCTTTCTTCCCTTTATTGGTGCTTTATGCTGGTTTTTGTTACTCTCCTCACCCTGCGTTTTCAGGCCTGCTATGGACGCTCTCCACCTCACCTCGTTCAATGTCCGGGGTCTCAACTCTCCATGTAAAAGAGATAATGTTACCCAGCTCCTGAAAAGATATGGTACAAAAATCTGTTGCAAGAGACACATTTCAAGAACAACAAATATTTGCCACAGCCGAGTAGAATCTTTCAACAAAGCTTTTATAATACCCACCCCAGCTCTGCCTCTAAAGGGGTCTCTATTTTGTTCCACAAGTCTATAACTTTTACCTTCAAAGCACAATATGCTGATGAGGAAGGCAGAGTCCTCTTCATCAAGGGCTCAATTAACAATACTAGTTTGACTATTGCTAACCTTTACACGTCAAACTCAGATCAAAGTTCATGGCTTGTCAAACAGCTAGAAGTGCTCAGACAATTCGTGGTGGGCCATATCCTTCTGGGAGGGACATTAATGTCACTTTAAATCCTTTATTGGACTCCTCGAACAGTCGCTCCCAGGTCTCCAAAGTCAAATTGAAATGACTGAATAGGTCCCTCATGAAATTGGGAGTCGTGGACGCTTGGCGCTCTTTACACTCTACCACTAAGGACTTTACTTATTTTTCTCAGATACACAGGTCCTTCCAAAGGCTGGAATACTTGTTTGTCTCTTCGGGTCTCCTGACACATCTAGAGAGAGCCTGTATATATTTGATGACTATTTCAGATCATGCTCCTTTACACATAGACATTTGCACTTTTCATTAGGTCCCCCAGGAATGGAGGTGAAGATTGAATGAATCTCTGCTGGACTTAATAGACAAATGATCCTACTTATCAGATCTAATTGAAGAATACTTTAGGTTTAACTCAGTGGGTGGTCCAAAGGTTTCAATGGTTTAGGAAGCACATAAAGCTCATGCGAGAGGGCTATTGATAGCCTTAGGATCCAAAATTAAAAGGCATCAGCAAAAAGAGATTGGTAGCTACTTATCCCAAATTGCAAAGCTAGAGCAGGTAGTTAAACACTCTCAATCTAAGAATAACTTAGAGGAGCTGGCTTACTTAAGACATGAACTTCGTTGCTGCCTTGATCTGAAATTGAATAAAAAAATGTATTCTTTAAACATATAGTATATGCCCACAGAAATCATGGGAGTAAGTATATGACTGTGCTACTTAAAAAAGTCAGTGCTAAGAACTCCATTAATTCAATTAAAACGTCATCTGGCATCTTGGCTACCTCGACTCCAGATATAGCTAGGGAATTACAACAATTCTATACCCAATTATATAATCTTAGAGACCAAAATATTCCATTTGATCTACAGAAAGCTAGAGAGCAAGTAGGCTCTTTTCTTAGTACTCTAAATCTTACTACACTACGAGATATCATGGCCTCTTCATTACTGGTTCCAGTTTCCGATGCCGAGGTTGAAGATATCCTAGCCTCATGCCCCCAGGGGAAAAGCCCCGGCCCAGATGGTCTTTCCTTAACAGATTATAGGGCCTTTAAATCAATCCCTATACCACACTTGACACAACTTTTTAACGCCTTACTTTAGGGCGAGGAGCTGCTGAAACAATCTCAGGAGGCACATATTACGCTCATCCAGAAAGATAATAAGGACCCAGTGCTCTGTAGCAGCTATAGACCGATTTTGCTGATTAATTTAGTTGTAAAAATGTGGGCTAAGCTTCTGGCTAAAAGATTAGAGGGCTATATTCCATCCCTTATCAACACGGATTAATCAGGTTTTATTAAGAGTAGAGAAGGCAGGGACAACTGTCTTAGATTACTACACACAGCTAAGTATGCTCAATCTCATGTTATCCCTGTGGCCTTTGTAGGAACTGACTCTGAAAAAGCTTTCAATAGGGTGAGCTGGGTCTATTTGGGAAGAGTCCTTAGCCATTTCAACTTCCCGCTTCCTTTTATATCGGCCATCTTCAACCTCTATACCAACCCTTATGCTAGATTAAAAATCAATGAGACACATTTTCTCCACCTTTTGTTATACGTAATGATACTCGGCAGGGCTGCCCATTATCACCCACGCTTTTTATTCTAGCAATGGAGACTCTCCTTCAGAGGGTAAGGCAGGATCCGAGTATCTCAGATCTGAGTTTTGGTTTGCATGTTCTGTCCTCCGCTACCTTTGCAGATGATGTTAAGTTTTATGGTTTCAAACCCGGAGACAAGCATGCCCAATCTTGCCACACTCCTGGAGGACTTTGATGTCATATCTAATTTCAAAATTAACTTCTCCAAATCCACAATTTTAAATGTTTCCATCCCTTCTCATTGTTGCAGCCCCATTAGATCCAGCTCACCCTTCACTTGGTCTGAGACTACTTGGGAGTTACATTGTCTAAACGAGCCGAGGATCTGTACACTAGCAACTTTCAACCCCTGATATTACGAGTCAAGTCCATGCTTCGTGCTTATGACCTACCTTTTATATCCTGGTTCGGCAGGAAGAATATCATGAAGTCCTATGTTTTTCCCATTATAGTCTACAAATTGCGCATGATTCCAATTAATCTACATTCAGTATGTTTTTCTGGATTTGTTTGGAGGCAGAGGAGACCACGTTTAGCTTATAGTCAAATGATTAAGCATTGCGTGGAGGGTGGGATAGATTTACCCTGCATTCACAATTTTTATCGGGCTATCCAATAAGGTTACTGGATGGATCTGACCCAACCCATTGGGGACCCAATGATGCAAGCTCTTATAGCTGGTTCTTACTGCGACTCCTTGCTGGAGGAACTTTGGTTCCCTCTCAAGAGTGTATATAGCTTGAAAAGCGTTAATCCCCCTTTTAAGGGGCCCTTGTGAGACCTGGGATGTGATTAGAAATTCTTTGGCACCCAGGCTTTCCCCAGCCATGCTGCTACAAGCCTTGTGTAAGTGCCTGGAGCTTCCTACGGATCCGGGGGTGGCATTTATATGTTTGCTTTCATAGAGGCTGCTACTATTGAGTTCAGAAAGCTCCGAGATTGGGATATTGCACATCTTAATAAACATTTAGCATGCACAGTGAATGCGCGGTGTCTAGTATGGGTATGGACAATCCTTTGATTGGCTTGGATGAGACATGCGCATTTGTATATGACGGACATCCGGCAGTGCATGCGCATTGATCTGGTAGTGCCGAGTACTGGTAAGGGCAGAGCCCCTATTGGTTGTTGCTTTGCCCATGCGCATTGATAGATCGGGAACGCCGAGGTATACTGCATATCTAACTCTGCAGTAAGTTTTCTGTATACATGTATATCTCTTTCTATGTGCTGCTATTATTAATCATGGCTAACAGCTGATCTGCATGATCCTGGACCAATCACAATCTGTGGGTGTGGTAACTTTTGTCTTAATGCATGTTTATTGGGTCTTTGATAGATGTCTTTTTTGTATATATTGGTGTGTGGTCTGTATTCACTACATGCTTGATAAAGATCCAGGATGGATCAAAACGTCGCTTTTTATACTGAGGAATAAAGATGTTCTTATTGTAAAGACAACCCTGGAGTGCTGATCCATCTCTTCATCATTTGTGAACAAATATTTTTAAGGCTAATTACCTGGAAGGAGAAAGCATTAATGTAGCTGTCCCAAGTTAAATATTAATCCACTGTCCATATACATAGATTGTGTAGTGTTCCAAGTTGTTTTAGTACTAATTTGATATGAATATAAGGCTGAAACCAAAAATATAATATTATAGAATAATGAATCAGGCAGTGTCACATGAAATTTGTTCATTTTCTTTGATAATGCCTGCCAATGTTATTAGCTGTGTAATATAGATATTCCTATTAATTATCGAGGAATGGAAGAGTTCAAGCACAAAAGATATGGATCAATAACTTCTGATGTAAATGCAGAGCTTAAGTGCAGACCACCAATTATTGTTTAAATAGGGGAAGAGGTATAGTACCTGGGATCCTCCGACTGTGAAGCACATAATGTATTAAAAGCCTTTTTCTGAACAGGTTTACACTGTATTTATAGCAATGAGCAGTTGAACCATCAACAACGGCATTAAGGACAACATCAAACTGCCGATTCTGAATGCATAGTTCTCAATTATGGATAAATATATAAAAACTAATGTGTTTGTACATTTGTACAATTCCTGTGTAACTAATTAAAAGATCCTGAGTGGAACTGTTGCAGCCTGGCTTATTTTTAGAATTCTGTCTCAATTACACAGTCTAAAGATCGTGGACACACATGAGCCAAGGTTTAAGAGTGATTTTTTAAACCTTAAACAGATAAGTGGAATTGTATGAAAAACTAATGCAAAAGAAATGTATTATTTGCCCATAGCAACCAATCAGATTCCAGTTCTCATTTTCCAGAAGCCTTTTGAATAAAACCAACCACTGCAACCTAATAAGTTGCTATGGAACATTTTGGTAATTTTCCTTGGCACCAGCTTTGATAAATTTCAGTCTATTTTAGATCCCCTACTTTCCCGAGCAACAAATACTGAAGCTATATTATTGTCATTTGTTTTTATAACCATTGCTCATGGCAGTGCCTAATAGTTGGTGCACCATTGGTCTTCATTTTATATCATGAATATTGCAAAGTGCAACTGGAGTCAAATATTACTAGTGTTGTAGACAGTCCTTCATAGTGCACGTTCACAATTGTGTTGAATTGCATTATTCACTTTTCATGTTACTTGATTAAACTAGATTGCCAAATAAATGCTACAATATCTTTTTTTGTAGATTAATTGAGATCAAATTTCCCTTCAATTTAATTCTGTCACAATACATCGGAAACCATACATTGTGGCCTTATGAAAAAAGGCATCCATGACTTCCATTCCTGACCCCTTGCCAACATCCACTTTACACAGGGATTGTATGGAGCAGTTTTGGAAAATGAGCCCACTCCATATGTGGCAGGTGCCAGCTGTTTTTGACAGCTGACACCTAATTGCAGCTGCTGAGATCAGAGATAACTCTGATCATTAGGCTGAGTTCTCACAGGGCATATTTCCAGTGGAAATCTCACGATTTGGCCACAGTGAAAAACCGCAAGATTTCCACCAGGAACGCGTTGCTTAAAAACCAGCGGCACTTAGCCATGGGCTTTGAAGCGGCCTGGCCGCATGCTTTTCTATTGCGTCTGGCACTCCCATAGAGGAGAGCATGGCCGCAGCGGAATTAAAACAGCCGGCGTCCCACTGCAACAGCGGGGGGGCATCGGAGATGCGCCCCCCCCCCCCCGCTGTTAACCCCCTCCCTGCCGCGATCTAAGTAGATCGCGGCAGGGAAAGAGTTCACAGAGGGAGCATGCTCCCTCTGTGTCTCCGTCCGGCCCTCGTTATGTTATCGCAAGAGCCTGGCCTGTCGCCATAGCGTCCTGTAGTAACAATGCCTATGATTGCTGTATAAGCGACAAGGCATGGCAGGGCAGTAGCTCTGCCATGCCTTATCACAGCGATCATAAGTGCAGTGATGTAAGCCCCTCAGAGGGACTCAAATAGTGTAAAAACAAGAAAAGAAAAATGTAAAAAAAAACCTTTGTTGTGCATTTTTTAATATTAGCATAAAAAAAGGTAAAAAAAATTAAAACCCCATATATTTGGTATTGACGGGTCCGTAATGACGTGTATAAAAAGATGAACATGATTTTTATATTGTACGTTAAAAAACGCAAAAAAAAAAGGCAAAATGCTAATTTTTAGCATTTTGCCTCCCAAAAAATGCAATAAAAGTGATCAAAAAAGCCGTACATTCCCCAAAATGGTACCAATAAACAATACAGCTCATCTCGCAAAAAATAAGCCATCATAGAGCTCTGTACATAGAAAAATAAAAAAGTTACAGGAATTTGAATTCAGCTATAGAGAAAAAAAAAAGATTTCCAAAAAAAAAGGGTTTTTATTGCAAAAAAGTGTAAAAACCTAAAAAAAATATAAGAATTTTGATATCGTTGTAACTGTACCGACCCGCAGAAAAAATTTAATGTGTCATTTATGCTGCATGATTAACGCTGTAAAAAAAAAATCTATGGCAGAATTGATGCGCTTTCTCTCCCTGTTATCATAGAAAAATAAAAACAAGTTTGACGATATAGTCTATGTACCCAAAAGTGGCACTGATAAAAAACTACAGTTCGCCACGCAAAAAACAAGCCCTTATAAGGCCGTGTCGACGGAAAAATAAAAAAGTTATGGCTTTTGAAAAATGGAGATAGAAAAATACCAAAAATCGCTTGGTCCTCAACGCCAAAATAGGCTGTGTCATTAAGGGGTTAACATACTCATAAATATGCCCATCTGTTTAAGCCCTAAAAGTTCCTTAAGGGCTCGGTCAGACAAGCATGGTTTTACACGCTACTACAGTAGCATGTAAACCATGCTTCTATAGCAACCAATAGGTTGCTATGGAAGTGCTTACACAGACCCTTTTTAGAAGCACAGAAGTCATCTCAGTGGTGCACGCTGTCCATGGTGCTTACCATAGGCTCCTATGGGAACCATGGAGGCAGGCTGCCTGCACCATGAAGGTGTGAAAGGGCTGCTCCACAGAGCCGGGGGGAAACTTGTTCATGCACAGAATTCCCTGCATGTCAGCAGCGTGGTTTACACGTTGCTTAGCAGCATTTAAACCACACACATCTGACCGAGCCTTACGAGTGATTTCACACACATGTTTTGTGGAAGTTTTTTATGCAGTTTTTTCAAACCAAAGATAGAAATGCATTTAAAAGATATGGATCCCCTTCTGGCCTATTTTTTTCAAAAAGAAAAACCAGCATGTGAGACCACCACTAGGATAATTTGTACATGTTTTAGATAGCGCAGCAATGGATTTGTTGGGCCAGAAGTCTTAACCTGAATAGTTTTAAATCATCTATAGCAGTATGAGGTATCCAAACATTCCTTCATCTATGGCCCTGGTACCACATTGCTCTGATCTCCCCATACCAATGCCTCCACAGAGCATGAATAGTGTGCAGACGTGTTCAGAAAACATCAGCTCAGACAGGGAAGATGCAACTAATCCTTTCCAGACAGAAGACCATACTACCCAAACCCCAAAGGTGTTAATGATTTTGTAAGAGATCTTAGTCTTACAAAAGCTAAAGCAGAAATTCTGACATCCAGGCTAAAACAGTGGAACTTGCTGGATGATAGCATGCAAGTTACAAGTCAAAGAATACATCATCAAAAGTTTTCTAACTTATTCACTAGAGATGAGCGAACGTACTCGTCCGAGCTTGATATTCGTGCGAATATTAGGGTGTTCGGGATGCTCGTTACTCGTAACGAGCACCACGCGGTGTTCTGGTTACTTTCAGTTTCCTCTCTGAGACGTTAGCGCGCTTTTCTGGCCAATTGAAAGACAAGGAAGGCATTACAACTTCCCCCTGTGACGTTCAAGCCCTATACCACCCCCCTGCTGTGAGTGGCTGGGGCGATCAGATGTCACCCGAGTATAAAAGTCGGCCCCTCCCGCGGCTCGCCACACATGCCTTGTGACTTAGCTGAGGGAAAGTACTATCGTGCTGGTGCTGCTGTAGGGAGAGCGTTAGGAGTCAGTGTAGGCTTCAAGAACCCCAAAGGTCCTTCTTAGGGCCACATCTACCTGTGTGCAGGCTGCTGCTAGCAGTGTTTTTTTTTTTTTTTTCTCAAAATCGGCAGTGCAGAGCATTGCACCCGGCATTAGGGACAGAAGTGGTGCATAGGCAGGGAGAGTGTTAGGAGTGAGTGTAGCCTTCAAGAACCTCAACGGTCCTTTCTAGGGCCAAATGTAAGCGTGTGCAGTACTGTGCTGGCTGCTGTTAGCAGTGTTGCATATTTTTTTTCTTCTAAAAATCGTCTGTGCAGAGCATTGCACCCTCCATTGATACTACAGGGACAGAATTGTGTAGGCAGGGCCACAACACAGTTATTGTTCATTGAATATACGCAGTGGGTCCTTCCCTTTGCAAAAAAGGAAAAGAAATTATATTTGGCCTGCCTGTGTCAGTCCTAAGGTCTCCGTGTACGTGTGTGCTGCGTGGACAACGTAAAAAATCAGACACAACCAGCTACGGTTTACTGCAGGCTTGCGCCATTGTCTTTCCTGACTGGCAAATACCTGCTCTGCTAGAGTTAATAACTCTGCTACACTAAAGTTGTGTGTCACTTTTTCAGGGCCACACTACAGTTCTAAAAGTTATTGTTCATTGAATATACGCAGTGGGTCCTTCCCTTTGCAAAAAAGGAAAATAAATTATTATATTTGGCCTGCCTGTGTCAGTCCTAAGGTCTCCGTGTACGTGTGTGCTGCGTGGACAACGTACAAAAATCAGACGCAACCAGCTACGGTTTACTGCAGGCTTGCACCATTGTCTTTCCTGACTGGCAAATACCTGCTCTGCTAGAGTTAATAACTCTGCTACACTAAAGTTGTGTGTCACTTTTTCAGGGCCACACTACAGTTCTAAAAGTTATTGTTCATTGAATATACGCAGTGGGTCCTTCCCTTTGCAAAAAAGGAAAAGAAATTATTATATTTGGCCTGCCTGTGTCAGTCCTAAGGTCTCCGTGTACGTGTGTGCTGCGTGGACAACGTACAAAAATCAGACGCAACCAGCTACGGTTTACTGCAGGCTTGCGCCATTGTCTTTCCTGACTGGCAAATACCTGCTCTGCTAGAGTTAATAACTCTGCTACACTAAAGTTGTGTGTCACTTTTTCAGGGCCACACTACAGTTCTAAAAGTTATTGTTCATTGAATATGCGCAGTGGGTCCTTCCCTTTGCAAAAAAGCGAAAACATTATATTTGGCCTCCAGGCTTGCGCCAATTTATTTCCTGCCTGGGAAATCAAATCACTGGTAATACAGCATGCTGAGGGGTAGGGGTAAGCCTAGAGGACGTGGACGTGGCCGAGGACGCGTAGGCCCAAGTGAGGGTGTGGGCACAGGCCGAGCTCCTGATCCAGGTGTGTCGCAGCCGACTGCTGCGCGATTAGGAGAGAGGCACGTTTCTGGCGTCCCCACATTCATCGCCCAATTAATGGGTCCACGCGGGAGACCTTTATTAGAAAATGAGCAGTGTGAGCAGGTCCTGTCCTGGATGGCAGAAAGTGCTTCGAGCAACCTATCGTCCAGCCACAGTTCTGCGCCGTCCACTGCTGCAAATCCGAATCCTCTGTCTGCTGCTCCTCCTTCCTCCCAGCCTCCTCACTCCACTACAATGACACATGCTCAGGAGCGGGAACACTCCCAGGAACTGTTCTCGGGCCCCTGCTTAGATTGGGCAGCAGTGGTTCCTCTCCCACCAGAGGAGTTTATCGTCACTGATGCCCAACCATTCGAAAGTTCCCGGGGTCCGGGGGAAGAGGCTGGGGACTTCCGCCAACTGTCTCAAGAAGTTTCTGTGGGTGAGGAGGACGATGACGATGAGACACAGTTGTCTTGCAGTGAGGTAGTAGTAAGGGCAGTAAGTCCAAGGGAGCAGCGCACAGAGGATTCGGAGGAAGAGCAGCAGGACGATGAGGTGACTGACCCCACCTGGTGTGCAACGCCTACTCAGGACAGGTCTTCAGAGGGGGAGGCAAGGGCATCAGCAGGGCAGGTTGCAAGAGGCAGTGCAGTGGCCAGGGGTAGAGGCAGGGCCAGACCGAATAATCCACCAAGTGTTTCCCAAAGCACACCCTCGCGCCATGCCACCCTGCAGAGGCCGAGGTGCTCTAAGGTCTGGCAGTTTTTCACAGAGACGCCTGACGACCGACGAACAGTGGTGTGCAACCTTTGTCGCGCGAAGATCAGCCGGGGAGCCACCACCAACAGCCTCACCACCACCACCATGCGCAGACATATGATGGCCAAGCACCCCACAAGGTGGGACGAAGGCCGTTCACCGCCTCCGGTTTGCACCGCTGCCTCTCCCCCTGTGCCCCAACCTGCCACTGAGATCCAACCTCCCTCTCAGGACACAGGCACAACCGTCTCATGGCCTGCACCCACACCCTCACCTCCGCTGTCCTCGGCCCCATCCAGCAATGTCTCGCACCGCACAGTCCAGCCATCGCTAGCGCAAGTGTTGGAGCACAAGCGCAAGTACGCCACCACGCACCCGCACGCTCAATCGTTAACCGTCCACATAGCCAAATTTATCAGCCTTGAGATGCTGCCGTATAGGGTTGTGGAAACGGAGTCCTTCAAAGCTATGATGGCGGCGGCGGCCCCGCGCTACTCAGTTCCCAGTCGCCACTACTTTTCCCGATGTGCCGTCCCAGCCCTGCACGACCACGTCTCCCGCAACATTGTACGCGCCCTCACCAATGCGGTTAGTGGCAAGGTCCACTTAACTACGGACACGTGGACAAGCACAGGCGGGCAGGGCCACTACATCTCCCTGACGGCACATTGGGTGAATTTAGTGGAGGCTGGGCCAGAGTCAGAGCCTGGGACCGCTCACGTCCTACCCACCCCCAGAATTGCGGGCCCCAGCTCGGTGGTGGTATCTGCGGCGGTGTATGCTTCTTCCACTAAAGCACCCTCCTCCTCCTCCTCAACCTCTGTCTCGCAATCTAGATGTGTCAGCAGCAGCAGGACGTCGCCAGCAGTCGGTGTCGCGCGGCGTGGCAGCACAGCGGTGGGCAAGCGTCAGCAGGCCGTGCTGAAACTACTCAGCTTAGGAGATAGGAGGCACACGGCCCACGAATTGCTGCAGGGTCTGACAGAGCAGACGGACCGTTGGCTTGCGCCGCTGAGCCTCCAACCGGGCATGGTCGTGTGTGACAACGGCCGTAACCTGGTGGCGGCTCTGCAGCTCGGCAGCCTCACGCACGTGCCATGCCTGGCCCACGTCTTTAATTTGGTGGTTCAGCGCTTTCTGAAAAGCTACCCACGCTTGTCAGACCTGCTCGTCAAGGTGCGCCGGCTCTGCGCACATTTCCGCAAGTCCCACACGGACGCTGCCACCCTGCGGACCCTGCAACATCACTTTAAGCTGCCAGTGCACCGACTGCTGTGCGACGTGCCCACACGGTGGAACTCTACGCTCCACATGTTGGCCAGGCTCTATGAACAACGTAG
The DNA here is from genome assembly GCF_035609145.1 of Eleutherodactylus coqui. Taxonomy (NCBI): domain Eukaryota; kingdom Metazoa; phylum Chordata; class Amphibia; order Anura; family Eleutherodactylidae; genus Eleutherodactylus; species Eleutherodactylus coqui. Next base: position 67,108,264 of record NC_089845.1, on the reverse strand, counting down.
AGCTATAGTGGAATACCAACTCCAACATGGGCGGCGCAGTGGGAGTCAGCCTCCTCAATTCTTTTCAGAAGAGTGGGCCTGGTTGGCAGACATCTGCCAGGTCCTTCGAAACTTTGAGCAGTCTACCCAGGTGGTGAGCGGCGATGCTGCAATCATTAGCGTCACCATTCCTCTGCTATGCATCTTGAGAAGTTCCCTGCAAACCATAAAGGCAGCCACTTTGCGCTCGGAAACAGAGTCGGGGGAAGACAGTATGTCGCTGGATAGTCAGAGCACCCTCCTGTCTATATCTCAGCGCGTTCAGGAGGAGGAGGAGGAGGATGAGGAGGATGAGGAGGAGGGGGAAGAGACAGCTTGGCCCACTGCTGACGGTACCCATGCTGCTTGCCTGTCATCATTTCAGCGTGTATGGCCTGAGGAGGAGGAGGAGGAGGAGGAGGATCCTGAAAGTGATCTTCCTAGTGCGGACAGCCATGTGTTGCGTACAGGTACCCTGGCACACATGGCTGACTTCATGTTAGGATGCCTTTCTCGTGACCCTCGCGTTGCACGCATTCTGGCCACGACGGATTACTGGGTGTACACACTGCTCGATCCACGGTATAAGGAGAACCTGCCCACTCAGATTCCCGAAGAGGAAAGGGGTTCGAGAGTGTTGCTATACCACAGGACCCTTGCGGACAAGCTGATGGTAAAATTCCCAGCCGACAGCGCTAGTGGCAGAAGGCGCAGTACCGAGGGCAAGGTAGCAGGGGATGTGCGTAGATCGAGCAGCATGTACATCCCAGGCAGTGCAACAGTCTTTAAGGGCCTGGCCAGCTTTATGGCTCCCCACCAAGACTGTGTCACCGCTCCCCAGTCACGGCTGAGTCGGCGGGAGCACTGTAAAAGGATGGTGAGGGAGTACGTAGCGGATCGCACGACCATCCTTGGTGACGCCTCTGCCCCCTACAACTACTGGGTGTCGAAGCTGGACACGTGGCCTGAACTAGCGCTGTATGCCCTGGAGGTGCTTGCTTGTCCTGCGGCTAGCGTCTTGTCAGAGAGGGTGTTTAGTGCGGCTGGGGGAATCATCACAGATAAGCGTACCCGCCTGTCAACCGACAGTGCCGACAGGCTAACACTCATCAAGATGAACAAAGCCTGGATTTCCCCAGACTTCTCTTCTCCACCAGCAGCGATACGTAAGCAATACGTATTATGCACCCGCGGATGGAAGCTACGTTCTCTCTCACCATCCAAAACGGGGACATTTCTGCTTCATCAATCTGTGTCTAATATTCCTCCTCCTCCTCCTCCTGCTCCTCCTCCTGAAACCTCACGTAATCACGCTGAACGGGCAATTTTTCTTAGGGCCACAAGGCTCACTCATCTAATTTTTCTAAACAATTTTTATATGTTTCAATGCTCTTAAAAGCGTTGAAACTTTAACTTGAACCAATTTTTAGTTAAACTGGGCTGCCTCCAGGCCTAGTTACCACTTAAGCCACATTAACCAAAGCGATTAATGGGTTTCACCTGCCATCTTGGTTGGGCATGGCCAATTTTTACTGAGGTACATTAGTACTGTTGGTACACCAATTTTTTGGGGCCCTCACCTACAGTGTAATCATAGCAATTTGTATGTTCTTCACCTGCACTCATGGTACAGAAGTGTGTGTGGGGTTGGCCTACACTTTAGCTACATAAATGTAACTTGGGCCTTGGCTATACTGCAGCTACTGAAATGGAACTAAGACTGCGCTCCCACTATACTGCTGCTTCGGAATTGTTACTGGGGCCTGTCTTGAGTGCTACTATTGCTGACATGGAACGAAGACTGCGCTCCCACTATACTGCTGCTTCGGAATTGTTACTGGGGCCTGTCTTGAGTGCTACTATTGCTGACATGGAACGAAGACTGCGCTCCCACTATACTGCTGCTTCGGAATTGTTACTGGGGCCTGTCTTGAGTGCTACTATTGCTGACATGGAACGAAGACTGCGCTCCCACTATACTGCTGCTTCGGAATTGTTACTGGGGCCTGTCTTGAGTGCTACTATTGCTGACATGGAACGAAGACTGCGCTCCCGCTATAATGCTGCTTCGGAATTGTTACTGGGGCCTGTCTTGAGTGCTACTATTGCTGACATGGAACGAAGACTGCGCTCCCGCTATAATGCTGCTTCGGAATTGTTACTGGGGCCTGTCTTGAGTGCTACTATTGCTGACATGGAACGAAGACTGCGCTCCTGCTATAATGCTGCTTCGGAATTGTTACTGGGGCCTGTCTTGAGTGCTACTATTGCTGACATGGAACGAAGACTGCGCTCCCGCTATAATGCTGCTAGTGATATGTTAGTGGGGCCTGTCCTAATGCTACGGCTGAAATGTTACGAATTCTGGGCTCTGCCTATACCGCTGCTAATGGTATGTCTCTGGGGTGTGGAAACAGAGGCTTCCCAAAGACATGATGGCGGCGAGGCCATTTCCCACCAACGCGGTTACTGTTAAGGTGCATATAACCACGGACACGTGTAGAGGACACGTAGTACCTCAAAAACATCCCCCTCCTCCTCCAACAGGGAAAACAAACATTCTTGGCAAATGCCTTTGCATTGGTTTGTCTGGTGGCAGTCCAAGAATTTCACCTTTACCGACACTACAAGAGAGCCCCCCCACCATCCCCCCGCCACGGCCCACTTAATCCTGGCCACATTCCGAAAACCAACAAAATAAAACCGCGCTACTAGGTCCGCAGTCACCACCACATTACCACCAACGCGGTTACTGTTAAGGTACATATTACCAGTCTGACTGGGGCATGCAGACACCTTGACAGAATGAATAGTGTGTGGCACATAGGTTCCCCATTGCTATGCCCACGTGTGCAGCTCCTGATGGCGGTGGCACAGGATTCTATTTCTCACTGCTTCTGTACAGCATTGTGGGCTATCGCCCCACCACTTTTAAAGAGGGTCGCTGCCTAGCCGTGCCAACCCCTCTGCAGTGTGTGCCTGCGGTTCCTCCTCATGGCAGATGCACTTCTAAATAGACATGAGGGTGGTGTGGCATGAGGGCAGCTGAAGACTGCGCAGGGACACTTTGGTGTGCGCTGTGGGGGGCAGGGGGGGCGGTTGGGCAGCATGTAACCCAGGAGAAGTGGCAGTGGAGTGTCATGCAGGCAGTGATTGTGCTTTGTTGGAGGTAGTGTGGTGCTTAGCTAAGGTATGCATTGCTAATGAGGGCTTTTCAGAAGTAAAAGTTGTTGGGAGGGAGGGGGGCCCACTCTTGCCGCTATTGTGGCTTAATAGTGGGACCTGTGAACTTGAGATGCAGCCCAACATGTAGCCCCTCGCCTGCCCTATCCGTTGCTGTGTCGTTCCCATCACTTTCTTGAATTGCCCAGATTTTCACACATGAAAACCTTAGCGAGCATCGGCGAAATACAAAAATGCTCGGGATGCCCATTGACTTCAATGGGGTTCGTTATTCGAAACGAACCCTCGAGCATCGCGAAAAGTTCGTTCCGAGTAACGAGCACCCGAGCATTTTGGTGCTCGCTCATCTCTATTATTCACCCTTCAAGATGGACTATGTTACTGCCATGACATGACAGATCTATTCAGTGAAATTTGGATACCTTGTAACGCAAAGGATTGGCACTTTTCCATTGACAGTTCTGCCAAGAGTCTGAAAGCAGTTCTGCTCCACAATGGAAATTAACTTCCCTTCCTTCCAGTGGTTCAGTCTGCACATCACAAGGAGGAGTACAGTAGTGTCAAATACCTGTTGAAAGTTCTGAAGTATGATTAGTGTGGTTGAGTGGTAATTGGAGACTTCAAGATGGTTGCTCTCCTAATGGGTCTTCAAGCTTGTTTCATAAAGTTTCCTGGCTATCTTTGTCTTTGGGATAGCTGAGCCAAAACTGAACACTATCATTGATGAGACTGGCCTGAATGTATTGACTTCATTGTAGGATGAAGCAACATCAAGAGGGAAGCCTAGTACATCCTAAGAAGATTCTGATGCCACCTCTTCACATAAAACTTGGGCTTATGAAACAGTTTGTCACAGCTCTAGATAAAGAATCTACAGCAATGAACCATCTATTAAACTTCTTCCCGAAGCTGACTGAGGCCAAGGTAAAAGCTGGCATCTTTGTGGGAACACAAATCAAGAGGATCATAGAATTTCTGAAATTTCCTGACATGCTCACAGAAGTACAGAAAGCAGCTTGGAACAGTTTTGTTGCTGTGGTTCAGGGGTTCTTGGGAAATCTCAAAGCAGACAACCATGTAGAGCTGGTGGAAACAATGGTGAAGAAATACCACGCTATGGGCTGCAGGATGTCGCTCAAGATTCATATACTGGATTCTCATCTACATAAATTCAAGCAGAACATGTGAGCATGCTCTGAGGAACAAGGACCAAGACTCCACCAAGATGTACAGCAGTTTGAGTGTCACTATCAAGGACAATACAAGGAGAATATGATAGGAGACTATATCCGGGAGCTGGTACGTGAACGTGACCAAGTACACAATCGTCAATCAAAAAGAGCCAGACATTTTCATTAATTTTGAACTGTATGAACATACTCTGCATTGTATAATGACTTGGCCTCATGATTGTAAGTAATTTCTTTTCTCACTGTGTATGTCCTTGAAACATTCGAAATTCAAAATAATATATTCTTAATTATCGATGTCCTGACCACAAAAGCAAACTTTTTTCAAAATAAAAGTTATTTTCCATAATATTTTACAAAAAGCAAACAGGAAGAAATAAACTTTTCTTAGACATAAATTTGCATTGCCTAGTCTTATGGTACATCTGCAACCTCGCTGCTCTGTTTTTTCATAGCTCTGTTCTATTTTAGCACAGATATAATCAGAGACTGTTGTTTAGCTAGCAAAAAAGAGTGTATTCTCATGTGCTAGCAGTATGGCACCAGTAGTGTGGCTCATGGCAAACCCGCATGCAAATTAATGAGATTTACTGCAAATTACCTCAGTTAAAACCTTGTGTTACACCTGTATGAGCTGAGTGCCCAAAACACATTTCAAAACCATATTAATTTCTGTACAGTGTTTTCACATGAAAATTAACCATGTACCACTCTTCTGGTGCCATTCAGCATATAAGAGTACACCCCAGGGAGTATGTTAACAGATACCAGATGTGTATTGAGCTTTCCCAACTTTTGAATGTAAATGCTACTGAAACAATACCATTCAGATATATTAAAAAGATTTACATGCGCAGAAATGTCCACTACAAATCTGTCACATGTGAACATACCTGTATATTGTTTACATCTATTGTTCCTTCCTTTGCATGCAGTAGATGGTCAAACGCTTATTGCAATCTCAACAGGAGGATAATGTGTAGGGAATTTTCATTGCAGCAAGGGGAGGATAGATATAAACCTATAGAATCTAAATCATCAGCGATAAATTATTAGGAAACTACTGCACATCTACTGAGAGTAGTGAATGAATCTGTTGCACCTGATGCTTGGTACTTTGTTCTGGAGATGGAGATTTAAGTGACCTTTCATACAGGATGGAATATTCTGCAACAGCTTGCAGAATATATCCTTCTGCAGAATATTCACCACTGAACTCTGAAAATGGCAGTTAGCAGTGTGAATTTTGGTGTGGAATTCAGGGATGGCATATTCTGCAACGCTATTCCACTCCATGTGAAAAGTTCTTAAGGTATCTCCAAAAGAAAGTTTGTTAATTCCCCAAAAAATGCAGTTTCAGTCAAGAAGCACCTAACGGTATATTTCTCCTTGCCAACATCACATAAAGACACTTTTTGAATCATGTTTTTATTTGACTAAGAACCATGTTGTTTATTTGTTTAAGTATATATTTATTTTATCATTTATCAGGATATACCTAGTATAGTATTTATTGTGTTGTTTTACACTTGAGACATTAAAATTTTGAAATTTAGTGTCCCATGTGTTGTCTACTTTCCTTGTTATAAGCATCACCTACGGGTAATTGTATTTGATGGAGCATCTTGTAATGATCTGTAAGAAAAGAAGGTCATCCACCCTTTAAGTATGCTCTATTTCATGTAGAAAGCATCAAGTAAAAGGTCATTTATTATGAACCTGTGTGATGTTTCTACTTTATTCCACTCCTTACTATTTATGTGAAAATGCATGTACTAAACTTATAAAAAACACGTCCAAAGCAATAGCAAAAATAACATTTAAATGCTACCATATTTACACGCAACACATGTTATCAAAAGCAGATTTTTTTTCTGTTTATTGACAGTTAAAGAAAGATTAAATAGCAGCACTATATAAATGCTAGTGTGCATTTATCTTGAGATTTGCATCATTAAAGGGGTTGTCTTGCGGCGAAAGCGATTTTTTTTTTTTAAATGGACCCCTGCATTCTGCCCTGTGAAAAAGAAAGCATGTGTTAGTTTTTAACAAGCACATTGCACTTACCTGCATCAGCGTTCTGCAGCTTCTTCATTTCTTCTTTTAAAGATGGCACCGCTGGTCTTCTCCCACGGTGCACCGCGGGTCTTCCCATGGTGCACCGTGGAGTTTCCTCTTCTGTCTTCCGCGTTCCACTGCCGATACAGCCACCTCATTGGCTGATCGGCACCACGTGACGGAGGCGGAGCTACGATGACGACACGGTGACCAGCTCTCCGGCACGAGCGGCCCCATTCACCAGGCAGAAGACCGCACAGCGCAAGCGCGTCTAAAAACACCAGAAGACAGCGAAATTAGACAGAGCCATGGAGACGGGGACGTTAGCAACGGAGCAGGTAAGTGAGTAACTTCTGTATGGCTCATATTTAATGCACGATGTACATTACAAAGTGCATTAATATGGCCATACAGAAGTGTATAGACCCACTTGCTTTCGCGAGACAACCCCTTTAAGGGCAGACATGGCTGGACAAACTTAATAGAAACACACTTGGAAACATTGTATATCTGTTGTGTAAAAAAATCACAGCTTATAATCATTTTATAAGATGATTAAAAATTTGGGTGCACATCCTAGTTAAAAGGATTTTCCTACGTGTTTCAAGCTATAGTTAGCTCTTATGCATAGCACTGGTATGCTACAAGGAAAATTTTAATTTAGTTTGAAACACATAGGCAAAGCTCTTTTAACTAGGATGCGCATCCTAAATTTTTAATCATCTTTTAAGAAAGCTGTGATTTTGTACCCAAGTTGGAGATTTTTACTAGATAATCTGCCTGAGAACTGACTTAGTGTCTTTTTGTTTCCATGCTGTGGATGGATTGTGCAGGGCTAATCATCTCTGCAAGGCAACATTGAGTTGGTATTTGTTTTTTGTACTTGAAAAAACACACTTTTCAAGTGCAGTTCTGCACCAAACTTTGCTGAAATTAAGTAGAAAAATCTTACACCTTAGCCAAATTTAACTTCCTGATACTCACACTGAGCACTATGATGACTTAGGTGTTATTAAAGTCTTGTTCACAATGGGAAAATCCATACTAGATTTTGTCTTAACTGGTGAAATCTAAGAATTAGATGGGACGAATGTCGGTCAAACGATGCCCGATACTCATCCCTGTGTGTCCCCACTCCCATACTCCTGCACAGGAGCTAGTAGTGCTGGCTTACTCACAGAGCGGCCAGCAGGGGGTGGGGCGGCTGCAGGAGATTTCTCTCCTCTCGCTCCCCTGAACTATAAATTATGGTGCAGATACTTATTGATGCCATTGGACTACTAAATTGACATGAATTCTAATGAGGATTTCAATGTAGACTCCATATCACAACATGAGCACTTAAAAAACCCAAGCATATGGGGCCTAATGGGCTGGATTTGGAGAACGTGTACAAGTTATCTATTGCCCTGTTAACTATTTACTTTGCCACATCTAGTCACAGATTCTCTTAATCCATTTAAATAATCTTGAGGGAAATTTTTTATCATGCATTTGGCCTTTTTGCTACCTAAACCTTTATTTTGTTATGACATTCAAATACTGATGCCTCATGCACTAGTATACCTCTACACTTGGTGCTTATTATTAATAGTAAAGAGTAATCCAGAATATTTTTTGCTTTCAATGGGTTCCTCCTGAAATGACATTCATGGTTAAATGTCAACTTGGCAGTTCACAATTCCTATGGCTGGACAAATGGCATCTCACAGGCTTCCCCTTTGACTATTACATGTTTGGCCTGTACTAAACAAATAACTTGATTAAAAACTATCGTGATGCTATCCAGAACATAAAACGTTGCAAAAATGGTTATGATTGAAACCAGTATAATACAACAGTTCTCAATACGTAGGAGTCAGCAAACAAGTCAAGCTCATCACTAGAATGGATACTCGATCCTCAAAATTATAGCATATTCATAAACAAGCCAAGTTTTTACTAGAAGATCCTCATAATAAAATAAGCACACCAAAACACTGTGAATGGCAGAAATACTAGACCACTGGATCACACATGTACGGATGAACATGGAAAACGTCTATGGGAAAACACATTGAAAAGAAACACATTCTCAGACCACGCTTGAACTTCACTAGGGGGCAGCTCGGGAATGGGGGAATTGGGTGAGAATAAAAATAGATTCCCTGGCGCTGGGTTAACTTAAATTATGGTACTGTTCCAAGTTGATAGGCTTCCTTTAAACAGATGTTTCCACAGATTTGTAGAATAAAAGACGTCTTCAATCTATTTATATCCAAGCACTCACGAAGATGAGACTCTTTCCTCAGAGTGAAGACACCAGAGCACTTGTAGTCTTTGTAGTATGAGATTCGGACTCATCAGCACTACAGAACATTCTCATCTGATGAGCTTGGAAAATGTATAAATAAAGGAAGATTCTTCTTTTTAGAATTATATAAAAATAGCATACTTCATCACTGTAGTGGTGTGTCCCCAGGTCGCACACTTTGCATATTACAGAAATGTGTGTGCCAACCCTATTTTGTTAAGGACTCCAATTATTACCTTGCAAACTCAATATATTTTCACGACATGCTAGCAAAACCTATGACAGCCTGTAATTCACATTGAGTAACCACAATAGATACATATTACATCAACAACGCCCAACAGTAACGCAATTCATATTTTTTTCCAAACTTGTCATCTCATGCCACTCATCTCGGGATATGGCAAGACAAGAGAAAAGTGATTGAGATAAAAATGATGCAATGCGTCTTTACAGAACCCTTGAATATTTCTTGACTAAAAAAAAATCTTTAAGATCATAAAAGTTAATTCAGGTTTCTTTACATTATTCCTTAATACCTCAAAACATATTTTCTAGTACATATCCAATCACTATGTTATCCCAATTGTAATACATTTAGTTTTAAACATTAAGCTTATTAAGTAGGGAAGAAGCTTTTTTTCCATTTAACATTCCAAGCTGGACTTTTTCAGCAGGTGGGGATTTTAAATCCCCGGCTGCTGATAGATCAGCACCACAGTGCAGGGGACAGCAGGAGAAGATGTGGCTGAGCCCCGGCAGCTAAAGCAAGGTATCTATTTTCTTTATTTTTTTACAGCACTTTTACTGGATTTTCAGGGAAGGGCTTATGTTTAAAGCCCTTCCCTGAAATCAATTGACAGGGTGCCAGCAGCAGAATCCTCTACTGCAGCTGTCATTTGCGACAGCTGCAGTAGAGAATTGAAGAATTCCTCTGCTGCATCTGTCACAGATGTGGCAGATGTAGCTGCAGGGAATTCAATTTACTAGCGGGGATGAAGGAAACATCTGCCATATGTAGCAGATGTGTTCTTCATCCCCACAACAGCAGTGGACAGGTACATTTATTTTTTATTTTTTTACACTAAAATCTTTCTTTATCAGGGAAGGGCTTTATATGTAAAGCCCTTCCCTGAAAAAGAATGCAGGGGTGCAGGCAGACCATTGTTTTCAATGGAGCCACCAGCAGCAGCCGCGGCTCCATTGAAAACAATGCATGGACCTGCATTCACGCGTGTTTTTGCACGTACATGGGTGTGCACTTATGTATGCACCTATGTACACACAAAAACTAGCTCGTGTGAAGCCACCCTAATGCCTGTGTATCAGGACATGTCACAGGCACTCCTTAATAAGCATTTATTTATGGCAGACCTGGGGGTCTTCAGAAGCCACTGTGCTGCTATGACAACTGAAGGACACTTTGAGATTTTATCGCAAAGGGGTCTTTTAGGACCCCTGAATGACAATGATTGGATTTAAATGCTGCTGTCAAAATTGACAGCAGCATTTAAGAGCTTAACAGCCACAATTGGTGTAAGCACTGATAAGAGATACATAGTCTGCAGCACAACGATGCAGTAGAAAAAGTTAAAAACTTTTATTCTTCTATTTCAGAGCATGGCTGAAACGTTTTGATCAGTATACCACCGGTCTTTGTCAAAACCTGTGGTATACTGGTTGAAAAGTTGCATCCATGCTCTATAATAGAGGACTACATTTTTTAAAACTTTTTCTAATGCATCGTTGTGCTGCCGCAGACTGTGTGTCTCTTAAAGGGGTTGTCCCGCGGCAGCAAGTGGGTCTATACACTTCTGTATGGCCATATTAATGCACTTTGTAATGTACATTGTGCATTAATTATGAGCCATACAGAAGTTATAAAAAGTTTTATACTTACCTGCTCCGTTGCTGGCGTCCTCGTCTCCATGGTGCCGACTAATTTTCGCCCTCCGATGGCCAAATTAGCCGCGCTTGCGCAGTCCGGGTCTTCTTCTTTTCTGAATGGGGCTCCGTGTAGCTCCGTGTAGCTCCGCCCCGTCACGTGCCGATTCCAGCCAATCAGGAGGCTGGAATCGGCAATGGACCGCACAGAAGCCCTGCGGTCCATGGAGACAGAGGATCCCGGCGGCCATCTTCAGCAGGTGAGTATGAAGATGCCGGACCGCCGGGATTCAGGTAAGCGCTGTGCGGGTTGTTTTTTTAACCCCTGCATCGGGGTTGTCTCGCGCCGAACGGGGGGGGGGGGGGGGGGTTAAAAAAAAAAAAAAAACCCGTTTCGGCGCGGGACAACCCCTTTAAGGGTTATCTTGGAACTATAGTCTGGGTTCCCTTTCTGTGCTTTGCACTGTTGATTCCCACCCTGTGGGCAATAAGTGAGTGCTGCTTCTGTAACTCTTTTTTCTGATATAAGCACTGATTGCGGCTGCTGTGTGCAGGTGTCAGCTTTCAACAACAGCCAGCACAAACCTTGTATGGAGCCATATCGACTCCATACAAACCCCACACCCAGAGGATGTAGCTGCATGTCCTTTTGGGTTAGGGCTGATGTGCCCGTGTTACTGCAGGAGGAAGATGGCCGTACCTCAAGACAGACGGTCTCTCTGCAGCACCGGGAGAAAGAACATGTGACCGGCTTCATTGCTGGTCACATGTTCTTTCTTCAGCGTTGCAGAGAGACGTCCGTCTTGAGGTACGGCCGTTTTCTTCCTGCAGGAAGGGCTCAGTCACACGGGCGCATCTGAGCCTGTGTACGGCTTAGGCTGCTTTAAAACATCATGCAATTTTCCAGTAAAGCGACAGTGCTGCAAAACGCAAATTTGTGAAACCCATGCTTCCCAATGGGTTCCTTCAATTTAGCAATGTTTTCACTGATCCTAGTTGCGGGAGAAAAAAAATTGGGCATGCTCTATCTTTCTGCGATGTGCTATTCTTTCTCTCCCTATGAAGCCTCCTTGTTTATCGCATCGCATTGCATTAACTTGCGATTTTTGAGCGATGCAATGCGATTTTAACATTTTAAACTCCTATTGACTTCTGTGATTAAAAAATAATGCAGCTTTATCGCGTCAAAATCACTGTTGCCCATATGAAAAAGGCTTGAAGCGTATTTCATTGCATTCAATTGCTATCTTATTACCCTGCCAGCTGCCATCTCAATGAGTCCACCACAGCATGTTTAGCTCCAAGACTATCATAAACTGTTGTGCATTATCTGCTCTCGTGTTTGTAACAAGCCGGTGGCTTAAGACATTGGAAGAGATAATACACTGAGTAAATTTAATGAAACAATTTTTTCTCAATTTTCAAATTTTTTGATATTTATATGTACAAGATAAAGGAATCCTATACACTGCCTTCTTTTTTCAAAATTCTGGATTTTAGGACGCATGTAAAAACACCTAAGGGAAGATTTCTGAAACTGTCAAAAAGAAAAAAAACTGTATTTGTTGCTCATGGCAACCAATCACAGCACAGCTTTAATTTCCTATAGTGCTCTTGAAAAATAAAAGCTACTCTGTGACTGGTTGCTATGAGCAACAAAGACACTTTCTGTTTTAGACAGTTTTCATAAATTTGCCCCAAGTAGTTGAAATATCTTTTATGACATTTTTATATTTGTTTGATAATATTTCTAATTTTATGTCATTTGTTCATGTATTTCCCTGCAGAAGTCCAAAAAGCCAATATAGAAAACATAAAGGATAAAAAAAGTCATAGCTAGAGCATTCTGCATTTTGATAAAAATGTCACTAATTCCAAAAATGCTAAATACCAAAACCCTATGTATGCAGACATTTTCATAGCTCACAATACTTCAGAGTCTAACATCTGGCTGCAGTATTTAACCCTCGCAATAAAAAATGGGGAAAAAAACACATTAAAAGACTCAGCAAAATGCCGATTATGAAATTGATCTAAGTGCTACTTTTTAAATCTCCCAACTAAATAAAGCCTTGGTGCAAACAGTTGCTACATGTAGCATATTTTCGGTTGTTTTAACACCATTCCTATTGTTGCCTTTTCATACCATAGCCTCGTAGCATTTCCTTTAATAATTACCCACCTCTAGCTGCTGTAATTACCAAATTACTCATGTACAGATCTAGCAATCATTAACATGACCGGCTATAGTGATAACTCAGTTTACAGCATTGTAGTACATTTTAGTTAAGTTGTCATAACAAGTTAAATACCAAGTTAACATTGTTACAGCTGTATAACAGAATGACCCACATACTATTAAAGATATTCAGAAACAAGGCTAAATGGACATAAGGTAGATTTTATCGCTGTATGGCTAACACTTATGTTACATGTACTGCAACTGAACATAGAAAATGATATAAGGAATCGCATTTCTCTACAAATTCTTACGAAACTGAAGCTCCACCTAAAGCATACTGAAAGAAATGAAAAATGAGAGCAAACTATCCTACCATTATTGAGCACAGCATCTGCAATTCCCGTGGTAAGATCTATGATACCTCTTCATGAATAAAGATAGAGTAAACTACATTTGTAGCATAATAAGAGACAATAATTAGTGTCATCTATTCACCACTGTTAGAATTTGACTACAGCAATTTGATTACTTTTATCACATTTTCAACTTCAAGTAAGTTTTTCAGCTTTGTAATCCAGTTAGTGGTGGAGTGTGGAGAATATAACTTATATTCTTAGTATGATTGATGAGTGTGTAGTGGAGCATCTGAGACTCTAAGAAGGAAATAAATTGTGGGAAAGAAAATGAGCCTTTTTTTACAGAATAAACAGAAATAACTCTAAATCATTTAGCCATCTTAATATGCGTAGAAAAATGATAAGATTAAATCTTAATAAATATAAGTTAAGTACTTGTTTCCAGTCTGCCAGGATTTCAAATATATGCAAAATACTTCCATAATCTTATAGTTAGCATTATGCTCATTAGCTTGAGCATAAGTTATGCATACAAGCTTCACTTTCCTATCCAAAAAATGTATACAAGCTGAGAGCTAAATATCCAGTCAATCACTATATCCCTCAAAGGCAGATCTGACATAAAAAATAGAAAATAAAAAGAGCAGATGATATATGATGGCACAATTCTGTAAGATTGGGATTGTGAGAAGAGTGACGTTATAGACTAAGCTCCATCAGTCCTAGTAATAACCATAAAACATTTCTTCTTTCCTACTTCATCATATTATTTGCAATAGTTACTTCCAAATTAATTGAACATTTTCTTTTTGCATTTGCTATTTTTTCTACTTACGCCAAGCTATAAAACCCACAGGGATTTACTAGTGATGCCCTTGTTTAGCAAATAGCTTTATCCTTGGCTTCACCTTTAACAACTACTGCTAAAAGATTTGCAGACAACTGCTCAGAGTCAACATCCTGAACTTCATCTTATTGCTAGACCAAGAACAACAAAGACATCAAATTAGTCTAGATGTCAAGGAATCTTCCAAAAGGACCAATAAACTATGACAGAAAGCCAAGACAAAAGTCAAAGTACCAAATATTTACAGGAAGAAATGGAGAAAATCTAACATACAACTACATTGGGAGAAAATAAACATGTCTAATTAGAAATAACCGCACATTGGATGTACTGAGCCAATTACAGTATATTCTCCTCAGATAAATGCACATGAAAACAACAGCAACATTTTAATATTAAAAACAGTAGACAATTTAGACTTTGGAATTGGTTCGTTAATCAAACAAGTACATGGAAATTCAGGAGACAAAGATTTTGCTTACACTGGAAGAAAGCAAATCACAGATTGCTTAATCGGCATGATACCGACTACGTGCATAGCTTTATATTGCATGTAGTACACTGTGGATGAAGAACTAATATCTATTAATATACTTTATATGTATTTATATATACATATATAGTATATTGGTGTTTCATGTTAATGGATTTGATGCACAACACATTTGCCTTAGGCCTTGTTCAGATGAGCGCTGTTTTCCCGCTGCTGAGCAGCGAGAATAGAGCGCTGCTATAGTCCGGAAAAGATCAGGTGAAGGGCTGCTTCAAGCTCCTTGAAGTAGCCTGTTCACACTATCTGAGGCGTGTTCATGCTTTCAAGGCTCTCACAGGAGCCTATGGAAAGCACGCAGCAAAAATAGGACATGTTCTATCTTTACCGGTACCTCGGAGCCGACATGCGAGTTTGCACTTGCATGTCTTATCTTTGTTAGACGTGCTGATACAGTGCGTCTAACAATCACTGATGGGAACGCTACGATAAGAACCTGTTGGTCCCTATAGAAGTGTGTTTTGAGTGCTGCTGACCAGCGCTCAAAACACACTCGTCTGAACGAGGCCTAAATTGCATTTATACCACCTTAGGCCTTAGTCACACGGGCGTTTTTTCCCGCGATTTGCAGATCACATGACGGATGCGCATCCGCAAATCGCGTGACCGGGGCCGAAAAATCGTCCGAAAAAACTGCTCCTAGCCGCGTTGCAATAGAAACGGGCCGGAGCAGTGCAGCGCTGTCCAGCGAATTGAATTCAATGGAGTCGGCAATACAGCCGGCTCCATTGAAAGCAATGCGCTGCGGGCGATCTCACGATGAATTTTTGGGAAGGGCTTAAATATATAAGCCCTTCCCTGCAATTCATCCAGAAATGTGTAAAAATAAAAATATCTACTCACCTGGTCCCGGCAGACGGAGTTCAGCCACGGCCGGCGGTAGTTCTCCTGAACTGCTCTCTGTAGTATTCAGCAGCCGGGGATTTAAAATCCCCGCCTGCTGAATGAACTGCCTCTGATTGGTCACAGCCTAACCAATCAGAGGCAGCTCTCACTCACACCCATTCAGGAATTCATGAATGGGTGAGTGAGTGCTGCCTCTGATTGGCTCAGCGCAGGGACCAATCAGGGGCAGATCTCAGCTGTCATTCAGAGAATTCATGAATGGGTGTGAGTGAGATCTGCCTCTGATTGGTCAGGCTGTGACCAATCAGAGGCAGCTCATTCAGCAGGCGAGGATTTTAAATCCCCGGCTGCTGAATACTACAGAGAGCAGTTCAGGAGAACTGCTGCCGGCCACGGCTGAACTCCGTCTGCCGGGACCAGGTGAGTATATATATTTTTTGTTTTTACACATTTCTGAATGAATTGCAGGGAAGGGCTTATATTTTTAAGCCCTTCCCGAAAATTCATCCCGCGCTCGCCGGCAGCCCATTGCTTTCAATGGAGCCGGCTGTATTGCCGGCTCCATTGAATTCAATGGGCAAACATCATTCTTCTCTGCCACAGCTGTTACAGCTGTGGCAGAGGAGAATGATTTGTCTACTATATGTTCTCAATGGGGTCGGCGCTGCTGCCGCCGGCCCCATTGAGCGCATGTAGAGAAGAGAACAGGAATCGCAGATCGCAGATAGGTGCGATCTGCGATTTCTGTTCTATAATTTATCGGACGAGCGCATAAAAAGCGCTCATGTGTCCAATACCATTGCAAAGCAATGGTTTTATAAACTCGCCGGACGCATGCGCATGTGCAAATCGCGCGAAAAAACGCCCGTCTGACTGAGCCCTTAGGCTGCAGTCAGATGAGTGAGTTTTTGTGTGCAAAAGGAATTGTGTCTATTAGAAATGTTGGTTCTTATGAAGTGTCCACAGGTCCTTCTTTTAGAGACGCAAAATACTCTCACCTGCAAAAGATAGGTCATGCATGCCTATAATGCGCGCCAGTGAAGTCCGTGCAGCGCGTAAAGATATTGTGTGCTGTTACAGAGGTGACAGGGAATGAGAGGACACCCGGGGGGTTTTGTTAATCCCCGTGGGGAGTCCCCTCATCAGTGAACACTGTGACAGCACTGTCATAGTGTTCAGTGATAAGTGGGCTGCAGCAGTGACGAAAGAATCCCCTATCACAGCTGTCACAGGGGACTGCGAAGCTATCCTATTGCTTTTCAATGGGTCCGGTGCTGCTGCTGTCCCATTGTAAGCAATGGGATGAAGGCAACCACTCCAGCAATGATTTTCAGTGGGTGGCTGGAAATATAAGACCTACCCCAAAAATCTATGCTGCATTTTAAGAGCTCCTGCACACTGGTGATAGCGATATCGCTGCATTTTTTTAATGCACATGTCAATAGGACTTTCTAATGTTAAAAGTGCATTGCACAAAAACCGTAAGTTTGTGCTTTGTGATTGTTGTGCGGTACATTTTAAACATTAGAAAGTCCTATTGACATTTGCATTAAAAAAAATGCAGCGATATCGCGATCACCAGTGTGCAGAAGCCCTAAAGCCAAGATTTTGTAGCTTCAAAATGACATAAAAAGCATGTTGATAGCCCTGATATGACCAGAGCTACAGCCATTTAAAGTAGCATAAGCTCTGTTTGTCCTAAACTGTAATGTCCTTTTCCTGCAGAAGAGTGCTCATCCTAAACTGCTGGGGGGTTACGGAGGCTGGACAGAAGAAATATGTAAATGTTTCTTTAGTGTGCACTAATTATTTTAAGGCTGCATTTAATAACTGAGATACTATATGGTTTCTCACATATCTGAGAGATTCTGGTGACATATCTCCATTTGATTGCTGTTAAATGCAGATTTGTCTTAAAAGGTCTCTAACTTTTTAAACAACTTGTAATAATTAGTAAAAGTGCAATTTACTTTAATTACATAAAACGACCTGTTTGTCCTGAAAAAATAACTCTAAAGTGCTGACCACCAGGGGTCTTCCTTACTTCCAACTTGCTACAAAAGTAATGTTATCTTGGTTACTAAACAAAGCATGATGGGAGAAGAGGAAGAGAAGCATGAGAAATGGGAAAACAGGAAGTGAAGGAGGGTGATGAAATTTATAGAGAGCAGATGGGAGAGAAGCAGAGACACATAGGGACATGTGTGCAGCTAATAATAACTGATTGTTACTTTTAGCTACTGAAATCACATTTCCATTGTTTAGTACATCGCTGTTGTCCTCCTTGAGGTTTTCTCCATATGACACAGGGTTTAGCATGGACATGGCAGATGGACCCACATGATTTGATCAAAATACGCTACAGTGGGATACGATCAGATTGGCTATCTTTCACTCTTTACAGTCAGCAATGAGCCTTGTTGTGGGTCCACTGGATCACTTTTGGTAAGTGCTTACTACTGTATACCAGGTACACCACACAGAACCTGCCATTTTGAAGATGCTCTGACCCAGTCATCTTGCCACCACAATTTGGCTTTTTTCGAAGTCACTCAGATACTTACATTTGCCCATTTTTCCTACTTCAGATGCATCTGCTTCAATAACTAATTTTTCACTTGCTGCCTAAAATATCCAACCCCTTGATCGAAGCTATTGTCAGCAGATAATCAATGTTATTCACATTACCTGGTTGAATGTTATGGCTCATTGGTGTTTGTGCATGCAGAGTTTTGGATGGGGATTTGAATTTCCACACATTCTCCAGAACAACTCTGAACCTGTGTAATGAGAAGGGAACATGCTATCATCACAGGAGTTATAGTGTTACGTCTGTCTCCTGGGATCTGTGGTACTACAGATAATCTGCAGCTTTCCTGCTCGGGTGTGGGGGACTGTGCTGGCTTGCATGTGTGTCTGCCAGTCAGCCAATCGCTCCAGGTCAGTATACATATAAGCTGTCTTCCCAGGTGTGGGTGTGTTCAGCTTTCTCTGTTCTCATTCTCTTTCTCTGTGGTGTCAGCAGGTTCCATGTGTAGTGGCTGCAAGAAAGGTTTGTGTTTTGGGTTTTGTTTGGTTATTTTGCTGAACTCATGGTTAGTGTAGGGACTACCGGTATAGCCAGGAGTTATGAAGTGGCCTGCTAGCTTCCATATTTTGATCAAAATGTCAACTAATACCTGGCATTTATAGCTGAACACCTGCTAATAGTGGTTAAATTTTGGCTGCTGTATGGGGTGATTATGGCTCTGTGTGTCTTCTTACCCTGTCCAGCTTTCCCTATCAGTGGTGGCATGTTTATGTGTACTATCTAGGGTGCATACGTTCCTAGGAGCAGCTAGGGATTAGTTCCGAAGACCACTGGGCCGCCCCTTTTTTGGGCCGATGTCCCTGCTCAGGTAGGTCTGTGTCACTTACCCTAGTAGAAGATAGGGAGAGGTGCTAATCTATGGTAGTTCACCTGGTGTTCTATATCAATCTGAGTCCCGTTCATGTGGTCCCGGTGCTCACTTGCCCACTCGAACGTAACATAATGCCCTCCAGTTTCAAAAGAGGGGGGAATTATGTTATGTTGCATTATGTTTCTATGTTGTATGTTATGTTATATATTATGTTACACTATGTTGCATTATGTTGCAATATGTTGCATGTTGTTATGTTATGTTAGTGACATGTCTATGTTGCTGTCAGTCATGGTTTATGTCTGTATTCCGTCCTATGTCTGATCCACCCATCCATTGGTTGTTGGATGCCCGGTTCTGTTTCTGTATGTCTACCTGTCCGTTGGTGGGCGGACACCTGATCCGTATCCTGTCCCCTTTGTCCATTGGTAGGCGGATGTTAGGGCTTTGTTTTGTCTGTGTCCAGCCTCCTGTGCTATTCACAGTATGGCCTTGTTCTGTTCTGTCCGTAAGTCCTGTTTGCAGTGTACCTTTTTCTTCAGTTACCTGTGTAAGTACCTGAGTTTTAGGCCCTCTCCTGCTGTACATCCTGTATTAGGCCTGTATGGATAAGTCCTATGTTGTTTCAGTGGAAGTGGTTGCATCTTTTCTCCTCTGGACTTATGCACTCTTTACAGACTTCTGTGACTGACGCCGGTTGTGTAAGGCGCAGAGGTTCTGTTTAGAGGTGCGCAATTTGTGACTCTTTCCTCTTTGCCATCTTTGCCTTGGTGTCAGGGCCTTTTTAGATAATTCCTGTACACGTGCATGGTTTAGAGGAGTTGCATATTTTTTTTATATGCCTTAAGGGTCCACAGGCCCCTTTTTTTCTTAAAGAGGATGTAATGTCACGTCTGATTCCTGTGATCTGTGGTACTACAGATGATCTGCAGCTTTCCTGCTCAGGTGTTGGGGATTGTGCTGGCTGGGTGTGTGTGTGTCAGCCAGTCAGCCAATCGCCCCAGGTCAGCTCACCTGGTGTTCGCTATCAATCTGGATCATGTTTGTGTTGGCCCGGTGCTCACTTGCTCACACAAACGTAACATATGGAACCAGCGTAGAGCTGTGCTACTCGTCTTCTGTAATTCTCATTTACTTCAATGGGACTTATATAAACAATGTAAGGTTGCCACCTTAGCTATGTTCACAACACCTGACTAGGTGGTCAGGCAACAGGTACAGTTTTCGTATCTCAGCCATGAAAAGCTTAGGTAGAAATACCCCTTTAAGTTATGACAAACTACAATAAAAACACTTAACTTGCAAAATTATGATCTGCTACCAAAAGAATATAAAATACTAACATAGCAGATTAGTGTGCTCTAATACTTTCATTTAATGAATTCAGAAGGGTGGAGATTATCTATCTATATATATATATATATATATATATATATATATATATATATATATATATATATATATATATATATATATATATATCAAAATAAATGTACTGCCTTCAAATATAATTACATCTTATTCTATGTATAGCTGTGGTACAACATCAAAAATGGCCATCCAAATCTCAATATACAATACATTCCAGTAATGCTGAGTGCATTTGTTTCTCCATTATATATCGATCTAGTCATTTAAACCCTTTTGCATTTATTCGGAATTAAGAATATACCTAATAAAAACTTGCATGTTTAAATATCAGCTCTTTAGCACAGATTGATAAATAATCAGGAAAACAGATTTCAGTGAAAAAAAATATATAAAAATGTGTATTTCCAATTTGGCAAGCTTGTAATGGCCATATTAAGATAATTGTTTAGTTAATCTTTCTGTAGCTCTTCCAATATCAACTATTAGCAGCAGGAGGATGTTGATGCCTTTCAAGACAAAATTTTCACATTTGTATTAGCAGAAGGACCAAATTGTCCAAAATGGAAATATCTGACCTATCAATGAAAAGCATATCAATTCCAAGAAAGAGAAACAAAATGTTTAATTATATTCCTTTTTAGGGATGAGAAATTAAATATTCATAAAAAACATGATGCCTAACCTGCGAGTATAGCTCTATAGATGGTAAAGTTTGAAATAAGAAATTGTCAAGCATGAACAAAACATTTTCACAGAGACATTGTTTATTTTAAAAACTATGTTGACCATTGCAATCTGTTTTTTTCTTTAAATAAATGTTTTTAGAAATGAAAACTTTTTGTAATAGGTTTTCATTAAAAATTTCTGATTGTTTGATTTCAATGTTTGTATTATTTCCAAATGCACTGCAGATTGGAGGACTGATATCTTAGCAAACTCTGTCAGAGTAAACTGACTAATCTTCCCCTAGCCTGCTCCTTTGCTGTAAGCATGCATTCACTGTCTTTCCACTGAGCTATTACAGGGTGGTGTATGATAGTGATGGGGTATAATTAAGGAGAGCAGAGCAGAGAAAGCTACTGTTACAGAGGGTAATTCACTTTTGGTCAGCATTCTGCTCCTATCCGCAGTTAGGGGAATAGGACCAACAGCTGCTCAGAGAGAGGGGGTGATGGAGTGAAAATTCTGTATATGGCCTTTGTTATACTACACAGTTTCTGAAAGAGAAGAGGGGAAGGGGAGCTGAGCTTGTGTTCATTCATATGAGAGACCAGCTGATCATTTCTGGGAATGCCTTCTAGCCAGAAACTTCAATGTAAGAGATACTGCCAACCAAGGAATTAGGCATCTAAATGCAGCAGAAAGAAAACTCAATACAAAAAACAGGTAACTGCATTTTGTTTTTCCGCAGGGACTTTGTAAGCTATGTGTGTATTGATTTCTAATGTACAAAGGTTTCCATGGTCTTTTAATATAACATATTACAATTTTTTATTGTCCATTTCACGCATGTGTTGTGTTCCTAAATATTCCAAATTTTTGAACAGACTGAGAAAAATGCAACAAATTACTTTTAGATGTAATGTCTAGTCCAGTGCAGTCACATTTTCAACTGAGCAACAAAATTTCTAAGTTCCTTCTAGAAGTGGCTGCAGACAGTCAGAATTTAAATATTTAAATCAGATGGGAATATTTCTGTCTAATAAATTATGTAAATTTAGACCAGGAAGTATAAAAATGCCCCAAATATATCACAGTATAAAATAAACTTTAAAAAACCCTGCGCTCAGGTCTGCCCAGTATATATGAATTATTGAATCATCAACAAGTGAAAATGACACTTACCTAAAGGAGTGGTCTGGTGGAAAGAATGGGAAGAACCCAGACGTAGAGAAACCAAAATTCAGAAGGTTCTTTTAATGGCAATGGGTAACTGACAAACATACAAACATAGAGGGCTATGATGACATGCAACGCTTTTCAATGTTAAAACCCCCTTTCTAAAGCATAGACAGAACATACCTTACATGGGGTTATGTATATATTGTGGAGTTTCCATAGATCCAGCGTCTTGTGGAGTACAGCGCTACACTCAAAGGAAGGGGGGAGTCCACGCCGCACTCCCAACACTGGGTTCCAGAGTGCTCCTTCTAGTTTTGGCCTATGGGGACTGGAAATGTGACAGCTAGCCCTGTCTCTAGGTCCAGCTATTCACACCAGGTGGGTCCCCTTGCTTTCTACTTGTCATTATTATTTGTTTGCATTGCTTATACCTCTGAAGCGCTATCTTACTCACATATGTCTCTTACAAATTTATCACAGTGTGTCATAGTCTCTGATAAAGTCAGTGCCTCTTTGGACACTTTTGTCTAAGTTTACACTATTTATTGTTTACCTTAGTTTACGCCAATAATTAGCACCAACACTTTGTTGCAATTATGTGGTGAGCCACACCATTTCCAAAATAAACTATGCCCCATGGAAAGGTGCAGAATACATAATAAATGTGGTGCAAGGAACATAAACTATTTTTTATGCAAAATCATCCAGAACTTTGGTATGTTTAGCTTTAGCAAATCTGCTCTTTTGTGTTTACAGGGTATTTAAAGCTCTCTCAAAAAAGAAGCTCTGACCACTATGGTCACTATGGTCACTATGGTCACTATGGTCATTTTAAAGGTGGGCTTAAAAATGAAATTGTATAAAAAGATGGACAATCACTTTAATATTTTTATACTGGACAGTTGTGCAATTTATTAAAATAAACTTTTTTCCTATTCCTCAAGGTTTTCAAGATCCTTTTTTGTTTATATTCTAGGGCTTAAAACTAGGAACATGTCCTGCTCATCCCACATACTGTAGATGCACTTTTTCACAGTGTATGAAGTTTAGACAGTTATATGAATTCTAAAACACATATGTTTATGGGATGTACCATAAATTTCTGTTAGGGGTCACTTCTAATGAGAATAGAGGACTCATGTCCCATATTACTGCCCCAAAGCTGAGTCAAAGTTAGAAGAGATTGCAAAAACGTCATATATAGAAGATGTAGAAATAGCTAAGCATCAGATCCGCATTATGCACTGGACAATGCAGGTCCAGTATCTAGCTGAGTGATTGGTGGAGAATACTTGCAAGTACTTAAGAGTTATGTTTAAATCCCTCCAAACTTCTGATTTGATTTATTGTGAAGGGGGAGTTTATTTATTGGCTGCACTGGAATTTTCTCAGCAACACAGAATCACGACCCCAGACTTGTAGAAGGGAATTACACTGTTGAAACCTTATCATTGATATGCTATTAGTGAAAATCATTGGGACAATCTCTGCTCGAGAAGATAAGCACCACTTGTTTGTCTCAGTTTTCTCACCCGGCTCCGTGTTCAGGCATGTGCTCGATAGTCTCCATATGTCAGTTTTATAGGGTAATAATGCCATGTTAGATAATATTTAAATTGGAAACCTGGTACTGATTATTCATTTTGGCTGGGGGGAGGATATCAGTCCATGATATATGATTTTTAAGGACTGATGGGTGAGGCAAGATTTGGATTTTCTGGGGAAATCAGATAACCAGTCCAGGAGCTTTTCAAGGGGTGGGCTGAGGGAAGAACAAAAAACGAGTGGGCCTTTTCATTTGCCTGCAAGAGATTACCTCTTTACTTGTTAAGGGGGGTAGACTACTTCATTTGATGAAGATGTTGTACTTTTTTCTTCTGTGGGAAGGATATGGCTGCAGGGCAGTTGTGAATTAATAGTCCACATTTACTGACCATAGGTGGCATTGCTGTTTACATGAATGTCTTACTGTAGGTCTGATGGATGTGCCTAAGCTATGCTGAATGCTACAATTTAAAATCAGAGGTACAGTATGGTCTCATATCACTCATAGGTGCCAGACTGTGAATCCATGCAATATATAGATTTGTAATATAGCATGAATCTTTATATTCATGGCAATAAATGTTTTATGCACATACTGTATCAGAAACATTATATAGTAAGTATATATTAAGGTAAAATATTACAAAGACATTGTCAGCAAAGAGTGGTATTGGACCCTTGTTCGCCCAGTTAGCATGAGACACATGGGCCCTCTTGTACTGTATAACTGTATATAAGCACTTTTAGAGTATATTAACCTTTTCCTATCCACCATGTATATTTATGCATCCTAATTGTTGATGCATCATGCAGCTAGGACACCTTTGGCCCATTTACATGCAAAGATTATCACTCAAAAATCGTTCAAATGGCCGAAAATGAACGATAATCATTACATGTAAACATGGGCATTGTGCAGTTTTTGTTTGAACAATGATTTTAAGGTTAACATAAAATTCATCATTCAGCTACTGAGAGATAAAGCAAACACATTTATCTCTCAATAGACTGCAGGCTGTTCTCCCCATGGCATGTTTACACTAACTAGGAGAGAACAATGCAATCTGCAGGTAGCCATGAGAGAACAAAGGAATGTACTGGCAGCTGTTTGCATAGCTGTGTGTGTGTTTAAACACATGCTGAGCTCTGTATACAACTCCTGGAGGTCCTTTTACATGCAAATAAAGATAATAAAGTGTTAATGGCCATTAATGGCCATTAACACTTTATGCAAATAGATCGCTAAATCTTTCAATCTTTCAGTCGTTTGAAATATTATCTTTGCAGGCCTTTAGTGACAAATCTCATTGTATAGCAATCAGGCAGTAAAGGGATTGGGCCAGCACTTTGTCAGTTCTACCCTAATGAAGTTATAGGGAGTTGTAATGATCAGCTCTCATCAATGAAAAGTGATGAACATAGTGGTAAACGTGATCTTAATTACCAGCTAAGGACAGGCGAAATGAAAAAAATAAAAATGGGGACGTTTGTTTCCAAGTATTCCAGTGATGATAGGTTAATCAGAGTATACATACTTACTATTGTTATAAATAGGAGCATGAGAAGATTTAATTTCTGTATAAGGGATCAGTCAGATGAGCTAATTTTTCATGCATTATAGGTGCGGGAAAAAAAATTGCACTTCACGTGTAGAAAAAAATTACATGACCAGGTGCGTTTGCACTCACATGTCCTATCTTTTGCAGGTGCAAATTTTTTTCTGCTTCTAAAATACGGACATGTGACAGCTTTCATTGCAAAGCATTGGTTCTAATAGATCTGTTAGCCCTGAATTCGTTTAATCAAATGTATTACAATGAACTAGAAATAGTAGAAAAGGAAGAAAAAAATTGAATTTCATACTATTTCTGCCCATTCTTCTCTATAGAAAAAGTTAAATTAAAAGATACTGAACCTGTCCTGGTACCATAAGAAAACTCAATCTATACCCCAAAAATATAAAAAATAGTTATGCAATAAAATGAATTTACCCTTAGAATGTATTGTTTTGAAAATATGAAATTTTAATGTGGACATTCAGGCACCAAATGTCTTTGTCACAAAGGGATAAATCAAATATGACATATGTAATTTGCTTGATACCCTTTCAAGCTTTTTAAAGATGTATTTACTAGAGTTGAGCGAACGTACTCTGCCGAGCTTGATGCTCGTTCGAGTATTAGCGTACTCGATGGTGCTCGTTACTCGGACGAGCATCACGCCGTGTTCGACACAGTTTTTGGCTCCTCCCTGCTGTGACGTGCCTGTTTTGGCCCCTGCCCGCCGTGACGCAGCACATGCGTCAATGGCAAATTTTTTGGCTGGCTTGCTGGCAGAGAGAGAAAGAGAGAACACACGAACCAAGAAAAAAAAAAAAGCTCGGGACCCGGCGTCCCACATACAAAAATCCTTGAGTCTCCCATTGTAGTCAATGGGGTTCATTACTCGAGTAGAGCTCTTGAATTTTATGAAAAGCTCGACTCGAATAACGCGGACCCGAGCATTTGGGTGGTAGCTCATCTCTAGTATTTATGTTTTACAGTAAAATTCTCCTAATAAAACAAATCCTCCAAAATGGCATGTAGGCCAATGAAATAAAATGTTCTGTCTAGATATTTCTCAACTCAAAAATGTTATTCTTCAAGCAGAGTCTTTGGAATGGTTTGTATAATATTGCAGAACTAGATAACAATATGCTTGTTAAAATGTATAAATTGTATTCCATAGTAAAAAATGACTATTTGTCTATCTGCTGCTCCTATAGCTGTTAACATACATGTGTTAAGTGCAAATATGTACAAATATCGAGCAGTTAGAATAGAAGTGAAAAGGTTGTTATTTTTCACATTGTACAAT
The DNA here is from genome assembly GCF_035609145.1 of Eleutherodactylus coqui. NCBI lineage: Eukaryota > Metazoa > Chordata > Amphibia > Anura > Eleutherodactylidae > Eleutherodactylus > Eleutherodactylus coqui. The sequence continues at coordinate 67,081,842 of NC_089845.1, read as the reverse complement.
TAACATAGCATATTTTCCCCACATTGCAGGGGAAGGTTAAGCAAAGTAATCCATCTTTTTCTATATTTTAGCAGTGACATTTTCTGACATTTTTATATCAATAGAACAGTGCTCTCAGTAGCTTTGCCAATGGTAATAATCTCCTCTTCATACAGATGAGAAAGAGGCTGCATGGTATCATACCAACGTTATGCCATCAACTACAAACACTCAGAGATGGGATTTTATTTTATAGTGTTACTAAAGTGTATGCTCTTAAGTTTTCCACATAAATGATTCTAGAAAATATAGGAATATAAAATAATTCATAGTTCCCAAAGATAGAAACATACAGAGCCTGAGAGAGATGACAGAATGATTGTAACACTGCATCAACCGCTACAGTATGTCTTTAGAATATGACTCTCTTATTTATGAGTTTCAAAGGGTTTTTCCATCTACATTTTTAATCTAAAAAAAGTATGTCATGCTGTAATATTGTTTAAAAAAACAATTTGATGACATAAAATAATAATAGCAAATATATATTGTAAGAACTCCGGCTAACTCTGAAAGGATTCTGTGTTTTGCTACAAGGACATCCTTCTGGTCATGCAAGGTCATACTTTCAAGATTCTGGGCTCCAATGTAATATCTGTGCCTATGTCACCATTATACAGGCAGCTCAGGAGAAATTTACGGCTGAGGACACATGCATAGAGACAAGAATTAAAACCAGGCTTGGACTGGTCCTTTCCATGTGCATTTCATGAAAAACCTTCTTAAAGGGAATCTGTCAGCTCGAACATGCTGCCCAAGCAGCAGATTATAGAGTTGTAGGAGCTGAGGTAAGGTAAAGTCCCCTGGTGCCAGCACCGAGTCATGACTGACTCCTAGGGTGACTGTAGAAAAAGTTCAAGAGCAGCATACATGGTAAAAATTCCAACATCAATGAAGGTGCAACTTTTATTACTCCACCACATGAACTGCTACATTCTGACCTACGCAGAGGTCTTGCTGCAGAGGTATATGCTGGTTTTGCACGTTTTCTACAGTTGCAATTTGTCTTGTATTCCCGAGTCAGGATCCTTTTTCTTAAGAGTGCATCACTAATCCACTTCCCAGATGTTGGTATTAAGTTAGTGCTGCAGATATCTTTCTATCTATCGGTATACTGACTCCTAGGGTGATCTCACATCATGACGTTCTCTTGCAAGACGGTTTTGGTGGGGTAGTTTGCCATTGCCTTCCCCAGTCATCTTTAACCCCCCAGCAAGCTGGGTACTCATTTTACCGACTTCTGAAGGATGGAAGGTTGAGTCAACCTTTAGCCGGCTACCTGACCCAAGCGGGGATTGAACCCGCAACCTTCAGGTCGTGAGCGAGAGCTTAAGATTGCATTTCTGCTGCCTTAACACGAACAGACTCATTTATAGTTTTATGGTGAAAGATTTAGTATAACTTTTATTATATTCATTTAAACCTCTGCACATCCTGAGCCGAACAGTCCAATGGGCGGTCCATTCAGAGATTGACAGCTAACTGTGAATGACTGTATATACAGTGGTATCACTGATAGGACTGCCAATTGGACAACTCAGCTCAGAATATGCAAAAGTTTAAATGAGTATAATGTAAGTTATACTGAATATTTCCCCATAAGATTATATATTAATCTGCTCAGCTCCTCCTACTCTATAACGTGTTGCCTGCAGTCCGGACGAAACGTTTGAACTGACAGACTTCCTTTAAGGGTGAGGTCACATAAAAACCACCCTGACATTCGGTTTTACCACAAATCAGAATAGTTTTCAAAGTGAAGGGCCATATGCTTTTGTGACTAATGGGTGCTTTTATATTGCGCAATTTGCTCATCGTAGACAATCACCAATAAATGAGATTGGCACGTGTCTATGTAGTGTTTACACAGTCTGATTCAGACTCTTGATATCCCACATAGAGAATCATCATTGCTGGAAGCACATCCTGCATTTGCACAGAGATGTACAGCCAACTTTTTTCAGATGGACAAAAGAAGCAGTCAGCCAACGAACGTTTGTTTGTTCATTGGCTTATTGGGCACAGCTCTTCATGGGCTAACAGTTGGGAAAATGAGCATTCATACAACAATTCGTGCCTGATCGTTAGCCTATACGAAAGAGCTTTAAAACTGCTGTTTACCTGCAAAACCAGACAGGAATTAGAATCCGTTAGGAAACTGTGCCATTTCTCAATAAAACTTCATATCAGCACACTTTTTGGTCATGCAGTGGCCATATGATGTGATGCAACCCTTCACAGGATATCCTATACTATAAATGCTACCTCTGGGATCTTCACTTATCAGGTGAACAGAAGTCCACCAATTATTGCCGCTGTATTTTCCGTATACTTCAGGAGATAGGGCTGCATGCAAATGCAGTCACCTTTCCACTGAAGTGTAAGGAGAATGTGGTAGGTAAGGTAATATTTGCATGTAGCTATACAGTGGGGCCTCAGAATAATCTTTTACTGGTAGGCACTAGGCACCCCAGTTTAATACTAAAGATAATAGTACATTTCAATTTTTAGTTCACTATAAAACCCTACATGCTGCTTTGATTAGCCAGTGCTGCCTATAGGAGCAGCACTGCTCAGTCAGAGCAGCATGTAGTGTCTTAGGCTACCATTGCATACTATTGCACAGTGTGCATCAGGCACTCAAAAAACTGGTGCAACCATCTTTGTTTTTCCATGACCAGAGGGTCACTTTAAGAAATGACTGATACAAATAATTTTAACTGAATGTGTTCGCAAATATCACTAACTTTACCTGAGTAATTAAATGAGGAACTATTTTTTGACAAGTCCCCATCAAGGGCAAAGTCAGATGAGCGTTTTTTTGCGTGCGCCTATGTGCACAAAAAAAAAGTGCGGCAGATAGAACCATTGGTTTCCTATGGTGTGTTCGTATATCTGTCTTTTACAGGGGCAAAATACTCGCACCTGCAAAAGATAGGACATCCTTGTGCCGGAAGGTCCGTGCTGCATGGAAAGATTCGCTGCTGGGAGTCTCTTCATCACTGAACACTGTGACAGCATTGAATTCATTGAATTCAATGAATGGTTGAGTGCTGCCTCTGATTTGCTGAGTGCTGTGACCAATCACAGGCAGCGCTCAGCTGTCATTCAATGAATGGCTGAGCACTGCCAGTGATTGGCTAAGCGCTCAGCCAATCAGACACAGCCCTTTCAGGAGGCAGGGATTTTTAAATCCCCGACAGGAGAAGAAGCTGCAGAAGAGTTACAGGGAAGCCAGTGACAAGACACTCCTGAGTCCCGACAGGAGCAGAGAGGTGATGTTTTTTTTTATATATTAGCTACAGATGGTTTTCAAGGAAGGGCTTATATTTCAAGCCCTTCCCAAAAATCACTGCCGGGGTTGCCTGCATCCCATTGCTTTCAATGGGGCCAGCTGTGTGTAGCACCAGCCCTATTGAAAGCAACGGGCACAGAGCTTCAGTCACACGCATTTTTAACATACATTGAGCGATTTGTTTTTTTGCACACGTAGGCGCACAAAAAACAATGTTCATCTGACTGAGCCCTAGGGCTAATTTTACACGGGTGAGCGCGATATGGGGCCAAGAGTGCCACCCCCATATTGCGCTCACCATCCATGTGAAATCCCCAAGAATGCAAGACTTTTTCATGGCAAAAAAGCCTTTCATCACTTCAGGGATGCAGGGATCCTTCGGCGCAGCTGTTACAGCTGCGGCAGAGGATCACAGAGTTTCTCCCATTGCCTTCAATGGGGCCACTGATGCTGCCGCCAGCCCCATTGAAAACAATAGGCGGTGCGATGCAAGAGCACACACAAGATAGAACATGCCGTGATTTGTTTCCCCCATAGCATCGCATTGCAGTGCCATGCGGGAAAACATCCCTAATGTGTATGACCTCATTCAAAAGAATAGTTTTCATATTTGTACAAGTTTTGTGCGTCTCGCAATACACAAATCTTGCGCGATTTTACTGCCCGTATGAAGCTGACCTAACATTGCTATGGGAAATCGCATCTAGAATCATAAATGTCACCATATGTTTGTGTCACGCTACAAACTCCTAATGTTGGAGTGGTCAACACAAACGTGTCTGAGCATCTTACTTTATAATTGCCAATCCAACAATCAAAACACAATAGAGCAAAACAATATATTTAAACTATTTTTACAATTTTGAAAAACTATGGAACAATTATCAGAAGAAGATGTTGGGAATAGTTAGTATGTAATACCGCAATGTTCCAACATCTGATATTAGTCTAGGCAATGGATGGAATAGATTCATAAATAGGAAAGAAAACATTTACTAGAGGTAAACAACCCAGATAACCCAATTGCATACATAACAATATTTGCATCACTAACCATTTACACTGTGGTGTGTTACATTAACATTCCTGGTATCTTTAAAGCAACAGTTTAAACTATTTAAATTCTAATTTATAGTTTATTATCGAAAATTCTGCTGGTAATAACAATATCTTGAAAACATCATAAAGCAGCTATCTAAGTGATTAATACATTTCATTAAAATCTGGATTCCAACTTCATATAATCTCATTTCCTTGAAAGGTGAACAGTATATGTAGTGTTTAAAATGCAGAGTATTGCACATGCTATCATAGACCGATACCTTTTCTTGGAAAACAGTATTTTTACTCTTTGATGGATGTGCAGTAATAGCTAATAAAATCAATGAAAGCTGTTTCTTTGTAATTTACAGTTATGGTTATGCTTGTGGTTAAGAATGTAATACTCTTTAGTTTCTGATATTAACATCCTCTTCATATATACTAACTGCAGCCTGGATGAAAATGTTATCCCAGGGCTTTAATAACAGATTGTACTAAATATCAAACTGTCAAGCAGACTGCCTGATTCCAGTAATGTGAAGTAGCCGAAAAAATCAGTTCCTCATTATTGATATTTCAAAGCACAGTGGCCTAATATGACACCTGATTGGTCAATGTACAGTATAGGAATTAAAGGTGTATTACAATTTCAACAAATAAAGGTTATTCATTATGCAATAAATGAGTTATACAATCGTCCAACTAACTTTTAGCAATAATTTTTTATGTTTTTCAACACCTCTGCATGCAATAATTCAATAGGACCTACTTTGCTTATTTCCAGTGGATAAATACCTGTTCTTATCAAACAGGTGCTTAGCTTTATGGATATTGGTGGGAGTATGTTCGGACAGTGCAGGTTTTTTGCATTAAGACTTCAACTATTAATATCAACATTCTAATACTTACACTTTTTATGATGACTATTTTAGGAACGTGTTTTCTTTTTAATTCATTATGTGGTCCCCCGGGGGAAGGAGGGTGGGGTTAATACAGCCAGGTAGCAGGGAGTTGTAATTCTTATGTTACATTGCAGAGTGGCTTTACTAACTTGAGGTTTCCGGGCCCCACACCGTACCTTTGTCAAGGGAGTTGCTTCAGTTATACGGAGTGCAGGATTGATTTCTGACACTGAAAGTTCATGAAACAACTTTAAAACTTTACTGCAACTTGTTATGGACATTCCAGGTTACAACTGTCAATTATAGCGTGATGTGAAGTATTACAAAACAGCAGTAGACGAATTTTCATTTGGTTATCATGCCTTTAAAGGTCACTGCTTTAGCAAAGTTACTAAAGTTACAGCCTATAAAGCTTTTGGGAATGTCTCCTACTTGGTTGGTAATGGGAATATATTTGCTAACAGCTACTGATTAAATTCTTAACATGCATGGTGCAATTTAGATTAATCTCTGCTGTGGGGGCTCCACTCAGATTGCATTGCAATATCCACTTGTTACTTAGGATTCAGGTCCGTCACGTGGACCATGAGGAATAAAGCTATATCCGTTTGGATATTGTATAAAACCAATATACTTGCTGTGGCGCCAGACAGCTGAAGCAGCATCTGACAACCTGTCACATGGTTTTCTAATGTAAAAGCCCCTGGCAGCTTTGCGGCATGTCACTGATAATGTATCTCCTTCTCAGGGCTGCTATTAGCTGCAGCAGTTTTGTGGGTAAATAAACCACGTGACTGCTGCAGAGAGAATGAACAAAGCATCAGAGGACTGGAGCTTGCGGCAGGGAAGCAGTGCAGCAGCGAGAAGGTGAGTATTTATGGTTTTTTTAATAAAACTCAACCCCCCACCACCAATATGTCTTAACGGGGGTTAACTTGGAAACCCCCTTTTATTATTTATTTCTATCTTAAAATTCCTTGATTCCTTCTTTTCAGGTGAATTATGTGATTGCATTGTGACCACCTGTCATTTACTTGCATCTTTGCTCACTTTTTCAGTCACCAGAATTCCTATAAAGAAATTGCATAAACTGCCTTCACAGAGGATAAAAAGCACCTATCAGAGTTACTGATAATGGTTTGAGGCTCCCTTCATACAGTTCTAATGAAGGAGATGGCAGTACACTCTTCCCCACTGCATACGTACAGACTTTTTCTTATTTAGGTTAAATGTAGAAGATAATGAAATTTACACTGTCCGCCAAGTAGGCAGAGATGGTATTGGCTCTAGCTGGCCATGTGCTGTGACGTGAAGCTGTGCTGATGCATTGTGGGATTGCTAACAAAGCATAGAGGAAGAAATCTACAAAACAGGATGGTATTCAATATGTATTAGGATACTTCACGGAAGTGAGTACAATATACATAGGAGACATCCAGAGCATGACAGACAATGAGACTGATAATTATTTGATAGCTTGTAAAACACAAACATTGCTTCATCTTCACTTTGTAGAAATAAAACATTTTGCTACTGCCAAAAAGGCATCATTTTTGGATCGTTTGGAAAAAGCCACTGCTTCTTCTGTTAACATTGTGTATGTATAAACGTCAACAGCTATTTGCCAGGGTACATCTTTGGAATGTTTTTTTTTTACATTTAATAAGCATTAAAAAATCAGCTAGTGCAGAGTATTTTTAATCCTTTACAATTCAATTTTGGATTCAGGGTTTCTTAGGGGGTTTTCTCTTTCTGCCATTATACAACAGCACCATCTGCTGGTTAGAGACAGTACTGCGGTATGGGACATGCTGGAGAGGCCCCTGACTACACAGCGGTCAGTAATATACAGTAAGAATACCCTGCAGGACGTCTTTCGACATCGGCGTTGCACAGCCTTCAATCAGAATGTCTTCAGACGTCAGACAGTGGATTGGAAAGGGTTAAACAAGCTGTAGGTTACCCCTGGATACCATCCATTTATCCACAGCCATACATGTTGCCCTAACCATAACATTAACTTTACTTTAAAAACAGATCCAAAGTATTTAGATACACTCCTAGGTGAGCTAAGAGTTTTATATAGGGCTTTAATGGCTCTTGGACAGTGATGTACACCACTTTTAGTGGTATTTGTGAAGTTCAGAGTTCAGGTCAAACTAACTCGGACCAAACCAAACTTTTTGCCCAAATTTCACAAAATGGCTGAATTGAACATTTGGATCAGATGCCTCCAGCCTACCACCAAGGCTGGAGCTGCTGCCAGAATTCTTCTGTTTGTTATTTTGTGTGCTGCTGACTACTCCACAAAGCCAGGTTACTGGTGATTAGCACCAGAGCCTGAGCATAGAGAGGGGCTTGAGGTTAAATACCACTACCCTGACAAATTGGGGTTTTGCAACCTTAGAAATCTAGGGACTATTTTAGATTAGCTTGACTGAAAAATTGCCAGGCATCTAAGACAGATTGTTGTCATACCTCTTAATAGTACTCTAGGCAGACTTCTGGTAGCTTATCCAGTGTTCTAGAAATAGACACTAGCATATGTGCAGTATAATAGCAACCAAAAAAGACGTTTTTGATGGATGACGTCTCGGTTGCGTAGCATTACAAACTCATAATCTACGTTTTGTAATTGAGTATGCAGACGCTAGTCATTTTTCTTGATCTTACGCACTCCGTTCAATTAATCCTATTGGTAACTGAAGAACTTTTGGGATTAAGGCACTTTTGAATGAAGAGTCGTAGATCGTGACTATATCGTGTGGTTCTATGCATTTAGTTACATTTGCTCCTGACGAATCGCACAAGCGAGGAAACGCGTTGAGCACAGCATATATGGGAGAAAAGAACCAAAAAAGAGATTATTCGTCTCTTTGTGACTAATTTAATAATTTTGTAAGGGGTTATAGATACTTCATTTACCTGATCTGTATACCTAGTAATCAGGGCGAGTGAGCGCATAAAACACTATCGGGTGCGCACTCATTCACAAAAACTGGTGTGAAACTAAACCAGAGCTCTACAAAATGGTCTGTGCATACTTCACAACAGATTGTCTTGAATAAAATGCTGGTGAAGATGACCAATGAGGTATACAGAGAATAAGAAGACGCACTATTTGCATACTTGATTAACAGTTCTTTTATGAAAGCCTCTTTCCTGATTAGGATTTTTTTAGTATATAATTTATTAAAGGTTAAGTTTTATATAAAAAAAGAAATAAAACTCGGATTTCAGTCTGTGACAAAAGTTAAATAATACACTGGTCCCCTGCAGCGGTGATTTTTTTTTAACATTTGAAAAGTTCTCTCAACACTTTTTGTGCTGATCAGTTTCATAACAAATCTTTATCAGGTTAGACCTTCATTTTTATAATATGGAGCTCTATACCCCTGTGTAACAATAGTGTTAAATTATAAAATTCAGGTTGCTAGCAGACACTACTAAGGGAATCTAAAGATCTTACCATATATGTATTATTATTAATAATTGGAACTGCAGAAATATGTCCTCAATAATTGCCTTCTACTAGCAGTTGTAGGCTGCCAGTCAATTGAAAACTGCGCCATATTTAAAGGGGTAGTCTTGTGAGGAAAAAAAATGGTGAAATATGCATAGCCCTATGTATAAACATAAACAAATACCACTCACCTCACTTGATCACCCACCCTTTGCCATTCTTACAGTGATCCATTGTTGCACTCTTCTCCCATCACAGGGTCATGTAACCGCTGTAGCCAATTACTGTCTGAATGTATTGCAGGATCAGCCGGTAATTGGTATTGTTAGTGATGTCAGTGGTTCAGCTTTTCTTTGTACTTGCATATCAGTTACAATCCAACTGTGCAGGCATTTCACGTTGTCATGGCAATCATATCATTCATCCCATCTTATTCTTCTGTATGAAATTTTCTTTCATACCTAGTCATTTATAATGACAGTTTAATCTGATTTACCACATGCACTAATATTTACGTTTAGTTATGATGGCCTTTATGTATATGTATATATATATAATTGCACATGACACATATATATATAATGTGTCATGTGCAATGCAGAATGTTGGATGGGCATCACGCATGAGTGAACTCTAATGTAGCGTCGATTGTTAGCCCAGCTATACAGCCAATTTTAGACTCATGTATGGTGAAAAGCAAAACTACTGAGCAAGTAAAATTTAATTTACATGTTGAAGGATAATGATTGGTAAGGTCCCATTTAGACTCAATGATTTTCACTCAAAATTTGCTCAAAAGCCATCTTTTGAGCAATAATCGTTCTGTCTCAATGGGCTGCTATCGTGCCCTCTTCTTGCACTATTTATCCATCACTGATTTCTAGCAAGCTAAAAATCAGCAATGAGCCTTATCAGTGCCGTATGCTGAGTTCTCAGCGGGACACCAGATGATAGTATTCTTTCAGCTGGTATTCTGCACAGAGCTCTCAGTGATAGCTCAGAGAACAAAGCAGCTCTTGCTGTTCTCAGCGCTATCAGCTCAGCAGGATACCAGAGGAACAGCTTTGAGAACAAAGCAGCTGCTTACAGAAGACAGTGCTCCCGCTGTCTTCTGTGAACAGCGGGAGCCATCATTTACACACTAATAGGTTCTTAAGTAGCTTATTAGCAACTTAAAGGGGTTGTCTCACAGCAGCAAGTGGGGTTATACACTTCTGTATGGCCATATTAATGCACTTTGTAATGTACATCGTGCATTAAATATTGGCCATATAGAAGTTATTCACTTACCTGCTCCGTTGCTGGCGTCCCCGTCACCATGGATCCGTCTAATTCTGATGTCTTCTTGCTTTTTTAGACGCGCTTGCGCTGTGCGGTCTTCTCCCCTTCTGCTCGGTCCAGGCACGAGCGGCATTCTGGCTCCACCCCCTTCTACGCGTCATCGCATAGCTCCGCCCGTCACGTGTGCTGATTCCAGCCAATCAGGAGGCTGGAATCGGCAATGGAACGCACAGAGCCCATGGTGCACCATGGGAGAAGACCCGCGGTGCACCATGGGAGAGAACCGCAGTGCATCCCTGGGAAAGGACCGGCGGCCATCTTGGGAGAAGATTTTTTAAAGTCCTTATTTCGTTGGATCGGTAAGTAGCAAGCAGCTTAAAAACCGCTTTACTTTGCTATTTTATGCCAGGGGGGTGACAGGGGGAATGGGGTAAGGTAAAATTTTGAGGTTTGCCGCGAGACAACCCCTTTAACAGCTTATGCAAAGTGATCGCTCAAAACTGTCCCTCAGACTGCCCATTGAGTGAATTTTTAGTGATCATCTTGCCATGTAAATCTTGCCATGTAAATCCAGTCCTAATGTGCTACACATTAAGATAATTACATGGACAATAGAATTGGTGTTTGGGTGTGTTTAGGGTATGCCTTTTGTATTTATAAACCTGTTATGTGTATGCATGTTACCCCTTCACACACACCCTCCCACCTCCCCCCCACTCCCCATCCCCTATAAGTTAGGTTTTGATTCCTTCACTGTTACAGTTACTAAATTGACAGCTAATAATGTTGGACCTACTCTCAGGGTGCTCCATGTGATTTCAAGGGCCATGTCAAGGCCGGGATGAGCTGCTCCACTACACCCGTTAGGGTGAGGTTATAAACAGATGGAGTTACCCTCTCCTCCAGAACTCCCCTGGACATAGTTACTCTCCAATGGACCTCCAGTCCATAGCCCTAATCCCCACACAAATACATTTAGTTCAATTTAACTGTTTACTAATCCCAGGGAAATTTATGGAAAGTACCGTGAGAGAGATCCAGAGTGTGTAATTTTGATATTACGTGTCATGAGCAAATTATTACTAGTACCGTATGTATCTTGTAACTTTATTGAGAACTGAATAAAAACTGATTTAAAAAAAAAAATCTATACTCACCTATTCCTCCCCAGGTGGACTCCCTATGGCATCTTCTCCTCTCTGATCTTCTCTAGTCCCCCAGGTCACATCACCGCAAGCCATCAGGATTATCTTCTTCATGTTATGAAGCGTGCATTTTTCACATTCTTATTCCTGCAGGTCAGTGAAGGTTCCATCCCTGTGATGTATCGGTCACTGGCTAGGAAGGAATGCTCATCTATTGCAGAGACAGCAGGCATGTGCAGTCTCTGCAATAGCTCAGCACTCCCTGCTAGGCTGTGAACTAGTGACGTAGTGTACATTGCCGGGCAGGAAGGAGACTGCCTGCGAATGTACGTAACATCACAGGAAGCAGAAGAATCAGCCAGCTGGAGGGGAGGTGACCCGGGGGATTGCAGGAGACAGGAGAAGATTGGGGACGAGAAGATGATGTAAGTAGACTGTTGGGGGAGGAAAAGGTGAGTGTAGAATTTTTTTTTAATGACAGAACTCCTTTAAGTATTGTCACCATTAAGTAGCAATTTTGCTTATTATAGTATATAATGCTTATTCATTAAATGTCACACTTAAATACTTAATTTCTAAAATTAAAAGATGTCTACTAGAGATGAGCGAACGTACTCGTCCGAGCTTGATGCTCGGGCGAATATTAGGGTGTTCGGGATGTTCGTTATTCGTAACGAACACCACACGATGTTCGGATGTTCGGGTTACTTTAACTTTCTTCCCTGAGAAATCATTTCTATATGCGCTCAATGGGGCCGGCGGCAGCAGCGCCAACCCCATTGAGAACATATAGAAGACAAATCCTTCTTCTCTGCCACAGCTGTAACAGCTGTGACAGAGAAGAACGATGTTTGCCCATTGAATTCAATGGAACCGGCAATACAGCCGACTCCACTGAATGCAATGGGCTGCCGGCGATCGCGGGATGAATTGTCGGAAAGGGGTTAAATATATAAGCCCTTTCCTGCAATTCATCCAGAAATGTGTAAAAATAAAAAATATATATATACTCACCTGGTGCCGACAGACGGAGTTCAGCGCCGCAGGCTGCAGTTCTCCTGAACTGCTCTGAACAGCTGTGAGTAGTATTCAGCAGCCGGGGATTTAAAATCCCCGCCTGCTGAATAAGATGCCTCTGAATGGTCACAGCCTGACCAATCAGAGGCCAGCCCTCACTCACACCCATTCATGAATTCATGAATGGGTGAGTGAGGGCTGCCTCTGATTGGCAGATTTTAAATCCCCGGCTGCTGAATACTACTAACAGCTGTTCAGAGCAGTTCAGGAGAACTGCAGCCTGCCGCGCTGAACTCCGTCTGTCGGCACCAGGTGAGTATATATATATTTTTTATTTTTACACATTTCTGGATGAATTGCAGGAAAGGGCTTATATATTTAACCCCTTTCCGACAATTCATCCCGCGATCGCCGGCAGCCCATTGCATTCAGTGGAGTCGGCTGTATTGACGGCTCCATTGAATTCAATGGGCTAACATCGTTCTTCTCTGCCACAGCTGTTACAGCTGTGGCAGAGGAGAACTTGCTGTGTCGTTCCCATCATTTTCTTGAATTGCCAAGATTTTCACACATGAAAACCTTAGCGAGCATCGGCGAAATACAAAAATGTTCCGGTCGCCCATTGACTTCAATGGGGTTCGTTATTCGAAACGAACACCCGAACATCGCGGGAAGTTCGTTTCGAATAACGCGAACCCGAACATTTTGGTGTTCGCTCATCTTTAATGTCTACACTTTTGAGATGTTTTCCATTTATTTCTTATTCAAGTCCAAACATAACGGCACAATTGTAAAAAAAAATAATAAGCTACTCATATAACAAGTGACAATAAGAGAATTTGCATGTTAACTATGTACATTTCCCAGTTCCTTTGCAATCTAAGCAAAAATTAGCTTACTAAATAATTATTCAAAATAATAGAAAGAAACTTTACTACACCTGAGTTCCACTAAATGTAAATTAGCACAGATTTTGGAATCCAGCTCACTTTTAGGACGCAAAAATATAAATTCATAAAAATTAACTTTTAATAAATATTGCTTAAAAACCTTATGGACACACAAACAAAAAAATCCGCTATCCGGTAGGGAATGTGAAATTGTATCATACAGTAACACCTCAAGATCAGTATCGATCTTGGACGTTTTCTTTATTGTGTCTTTTACGTCCAAAGATAGCTCTTTTTTGTGTGTGTGTGGGGGGGGGGGGGGGGTTGGGTTTAAATGTTCCAAAAAAAAACTATGCATTTTTTTCCGAACCTGAACATGATGTCGCAATCAGCCGGAATCTGCATACAACTCACATAGTCCAATATATAATAGACACGAGATGTTTTTATGCACAAAATAGACCTTGTAATTGCCCTGAGAGCTGCCCCTGATTGGTCCCGCTGAGCCAATGAGAGGCAGCAGTCACTCACCCATTCGTGAATTCATGAGTGGGTGTGTGAGTGAGAGCTGCCTCTGATTGGTCAGGCTGTGACCAATTAGAGGCAGCTCATTCAGCAGGCGGGGATTTTAAAGCCCCGGCTGCTGAATACTACAGAGAAGCAGTTCAGGAGAACTGCCGGCGGCTGCGGCTGAACTCCGGCTGCAGCGGAAAGGTGAGTATACAATTTTTTTTTTATTTTAACACATTTCAGGATGAATTTCAGGGAAGGGCTTATATGTTTAAGCCCTTCCCGAAAATTCATCCCGCGCTCGCCGGCAGCCCATTGCTTTCAATGGAGCCGGCTGTCTTGCCGGCTCCATTGAATTCAATGGGCAAACATCGTTCTTCTCTGCCACAGCTGTTACAGCTGTGGCAGAGAAGAATGATTTGTCTTCTATATGTTCTCAATGGGGTCGGCGCTGCTGCCGCCGGCCCCATTGAGCGCATATAGAGAAGAGAACAGGAATCGCAGATCGCAGATAGGTGCGATCTGCGATTTCTGTTCTATAATTTATCAGACGAGCGCATAAAAAGCGCTCATGTGTCCGATACCATTGCAAAGCAATGGTTTTAAAAAATCGCCGGACGCATGCGCATGCGCAAATCGCGCGAAAAAACGCCCGTCTGACTAAGCCCTAAGGACGCAGCCTATTTTGAACCTAAGGACACAATAATCTTGTTTATTTTTTGCTGCCCTAAGCAGTGCTTGAAAATTTTGTACTGTGAGATGCAAGTCATACAAATTGTTCACTCTCAAAAACTTGTCATTTGATTTTGCAGTGGCTTTTTGTCTGCCAGAACTCTTTGCGTGTTTCCTCCAGTTTCCAGTATAGGAAACTGTACTGACTGCTACCTTGGCTTTCTTGGCAAGTTCTCTGTAGGACAGACAGAGGGTTATAATTGTCTGTCTGTCTTCTTTGGTTAATTGGGTTTCCTTGCCATTATGATAGCAATGTGCTTTGCCTTGAAGAGAAAAACTGTCCAAACCCTACCATTGAGGGTGTTCTAATGCATTCTCTTCTAACACTGGTTATATAGAATCAGAGGGTTTGAAAGTAATCTACAAAAGTTGAGACACCTGTAGAAACAGTTTGCATCAAATTTCAAACCATAATTTGCTTTCTTTGGTGCGGAGCAGCTGTTCTTGAGTTGTTTCCTTTGGTTAAGATCATAAATTCTGACTATTGCTACATTTTAGGTTAAAATTTCAGATTTTTATGTTTTTATGAGCTTTTGAATCATTTTACATTATTTGCTTTACTTGAACTATGGTAATGATAAAAATAACCAGAAAGAGTGAGGTGTTCTAAAACTGCTGAACGGTAGTGCACATATACATATATACATTTGTATACATTTTTAAATCACATTATTTTTAGAAAAAGTGAAAAGTGCACAAAAAAGGTTTTTTAATTAGTCTTATAGCATTCTCATTAAAGATTTTTCATATCCATATAGGAGACTTGACCCTGCAATCTCATGATCACTCAGAGTGTATTAATGATCAAAAGATACCATGCACCAGTACCAGAACTAAATTCTTGATCACATGCTCACCATGGATTGAATTCAAAAAACAATCAGACGGCCACCCAATCTAATCAAAATCACCCAATCTCCCTCACCCTCTAACATAGTTCCCTCAGACTCTTGAGGCCTTTCAAATGGTCATTAGAAACATACCCATTACTAATAAATAATAGATCTCCAGAATAGAAACTCTTCAAAACCAACCTAGATGACGAAATACCCCTCCTCCCCCACTCTTTTTTTTCTAGTTTATAGATTATTGTTTTATAGTTAAGGGTAAGTTCTATAGATGAGCGAGAATGCTCAGATAAGGCATTAACTAGAGTGAGCATCGAGTAACTGCCTTATCTGAGCATGCTCGCTCATCTCTATTAGGTTCATTAATAGAGATGAGCGAGCACCAAAATGCTCGGGTGCTCGTTACTCGGGATGAAATTATCGCGATGCTCGAGGGTTCGTTTCGAGTAATGAACCCCATTGAAGTCAATGGGCGACCTAACATGAAGTCAGCCATGTGTGCCAGGGTACCTGTACGCAACACATGGCTGTCCTCACTAGGAAGATCACTTTAAGGATCCTCCTCCTCCTCAGGCCATACACGCTGAAAGGATGACAGGCAAGCAGCATGGGTACCCTCAGCAGTGGGCCAAGCTGTCTCTTCCCCCTCCTCCTCATCCTCCTCCCCCTCCTCCTCCTCCTCCTCCTCAACGCGCTGAGATATAGACAGGAGGGTGCTCTGACTATCCAGCGACATACTGTCTTCCCCCGCCTCTGTTTCCGAGCGCAAAGCGTCTGCCTTTATGCTTTGCAGGGAACTTCTCAAGAGGCATAGCAGAGGAATGGTGACGCTAATGATTGCAGCATCGCCGCTCACCATCTGGGTAGACTCTTCAAAGTTTCCAAGGACCTGGCAGATGGCTGCCAACCAGGCCCACTCTTCTGTAAAGAATTGAGGAGGCTGACTCCCACTGCGCCGCCCATGTTGGAGTTGGTATTCCACTATAGCTCTACGCTGCTCATAGAGCCTGGCCAACATGTGGAGCGTAGAGTTCCACCGTGTGGGCACGTCGCACAGCAGTTGGTGCACTGGCAGATGAAACCGATGTTGCAGGGTGCGCAGGGTGGCAGCGTCAGTGTGGGACTTGCGGAAATGTGCGCAGAGCCGGCGCACCTTTCCGAGCAGGTCTGACAAGCGTGGGTAGCTTTTCAGAAAGCGCTGAACCACCAAATTAAAGACGTGGGCCAGGCATGGTACATGCGTGAGGCTGCCGAGCTACAGAGCCGCCACCAGGTTACGGCTGTTGTCACACACGACCATGCCCGGTTGGAGGCTCAGCGGCGCAAGCCAGCGGTCGGTCTGCTCTGTCAGACCCTGCAGCAGTTCGTGGGCCGTGTGCCTCTTATCTCCTAAGCTGAGTAGTTTCAGCACGGCCTGCTGACGCTTGCCCACCGCTGTGCTGCCATGCCGCGCGACACCGACTGCTGGCGACGTGCTGCTGCTGACACATCTTGATTGCGAGACAGAGGATGCGTAGGAGGAGGAGGAGGAGGAGGATGGTTTAATGGAGGAAGCATACACCGCCACAGATACCACCACCGAGCTGGGGCCCGCAATTCTGAGGGTGGGTAGGACTTGAGCGGTCCCAGGCTCTGACTCGGTCCTAGCCTCCACTAAATTCACCCAATGTGCCGTCAGGGAGATATAGTGGCCCTGCCCGCCTGTGCTTGTCCACGTGTCTGTTGTTAAGTGGACCTTACCAGTAACCGCGTTGGTGAGGGCGCGTACAATGTTGCGGGAGACGTGGTCGTGCAGAGCTGGGACGGCACATCGGGAAAAGTAGTGGCGACTGGGAACTGAGTAGCGCGGGGCCGCCGCCGCCATCATACTTTTGAAAGACTCCCTTTCCACAACCCTATACGGCAGCATCTCCAGGCTGATAAATTTGGCTATGCGCACGTTTAACGCTTGAGCGTGCGGGTGCGTGGCGGCGTACTTGCGCTTGCGCTCCAACACTTGCGCTAGCGACGGCTGGACGGTGCGCTGACAGACATTGGTGGATGGGGCCGAGGACAGCGGAGGTGAGGGTGTGGGTGCAGGCCAGGAGACGGTAGTGCCTGTGTCCTGAGAGGGGGGTTGGATCTCAGTGGCAGGTTGGGGCACAGGGTGAGAGGCAGCGGTGCAAACCGGAGGCGGTGAACGGCCTTCGTCCCACCTTGTGGGGTGCTTGGCCATCATATGTCTGCGCATGCTGGTGTTGGTGAGGCTGGTGGTGGTGGCTCCCCGGCTGATCTTGGCGTGACAAAGGTTGCACCCCACTGTTCGTCGGTCGTCTGCACTCTCAGTGAAAAACTGCCAGACCTTTGAGCACCTCGGCCTCTGCAGGGTGGCATGGCGCGAGGGGGCACTTTGGGAAACAGTTGGTGGATTATTCGGTCTGGCCCTGCCTCTACCCCTGGCCACCGCACTGCCTCTTCCAACCTGCCCTGCTGCTGCCCTTGCCTCCCCCTCTGAAGACCTGTCCTCAGTAGGCGTAGCAAACCAGGTGGGGTCAGTCACCTCATCGTCCTGCTGCTCTTCCTCCGAATCCTCTGTGCGCTCCTCCCTCGGACTTACTGCCCTTACTACTACCTCACTGATAGACAACTATGTCTCATCGTCATCGTCCTCCTCACCCACTGAAAGGTCTTGAGACAGTTGCCGGAAGTCCCCAGCCTCATCCCCCGGACCCCGGGAAATTTCCAAAGGTTGGGCATCAGTCACGATAAACTCCTCTGGTGGGAGAGGAACCATTGCTGCCCAATCTGAGCAGGGGCCCGAGAACAGTTCCTGGAAGTCTGCATGCTCCTCAGAATGTGTCATTGTAATGGAGTGAGGAGGCTGGGAGGAAGGAGGAGCAGAAGCCAGAGGATTCAGAGTTGCAGCAGTGGACGGCGCAGAACTCTGGGTGGACGATAGATTGCTGGATGCACTTTCTGCCATCCATGACAGGACCTGCTCACACTGCTCATTTTCTAATAAAGGTCTACCACGTGGACCCATTAATTGTGAGATGAATGTGGGGATGCCAGAAACGTGCCTCTCTCCTAATCTCGCAGCAGTCGGCTGCGATACACCTGGATCAGGAGCTCGGCCTGTGCCCTGACTTAGGCCTCCGCGTCCTCGCCCGCGTCCACGTCCTCTGGGCCTACCCCTACCCCTCAGCATGGTGTATTACCAGTAGTGCAGAAACAGAACGCTGTAATTAAATGTGCCGCTTATTGGCCTGTGGTTGGAGGCTGACTTCGCTTACGGAACGCCAGGAAATAATTTTGCGCAAGCCTGCTGTAACACTTAGCTGGCTGCGTATGGATTAGGAGGACAACTACACCCAGCACAGACCCAGAACACTGAGGACAGTCACAGGCAGCCCAAATAGATTTTTTTCCCCAAATGTTTTTGGAAAGGCCCACTGCCTATATACACTGTATATGTCTTCTGTCCCTGCGTCACCACTACTGGCCCTGGAGTATGTAAAATAACTGCAGACTGTTGCACTGTGGACTGGAATACAGCGGTGATGTAACAGCCAACACAGAGCCAGGAAATAATTTTGCGCAAGCCTGCTGTAACACTTAGCTGGCTGCGTATGAATTAGGAGGACAACTACACCCAGCACAGACCCAGAACACTGAGGACAGTCACAGGCAGCCCAAATAGATTTTTTTCCCCAAATGTTTTTGGAAAGGCCCACTGCCTATATTCAATAAATATATGTCTTCTGTCCCTGCCTCACAATATATGTCTTCTGTCCCTGCCTCACAATATATGTCTTCTGTCCCTGCCTCACCACCACTACTGGCCCTGGAGTATGTATAATTACTGCAGGGCGCAATGCTCTTCACGGCCGATATACAAAAAAAAAAAAAATGTGCAACACTGCAAAAAGCAGCCTCCACACTACTGCACACGGTTAGATGTGGCCCTAAGAAGGACCGTTGGGGTTCTTGAAGCCAAAAATACTCCTAACACTCTCCCTATAGCAGCTCCGGCACCAACAGCACTTTCCCTCCTCTATGTCAGAACAAATCTGTGGCGAGCCGCGGGAGGGGCCGATTTCAATACTCGGGTGACACCTGATCTCGCCAGCCACTCACTGCAGGGGGGTGGTATAGGGCTTGAACGTCGCAGGGGGAAGTTGTAATGCCTTACCTGTCTTTCTATTGGCCAGAAAAGCGTGCTAACGTCTCAGAGATGAAAGTGAAAGTAACTCGAACATCGCGTGGTGCTCGCCTCTAGTAACGAGCATCTCGAACACGCTAATACTCGTTCGAGTATCAAGCTCGGACGAGTACGTTCGCTCATCTCTATTCATTAATCATTACAAAAGATGCAAAGTAGATTCCAATTATAGTCAGACTTGATAGTGTTAATGCTGTTGTGAATTGTAATTGACTGTTTCTCCCATAGGATTATAACATTGTGCTCCTGGGACCTGTAGTACTATCAGTTTCCAGGAGCACACAGTTGCAGGTGTGATTGATTTAGCTGGTTGATGGTTTGGATTTCTCCAGCCAGCCAATTATCATGCATCTGTATATATGAATACCAATGCCTCTTGCTAGAGGATGCTGGTCATTATGCATTACTTATCACTCCCTCTCAGAACTTTAGTGTTTGGATTCATGCATGCTGTCTTAATGTTTGAGTTGAAGTTAGTTTCATTCATTCTTCCCTGCTCTCCTTGAAGATGGTCTGGACACATGATTTCCCTGATGGTGGGCCTCTTCTCCCTTACCCTTCTGTCAGTTGTGGTTCCAGACATCGCATGTCCTTTATGCCATCAGATGGGCGATGTCAGACACCTTATCCCCTCTCCATCAGATTGGTGATGTCTGATACCTTTGTCCCTTCTCCACCAGATGGGTGATGCCTGATGCTCTTCACCTTACGTGTGTGGGTGGACATTTAAATTATGTACGCATGAGGTTCTAGGTGGGATTCCCCTGTTTCTGTAGGTGTGCAGACACCAGGTGTGAACAATGTCTTGTTCAGTGTCTGTTGCGTGCAGACACCCGGTGTAAACAATGACCTGTTCAGTGTCTGTCTGCAGCTGTGCAGACACTTGGTGTGAACAATGACTTTTCCAGTGTCTGTCTGTACCTGTGCAGATGCCTAGTGTGAACAATGTCTTTTTCAATTTCTCTCTGTAGGTTTACTTACACCTCTTGTGCATTATGTTTGAATTCCCTGGTTATGTAGGTGTTCAGATGTCTATTATCTATCATGTCATTGTCTCATGTTCCTGCCTATTAGCATCTAGGGCAAAACAAGTGTTCCCTGTTGAACAGCTGAACTTTATATGGAGTAATCAGAATCACTTTAAATAATGGCAGCGGAGTACTGACTACTATTTGACATGAGTGTAAATGTGATTGGCTAATTCTCAACACAACCATAACGTGAAATCTAAGAGGATGTTCACACTTATGCAACAACATTATGAGATTTTTTATTTAAAACGTTCTACCCTAAACGATTTCAGTTTGTTTTTCAATGGAATTGTACAGATAATGGGTTACATTGAAGTGGAATTAAATCTGAAATGATTCATCCTTGCCAGATTTTTTAACATGACAAAAACATGTTCTTGTAACAGGGGTGAGTAGACTTTTTATATACGTACATATATACTACAAATACGTTCCTGGTGGTATATCCCTATGCAGAATGCTAAACACTTTCATTGTGTTTTGATTAAAGGAAACCATAAGGGACATTTCTATCTGTCGTCAGTCAGCCTTGTGCTTCCCCTAGCCTGTCACAAACTGAACTGATTATTACATGCCCTCAACCTTGTGTCTTGTCTGAGTGACACGTTTGTATCCTTATCTTATTTGTGGAACACTCTGTCCTCAGGCTGTATATGCAAGTAAAATTTACATTTTCCCAGTGAGTGAAGGGGGAGTTCCATTTGTCAGTAATAATTATTTTCTGCTGCCAGTCAAAAGCGATTTTTGTACCACTGCCTATGACAATATCTTCTCATTCATAACTCTGGTTATAGAAATGTCAGGTTTTTCTAGAAGTGACTTGAAGAATAAAATGAATGTTTAAAATGTTTACAGCAAGTAGGTATATACGTTGATCTACATTTTTTTTTTGCTTGTAACGGCAGGCACAGCCAGATGGCACATGTCAAATCCTGAAATTCAGCATGAGCAATCATGGTTTCTGCATGCAAATTTACTGCTGAGAGCTTTTACTTTAAAATCATAGAAGAGAGAAACTGTAAAAAGTTCTCAGAAAATGATAATTTATTACTTAAATGCTTTCTTTTATTAGAGACATAGGATTTTGTAAAGTCAATTAAAAAATATACATTTGGAGAGCAATATTTGTGTGCACAATTAATAATGCTTAAAATACTCTAAGACACATTTGTGAATTGCCATTTACAAACTACGGATGAGCCTTCCCTTACCTTCACTAAATTTTAGATAAGGACTTCACTTTATCACAAAACAACTTCAATACAATATTCCAATATGCAGCAAAATCTGTGATAGCCTGCAGTTTATAACACAACCACTGGGTAACCACAATAGACACATATAGGATAGACATCTCGCGACGGAGTATTGTGAAATCAAATTTCTTTGAAAAATTGGTCACCTGGAGCCACATATTTCAGCATATCTTAAGCCTAGAGGAAAGCTAAAGAAGGTACATCTGTATTAAATGTTTAACTCCTTGTCCCATGGGGGCATGGCTTAAGCATGGCACTATAAAGAAGCTTTCTTTCTGAGTTTTGGACCCGGGCACCATGGCTCTCCAGCTATCAGGCAGCTCTCCACCTGTTGACCATATGTACCAAAAGGGAGGCTGTGAGAGGCATCCATGGAAGTGGTGCTGGGGGCTGATTCGTCTGATTGGCATACTCTGGGCTATCACATCGGCCAGAAGTCAAATGACTGGACTAGCATTGTGTGGGTTTTTTTGGCCTATTCTTTAGCATATCTTTTAACTGTTATAATGCCAGTTCTCATTTATATTTTGATGGTCCTATGTTTAGTCTAGCTTATGTTGCCTTCTCAGAAGGACAAGACATAGTCCCTTCTTTCAGTTTTGTTCTCCATCCATAATCTTTTGGTTATGTTTTTCTCTTTCAGCCCTTATTCCCAATATTGTAATCATGGAGAAGGGGCATAAACTTTCCCACAGGCTCTCTATTCACTCTACAATTATCACAGCCCAGAAACACCTGAAAGATGAAGTAGCCTTTCAGACTAAGACCGTTTTTAGCCAGAGGTCATCACCATTTACTTTAAATTCAGGAATAAGTGTATCAGGCCCCTTACAAGATCTTTAAAAGACCAAATGTCTTGCAACTTCTTGCCAATGATCTCATCCAATAATGTTTCCTCCACCAATGACCCTTAAGAAATTACAGCTGAGTTTGCACAATTTTATAAAAATTTGTACAACCTTGCTCCCCATGGAGGATACCAGGAAACACCATTTTGAGCTCCCAAATTCAGCAGTATATGAAAAAATCTGGTTTGCTGACGATGTCACCAGAAGGCAACCTGGACCAAGTTATCTCAGGAAAAGAGATATCATGTGCTTTAAATTCTGTACATTCAAGAAAGGTACGTTGACGGGATGTTCTCCCATCTTCTTTCTTCAAGAAGTTCTCAGATCTGCTCACCTGCCCATTGGCTTCTGTGTTGAACTTGATTGCAGAAGGCAGTCCCCTTCCCCCATAGATGACCAGCGCTCATATTACAGTCATGCAGAAAGAGAGTAGAGACCCACTCACTGCCTGAGCTATCATCCCAACTCCCTACTAAATGACAATCTCAAGTTGTTCACAAAGGTACTAGTCATGCATTTTTCACCATTGTTACTAGTCTTAGTGTATTATAACTAGTTTAGGCTTGTCCTCTCCTGGGAAGCCCATGATAATATCACTAAAGTTCTGAATGCAATATCTTACACTAAAACCAAACCTATACTCCCCGCCTATTATTTGCTGACGCTGAGACAACTTTCGATCAGGTAGCCTGGCCCCTTCTCTTAAGACATATTGCCCTTGGCCCTGTTATAAGGACTTGTATACAGTCTCTGTACCAGACCACTACTGCATTCCCCCAGGTTAATCCGGGTCTTTTATCCTCCTTTCTCTATAGGTGACGCTACCCACTAGGACTGCCCACTTTCTCCCCTAATTTTTGCTTTATTCCTGGAGCCTTTATTAATGACTATTAGAGCTTATTTGAATACATCGGGCCTTCTCATTGATAATCTTATTGATTATCAGGAAGTCAAAATAACAGCGTACACAGACGACCTTTTATTTTTCATCAGCAATCCTGTTACGTCTCTACCAAGTTTATAAGCAAAATTTTGGAAATAGCATCAGATTTATAATTTAAAACTTAACTTCCAGAAATTAGAGACCCTAAATATATCAATACTCCAAGCATGTCAAAGCTCCTTCTCCTTTTCATTTCAGTTTAAGTGGTCCCATGATTCTGTTAAATACCTAGGGGTATGAATTCTAAGGGATTTAGATGAACTTTAAATCCATAATTATATTGCACTTCTATGTAGTATCCGAGAGGACCTGGTTCGCTGGTTCAGGGGCTTGTACACATGGTTTGGATGCTAAGTTATTTCCAAAATAAATATTTTACCCTGTATTTTATATCTTTTTCAAACCCTCCCCATTAAAATTGCAGGCCCCTTTTTAAAATCTATTTCTTCAGATTTGGTCAAATTTATTTAGGCCAACAAACCGGTGTGGTTAACTTACTCAATTATTTACTTACCTAAATCAAAAGGGGGACTACAATGAGTCCTGGATTGGTGCAGGCACGATTCCCTAAAAAAATGAGCCTCCACAGAACACACCTTTGTCTCTATTTCCCTGCGTAGCTTCCCCCTTCTGCCAACATTAAGATCTCACCCCATAATTTGGTCTACACTCTCTCTCTCTGCAGGAGCCTGTTTCTCGGGAGTTAATATCTCTCTCCCCTTCTCCTGCTTTCCCTATATTGGGAAATCCACAATTCCCACAAGTCTCTTGCCAGGCCCGTTTCATACTTGGCTTTCCTCTGGAAAATGCTGCACTGCATACTTCCTATCAGGCTTGGATTGGCTTTCTCAGATGCATTTGCTATCAGCCTCAGACCCTGTCCCCTTGGGCTTCTGGAGATCAATACAAATAGCCCATTTCTTGGGCTCCCACCTGTGAGAGATTTCTGTAGACTATTGACGGTTTTTTATAATACCTGCTTTGTTCTAGATAATAGTTGGGCTCATAGGGCTAGCCCACCACTGACTATCTCTTCAATGCTAAGTTATTGCATGTGTCCATCAAGAAGAAACATTCCCATTGCTTTTCACATGCAGTATAATTTGAAAACTGTAAAAGTATTTTTTTTGCTGCTATCAAATATTTACTTTCTGAACTATATTCCTTGGAGAAACCAAAACTTGGAAAACTCCATATGTTCATTGTGACAAATTTCATAATCACTTATCTGACAATCTGTAATTGGAAACAACGCAGACGATGAACTGAATAATTTCAAATGGACTCTGAAGTTTAGAATATTGAGGTTTTAAAATTAAAGAAGTACAGTACGCTGCTTGCCCCATGGACCAGTATGCCCAAGGACATGGGAAAGTAGCATGAATACAAACAATTTTAAAGAAAGTCTAAGATTAAAAATAATTTCTCAGCAATCGCTTCAACTAATCTTAGTAGAGATGGGTAAATGTGTAAAAATTTAAATAGCTGGCATCCAGCAGGGAGCATATTTCTTATAATAAAGGACACAGTAGTCCCCTACATAAGACAATGGACATGGAATCAGGGCTCAGTCACACGCGCGCATAGGCGCCCGTGTCACTGCATGAAGAAGACGGCCGTACCTCAAGACGGACGTCTCTCTGCAGCGCTGGGAGAAAGAACATGTGACCAGCTTCATTGCCGGTCATGTGTTCTTTCTTCAGCGCTGCAGAGACGTCCGTCTTTAGGTATGGCCGTCTTCTTCCTGCAGTGAGGGCTCAGTCAGAATGGCTTCAAAAAAAATTGGTAGAATATATTTTGGTTTCATATGTACTCAGGGTAGTTACCTGGGATCTTGGGTTTGTGAGATTTGCTAAAAAATGGGCTTGACACTTTTACAGTAACTTTTGTATTGTGTACAAATTAAGCAGGCACCAAATAATGTTATTTGCACAGTATGGCAATTTTAATACAGTGTAAATGTATGGCAGTGTGAAACAGCAAACATCAACGGCATAATGACCGTGCCGGTTATATTAATGCCTGTACTTCTGTATAGTACTGGCCTGTACTTTGTTAATCAAAATGTAGCTGAAATTGTATATGTGGGATTACCTAGATTTCTGCACCTGAATACTTCTAAATTGTGGTTTGATTAGGTCCAAATTATAGACAAACACAGTCTAAACTAAACTAATGACACATTGTTGTACGATTCATGTCTTTTATTAAGAAAATTCAGTACAATAATTCTACAGTACAGTGACAAAAGAAAATAAGTGAACCTCTGTGTTAATGACTTCTTGTGTTATTGAATTTTCAAACAACTAATTGAAAAAGTTGTTTCAATTAAGGAGATGAGATTTGAAGTGTGGGTTTCACAGGTGCTTTCCAAATTAAATAAAAACACACAAAGCCTGGTTACTGACAAATTTGTTGCTCTTAAAAAAGATTGGTTAGTGTGAACCATGCTGGGATGCAGAAAGCGTTTTGGAAGGCATCAGAAGACATGTTACAGAGATAGATTAAGCTGGAAAAAGCTACAAAATCATTTATAAATACCTGGTTGTACATCAATCCATGGTCAGACAAATTATATCTATAAGGAGAAAATTGAGGGCTGTTTCTATTCTCTCTAGGAGTTGGCATACTGTAAGAACACTCCAAGATCACAAATGACAATCATGGAAGAGACAAGAAAAAAACCAAAGGTAACAGCAAAATACATACTCTACTAACAGCAAAGCCTCTGTTTATGTGTTTAGTACTAGACAAACACGAATGAGCATATTGTTCGTGGAAAGATGTCATGAAGGAAGTTGATGCTGTAAAAAAATTGTGACCCATCTTTTAGGTTTGTCCCAGTCCATCTGGATGTTCCACAATGCTTTTCTGAAAATGTTCCATAGAGATATGAGACAAAACCTGAACTTTTCAGCACAAATGCACAACACTATGTTTAAAAGAAAACCATGCACACCAAGATCAAAACCTTAACTCAACTATGAAACAATGCCCGACACTCGTCCCTGCATGTACTCACTCCTGTGCTGTATTTACATACAATGTATGTAATCGTTCAGGATCATCGCTCATTGTTTAAGCTGTATAAAATCCTGAATGATGATCGTTCAGTATAAACAGCAGCCTTTTAGTACTGAACAGCCGCTATGTTAAGTGAATGGACGGGGCGAGGGAAAGCGAGGAGAGAAATCTCCTCCAGCCGCCCCGCTGCGAGCCAATGATACTCACTCTTGTACAACAGCACAGGTGCAAGTATGTGCGGGGACGAGTGTCGGGCATCGTTTGCCCAACAGTTGTCCTGTGTAAATGGGACATGTGCTTTTAGACAGAGTGATATATCATTCACATGCGCAAACAGTGACTGAGTTCGCTCATTCACTCATGCATCCTGCTTATAGAGACAGATAAATCGTCAGTTCACAAATAACCTCTAGGAGCCTTTTTATAGCCCAAGGGTAAAACCACTTTTAGGGCTTTATGTGGCAAGATTGTTCATCTAATCACACCACAACTCGAACATATGCAGATCTCTCCAAGATGTAACTGTATGCTGAGTTTTGGAGTTTTTATTTGATGCTTAAAACATTGAGATTACAATAAACATCCTATTAATAGAGCCAAATGTATCACAGATTGTAAAACCTTGTTCACATTATTTGCTTCCAAAATCTTCTAGTGAAATAAAATCACAGAGGTGAGATAAAAAATGTACAAAGACATAACTCACAGAAAAAGAAGCCAAACATGCATCACCCCTAATACTGCAGTGCAGGTTTAATCACCATATCCCGTAGTACTATGCAAAAAGCCAGATTGCAATATGAGGGAACTTAATGTTCGGTACAGACTAATATGCAGCCACTCAACTCAACCCAAGGTTGGGGGAGAGGTGATTGCAGACAACATAGTCTACACATATGAACTGATACCAAGGATGCCTGCCATAGAGAAGTGTGCCACACCATACTGGAATACAACTCCTACTGGCAAAGCAGTGGATTGCCCTGTATCACACAGTATGCCACACTGACAGAGCATCCCAGGCTTCCCCACATCTATAGCACACTGCATGCAAAAAAATACTGATAAATCTTCTAGCGAAATTGATGGATCATTCATTGTCTTTTCTACAACACACAGTACTCAATTTACAAAAAAATAAACGTGTTATACTACACGATGATTCTCTAGCCACCATTTTACGCTTTGGCATTAAATTTATCCCCAAAATTCTTAGCTTAATCCTTTTCATCTAGTTTGTATTCCAAACCATTAGCACATCATTCACATTAGCTAGATTTTAAGGGATGCCAAAAATGTGGTTTACCATGATGTAGAGTATGTAAATACATGAATCAAACTTAAATATTTATGTCTGACCATACAAACAGAATGTTTCATATAAATACTTTTTAAACTGTAATAGTACTTATGTAGTTTATTTCGCAGAAAGCACTTTATGTCATGAACAATATGTGGGATGTACATCTCGCAGGTTAAAAACCTATATTGCAGAACACATAACAGGTGCTTCTTCCTCTTCTATTAATAATAATGTATCAAGACTGGCCTTCTCTGGACTCTCCTGCCATTTCTTAGATATACAAGTCTGATATTACACATTTACAAATAACAGCTATTGAGAGCATTAGTCGACCAATTCGATTGGCATAGAAAGCTTTTGCCCAGAGAAACTTTCTGGATAATGCAATTAAATATTTGATTTTCAAGTAGATTAAATCTGCACTCTGATTTATTGTTTATATATTACTGTCTATGTCCATAAACTTTCACTTTAATTACAATACATATTAATTATTCTATGCATACCAATTAGGGGAAGTGTTGCTACTACGTTGCTATTATGTAATTTTCCTTAGGCTAGTTTCACACCAGCAGTTTATCGCAGCGCTTTTGCCTCAATAGAACGCCGCCAAAAATCGCAGCCATCTAAATCATTGGATTCCAATGCATCCATTTAGATGGGCGATTTTCTGGTGCATAAAAGCGGCCAGCCAGGAAAGATAGAGCATACAGTGCGCATTCGCGCTGGCCACTTTTATGCGCAACTGGAAAATATAGGACTTGTCCTATCTTTTGTGGCCACATGCCAGCTCTTTCCATAGACTCCTATCAGAAAAGGGAAGGGGGAGGGAGTTTAGCAGTGGCTTTGGTTGCTAAAGTCCCTCCCCTTGCTGGCAGCTCCCATAGGCGGGGGAGAGAGTTTAGCATGATTAGCTCTGCTAAGCTTCCGCCCAATCCTGCCCAATCCTGCCCTTTACAACCCCCTCCCCTTGCCAGAAGCCAACAAGGGGTGGTGAAGAGGAGGGAGTTTAGCGCACTAGCTCTACTAATCTCCCACCCCTTCCTTTGGCCAGCAGCCAGCAAAGGGAGGAGAGGTGGAGGGAAGGTAGAGGACGTTTAGCAGAACTGAACTCTCTCTCCCCTGGTCGATGGTATTCTGGGCTGTGGCGTCTGAATGGGCGACAAAACGATAGATGTGAGTGGTCGAAAATCATTCGCTGTGCAAAAGAGCCCAAAAGAAGCAGAGAGACAACAGACAGACACCAGATACTACACCAAACTGGATCAAGACCTGACTCAGAAATATGTGAGGTAATGGAGAGGGGTCATCTGAAGATAAAGAAGCCTGTCTGTGGGCTCCACAAGATATTTGGACTTGATAACAGATAAACCCAGGATTGGAGTATTCTATATGCTCCCCAAACTACACAAAGCTGGCAACCCAGGAAGGCCAACTATTTCAGGTGTGGAAACCCTCAGTGAAAAAATCTCAGGATGGGTGGAAGGTGTCCTCAAACCACTGGTGAGGAATACAACTAGCTACTTGCAGGACACCACAGACCTTCTGAACAAACTGTCAACCGTAGGTCCGCTTCCAGATGGTGCAATCCTGGCCACCATGGATGTGGAGTCCTTATATTCCAACATCCCACTCAAAGATGGACTGACCACCTGCAAGGCACACCTTGAGGCCAATGGGGTTGCCTCTGAGTCAGTGTTACAAGTCACAAGATTCATCCTCACACACAATTATATCTCCTTTGGCAAAGAGATATTCCCGCAACTCACTGGCACCTCCATGGACAGTAAAATGGCACCATAATATGTTAACCTTTTCATGGCAAAACTGGAGAGTGACTTTCTGGCCTCCTGCCCCAACAAACCATTGGCCTACTTCTGCTACATTGATGACATCATAATCATCTGGACTAACACTGAACAAGAACTAATAAAACTCCATGAGAGATTCAATTTTTAACAACTCAATACAGACATCCCTATACCAAAAATCAATTGATGAACTGACATACCTCATATGGAACAGTTTTCATCCGAAATACATCAAAAAAGTCCATAGTCTACAGCCAGGCCATCAGATACAACCAGATCTGCTCCAACCCAACAGGCAGAGAGGAATATTTACACAATCTCAAAAGGACATTTTTAAATCAGGGCTACCATCCCACCTGAATTGATGACCAAATCACCAGAGCCACCAGGATACCCATAAATCAACTACTCCAACTCACCAATTTACAGCTAAAGGTACTAAGGAAGACTGCAAAGAAACTCTATCATACCGTACACAAGGATGACATCTAAAAACCATATTCCCGGACCCTCCCCTCCTATGTTACACGCAACCTCCTAATTTGAGAAACTTTATATTCAGGAGTTCATTGCCCCCTGACACACAAAAAGGAACTTATCCCTGTAAGGTAAGGAGCTGCAAGACCTGCTCACATGTACTGACTGTGGACAGGATACAGATCCTTAACACACAGCAGGACTATAAGATCCCTGGGACATTCACATGTTCCACGTCCAATGTTGTTTACCTGATCCAGTGCAGTGAATGTCCTGTTGGGGGGCTTTGTATCAGTGAAACAGGACAAAAACTGACAGCCAGGTTGAGATCTCATTGCCAATCAATTAGATGTGGCAAAACATTTCTGTAGTAAGGGACACAGCATAGAGCAGATGGGAGTTATTATACTGAAAGGCAACTTCAAGTTGCAGCATCACAGAAGAATTTAGGAGTATAAATTTATGGCCATATTTGATACCCTCAAGAATGGAATGAACCTCCGCCCGGGATTCTTGCATGAGTGAAGAACATGAAAAGTCTCAAGGAGGTCAAAAGGGGTGCCATCTTCACAATCATTGTTTTTCTTATTTTTTCTTAACACTTCATAAAAATTCAGAAATTGATTTGTAACAATGTTGCCATCCAATAGGTGATGCTGCAGAAGTATTGTTCCATCTTCTTCTATATGCAGGTTGAAGGAGAGATAACACACATCATAAAACTATCACATTCCTGAGCTTAGTGGACTGATTAAGTATTCATCTCTTAACTCATTTTGCTTGGTGTTTTGAGCTTTGAGTTCAAAACAGTCTCAAATTTGTGTGTTTGAATATTTGTATTTAGATCAAGACGGGTGTCCTCTCTGCATTTGTATATTCTATATTTGTGCCCCATCCAAACCAGTTTAATTTTTGCCTGATAAAGGGTCAATAGAAGACCTGAAAGCTTGCTCTAACATCATGTATAATTGTTAGCCATTAAAAGGTATCATATCCAAACAAAAAAAATTACCGGCAGGCTTTGACTAATGCAATGCAAGCTTCCCTCGCCCCACTTCTCGACCCTTTGCCTCCACCCCGCCCTCTCCACTGGGTAGATATCTCTGGCGTTGCTCTCACTATGCACGAGCTTGACTTATGTTGTAACTGGTCTCGACACTTAATGATATTGCTCTCTTTGAATGTTGCCTCTCATTCGCAATGAAGTCTAAAACAAAGATTGACGCTAAAGAACCTTGACAACGGCCACTTAAAATGCAATTATAAATGTTTGTGGTACCTTTGAAATTTGAAATTTAGGGTTATGGACTTTCCTAATGCCCCTGTCTCTTCCCCCTCCCCCTCCTTATTTTCCCTTCCCCACATAAGACGTAATATGCAATGTTTTAAAATCAATAATATAAACCACTGCATTTCAACCTCAAATGTTGTATATTTTGGAAATGCCAATAAAACTCATTGTTTAAAAAGGTAGCATATCTACAAGATTTTTTGGTTCCTTTTATTGAGAACAATCACACTTTGCTCTACTGGCTAACACTGTACCAACCCCACCTTTTTTTGTAAGAGCCTTTCTATACACCTATGTTCAGTTCATTTAGTAGCCAGAAGAGTGTGATCAGCAGCACTCACCAAAGACCAATATAATTGGTAGGAGATATATACTTCGTGCACACCTCAAAGAACTGAATCCCAAGTTCCAAATGCAGTCCAATAATAGTATGTAAAGGCAGCACTCCAAACAGCTGGATCATATAGTCAACAGACTTTTATTTTCAGCTCATGGCTAGAGCCCAGCAGCAACGTTTCGACCCAAAGGGTCTTCGTCAAGTTCATTATGTTCAGTTCATTATTGTTACACAATGATTAAGGCTTATGGTAGCTCAAATGCATCAGTGTTTTTATGCTCTTTTAACCATACTTAAACATAATATGCTGATTTTATTTGGTGCTGGATTTCACACCTACTATTATATGTACAATAAATAAGAGGTTGTTAAATATCAAATTTCTTTTCATTATGATTTACCTCACTAATGGACACATAAGGCTCCCATGCCTTTATGCTTTACAGCTTGGATTTATCTACTTTATGGCAAGTAGTGAAATGTATATTTGTAGCATGTTATCTTCTAGCATGTTTTAACATGCTAAAAGAATTAGACCAGAAGATAACTCAATTATGCAGTGCTGCCATAGAGCATAGGTCTGTAGGAACTGTCGTATTTTCCAACTAGCAAGTAACTGGACCAGTGAATCCTCATCCTCACATTTCATGGTATTATTGTCATTTATTTAAACAATGATTTTATAGAAGTCTCCATAACATGTTTTTTCTCTTGTCTTCTACTACACTAGATAAATCATGCTGCCTTTATTTTTGACCGGTTAAATTTGGTTTGTTCCTTGTCCTTTTTTTGTGATCAGTGTTCCTCATTCATTGCATAAAAAAACTGCAAAATATGCTTTCTTCCTTGCTGATTGAAATATGTATAACCTAATATTTTTCTAGCTTGGCTATAAAATGTCATTCAACTTTTTAAAGAGATAATGGGAAATCAGCAATTGACATAAAGTGCTGCTGTATTCAGTCTGAACATTCATTTGGTTTTCAGTAGGAAAACATCTTTTTGTAAAATTAGATACCGTATATGGCTCCCCTAGGCATGGAAAATTATTTAGGCTGAGAACACCTATCCTACTGTACAGTAAATTTCATTTGCACTTAATAATGAGAAATATATAATTAAGTATGTAACAGTATAGTCTATAAATTGCGTTGTGATGTCTATGAGCTGATTCCACATGACAGTATCTAGCAATTCTTTCAGTATTACATACAGTATCATTCATGTTAAAAGGAGACTTGTCAGATAGATATTCAGCTTTTTATAATATAAACTCTAAAGTCAAAGATGATCAAATGTCTGAGAAGAGTCCTGGGTATTAAAAAATTATCCTCACTGCCAGATTGTATAACAATTTTGTTAAATATAAACTATTACGTTTTCTTTGAGCATTCTTATTTCTCTGCTATGTCAATCCCATGGTAAAACTGATGTCAGAATATACAATGGCATGTGATGAATATGTCTAAGGCCTCAGTCACACGGGCGCATCGGCACCCGTACACCGGCGCCGATGTGCCCGTGTGACTGACACCAGCAGACGGACGTACCTGCAGACGGCCATCTCTCTGCAGTGCTGGAGGAAATAACATGTGACCGGCTTCATTGCCGGTCATGTGTTCTTTTCTCCGGCGCTGCAGAGAGACGGCCGTCTGCAGGTACGTCCGTCTCCTTCCTGCAGTCACACGGGCGCATCGGCGCCGGTGTACGGGTGCCGATGCGCCCGTGTGACTGAGGCCTAAGGGTGGGTTCACACGAGCGTGTTTTTGTGCGTACTTAGGTGCGTACATGCGTGCGCACCTAGGTACGAGTAAAAACAGGCGTGAACACAGCTGCGTGCTTGTTTTCAATGGAGCCATGGCTGCTGCCGGAGGCTCCATTGAAAACAATGCTCTGCCGGCACCCCTGCATTTTAGCGTAAAAAAAATACAAACAAAAAAAACCGTACCTCTCCGCCGCTGCCATGACCCCCGCGGGCACGAAGAACACATGCGGCAAATGTTTCCTTCACCCCCGCTAGTTAAAAGAATTCCCTGCTGCTACATATGCCACATCTGTGGCCGATGCAGCAGAGGAATTCTTAAATTCTCCACTGTAGCTGTCACACATGACAGTTGCGGTAGAGAATCCTACTGCTGGCATCCCCGTCAATGGCTTTTCAGGGAAGGGCTTCATAAGCCCTTCCCTGAAAAGCCATTTAAAATTGTGTACAAAAAAAAAAAATCAATACTCACCTGCCGGGGCTCAGCCGCGACTTCTGCCGCTGTCCCCAGCTCTGTAGTTCTCAGGTATCAGCAGCCGAGGATTTAAAATGGTGAGTATTGATTTTTTTTTAACACTATTTTAAATGGCTTTTCAGGGAAGGGCTTATGAAGCCCTTCCCTGAAAAGCCATTGACGGCTGCCAGGGCTCTGTAGCGTTGCTGAGCTAACAGCAGCTGGGGTTTAAAATCCCCCCTGCTGGTAGCCCTGATTGTGATTGGATGAAGTGGTTTAGTACTACAGAGCCGGGGACAGCTGCAGAAGGCGTGGCTGAGCCCCGGCAGGTGAGTATTGATTTTTTTTTTACACTTTTTTAAATGGCTTTTCAGGGAGGCTTCATAAGCCCTTTCCCGAAAAGCCATTGAGGGCTGCTGGGGCTCAGCAACGACTTCTGCCATTGTCCCCAACTCTATAGTTCTCAGCTATCAGCAGCCGGGGATTTTAAAGCACTTCAGTCAACCACAATCAGAGCTACCAGCAGGCGGGGATTTTAAATCCCCGGCTGCTGATAGCTCAGAACTACAGAGCTGGGGACAGCACCAGAAGTCGCGGCTGAGCCCCGGCAGATGAAGGGAGGTGAGTATGCTTTTTTTTTTTTACACTATTTTTCGGGGATTTTCAGGTAAGGGCTTATGTTTAAAGCCCTTCCCTGAAATCCAATGACGGGGATAGCGGCAGCAGGATTCTCTACCCTTGAAAATTGAAGAATTCCTCTGCTGCATCTGCCACTGATGTGTCAGATGTAGCAGCAGGGAATTCTTTTAAATAGCGGGGGTGAAGGAAACATCTGCCGCATGCGGCAAATGTGTTCTTAATGCCCCCGAGGGTCACGGCAGCAGCAGAGAGGTAAGTATTTTTTTTCTTTTTTCTACACTAAAACGTTTCTTTTTCAGGGCAGGGCTTATATGTAAAGCCCTTCCCTAAAAAGAATGCAGGGGTGCCGGCAGACCATTGTTTTTAATGGAGCCGCTGGCAGCACTCGCGGCTCCATTGAAAACACTGCGTGCATTCCCAATGATGCACACATGTCCTATCTTTGCAGGCACGTACCTGCAAAGTACGGACATGTGCACACACCATAGGGAATGCATTGTTGTAAACACGCTCGTGTGAACCCACCCTAAAGAATATGTTCTGCCAATAAAAAAAACACAAATTCCATTATATATAATTTCTCACTTAGTAATAAAAGGAAAATAATTGCATGAATATCTGAATATGTATTTGTCACTTTTAATAAGGAATGTTTTGAAATGCACACTTCAGTGAACCACAGTAAGCATCTGTTATTTACTGTAAATGAATTGATATCTATCTATCTATCTATTTATCATTGCAATCAAAATAGGTTGCCATCATTGCAAATTAGGTTTATTTGTCGAATTTACAAACTTTCAGCTGTTTGCACAATAAAAAGAATATGAAAAAGAACAATTTAAATAGCTTAACACAACTAATATAACAAGTAATTTCTCCAAATTCAACACAAAATGGCATATTTAATGATTATTACAGTCTCAGAATTATTCAACCACCTGAATAAAATACCTCATAAGAGCACACATTTTCAAGAGCTTCATTAGTTGCATCAGGTATGCTTTTAATAAAACACATCAAATATCTAAACTGGTGTTACGTGTGCTGCTTAGACATGTTGTACTACTGTGCTTCCAGCAGCACAGCACTCTCAGGGTTAATGATTGAGCTCACTGGGTGTGGTACTTCCTAATAGCCAATCCCCTGGGTCTGGGCTCACATATAAGCCCAGCTCCTGGTCAGTCTGAAGCTGGTCTTGTACTGTTTGGATGTATCTGACATGTGTCCTGTTACCTGTTCTCTGTTCTGTTGCAGCTTGCTGTGTGATCTGTGCCTTGTGGTTCATGTCCGTTTGTACATTTATTTTGTGTCAGTTTGGTCTGCTGAGTTTGTTTGCTATGTCTGCGCTAGGTTGGCCTCTAGGCCCCTCTAGTAGATGTGTCTTGCTAGTGTAGGGACTGCAAGATATAAGGGGCCTTGCCGGGGCTTGCAGCTTAAGTTCATTGGCCAATGTACGAACTAACACCTCGCATTTATATTCAGCTTATCATCTGCTATTAGTGTTTGCATTGTGGCTGCTGTCTGCTGTGTATTCTGGCTCTGTCCTGTTGTTCAGTCCCTGTCATGTGGCATGTGAATGTGTCCTGTTTTGGTGTGTGGCTCCTAGGATCAGCTAGGGCCCAGATCCGAAGACCACTGGGCTGCCCTTATTGGGGCAATGTCCCAGCTTAGGTAGGGCCATGCCATTCCTCCCCTGTAGCACAGGGTCAGTTTGCCAGAAACCCGTGTGCGTACGCAGTCCTCCTTTGGTCACGATTGTAACAACTGGCTAGTGCTTTGCTGACTGACTTTTGATTGCATGTTACAAATATGGCTGTTACGTCTTTCTCACTCCCCAACTGCCAAACTCCTGGCAGAATTTGAAACCGGCGGACATAACTTCATGACTAACAACCGCTTAAAATACGAACCCAAAATACCAGCATGCATAACCAGATGGAATAGCTATCATAAGTACGAGGTATTAGTTTGTGGATTGGCTAAGTCACTTAAGCCCATGAGCCCACATCAAGGTTCCTCGCTGTCTACCAGGTCCTTACTATAATGAGACAACTACCCCCAGGAAACCTGCCTCAAAAATGGCATGATAACTTTTATACATCTGTCAGTACGATTACTATATCAGACTTCTATAGTTTTTTGGTTTTTTTTGCTGTACTACTTTTATTTTTTTCCAAAAATATTTAATTTTTTAAAATTATTTTCTGCCAACACCTTCTTACAGTCATCCTTTTTTATTTTTCCGTTGACATAATTATCCAAGGGATCACTTTTTTCAAGACATTCTGAAGTTTCTAGTTGTACCATTTTGGAGTATTTTGATCACTTCTTATTACATTTTTTCTTGGAGATGGGGTGACCAAAATAGCACAATTCTGGCAATCTTTATTTTTGTTTTTATAACGATGTTTACCATGCGGGGTAAATAATAAATTACTTTGTTAGACTTTTGCGGACGCAGCTATACCAAATATGTTTTGGGGTATTTAGATTCTTTTATTATCAATATAGCAAAATTTTTTTTTTACTTTAATACCTTTTAATATTTTAAATAGTTAATAGAACTTTTTTTTACTTTTAAACAATGTTTTACATTTCTTGTTAATCCTCATAGGGCACAAGCACTTGCGATAGTTTGATTGCTCCTGCAATATGACATAATACCATAGCATTACATTATACCACGATCTGACAGGCAATCTACCAATCCCGTGAGGGTGATCAATGGATAGAACCGGTTACCATGGGAGGTGGTGAGTTCTCCTTCAATGGAAGTGTTCAAACAAAGACTGGACAAATATCTGTCTGGGATGACTTTATAAATCATGCACTGGAGGTCCCTTCCAACTCTACCATTCTATGATGCTAATCCATGCTTTTAGAAGGCCCCCAGCTGCCATGGCAACCACACAAAACCCCACAATCCCATCGGGGGGGGGGGGCTGTATGGGACTCTTGAACATCGATCCAAGCATTTAAATGCTGCTCTCAGAATTGACAGCTACATTTAACAGTTCCAGTCAGTTTCATGGCTTATCAGAGCTGTTGCAGGCAGGTGCCAACTGTAAGAAACAGGCAGCACCCACATTGTATGGAGCAGGATCGACCTGCAATTCCCCTCCATCCAAACTTGCAGGACATAGCTGCATGACCTGTTGGGTTAAGGGGTTAAAGAGGCTGTCTCATGAAATTAAGTTATAGCTATCTTATTGGTTGGGATCCAATTGCTAAAAACCCCTTCTGATCATGATAAACAGCTTCAAGAAGGCCTCCAAATAAATTGAGAGGTGATCACACATGTGCATCTCCACTCCATTCATTTTAGTTGGATTGCTGAAGATAGCTAAGCACTCGAACTCGACTACCACTCTGAGTTTCAGTGAATTGAATATAGTAGTGGTGCACATGTGCAACCACTACTTCAAGAATACCATAAGAGGTGTAGTTTCCAAAACTGAGTTTCTTTTTGGGGGTTCTACTATACTGGGTAACTCAAAAGACTCTGCAAATGTGACATAGCATCTGAAAATTATTTTAGCAAAATCTGCACTCCAAAAGCCAAATAACAATATTTTTTCTGGATCTGCCATGCCTCCAAACAGCTGTTTATGCCCACATGAAACATTTCTATACTCTCGAAAAATGGCTAACAAAAAATCCAGAGATTAGAGCAGCAGGAAGATCATTGGCATATTCCCTGTGCATTCTGGGAAGAGCAAAGAGTCACTTTGAGGCCTTAGTCAGACGGGCGTTTTTTCGCGCGATTTGCGGATCGCATGACGGATGCGCATCCGCAAATCGCGTGACCGGTGCCCGAAAATCGCCCGAAAATCTGCTCCTAGCCGCGTTTCATTAGAAACGGGCCGGAGCTGTCCAGCGTATTGCATTCAATGGAGCGGCAATACAGCCCGCTCCATTGAAAGCAATGCGCTGCGGGCGAGTGTGGGATGAATTGTCGGGAAGGGCTTAAATATATAAGCCCTTCCCTGCAATTCATCCAGAAAAGTGTTAAAATAAAGAATATATACTGTATATACTTACCTGCTCCCGGCAGCCGGAGTTCCGTGCGGCCGGCCTGCAGTTGGTGTGAAGGAGGTGTGAGTCAGACCTGCCCCCTGATTGGCTCAGCGCTGAGCCAATCAGGGGACAGGTCTGACTCACACCCCCTTCACACCCACTGCAGTACGGCCGCACGGAACTCCGGCTGCCGGGAGCAGGTGAGTATGTATATATTTTTTATTTTAACACTTTTCTGGATGAATTGCAGGGAAGGGCTTATATATTTAAGCCCTTCCCGACAATTCATCCTGCGCTCGCCAGCAGCCGGCTCGCCGGCAGCCGGCAATACAGCCACCTCCATTGAATTCAATGGGCAAACATCGTTCTTCTCTGCCACAGCTGTTACAGCTGTGGCAGAGAAGAAGGATTTGTCTTCTATATGTTCTCAATGGGGTCGGCGCTGCTGCCGCCGGCCCCATTGAGCGCATATAGAGAGGAGAACAGGAATCGCAGATCGCAGATAGGTGCGATCTGCGGTTTCTGTTCTATAATTTATCAGACGAGCGCATAAAAAGCGCTCATGTGTCCGATACCATTGCAAAGCAATGGTTTTATAAAATCGCCGGAGTCATGCGCATGCGCAAATCACGGCAAAAAACGCCCGTCTGACTAAGGCCTAAGAGGGAAGATTGCTGGGATTAGTTGGCTCTAGCTGCTCGGAGGACATTGCCAGACCTACACTTCGTAGTATCTTATAGGTTATGTATCTTCACTACAATTCTTGACTTTAAGAAGTTTGGAAGTGGATATCAACTGACAACATGGAAAAGGAGAGGAGCCATTTGGTGAGCTGCAATGTATGCTATATATTTACAGGCCTACCAGAGGAAAAGCCAAACTTCACCTGACAAAAATGCAAGCTTGTGTCTCTACTGGATGAAAAGGTGCAAAGTGTTCAGGAGAGAATAGCTACATTGAAACTCATTAAGGAAGGTGAGGATTTCCTTGACAGAGCAGAAGAAAATCTTCAAAATGTTAAAGGAAAATAAATGTCCAGTGTACCTGCAGAAGCAGAGGAATGGAAGCATGTGACCTAAAGAAGCAGGAGGATCAGGAATCAGCCAGCACTAGAGATGAGCGAGCATACTCGTCCGAGCTTGATGCTCGTTCGAGTATTAGGGTGCTCGAGATGCTCGTTACTCAAGACGAGCACCACACGGTACTCGTCTCGATTAAACGAGCACTGACCATTGAATTCAATGGAGCCGGCAATACAGCCGGCTCCATTGAAAGCAATGGCCTGCCGGCGAGCGTGGGATGAATTATCGGGAAGGGCTTAAATATATAAGCCCTTCCCTGCAATTCATCCAGAAATGTGTAAAAAAAAAAAAATATATATATATACTCACCTTGTCCCGGTAGAACGATGTTAGCCCATTGAATTCAATGGAGCCGGCAATACAGCCGGCTCCATTAAAAGCAATGGGCTGCCGGCGATCGCGTGATGAATTGCTTTAAATAGAGCCGGCTGTATTGCCGGCTCCATTGAATTCAATGGGCTAACATCGTTCTGCCGGGACAAGATGAGTATATATATATTTTTTATTTTTACACATTTCTGGATGAATTGCAGGGAAGGGCTTATATATTTAAGCCCTTCCCAACAATTCATCCCGCGATCGCCGGCAGCCCATTGCTTTCAATGGAGCCAGCTGTATTGTCGGCTCCATTGAATTCAATGGGCTAACATCGTTCTTCTCTGCCACAGCTGTTACTGCTGTGGCAGAGGAGAACGATCTTTATGCTGACAGTGGGGGGGGTCTCACTCTTGCCACTATTGTGGCTTAATAGTGGGACCTGGGAACTTGAGATGCAGCCCAACATGTAGCCCCTCGCCTGCCCTATCCGTTGCTGTGTCGTTCCCGTCACTTTCTTGAATTTCCCAGGTTTTCACAAATGAAAACCTTAGCGAGCATTGGCGATATACAAAAATGCTCGAGTCGCCCATTGACTTCAATGGGGTTCGTTACTCGAAACGAACTCTCGAGCATCACTGAAAGTTCGACTCGAGTAACGAGCACCCGAGCATTTTGGTGCTCGCTCATCTCTAGCCAGCACCTATACTGCTCGGGAACCAGTATCAAGTTTTCATTTGGGAGGGCCTGGTACTGGTTCCTGAGCAGAAGGAAAAAGAGGTACATCAAGAAATGACTCTACCCACAAATAACAGACCTGAAGAGAAATAGGTACAGCAAAAAATGATAACCCACAAAGAACAGAGCAGAAATGACTCTGCCCACAAAGAACAGAGCAGAGAAGAAAGAGAGACAGCAAGAAATTACTTTACCCAAAAAGAACAGAACAAAGCAGAAAGAGGTACAGCAATAAATTACTTTACCCACAAAAAACTGTGTTGTAAGCACACAGAGTTCTCCTGAATGGAGAAAAGGAAGTGCTGTTGTGAAGAAGAACAGGAGAGAGGTGGTTGTCGGGGATTTCATATTGAGAGGAACAGAGGCCGCTGTCTGCAGACCTGACTCCTCACAAGAGGTGTGCTGTCTTTCAGGTGCACAAATCAAAGATGTGTCTGATAGGCTCTCCAGAACACCACCCATTCCTACTAATACATGTAGAGACAAATGACACTGCAAAAAAGAAGCTTGCAACTATCTGCAGAGACTTTGAAGACCTCGGAAAGAAAGTAAAGTAAATAGGAGGACAGGTGGTCTTCTAATCCATCCACCCAGTGGATGGCCATGAAATAAAAAAAATGGAACAGGATATTGGAGGTGAACAACTCCTTTGGGAAGCTTTCCCCAACGTTTTTCCTTAATATTTTGCCTCAGCTTTATCAATAACGAACAGTAAAAGTTGCATTGATGGTTGATCCCCTTAGGAGGTAGTCTAGGAGCAGAACTCCCTTTTTTTCCCCAAAAATGCCATTTGCTTCTGCGCTGACGTTTGCACACTGAACTTCTTTGGCCTGGGGGAACCACTGTGCCTCTATTCCTTATACTGTTATTTTGTCTCTGTATCATAACAGTAGATTCATGTCTTATCATCAGTGACCAATTTGTCCAGGAAATCTGATGCATTTCTTGGAAAATGCTCCAAAACAGCCACCAATGTCTCCACACGTCTCCTCTTGTGTTCAGTTGTCAAAAGTTTCAAGATCCACTTGGCTGTAAGCCTTCTCATTCCAAAGTCTTTGTGGATAATAGCTCCAACTGTCTCACGTGCTATCCCCAGATATGTAGCAATGCTTTTGGCTGATATTCAGCGGTCCTCCATCATCATGTCATGGATGACTTTCACATTTGCAGGCAAGAAAACGGAGACAGGCCTTCCATTGGGTTTCTCACTTTCAACACCAAAATGGCCAGTTTTAAAATTTACAACCCAAAGCTTAATTGCATATGAAGGGCCACTGTCCCAAAGTTTGTCACATTTCATCATAGACCTGCTTTGCACCTTTCCCTTGAAGAAACAGGAACTTGATTATGGTCCTATGCTCTTCCACACTGAATGCTTTGGAGATGCTGCCATGTTCACTTTGGACCAGAAAAAAAGGTAAGTTAAAATTATAGATAGTTGATTTTTGCATAATTGAATATAGACAAATAGACAAGCACATCCTGCAATTTACAGCTTCCTAGCTCCTTTTTGTCCGGGTAATGCTCAATACTTATTAGCCCCTGTTGTAGCACTTCTCTTCTGAGCCAAGTTATGTTTCCAAATATCAGTTTACCTCTACATATAGGAGAATAAGAATTACAAATTTGGGGACTAGGTTTTATTTTTTTTTTAATTGTAATTATTATTTTTTTTTCAAAAAAAATTTACTATACCCCTTCATGAATGTATTGAGAGTGTAGTTTCGAAAACTAGGTCTTTTGAGAGATGCTTCTTGGGTGCTTCTTATATCTTGGCACCTAAAGGCCTCTGCGAGGTTAAAAAGGTGCCTGGAAAATGTTCTAATTAAAGGGAAGCCCCAAAATGGTCACAGTATTTTTTAAAGGAGATGTCCCGCGCCGAAACGGGTTTTTTTTTTTTTTAACCCCCCCCCCGTTCGGCGCGAGACAACCCCGATGCAGGGGTTAAAAAAACCACCCGCACAGCGCTTACCTGAATCCCGGCGGTCCGGCGTCTTCATACTCACC
The DNA here is from genome assembly GCF_035609145.1 of Eleutherodactylus coqui. Classification (NCBI taxonomy): domain Eukaryota; kingdom Metazoa; phylum Chordata; class Amphibia; order Anura; family Eleutherodactylidae; genus Eleutherodactylus; species Eleutherodactylus coqui. The sequence goes on along the minus strand of NC_089845.1, from coordinate 67,039,140 downwards.
TGCTGAAGATGGCCGCCGGGATCTTCTACCTTCGTGGACCGCAGCTCTTCTGTGCGGTCCACTGCCGATTCCAGCCTCCTGATTGGCTGGAATCGGCACGTGACGGGGCGGAGCTACACGGAGCCGCTCTCTGGCACGAGCGGCTCCATAGAAGACTGCTGAAGACCCGGACTGCGCAAGCGCGGCTAATTTGGCCATCGGAGGCCAAAAATTAGTCGGCTCCATGGAGACGAGGACGCCAGCAACGGAGCAGGTAAGTAAAAAACTTTTTATAACTTCTGTATGGCTCATAATTAATGCACAATGTACATTACAAAGTGCATTATTATGGCCATACAGAAGTGTATAGACCCACTTGCTGCCTCGGGACATCTCCTTTAATTCCTGGGATAGTTCTAAAAAATGTAGTCTCAGAGTAATAAATAAATACTGAGTTAACTCTTGTTATGTTACCAGAAAAAAATTATTAAAATTGTAAACAACATTTTCAAATGTCCCCTCCACTTTGCTTAAATTCCTGTGAAACACCTAAAGAGCAAGCTGAGTTCATAAATGCCGTTTTGAACACTTTAAGGTGTGCCATTTTTACAATGTGATTTATGGGACTTTCTAATATATTGGCCCCTCAGGGCTTAGTCAGACGGGCGTTTTTTGCCGCGATTTGCGCATGCGCATGCGTCCGGCGATTTTTTAAAACCATTGCTTCGCAATGGTATCGGACACATGAGCGCTTTTTATGCGCTCGTCCGAAAAATTATAGAACAAAAAATCGCAGATCGCACCTATCTGCGATCTGCGATTCCTGTTCGCTTCTGTATATGCGCTCAATGGGGCCGGCGGCAGCAGCGCCGACCCCATTGAGAACATATAGAAGACAAATCCTTCTTCTCTGCCACAGCTGTAACAGCTGTGGCAGAGAAGAACGATCTTTGCCCATTGAATTCAATGGAGCGGCAATACAGCCGCTCCATTGAAAGCAATGGGCTGCCGGCGTGCGCGGGGTTAATTGTCGGGAAGGGGTTAAATATATAAACCCTTCCCTGCAATTCATGCTAAAATGTGTTAAAATAAAAAAAAATTGTATACTCACCTTTCCGCTGCAGCCGGAGTCCAGCCGCGGCCGCTGTCAGTTCTCCTGAACTGCTTCTCGGCACTATTCAGCCGGCGGGGCTTTAAAATCCCCGCCTGCTGAATGATCTGCTCTGATTGGTCACAGCCTGACCAATCAGAGGCCGGTTTCACTCACACACCCATTCATGAATTCATGAATGGGTGAGTGACTGCTGCCTCTCAGCGCTGAGCCAATCAGGGGCAGGTCTGACTCACATCCATTCATGAATTCATGAATGGGTGTGAGTGAGGCATGCCTCTGATTGGCTCAGCGCTGAGCCAATCAGGGGGCAGGTCTGACTCACACCCCCTTCACACCCACTGCAGGACGGCTGCCCGGAGCTGCAGGCAGAAGGTGAGAATGCAATTTTTTTTTATTTTAACACATTTTAGGATGGATTGCAGGTAAGGGCTTATATATTTAAGCCCTTACTGACAATTCATCCCGGGCTCGCCCGCAGCGCATTGCTTTCAATGGAGACGGCTGTATTGCCGTCTCCATTGAATGCAATGCGCTGGACAGCTCCGGCCCGTTTCTAATGAAATGCAGCTAGGAGCAGATTTTCGGGCGATTTGCGGGCGACTTGCGCGCACCGGTCACGCGATTTGCGGATGCGCATCCGTCATGCGATCCGCAAATCGCGGCAAAAAACGCCCGTCTGACTAAGGCCTTAGTGTCACTTCAGATTCAAATTGGTGCCAAAAAAATAGGTTTTAAATATTTTCTCGATTATTTAAATAATTGCTGTTATACTTATAAACCTGATGTAAAAAAAGTAAGGAAGAATGCTTATAAAATGTTACCAATATAAAGTGGACATATAAGAAATATTATTTATTAACTACTCTGTGTACTATGAGCATCTTTTTTACAAGCAGAAAAATTCACATTTTGATAATTGCAAATTCTTCTACATTTTCCAATAATTTTGGATTTTTTTTAAACACAAAACATATTGACCAAAATGCACCACTAACATAAAGTAGAATGTGCCATGAAAAAGCACTGTCAGAATCACTTTGAAAAATAAAAGCATTTCAAAGTTATTTGTATAGAAATTGACATGTCAAATTTCAAAAAGGCGCTGTCTCAGGAAGGGCAAAATTGACTTGGGCAGGAGGGAATTAAAGGTTGGGTGATGCTAATAAAAAGAAAAGAAACCTAAAAAAATTAAAATAAAGGTTATTCTGATTGTGACAAAAGTCATAATCAGGGACTCAGGCAAAACTATAATTGAAGGATTTGTGTCTACTGCATGTTTGACTTATAGTAAAACGATATTTTTAGGAATTGGTTTGCAATTTTTTCTGCAGACTTTTGAGACTTTCTCCACAGCTGTTCAGCACACCTAGAGCAGCACTGGATAGAGCGCATTTGAGACGTGAGCCAGGGTTGCCATAGATTGCATTGGATGGCTTGAGTAATGGGGGGGGGGGGGGCACTTCATCCAGGGCATGTTTGAGAATGGTGTTGTAATGTGCGACAACCAGATTGGGGCAAGAGAGGAGAGAGATAGGGAACAGAGAGGACTGAAAGGTCTCAGCAAAGTTTTGGGTGTGAATAACCTGAAGGTTTCTGAACATATGGTAGGTAGAAGGGTCTGGGGACATGCGAGGGAGCTTGACAGAGAAAGAGAGGAGGTTATGGTCCAAGAACGGGAGAGGGGAATTAGTAAAGTGAGAAGCAGAGATGGAGGAAGACCAAATCAAGAGCATTGTGAGCGGGAGAGGCTGTGAGTTGTGAGAGACCAAGCGAGGAGGTAAGCGATAGAAGCTGAGAGGCAGATGGGAAGATGGGGTCATTGGTTGGAATGTTAAAGTCACCTAAGATGAGAGTTGGGATTTCACAGGATAGAAAGTGGGGAAGCCAGGCAGCAAAGTGATCCAGAAACAGGCAGGGAGGACCTGGGGGTGGTAGATAACTGCTACTCGCATGGATAGCAAATGTAAAAGTCGTAGGGTATGTATCTTAAATGTTGGGAAAGTAAGTGAGAGTAATAGGGGGATGATCTGGAAAGTGCATTGTGGAGAGAGAAAAACACCTACTCTTCCACCATGACTTTTTTCTGGTGTTGGGTACGGGTGAACTGCAGGCTATTGTAAGACAATTCAGTAGGGGAGGCAGTGTAAGACTGCTCTATCCACATTTCTGTGAGAGCTAGCAGGTTTTGTAGAGATTTGGCAGTGAAAAAGTCCTGGATGGTGGCGAGTTGGTTGCATGCTGACTGGTAGTTTCAGAGCGCACATTTAAAGGAGACAGGAGAGGGTATGCAGGGACTAGTACTTGGGCTGGAAGGGTATCTCAGTGAGGCAAGTGGGGGGTAATAGATGGAAGCACTAAGGGGTGGACCGGGATTGGGAGAAATATCCCCTGCTGCTGGTAGCAGCAGGATAGAGAGGTTGAGCAGGTGGTTAAGAGATTTGTGAGGGTGGTTGTTATGTTTCTCAGTGGCGTAAGGAGGATTGAGGCGTATTAAGGAAGTCAAGAGTGCATGTGAACTGTGCATAGGCAAAGAAAGGAGAGAGGGGCTGCTATGGATAGAATGCACTGGAGGTGGGCTTTGGAAGTAGGTTTTAAAGTTAAAAGTAAAGATAAGGATAGAGGCTACAGTAGTAGTGATGGTGTTAAAGTGCAAGGTGTTTAGGACATTTATATAGCCTATCTGTCGCCTGCCCTCTCAAACTACTATGCGTAACTGTGTAGGTCACTTTATCCAACTCACTTTATACAGGTCAAACACATGCGTGGCAATGATGGTAACACTAATTTTATAAGGCAAGCTACAAGACTACAGCTGGGAGTGACTAGTTAGATTTAATTAATTAAGCAACTGGGGTCAGCATTGCATGGCTGGGCCAGAGGTTTATAGCCTTCCGTGGATAAAAAAACAATACCAATAACACTAGGAGGGTGAGTAAGTGTGAAGCAAAAGAGCATCTAAGAACGAAATTAATCTAGGCAACAGACATACCATTAACAAACAGTTAAAATATGGAGTGAACAGTGATGAGCAGCACAAAAGATTTCCGCTTGAGCTGAATTAGGGCAGCAGACATACCATTGACAAACAGTTACTACTTATCAGAAACGTTTTTAAGGGTTTGTCTACTTAGGATGCATTTTCTGCTGTGGAAAATCTGCTACAAGATTTGCCATGGATTTTTGCTGCAGATATCCACCTCTGGAACTAAGGCGTATCTCCAGAACAAAGATGCCCAGGCTCCTGTCCCACCTGTTAAAGCAGCTGCTGTGAATGGAAAAGCGGTCATGCTTGCACAGATTTTATCATTCATTTCTCTCCATTTACTCCATTTGGACCTCCATATGTAAATAGGTGCTAGTCATTGAGGTGGGATTTGTATCTGTCAGACATTTCTAGTATAAATTTGGCACATCTTGAACCTCTCTCTACAGATATAGCAGTGCTGATGCATTTCATGCTATCTCTCTACACCGATAGGGTAGCACAACTGCACTACCTGTGTAGTGCGCTGGTTATTCAAAGTGCATGGCAACAACCATGCTATGCAAATATTACTTGCTAAGTCCAATGAATATCAAGATATCAGCTGCTCCATCTATAAGTTTCCCCTGGGAATGTTACTGGTGGATATTTCAGGAACGCTATATTTTCTCTTTAGGTAGAGCAACTAGAAGGTGAGTGAGGAGACTTATAAGGCCATTCATGCTCCTCTGGGTAATATGCAAATAAGGGAGATGGAAAAATACCTGTGCGGCGCCACCTATTAGAAGTCAGCATTCTTGATGTTAGATTCTTTATACAAGCCTTGTAACAAGTCCCATTCATTGTTACAAGGCTTGTATAAAGAGTCTAATTGTCTTGTAGGAATGCTGACTTCTAATAGGGGGCGCTTCAGAGGTATTGTTCCATCTCCCTTATTTGCACATATTTGTTACATGCACTTGAGATAATGAACAATTTTGGAATTATTGAAACACTTAACTAGAGATGCATCAAAAATGTAGTTGCAATGTTACCATTACAATGTGCTATTAAGACAGTTGTTATATATTTCTTGATTTGTTTATTTTTTTAATATTAAAGACATTTTGGGGATCCAGGAAAGTTGAAATAGGCCATGCCTTGTCTATGAAGTAGCATAAATTGAAATAAAAGCCTGATATATTTTATGTAAAGATGTAAGTGTCGTTCAGCAAATATGCTGAAACCACAGATTGAATATGGGAGACTATTTTGTTCTCAAAATGTCAAAAATTCAGATATTGAAAATTGCATTATTTCACCTTATTTTCCCAGTTTTACATATAATATCACATAACTGTATAAAAAAATACACTAGTAATAAATAAAAGCCATGTCCTGAACCTTCTTCGTATTATGTAATGTTGAGTCCATAATGAAAATAGCAAGTATCAGCTTCACTATCACCTATTTCAGTTTGAGACATGTGAAAAAAACCATCATCTTTGGATTAAGCTGTACAATACAGTTCGAAGGTTATTTTAGCACTTTTCAGATACTTTATTAGATGTAGTATGTTTGTTGTAAAATCCAAACATTTGGAAAGAGTCATCAATCCTCCTCTGTGTTAAAGGGGTTCTGTGTTTCAGATCATTCATGACACACATGAGATTGCTCTTCACGGTTATAAAAAGCAAGAAAATGAAATAAAGAAGAGTGCAAATATTCTACTGTATATGTGATTTAATGCTTGACATCGATGTAGGCAATTTGGCTTTTATTGATTCCCTTGTTAAACCGATATAGTCTCCCTTTCTATATTCTTCTTCCTCTTTTCTGTACTGTAATTTACTGGAGCATTAAAAAGCAGGGTAAGCCCATTTATAGCCTTCTTACAGCTACCCACAGGGTGCCATAAATGCACAAACTGGATATAATTGAAGTGCATATTAACTTACCTTCTGGTATACAGAGAGAACATAAGCAGCCTGTTAATGTACATTGTGCTGAATTCCTTAACTTGGGGGTTGAAAATTAGTGTGTTAGAGTAATTTGGTAAGCACCTGGGAAAATTGCAAGCCTCATTTCCTGCAACACAAAATATGATTAAAAACAGAATGTATTATTATCATGGGGGTCATTTACACATAGACATCATTCTCTGATGCAAAAATGGAAATTGAAAGTTGTATATCCGTGTTAAAGTTCCGGCGTGTTAATTGTTGTCTATTACAGATCACTGAATGTATAATTTAATTATTTGCATTGTCAAGCAATGTTTTAAGTAAGACTAGTTACATTTGTGCATCTGGTGTTTTTGATAATATCATCCTACAAATATTCTCAGTGCTTTATCTTAATATCAAATTATATCTCAGATTCAAATTTAGAACTCCTACAAGACAATAAACAGTTATTCTGTATATTGCAGACATATAAATGTCATCTTATGATTTGTAGTCAAGATTTCATTTGTCAAGTAATATAATTACGCTTAAATTTCCTTTATATATGTGCCGATTCCAGAAATATAAAAGAACTCCTTCAAATATGCTTTCTTGTTACATGTAGTACAGATGTTGCCTGAATTGTTACTCTCTAGTGAGACATAGGATGTTCCATACTCAGCTGTTTTTCAATTTGGCACAAGCTGTAAGGGTGATTGTCAAACACACCAACAGATGTATGAATTCCTTCCAAAATTAAAGTTTGTATTGTAGGTGAATTCTTTATTTTTTTCCCTTAACTAAATTATGGTAGAATTACATAGGAAAGGATATTTATTGTTTGCTTTTATGCATTGAAAGTCTTCATTTTTTCTATTTTTACTGTGATACATTTTTGTTAACGAAGCTTTTCACTTGGTAAATACTAGTTTAAGAGGACCTGTCACATTTAACTTGCTGCCTATCTTCAGGCAGTATGGTATAGAGCTGGAGGAGCCGAGCAGATTCACGTATAGATTTGTGGTAAGAAATTAAGTACAACTTGTAATTTTTTTATTCTTGCTCATTCTAAGCTTAGATGTTCAATGGTGAGCAGATCTACTCAGTGACTGACAGCCATCTCTCCATGCACACTTATACAAGAAAGTAGTCAATTACTAATAAGACTGCCCACTTGACTCCTAAGTCCAAAATCAGAAGGAATTTAAATGAATGGCCAATTATTTTGGATCTTTCCCCACAAAACTACAAATCAAACCACTGAGCTTCTTCCTGAACAACTTGCATCTCACCAATCAGATTTCAGTTCAATGTGACAGGTTCCCTTTAAAGCATTTATGGTAGTCATACATAAAAGGATGATATCATATCCATTCCTGTATTGACCTGTTGGTCAAAGTAACATCCTTCAATGAAAGACAGTTGGATCACATGACATATTAGCTATGTGAATTACACATTGTCAAAAAGATCTATATACGGATATGTGGTAACCGAAACAGCAGTGGTAACAGAATGGTGATGAGTCTGTGGCAACGCAAACCAGGCTGAAGGAGGGGGAGAGATCAGCGGGGAAAAAAGATGGTAGTCATGGTGGTGTTCCTCTCTAATGGGAAAAACACTGTCTAGCCCGGGAGTACACAGTGGTAAATTTGGCAGTTCTTTTTGCATCACCATATACTGAGTCTTCACCTTTTTTATTTTTCCATCTATGGAACTATATGGGGGCATGCTTTTTGCAAGATGAGCTGACGCTTTCATTAATACCATTTTGGTCTGCATAAGACTTTTTGATCGCTTTTTATTTCATTTTTTTTATTGCAGAATAAGCAAAAACTGTGCTTTTGGCTATGTTGTCTTTTTTATGGTGTTTACCATTTTATAGTGTCAGTTGTTACAAATGCATTGATATCAAATTTATGCATTTTTTTTTTCATTTTGGACTTTTCCAATAATGAATAGAATTTTGTTCTGCGCTTTTCAGATTTATTTTATTGAGGGAAGGGGTTTGGACATTAAAACATTTTTTATTATTTTATTTTTTCACCACTTTTGTTTTTCCCACAAGGGAACTTGAAGATGCGATCATTTCATTGTTCAGATAATACACTGCACTGCTTATGGAATACTGTGCACAGGGTGGTCTAAAGGTATAGAGCCACCTTAATACATAAAAAACTGGTTAGAAATACCATCCTGTGAATAGTGTGTTGCTGAGGTAAAGGGGGCAAATCTGTAAAGGGCGGTGTCCAAAATGGTGGCCATTTTGAAATCAGCTATCATGGAAAGGAAACATACTTTTATTCCTGCCAAAGTTCTTAACAATTTTTCTATGACATGGGATACAACGATCCACTACAGGATATGCTCAATGTACTCCCATTGTTTCAAATTACAGAGGCTCGTCAGAAATGCTTGAACTGGCATCTAGGATCCACTTTTGTATGAGCATCACACTCTGGATTTTCATTGCATAAGCCCTGGATTTGACATCCCCCCACAGGTAGAAGTCCAAGGGGTGAGATCCGATGAGCACAGTTGCAGATGGACCATGGCTGTAACTTAGGGCTCATGTCCACGGGGAAAAGAAGAATTAAAATCCGCAGCGGATTTTAACTCTTCTCCCGCGCGCGGATCCGCACCCCATAGGGATGCATTGACCACCCGCGGGTAGATAAATACCTGCGGATCGTCAATAAAAGTGATTTTAAAAAAAATGGAGCATGAAAAAATCTGGACCATGCTCCATTTTCATGCGGGTCTCCCGCGGGGACGGCTCCCGCGGGCTTCTATTGAAGCCTATGGAAGCCGTCCCGATCCGCGGGACACAAAAATCACATTTTACTTACCCGCTCCGGTTCTTCTCTTCGGCGCCGCGCCATCCTCTCTCAGCCGCGGCCGGATCATTTTGCTTCGGCCCGGCGCATGCGCGGGGCACGTCACCGACGTCATCGTGCACATCCGCCGAGCCGAAGAATGAAGATCCGGCCGCGACGAGAGAATATGACGCCGCCGCGAAGAGAAGAAACGGAGCGGATGGGAGGTGAGTTTATTGTCATTTATTCTTATTTTCAGCGCTCATGTCTGCGGGGCAGGAGGGACCCGCTGCAGATTCTACATGTAGAATCCGCAGCGGGCCCGATTTTCCCCGTGGACATGAGGCCTTAAAGCCATAGTCCAACTCTGATTACTGGGGTCCCAGCTTCTGAGCCCCATGTTATTAGTTACAATATATCAACATTTCACATTAAAGTAGCAATGAAGAGAAATACAGAGTTCTGAATACACAGATGTGAAGCTTAGTGATGAGTGACATAACAGAAAAGGATTTGGCTGAAAGTTTAAGCCTGGGGGATAAAACTGTCCTGTTGTTATCAGAATGTGCTTTTTGACCTTTTCAAGACCTTTTCAAGTATAGTATGCTAACTTGTGTGCCATCAACTGATAAAAACCTCTCACTCTTCTAGGTGATTCTATACTGCTCATAAGAGTAACATTTTTGACTTATGATACCACTTCTATCAAAATTATTGTTTGATATACGGTAATTGTCTGATAATCCGGAATGATTGATAATTCCGTAAATCATATATATATATATATATATATATATATATATATATATATATATATATATATATATATATATATATATGGCATGACGTATTCGTGATAACTCACTTCTCTCTTAGCTTCATTCTCATTGGCTGGGACTGAGTCAGGATTTGAATACAGCCTCTAATTGATTATGACATGGACTGTACTGGATACCTGGTAACTGCTAATGGCATACACATGGGCTCAATTTACTGTAGTAATAAACTAACACCTCTGCATATACACCCTACACATATAAAAAGATACATATATACTAAGGAGAATCAACCGTCTGATTGGTTGTGACATGCCGACTGTCACCAAAACAACTGCAGTCTTTATCCTCACCACTGTATGACAGTAGCTGGCAATTTGGGGTACTTGGGGGAGCCATGTCATCAACTATGGCAGACAAGACCATGCATCTTGCTGCCTTTATGTGTTCTATTCACTATCAATGTAAGCACTCCTCCAGTTCACCTCCTAATGGCTTTGCCCACCTCCTTCCCCTATCCAGGCCACGGTGCCTAGCAGCTTATACATGACCCCAAGTCGCCTCATCTGTTAGATATAGGATATAGTACCCTGTCTGCCTTTTATTCAAATGCTATGATTGTTGTAAATTCTTTTTTAACAAAGGATGAAGAAAAGAAACATGTTGGCTATTAATAATGTCTGTTCAGCATACCTTGATTGCTAGTAATAATACTTATTGAATTAAAGTCTTATCTTTCATTTTGTGTTTCTTGATGTTAAGCTTTTCACAACTGTCAGACTGAAAAACAAGTTATAGATGTAATGTGGTAATGGGGTATTACTGAGACATGTCTGGAGAATGAAAAGGCTTTTAAGTCAGAGCTACACTTTCAATGCTTTGTAATTGTGAAAGACATGATCTGCCATTGTACACTTCCAATTGCCACAGCAATATACATTCTTTACCACTGATTCTACACTGAACCTACAATCTTATAATAGAAGACTGTAGATGGAAATATTTATATATGAAAAGGGCCCCTGGGTGGAGGTCGGGCCCTTTGGCAGGTTAGGAGCTGGAGGTCTGGCAAGACTCCATGTTAGAACCCGTGGGTACTGTCAGTAGTGGGCCATAACTGGCATAACAGGCCCTATTACAAGAGTACATCATGATAGACAATGGTTTGTGGCAAATGACATATTGGAGGCCTGACATTTTGCTTCTTAACTTTAATAAACAGTAAAGCATGGTAACTGAAATAGTTTCTGGATCTTATACATTCAATATTTCAGAAAGTGTGTTCTTGCACTAAACAGTCTGTTGCAAATATAACTCAAAGTTGACCTCTAATTCAAAAAGGATTACATGACAGAGGTCAATTGGCAGTAATAGTTTTTTATAAGACAAGCAAACAGTTTATCATATACAAGACTTACAGCAACTAGAGTCCCTAACTTAGTCCTGCGATATGTGAGGACTCTTTCTCTCATTTCTGGCAGCGGTGGGACACAAGTTTGTGGTAGATGTCAGGCTTCCACACAATACCTTTTTTGACTTCATGGAGATTCTCCAATAGTCAGGCACTCTTTCACAGGCTGCATGCCAGCTTCAGTACATACGCCGTACCAGAGGGCCTGGTTCAGAATCCTGTAAGCAGCCATTTCTTCCTACCTCTTCAGCAAGCAGGGCCATGCCATGGGGCCTGGTACAAAATCTCCACCAGCAGATGCTCCTCCCTTCTCACATTTCCATTAATGTACTCTACTCTGACCTCATAGAATTAATTTCTACAGTGCCCAGAACTTTCAGGACCTTTTTATACATGTGATCTCCCAACAGCCTCTAACACAATAGCATACATTTACATTGCATAAGGAACCAAAGGCAGTAACACTGAATAACCAGTATGGATCAGCCTTTGTCCATAGTTTAACACAAATATCAACATATGTACAATATTACTGGTCACCACCTGATGCCAATGTTGAGCTATAGTGATATAAAATGAGCTATGAAGCAGCAAGTTGGGCAGGTTGTGACTGAGGCAACATAGAGTGCCTGGGGAGTGTGTGTAGCCTGAATAACAGACTGTAGGCCCCAGGGAGCCAGTTCAAATAACGCAACCTGGTGAATGTCTGCGCGAGTATTGCATGGTATACTTAGAGAAGCAGCAGAGTTTGAAGCATTGAAGAGAGTCTCACACTGATCACTGAGCAGCGGTACAGTGGCAGAGAAAGGAAGTTCAAGCATGGAGCTCAGAAACAGGTTGAGTGACAGACTACAGTCCAGAGTAAGGCATGGTCTAAGCAGAGCCAGTGAGCAAAGGTGGCCAAAGAAATACTTTCAAAAACTGGGTTGACTATGAGTGCAGCAAAGTCACTATTACTCTTGATGCTTGCTCTAGTGAGGAAAACCTACAGGTCAAAGAACATACCTGGCCGGCAGGTACAGTAGGTCAACTATCAGAAGGACAGGTTATGTAGGGAGAGTAGCGGGATGCATAAACAAAGAGATAAAGAGTGTCCAAAAGCGTATGCAGAGGGTGGTAGTTAACGGTTCATATTCTGATTGGGCCACTGACACTAGTGGGGTGCCACAGGGTTCAGTATTAGGCCCCATGCTGTTCAATATATTTATCAATGACCTGATAGAGGGACTGCACAGTAAAATATCAATATTTACAGATGATATGAAATTATATAAGATAATTAATACAACGGAGTACAATGTGCGGCTGCAAATGGACCTAGATAAACTGGGGGCTTGGGTAGAAAAATAGTGAATGAAGTTCAACATCAATAAATGTAAGTTTATGCACATGGGCAGGAGAAACAGATGTCACCAAAACACACTAATTGGGGTACTGCTAGGGAACCGTGAGATGGAAAAAGACCTGGGGGTACTAGTTGACTGTAGACTCAATTGGAGCAACCAATGCCAGTCAGCTGCTGTAAAGGCAAATAAAGTTTTGTGTTGTATTAAAAGAGGCATGGGGCAAGGGATGGGAATATTCTTCTTTTACTATATAAGGCACTTGTCAACCTCACATGGAATACTGTGTACAGTACTGGACACCGGTGCTCAGGAAAAATGTTGCAGTGCTTGAGGGGTTTCAAAGAAGGGCAACTAAATTAATAAACAGAATGAGAGGACTGGAATACCCAGAGGACGGCAAAAAAAAAAAATCCAATGAGGTACAAGCCAATTTTTCTCATTTAAGGAAAAAAAATCCCATCCTTAATTCAATCTGGCAATCAGAATAATCCCTGGATCACCAACTAGAGATGAGCATGAATGCTCGTTTAAGGCTGAGCATCAGTCTTTTCGAGTAACTGATTACTCATCCGAGCACCATGCGGGGGGTGGGGGGGGGGGGGCGTGGAGCGTCAGGAAGGGGGGGGGAGAGAGAGAGATCTATCTCACTCTCCTTCCCCACTACCCCTCACCGCCCCCCCCCGCATGATGTTTGGACGAGTAATCAGTTACTCAAAAAGACCAATGCTCGCTTGAGCATCAGCCTTAAACGAGTGTGCTCGCTCATCTCTATCACCAACGCTTCTAAAGTTATTAATGATCATAGAATATAATATTGTACTGCTCAAAAAAGACGCTGAGGCCTCTTTTGAACTCTTTTTTTGAATTTGCCATCACTGCAGCCTCAGGCAAAGAGTTCCATAGTCTCACTGCATTTACAGTAAAGAACTTCCTTCTATGTTGATATAGAAACCTTCTTTCTCTAGACGCAGAAGATGCCCACTTGTTACAGTCAGAGTCCTGGGTGTAAATAGATGATGGGAGAAATCTCTGTATTGTCCCTTAATTTATTTATACATAGTTATTAGGTCTCCACTTAGCCTTCTTTTTTCTAAACTAAATAATAACCAATTTTTATAAGCTCTCTGGGTATTGTAATCCACCCATTACATTTATTGCTTTAGTTGCCCACCTTTATACCTGCTCAAGCTCCGATATGTCTGTCTTGAGTACCGCACAATATTCCATGTGTGGTCTAACCAGTGACTTGTAAAGAGGAAGGACAATGCTTTGTCCCTATACCTCTTCTGATGCACCTCGTGATCCTATTTGCTTTGGAAGCAGCTGCCTGACACTGGTCTTATGATGAAACTGCCGTACTGTTGGTATATATTACATGTCTTCATGAGTGGACCCCTTTAAACCTCTATTATCTTTCTTTAAGTTGGGTATTATAACTAGAGATGAGCGAACGTACTCGTCCGAGCTTGATACTCGTTCGAGTATTAGCGTGTTCGAGATGCTCGTTACTCGTGACGAGTACCACGCGATGTTCGAGTTACTTTCACTTTCATCTCTGAGACGTTAGCGCGCTTTTCTGGCCAATAGAAAGACAGGGAAGGCATTACAACTTCCCCCTGCGACGTTCAAGCCCTATACCACCCCCCTGCAGTGAGTGGCTGGCGAGATCAGGTGTCACCCGAGTATATAAATCGGCCCATCCCGCGGCTCGCCACAGATGCGTTCTGACAGAGATCAGGGAAAGTGCTGTCTTGCTGGAGTTGCTATAGGGAGAGTGTTAGGAGTATTTTAGGCTTCAAGAACCCCAACGGTCCTTCTTAGGGCCACATCTAACCGTGTGCAGTAGTGTGGAGGCTGCTTTTTGCAGTATTGCACTTTTTTTTTTTTTGTATATCGGCCGTGCAGAGCATTGCGCCCTGCAGTAATTATACATAGTCCAGGGCCAGTAGTGGTGGTGAGGCAGGGACAGAAGACATATTTATTGAATATAGGCAGTGGGCCTTTCCAAAAGCATTTGGGAAAAAAAATCTATTTGGGCTGCCTGTGACTGTCCTCAGTGTACTGGGTCTGTGCTGGGGGTAGTTGTCCTCCTAATTCATACGCAGCCAGCTAAGTGTTACAGCAGGCTTGCGCAAAATTATTTCCTGGCTCTGTGTTGGCTGTTACATCACCGCTGTATTCCAGTCCACAGTGCAACAGTCTGCAGTTATTTTACATACTCCAGGGCCAGTAGTAGTGAGGCAGGGACAGAAGACATATTTATTGAATATAGGCAGTGGGCCTTTCCAAAAACATTTGGGGAAAAAAATCTATTTGGGCTGCCTGTGACTGTCCTCAGTGTACTGGGTCTGTGCTGGGGGTAGTTGTCCTAATTCATACGCAGCCAGCTAAGTGTTACAGCAGGCTTGCGCAAAATTATTTCCTGGCTCTGTGTTGGCTGTTACATCACCGCTGTATTCCAGTCCACAGTGCAACAGTCTGCAGTTATTTGACATACTCCAGGGCCAGTAGTGGTGAGGCAGGGACAGAAGACATATTTATTGAATATAGGCAGTGGGCCTTTCCAAAAACATTTGGGAAAAAAAATCTATTTGGGCTGCCTGTGACTGTCCTCAGTGTACTGGGTCTGTGCTGGGGGTAGTTGTCCTCCTAATTCATACGCAGCCAGCTAAGTGTTACAGCAGGCTTGCGCAAAATTATTTCCTGGCTCTGTGTTGGCTGTTACATCACCGCTGTATTCCTGTCCACAGTGCAACAGTCTGCAGTTATTTTACATACTCCAGGGCCAGTAGTGGTGAGGCAGGGACAGAAGACATATTTATTGAATATAGGCAGTGGGCCTTTCCAAAAACATTTGGGGAAAAAAATCTATTTGGGCTGCCTGTGACTGTCCTCAGTGTTCTGGGTCTGTGCTGGGGGTAGTTGTCCTCCTAATTCATACGCAGCCAGCTAAGTGTTACAGCAGGCTTGCGCAAAATTATTTCCTGGCTCTGCTGTGCGTTCCGTAAGCGAAGTCAGCCTCCAACCACAGGCCAATAAGTGGCACATTTAATTACAGCTTTCTGTTTCTGCACTACTGGTAATACAGCATGCTGAGGGGTAGGGGTAGGCCTAGAGGACGTGGACGCGGAGGCCCAAGTCAGGGTGTGGGCACAGGCCGAGCCAGTGCGGTGGCCAGGGGTGGAGGCAGGGCCAGACCGAATAATCCACCAACTGTTTCCCAAAGCGCCCCCTCGCGCCATGCCACCCTGCAGAGGTCAAGGTGCTCTACGGTGTGGCAGTTTTTCACAGAGACGCCTGACGACCGACGAACAGTGGTGTGCAACCTTTGTCGCGCCAAGATCAGCTGGGGAGCCACCACCACCAGCATGCGCAGGCATATGATGGCCAAGCACCCCACAAGGTGGGACGAAGGCCGTTCACCGCCTCTCCCGCTGTGCCCCAACCTGCCACTGAGATCCAACCCCCCTCTGAGGACACAGGCACTACCGTCTCCTGGCCTGCACCCACACCCTCACCTCCGCTGTCCTCGGCCCCATCCAGCAATGTCTCTCAGCGCAGCGTCCAGACGTCGCTAGCGCCACTGTTTGAGTGCAAGCGCAAGTACGCCGCCACGCACCCGCACGCTCAAGCGTTAAACGTGCACATTTCCAAATTGATCAGCCTGGAGATGCTGCCGTATAGGCTTGTGGAAATGGAGGCTTTCAAAAGCATGATGGCGGCGGCGGCCCCGCGCTACTCGGTTCCCAGTTGCTACTACTTTTCCCGATGTGCCGTCCCAGCCCTGCACGACCACGTCTCCCGCAACATTGTACGCGCCCTCACCAACGCGGTTACTGCCAAGGTCCACTTAACAACGGACACGTGGACAAGCACAGGCGGGCAGGGCCACTATATCTCCCTGACGGCACATTGGGTGAATTTAGTGGAGGCTGGGACAGAGTCAGAGCCTGGGACCGCTCACGTCCTATCCACCCCCAGAATTGCGGGCCCCAGCTCGGTGCTGGTATCTGCGGCGGTGTATGCTTCCTCCACTAAACCACCCTCCTCCTCCTGCTCCTCCAACGCAACCTCTGTCTCGCAATCAAGATGTGTCAGCAGCAGCAGCACGTCGCCAGCAGTCGGTGTCGCGCGGCATGGCAGCACAGCGGTGGGCAAGCGTCAGCAGGCCGTGCTGAAACTACTCAGCTTAGGAAAGAAGAGGCACACGGCCCACGAACTGATGCAGGGTCTGACAGAGCAGACCGACCACTGGCTTGCGCCGCTGAGCCTCCAACCGGGCATGGTCGTGTGTGACAACGGCCGTAACCTGGTGGCGGCTCTGCAGCTCGGCAGCCTCGCGCACGTGCCATGCCTGGCCCATGTCTTTAATTTGGTGGTTCAGCGCTTTCTGAAAAGCTACCCACACTTGTCATACATGCTCGGAAAGGTGCGCCGGGTCAGCGCACATTTGCGCAACTCCAAGACGGACGCTGCCACCCTGCGGACCCTGCAACATCGGTTTAATCTGCCAGTGCACCGACTGCTGTGCGACGTGCCCACACGGTGGAACTCTACGCTTGTGGAATACCAACTCCAACATGGACGGCGTAGTGGGAGTCAGCCTCCTCAATTCTTTACAGAAGAGTGGGCCTGGTTGGCAGATATCTGCCAGGTCCTTGGAAACTTTGAGGAGTCTACCCAGATGGTGAGCGGGGATGCTGCAATCATTAGCGTCACCATTCCTCTGCTATGCCTCTTGAGAAGTTCCCTGCAAAGCATAAAGGCAGACGCTTTGCACTCGGAAACGGAGGGGTGGGAAGACAGTATGTCGCTGGATAGTCAGAGCACCCTCATGTCTATATCTCAGCGCGTTGAGGAGGAGGAGGGGGGAGGAGCATGAGGAGGAGGGGGAAGAGACAGCTTGGCCCACTGCTGAGGGTACCCATGCTGCTTGCCTGTCATCCTTTCAGCGTGTATGGCCGGAGGAGGAGGAGGATTCTGAAAGTGATCTTCCTAGTGAGGACAGCCATGTGTTTCGTACAGGTACCCTGGCATACATGGCTGACTTCATGTTAGGATGCCTTTCTCGTGACCCTCGCATTACACGCAATCTGGCCACTACGGATTACTGGGTGTACACACTGCTCGACCCACGGTATAAGGAGAACCTTTCCACTCTCATTCCCAAAGAGGAAAGGGGTTCGAGAATGATGCTATACCACAGGGCGCTGGTGGACAAACTGATGGTAAACTTCCCATCCGGCAGCGCTAGTGGCAGAAGGCGCAGTTCCGAGGGCCAGGTAGCAGGGGAGGCGCAGAGATCAGGCAGCATGTACAGCGCAGGCAGGCGAACATTCTCCAAGGCCTTTGCCAGCTTTATGGCTCCCCAGCAAGACTGTGTCACCGCTCCCCAGTCAAGGCTGAGTTGGCGGGAGCACTGTAAAAGGATGGTGAGCGAGTACGTAGCCGATCGCACGACCGTCCTCGGTGACGCCTCTGCCCCCTACAACTACTGGGTGTCGAAACTGGACACGTGGCCTGAACTCGCGCTGTATGCCCTGGAGGTGCTTGCTTGTCCTGCGGCTAGCGTCTTGTCAGAGAGGGTGTTTAGTGCGGCCTGGGGGAATCATCACGGATAAGCGTACCCGCCTGTCAACCGACAGTGCCGACAGGCTTACACTCATCAAGATGAACAAAGCCTGGATTTCCCCAGACTTCTCTTCTTCATCAGTGGACAGCAGCGATACCTAAGCAATACGTAGGCTGCACCCGCGGATGGAAGCATCGTTCTCTATCACCATCAAAAACGGGGACATTTTTGCTTCATCAATCTGTGTATAATATTCCTCCTGCTTCTCCTCCTGAAACCTCACGTAATCACGCCGAACGGGCAATTTTTCTTAGGCCCACAAGGCTCAGTAATATAATTTTTCTAAACAATTTTTATACGTTTCAATGCTCATTAAAGCGTTGAAACTTGCACCTGAACCAATTTTTATTTTAACTGGGCTGCCTCCAGGCCTAGTTACCAATTAAGCCACATTAACTAAAGCGATTAAAGGGGTTGTCCAGCGCCGAAACAGGTTTTTGTTTTTTTTTAACCCCCCCCCCCCCCGTTCGGCGCGAGACAACCCCGATGCAGGGGTTAAAAAAACAACCCGCACAGCGCTTACCTGAATCCCGGCGGTCCGGCGTCTTCATACTTACCTGCTGAAGATGGCCGCCGGGATCCTCTGTCTCCGTGGACCGCAGGACTTCTGTGCGGTCCATTGCCGATTCCAGCCTCCTGATTGGCTGGAATCGGCACGTGACGGGGCGGAGCTACACGGAGCCGGCATTCTACACGAGCGGCCCCATAGAAGACTGCAGAAGACCCGGACTGCGCAAGCGCGGCTAATTTGGCCATCGGAGGGCGAAAATTAGTCGGCTCCATGGGAACGAGGACGCTAGCAACGGAGCAGGTAAGTATAAAACTTTTTATAACTTCTGTATGGCTCATAATTAATGCACAATGTACATTACAAAGTGCATTAATATGGCCATACAGAAGTGTATAGACCCACTTGCTGCCGCGGGACAACCCCTTTAATGGGTTTCACCTGCCCTCTTGGTTGGGCATGGGCAATTTTTCTGAGGTACATTAGTACTGTTGGTAGACCAATTTTTTGGGGCCCTCGCCTACAGTGTAATCCAATTAATTTTTTGCCCACCTGCATTACAGCTGACGTTACATCAGCTGTGCTGGGCACTGCAATGGGATATATTTATGTACCGCCGGTGGGTTCCAGGGAGCCACCCATGCTGTCGGTCCACACGGAGTTGTAACTACATGTGTCCACTTCTAAAGAACCCCAGTCTGACTGGGGCATGCAGTGTGGGCCGATGCTCACCTGCATTAAACATGACATTACCTCACCTGTGATGGGCAATGCTATGGGATATATTTATGTGCCGCCGGTGGCTTCCTGGCACCCACCCATGCTGTTGGTCCACAGGGACTTCACAATAGGGAGTTGTACCTGCCTGTGTCTATGAATTAAAAAGCCCGGTCAGGTTGGGGCATGCAGTGTGGGCCGAAGCCCACCTGCATTTAATCTGACGTTAGCTCTGCTGTCCAGGGCACTGCAATGGGATACATTTATGTACAGCCGGTGGGTTCCAGGGAGCCACCCATGCTGTGGGTGCACACGGAATTCCCATTGCGGAGTTGGGGATTCCCAGTTGTACCTGCCTGTGACTATTTATAAAAAAACGCGGTCTGACTGGGGCATGCAGACACCTTGACAGAATGAATAGTGTGTGGCACATAGGTTCCCCATTACTATGCCCACGTGTGCAGCTCCTGATGGCGGTGGCACAGGATTTTATTTCTCATTGCTTCTGTACAGCATTGTGGGCTATCGCTCCGCCCCTTTTAAAGAGGGTCGCTGCCCAGCCGTGCCAACCCTCTGCAGTGTGTGCCTGCGGTTCCTCCTCATGGCAGACGCACTTATAAATAGACATGAGTGTGGCGTGGCATGAGGGCAGCTGAAGGCTGCGCAGGGACAATTTGGTGTGCGCTGTGGACACTGGGTCGTGCAGGGGGGGGGGGTTGGGCAGCATGTAACCCAGGAGAAGTGGCAGCGGAGTGTCATGCAGGCAGCGATTGTGCTTTGTTGGAGGTAGTGTGGTGCTTAGCTAAGGTATCCATTGCTAATGAGGGCTTTTCAGAAGTAAAAATTGTTGGGAAGGGGGGGGGGGGGGCGACTCTTGCCGCTATTGTGGCTTAATAGTGGGACCTGGGAACTTGAGATGCAGCCCAACATGTAGCCCCTCACCTGCCCTATCCGTTTCTGTGTCGTTCCCATCACTTTCTTGAATTGCCCAGATTTTCACAAATGGAAACCTTAGTGAGCATCAGCGATATACAAAAATGCTCCGGTCGCCCATTGACTTCAATGGGGTTCATTACTCGAAACGAACCCTCGAGCATCGCGAAAATTTCGTCCCGAGTAACGAGCACCCGAGCATTTTGGTGCTCGTTCATCTCTAATTATAACCCATTGACATATAACATTCTCATTTTATATACCTTAACAAACTATGGTAGATATGAACAATATATAGTATTATCCGATTATTCTATTATAGCATGTTTTACTCTTATCTTCTAACTGCTTCATTCCACATAGGAAAGAGGATAAATAGTTTTAAGTATACTTTCAGCTTTATTCCCAAAGCCTGTTGCTTACTTCTGTGCAATGAAGCCTAATAGATTGAAGGGCATGTCATCTAAAACAGTATCTTAGCTGTTTTACCAATAAGAAGAAACTGGAAGCTGAAATATTATGTCACAACATTTTAATGAATTCTCTACATTACTATTTAACATGCAGTACCATATACATTTATATATATCTCTTGCAGATAAATTATTCTTTTATTCTTCCATTTTTGAAAACGCACAAGGCAGTTGTTCAGTAATTGAGCATCACTACAAATAAAACCTGGGAAAAAGAATGTGCTGAATACAAAATATAAATGGCAATTTTTCACAGTAGGAATGTTGTAATGACATGGTTGAATAAAATAGAAAATGGTACACTTACTGTTAGTAGCAAAGGAAGGGCAATATCAATCAATATTAAAGCCATTTAGAAAGCAGCTGTAGAAGAGAGATGCATCTTAATGTACAGTTTATTATCTCTTTAGTTAGTACATTATCCCACAAAGTTGTTTAAAATTACTTCTTTCTGAGGATCATTAAACAGTCTGCAAAATATTATACACTGCTTAGGATACTCCATTTGTTAAGGATTGCCTTCTTGCTTCCAGTACACTGCCACATCTGTTGAATACAAAATGATGCATCAAAATAGATTGTTAGAAATCACATTATGTGCAAGGTTCTATGAAGTCCCTGGGTGTCAATAAAAAATTAGTATGTGGATGTTTCTATGGTAAATAGATTTCAATTTGTTTACAGAAATTCCTGCGTTATGGATATACTCTGCATCATAAGCAAACAATATTAGTAATGATTTCAGATGTGGATGGCAAGGTAACAAAAGATACTCTAAAAGCATGCAAAACTTAAAGTGTAGTAATAAGAGACAATCATATGCAATATACAGGCATTAGGATGCTATAGACAGACATTAAGTTCTGGTTTCATTTAATAAAAGGCCCCAAACTTTTGCACTTGTCCTAAATACTGCATAAAGATCATAATATGACAGCAATTAGGCTTATTCATTTGAAGTCAGTGCTGTAGCAATAACATAGAAGGCTAAAATTGATACACAGTAGGGGAAATATTTCATTTTGGTTGGATAATACAGCGGTACCTCGGCTTGCGATCTTCTTGACTTGCGAGCAGGCTCTCTCCCAAATTTTTGCTCTGATTTAAAAGCAAAAATTCAGGTTATGAACTTGCTCGTAAGTCAGGAAGCTCCCAAGCTGAGGCTCGGGGGGTCTAATACTCACCTAACGCTGGCGTTATGGCCCTCGCAATGGTCTGCGGCGCTGCTGCAGGCTGCCGCGTCCTCCTCCATGCTGACAGAGCATTTCTTCCTGGAAGCAGAGCTTGAATACCTCGCCTCCAGCCAGCTAATGCTCTTATTGGTTAATCCAGCTCAGCGTCAGCCAATGAAAGCCGTGGCTGGATTAACTAATCACAGGAGGATGCGGCGGCCTGCAGCAGTGCCGCAGACCATCGCAAGGACTGGAACGCCAGCGGTAGGTTAGTACTGATATTTGGTTTTTTTACATGTAGTGTAGTTAGTTTCACCGTTGAAATGGATTGAAACGCCATTAATCCGTAACGCATTAATGGCGTTTTAATTAATTTCAATGGGGAAAAGCGATTTGACATTTTGGGTTAAGAGCTCCGTCACAGAATGAATTACACTTGTATGCCAAGGCACTACTGTATGTTGAATTGAATTTGTGTTAAAGCTGATCTATTGGTTATGTTACCCTATCTAGGGGCAGTATATAATAGAGAGGGGGATGCTGAGCTTGGTGATATTTAGTTTTCTATGATTTGATTCCTTCTTTTCCAAAAAATAGTAAAGGTTTATATGCTGCTGGGATTCATATTGAAAGCTTGTGAGTCCTGCTTCACCTAACTGACAGCATGATTGAGAGCATTTCTCGTATGAGTTTTTATACAAGGGTTGCTGTTTGTCACTTAGTGTGGGCAGGGGAAGCAGGACTCGCAGACTTTTTCTGCCTGTCCTAAACGTATTAAAAGAGTACATTAGTTTCAGCAAATAACAGTTATTAATTACATAATAAAAAGTTTAAAACTTTTCAGAATATACTGTATGACTTTCTGTATCAATTCCCCATGGCAATTCTTTCAACAACTTTTCCAAGCATAATTTAGTGTCCATTATAATATGTTCGGCTTCAAACAGTACCCCTGCCTTTCCTTTTTTGTGATTTTTATTACATTCTCAGTCACAGTTTATATTTTTTTTAAATCCTAAAATCCTGCATTTATCACACTGACCACATAGCCTAATACTATTCTGAAGCTGTCTTTACAACTTTACAGAAGTCATGTCAATAACAGTACAGGCAGGAGTACACTGAAAAGAAAACACATGTATGTAGATAACACAGGATTCACCATTCACAATCGGTATAACCTGTGACTATTTACCCCCCTCCCCTATTACCTTTTTACTTGTCACAGAACATGCATAGAAATTTTTTTTTCCAAATTCATATCCTCGTTTTGTTAAAACTTATCAATCTTTAATAAATTCTGCTGCAAATGATACGATGATTTTTGGCTCTATTTTTTCTTAATTGGTTGAATAGGGTTTGGTGTTATGACCGATTTGGTGGGACTTGGATTGTATGCACATAGTACAGTAATGGTCGTGTCCCACTTACTGCATAGTGCCTGTGCTTGGGACTTACCTGTAGGGTTAATTATACATCTTTATTAATTCATCACCCGTATATACCGTTGGGTGGCATGTATGAGGCACTTGAGACATTTATAGTCTCTTTATATACCATAACTTGTAATTAGGTCCCTTTGATGTATACACATCCTTGTACTGATGTACAATTTGAATGTGTCTATGAATTGGGACACCTTATATGGCATTACCTGTTTAGCCTAATGATACAAGATACATAGTATGCAGCACTTACATTTAATATTCGAGCATAATAAAAATATATGGAACATTTTGTGAGAATGGAATACAGATATACATATGAAATTATGCAACTACATTATAAGTAACAATTGGATACTATGCATTGGGATTGATAATTCAGAGGATATATTGCTATTTTGTTGGCCATACAGTTGGGCTGCGTTAGATAATGTTGTTTTTATGACGATGCTCAGGTACTGAGACTTGCGGTATATGTGGCACGCATGCGCTGATCATGACGCTGTAGGGGCTGATACTCTGAGTGTCATGGACTTTTGCGCCTGTGCTGTGGCTCTTCATTGAGCGAATGAGTTGCTGTGATGCCGTGTTCTTGCGGTCACGGTACTCCCGCGCATGCGCCGTGCGACGGCGATGTGGTTCCCTGTGACGCGGTATTCCCGCGTGTCTTGTATTTGCACGCATGCGCCCATTGGACTTTACTATACACAGCTGAGTTTCTGCTTCACTGGATGCCTGCAGTTTCTGCTTCACTGGATGCCTGCATATAACAGGGATGGTATGTGGTGGAGGCGAGGCAATCAGGGACACAGGATCTACACATGATGTCAAGGTGTGTCTCACAATGTTATTGGTTAATTGAAAGATTTACTGCCTTATAAATAGTATGTATTTGTACTTGTATGTATAAGCTTGAGGAAGGCCACTATGGCCGAAACGTCGCTGTCTATGTGATGGGGCAATAAAAGTCTTTGTGCTCTTCACATCCATGCATGCTGCCGGCTATTTCTTTTATTAGAACATGCATAGAATAGTCTCCTATACGAGTCAATGGGTCAGCTACTATCCATTATGTGAATGGCCCATGAAGCTGCTGTAAAGCATATCTGTAAATGCTGTTCAATGTAGCTAAGGAAAGATGGCAGCTGCCAGAGGCATGCACAGATAATAGAATAAAAAAATCGTACAATCAGAAAATGAAAACAGATTAAAAAATGGAAAATGATTCCCTATTGAGCTTTAATTACTACTAAAAAATATATATAGAAAAAAAGTGATGGATTGTCTAATAAGCCTAATTCTGAGGCACCTGAGAGGGCTTGTTAAAGCGAAAGTGTGCCTCTCAGAAAAGGCTGAACCTGGCATAGAGAGACAGGCAGCACCAAAAGGCTTGTGGAGCTATACGGTACTGACAGCAAGGCACAACAAGGTATGAGATACACCCTGTGTTGACATATGCTATGTGAAGAAGTCAAATGCTGTGTGACATTTTGTTATGAAGAAGCACAATAAAGCTGGCAGGAACCAGATTCAAAAGAAACCTTGTTGTGGAAGGGAATTTGCTCGATGTGCCACCCATTCTATGTTGAAAAATGGTGGTCCCAAGGCATGACTAATCCCCAAAGTGTCACAAATTTGTGGAGGATACAGGTATCATGTTGCTAGGCCAACTGCAGGATGTCCTGTTGGCATTAGGGACCAAATTGGCTTATGTCCTGAAAAAATCTGTTGCTATTCTAGAATTTAAAAGTCTAGCAGTCTGGTTTGAAAGAATCTCTGAGAAAGAGAGAGAGAGACACGCACCGAGACGGATAGAAAAGAGACTACATTCTCTGCTGAATTGAAGTCTGTCTCTGAGGATAGAGAGACACATAGATGGTGATTGGCTGAGTTATAAAAGACTGGTTCTGTTGAGGAAAAGAGACTGCTGTTAGAAATTGACTGTTGCTGCTGTTCAAAATTATTTACCATCAGGGAACTCCTCAAACAGATGGTGCAACTGAATGCTGAGATGCTGAAAACATATGCCAAGCAAAAGGAGAATAACCAAAGGTTCCTGGCAAAGATTACAGCCAAGCAAGATGCTACAGGTGCACAAGCAGAAGGGTTCAAGCCAAGTGTGTCTTATACAGGGTTTAAGGCGTTTTTCTGTCTGGAGGACTAGAAGAATGTATGTATGGATGTCCTGTTCCAAAAAATGTCAAATATTTCCCCCAGCTGTTTGCTGGATAATAAAGAGACAAGTGTGCTGAGGCGGAATGACATGGTTGCTAAAGAAGACCACTATCAACAGCAGAATGAGCAATGTCCCAATTTGCAGAATGTTATGGCTACTAAGTGTAATCAAGCTAAACAGGAGGTGACTGCTGCTATTGAGAGCTATGTTGGAGGTGTAAAAGAGTGTATTGTTGTGCACCTGATTTTCCTCTGGCCCAGAAGCCATAAAAAGTGATAAAGAACGTTCCTGAGCTGATGGTAGGTCAAGTCTCGCTGTCAGGTAGTCTGAACAGCGATCAGAATGGATTGTCAGTGTGTGCAGAGAAGCTAGCAAACAAGAAGAGTTCTGGGAGTTGTGAGAACATTCTAATGTCTGTTGAGAATACAGCAAAGACTTTAAAAGGCATTGAATGGACTAAATATTGAAATTGTATTGCATGATATTTATTTCAACTATGTGTAGTGCAGTCTGCACAGTGTGAATTAACTTCTAAATAAAATAAAGTCAAATCAGATGAGAAAAGTAACTTGTGTGCCCATAGGAGTCATGATAACTAGCAATAGCGAGAGTGTTTCATATGATAAACGTGCTGTTACCAATAATAACCCAATAAATACTTTTGCAATGATTGTTTTGGGTGAAATTGACATGGTTACTAGTAGCAACCAGCTGACTCCTGCACCTACAGGTGATAGAAAACTGTATGGGATATGTGTTGCTGAGATAGATGTAGTTAACTTAAGGCCCATTTACACCAGCCTATGATTGCTAAAAAATCGCTAATCGGCGATCGCTTTTATGATATTTGGTGCGTGTAAATGTGTGCCCATCATGCACTTTTCGGGCACTGTAGCTGATCATTAAATTCAACCTAACCTAAATATCGTCCTTCACTCTTATCAGCAGTTCTCCATGGGGAGTGCTGATAGCATTGTTTCCCATGGAGAACAAAGGATCTGATCGGAGATAATAACCCTTAGGCTATTAACTGCGATCAGCAAAGGCTTCATTTGCACACCTAATTAGTACTTAAGTAGTTGAGTAGCTACTTAATACCTTATGCAAAATAATCGCTCAAAGCTGGCACTCAAACTGTCATTTGAGCGATCTTTGAGCGATCATTGGGCCGTGTAAATGGGCCTTTAAGCTACCAGATGAAAGTAAGCATGGTTCTTGAGGATAATGTTGACCCAGGTGATATTCTATGATTACCATTGACAACAGAGGTAATCCTGAACTTTTGGCTACAGTTGCTGAAGTTCCATAAGAGAGAAAGGCAAAGAGTGTTAATCAATTGTGTGTTAATGTAGAAATCACATATAATGAGTCTATTGAAGTGTAACAATTGTGGTATAACGAAAAGCATAATTTACAGAAGCCTAATGAAAATGAGGTTAAATTTCACTATTCAGACTAGGATAAAGTTAATGTAAGTGATAATGAGAGTAATGAGTGGCCTAGTGAGGTAAAAACAACCTTGTCAATGTAAGGGGTAGATATGAAAAAGAAAATGAAGGACAGTATTGTATTGAAGCTGAAGATCAATAGTGTGAAGAGAATTAAGCCATTTACGACAAGCTTAAGAAGATGAAAACTAGACTTCAGGATGAGTAAGAAGATGTTGGGTTGGAGCTTGACCACCTACTTCGGATTGTGTCCAGCTCAGAGAAGAAGCAGGAAAACTGTAAGGAGATGTGAGGAGATGCTTTTGACGGTCAACAGACAAAGATTATTGGCAAAAAAATAAGCTGCCATGTTGAATTCTCTCGCAGAAAAGGCTTATTGGCAGAGGAAGAAGCCACATTATGGAGGGCTGAAGAAGGAAGGCTCCTGAATGAAAAACGGGCTGCCATTAATGAAGCCACATGGTTGAAATCAGAGTCAGAGTTAGCTTTGAAGGAGAAGGAAGCTGAGAATGAAAACCCCTGAAGATTAGCAAAAGATGAAGCTGATTAAAGAAAAGTACTGGAAGAGTGAACAGCTCAATACAAACAAGATTTTAAAGAGAAAATCCTGTTATTGAAATAAATCTTTAAAAAAGTAAGAGGGAAAGGCAAAATAAGATGGTAGATGAATTACTGAAGCAAAAAAAAACTGATAGAAGATGAGTTGTTACAAGTTGAAATGCAGATAAAAGAGGCCATTGAAGTAAAGAATTAGAAGGGATCAACAAGTAGTTGTGCATGGAATTGCAAGACCTTGTTAGTGTCAAACATGATGCTGAAAGAAATGCTTAGGAACTAGAAATGTTTAAGAAAGTGTTCAAACAGTGAGTAGAAGAAATAAAGACTCAGTTGGAGTAATTTGAAGTTGAGTTACAAGCCACAAAGAGTGCCATGTTCTGCTTAGAAAGTTACCTACAAGCTATACAGGAACAGTTTGAGAATAATCAAAAAGATGTGAAATGACAAGTTGGCTCTGCAAACAAAGGTAGAGAAGAAGACTTCAAACAATGGTGCAAATTGCAGGCACAAATTGAGGATTGCCAAAGAGAATTGTAAAGCGAAAGAGAATTTGATAAAATACTGGTGATGATGTGCAACACTCTAAGCTAGTTGAAAGTTAAAGGTCCAAGATGCGATAGTGACAGCACTTCTTTTTTATTTAGCAACATAAATGAATTAGCAATTGAATACGCGTTTCGGGGGCGAGCCACTTCGTTAGTTCGGCGAATTGAACATGGCAGGATGCCTGGGAGTGACACCATTCCAAAGATTTTTAGATCTTCTAGAAGTTCTGTATGTGACAGGGAGGAAAGAAGTGAGTCACATCTTGGACCTTTAGCTTTTAACTAGCTTAGAGTGTTGCACCTTCACCACCAGTATTTTACCACATTCTCTTTCGCTATACTCACGCCCACCTTGGTGGAGCATTATTTGGTTGGCAGCACCTCCATCATTTAAAACACTTTTTACTCCAGAATCATTTCACCACTTTCACTGGGTCTTGCTGCATCCTCCTTTTTTATCTTTGCTACTCAGAAAGAGAGTTGTAAGACACTAAAGCAGTGTTTCCCAAACTCCAGTACTCACGACTCCCCCAATAGGTCAGGTTTTCAGAATTTCCTTGTTATTGCACAGGTGATGTAATTTATTGTCAGCACCTTAGACACTGCCACAGCTTTTCTCTTTATGACATATATTCAAAGCATGACCTATTGGGAGGCCATGAGGACTGGAATTTGAGAAACACTGTATTAGAGCATCCAAAGTTGACATTTTGGGTCAGTTTAAAGAAGGTGAGAAGAAACTGAGAAGTCTGGAAGCAGAGAAAATCCATATGCAAGATGAAAATAGAGATAAAGGCAGAGCATGGGTGTGAACCAGAAATGCCGTTAACCCCTCCTTCTGAGAAGTCCAATAGTAAGCTGACAAGAAAAGCAAATCAGTCAAAACAAATTGTTGTTATTGTTCCAATGAAGGATAAAAGTACATAAGCAATTGCAAAGAACATGATCCAAGTGGTAAAAAAGATTGTCCGGAGACTAAAAGAGAGTAGTACATATGAAAATGGTTGTGTTATAGCACAGAATCATATAGACACAAGTGATGTGCCAAATGATATTAATAGTAATGCTCCAATAGTTATGGTAAAGAGTGAAATAGACACAAGTGATGTGTCCAGCAATGTTCACATGGTTATGACTGTGCTGTATGATGCTGCCATGCTTGAGATGAAGACTGGGGAAGGTAATCCCCCCCCCCCCCCCAAAAAAAAGCCTTGTACAGCAGGTGCCAGCAAGATGGCCAGAGAAAGACTGAGGAGAGCCTGTAATGGGTCACAGATTGAGAATGTACAAGTGCTTGAGGTGGAAGCACTTAATAATGTTGGGAAGGCTAAAATTTTAAATTTCTATTTTGTGTTTATTTTCTGTCAGAAAGTAGATGTAACCTCAACTGATCTTCCCTGTGTTATTGAAGAAATAAAATAATGCAGGCTATTTATAAGCAGAAAGATGGTGAGGGAAGACATATCTAACTTAACCCCTTAGTGACCAAGCTTTTTTTTTGTTTTTCAATTTAAATTTTTTCCTGCCCCCTTTTAAAAAATCGTAACACTGCAGCTGTATGAGAGCTTGTTTTTTGCAGGACGAGTTGTATTTTTAAATCATACTATTTGATATACCATATAATGTACTGAAAAACTTCAAAAAAATTCTAAAAGGAGGGAAATAAAAAAAATGAAATTCCGCCATCTTTCGGTGCATCTTGTTTCCACGGTGCATAAACTGCAACAAAAATGACATGATAACATTATTCTATGGGCAGTATGATAACTACGATACCAAACTTACATAACTTTTTTTTGCTGCACTACTTGTATTTTTTTCAAAGATATTTAATTTTTTTAAATTATTTTCTGTCACCACCTTCTGCGTGCAATAGCATTTTTATTTTTCCGTCGATATAGATATGTGAGGGCTAATTTTTTTGTAGGAAGTCCTGTAGTTTGTGCCAGTACCATTTTGGTATACATACAACTTTTTGTTCACTATATATTGCATTTTTTCTTGGAGACAGGTTAACCAAAAAAGCCCATTTCCGGCGTACTTTATTTTTTTTCTAACGACGTTTATCATGTGCGGTAAATAATGCGTTACTTTGATAGATTGGACTTTTATAGATGCAGCAATACCAAATATGTATTCTTGTTTTATTATTTAGATTCTCTTATTATAAATATGGCAAAAGTTTTGGTTTCTTTTTACTTTTATTGCTTTTTTTAAAGAATTTGTAAAACTTTATTGATCTTAATTAGAGATGAGCGAGCACCAAAATGCTCGGGTGCTCGTTATTCGAGACGAATT
Source organism: Eleutherodactylus coqui (assembly GCF_035609145.1). Classification (NCBI taxonomy): domain Eukaryota; kingdom Metazoa; phylum Chordata; class Amphibia; order Anura; family Eleutherodactylidae; genus Eleutherodactylus; species Eleutherodactylus coqui. Next base: position 67,008,885 of record NC_089845.1, on the reverse strand, counting down.
TTTCGCGATGCTCGAGGGTTCGTTTCGAGTAACGAACCCCATTGAAGTCAATGGGCGACCCGAGCATTTTTGTATTTCGCCGATGCTCGCTAAGGTTTTCATGTGTGAAAATCTGGGCAATTCAAGAAAGTGATGGGAACGACACAGCAACGGATAGGGCAGGCGAAGGGCTACATGTTGGGCTGCATCTCAAGTTCACAGGTCCCACTATTAAGCCACAATACCGGCAAGAGTGGGCCCCCCCCTCCCAACAACTTTTACTTCTGAAAAGCCCTCATTAGCATGGCATACCTTAGCTAAGCACCACACTACCTCCAACAAAGCACAATCACTGCCTGCATGACACTCCGCTGCCACTTCTCCTGGGTTACATGCTCCCTCCCACCCCCCCCCGCGCACGACAGTGTCCACAGCGTACACCAAATTGTCCCTGCCCAGCCTTCAGCTGCCCTCATGCCACGCCACCCTCATGTCTATTTATAAGTGCGTCTGCCAGAGGAAAAGCAGGCACACACTGCAGAGGGTTGGCATGGCTAGGCAGCGACCCCCCAAAACAAGGGGCGGGCCGATAGTCCACAATGCTGTACAAAAGCAATGAGAAATCCAATCCTGTGCCACCTCCATCTGGAGCTGCACACGTGGGCATAGCAATGGGGAACCTATGTGCCACACACTATTCATTCTGTCAAGGTGTCTGCATGGCCCAGTCAGACCGCGCTTTTTTAGAAATAGTCACAGGCAGGTACAACTCCGCAATGGGAATTCCGTGTGCACCCACAGCATGGGTGGCTCCCTGGAACCCACCGGCGGTACATAAAAAAATCCCATTGCATTGCCCATCACAGCTGAGGTAATGTCGTGGTTAATGCAGGTGGGCTTCGGCCCACACTGCATGCCCCAGTCAGACTGGGGTTCTTTACAAGTGGACAGATGTAGGTTAAACTCCGTGTGCACCTACAGCATGGGTGGCTCCCTGGAACCCACCGGTGGTACATAAAAAAATCCCATTGCATTGCCCATCACAGCTGAGGTAATGTCGTGGTTAATACAGGTGGGCTTCGGCCCACACTGCATGCCCCAGTCTGACTGGGGTTCTTTACAAGTGGACAGATGTAGGTTAAACTCCGTGTGCACCTACAGCATGGGTGGCTCCCTTGAACCCACCGGTGGTACATAAAAAAATCCCATTGCATTGCCCATCACAGCTGAGGTAATGTCGTGGTTAATGCAGGTGGGCTTCGGCCCACACTGCATGCCCCAGTCAGACTGGGGTTCTTTACAAGTGGACAGATGTAGTAACAACTCCCTGTGGACCCACAGCATGGGTGGGTGCCAGGAAGCCACCGGCGGTACATAAATAAATACCATTGCATTGCCCATCACAGCTGAGGTAATGTCGTGGTTAATGCAGGTGGGCTTCGGCCCACACTGCATGCCCCAGTCAGACTGGGGTTCTTTAGAAGTGGAAACAGATGCATTTACAACTCCCTGTGGACCGACAGCATGGGTGGGTGCCAGGAAGCCACCGGCGGTACATAAAAAAATCCCATTGCCTTGCCCATCACAGCTGAGGTAGTAATGTCGTGCTTAATACAGGTGGGCTTCGGCCCACACTGCATGCCCCAGTTTGACTGGGGTTCTTTACAAGTGGACAGATGTAGGTTAAACTCTGTGTGCACCTACAGCATGGGTGGCTCCCTGGAACCCACCGGCGGTACATAAATATATCCCATTGCAGTTCCCTACTCAGCAGAGCTAACGTCAGATACAATACAGGTGGGCTTCGGCCCACACTGCATGCCCCAGTCAGACAGGTAATATGTACCTTAACAGTAACCTCGTTGGTGGTAATGTGGTGGTGACTGCGGACCTAGTAGCGCGGTTTTATGTAGTTGGTTTTCGGAATGTGGCCAGGATTAAGTGGGCCGTGGCGGGGGGATGGTGGTGGTGCTCTCTTGTTGTGTCGTTAAAGGTGAAATTCTTGGACTGCCACCAGACGGACCACTGCAAAGGTATTTGCCAAGAATGTTTTCATTGTTGGAGGAGGAGGGGGATGTTTTGGAGGCACTATGTGTCCTCTACACGTGTCCGTGGTTATATGCACCTTAACAGTAACAGCGTTGGTGGGAAATGGCCTCGCCGCCATCATGTCTTTGTGAAGCCTCTGTTTCCACACCCCAGTGACATACCATTAGCAGCGGTATAGGCAGAGCCCAGAATTATTAACATTTCAGCCGTAGCATTAGGGACAGGCCCCACTAACATATCACTAGCAGCAGTATAGGGGGAGCGCAGTCTTAGTTCCATTTCAGTAATAGTAGCACTCAAGACAGGCCCCAGTAACATTCCCATTGCAGCAGTTTAGGGAGATAACAGTCTCTTTCACATTTCAGTAGCTGCAGTATAGACAAGGCCCCAGTTACATTTATGTAGCTAAAGTGTAGGCCAACCCCACACACCTTTCTGTACCATGAGTGCAGGCGAAGAACATAGAAATTACTATGATTACACTGTAGGTGAGGGCCCAAAAAAATTGGTGTACCAACAGTACTAATGTACCTCAGAAAAAATTGGCCATGCCCAACCAAGATGGCAGGTGAAACCCATTAATCGCTTTGGTTAATGTGGTTTAAGTGGTAAAACTAGGCCTGGAGGCAGCCCAGTTTAACGAAAAATTGGTTCAAGTTAAAGTTTCAACGCTTTTAGGAGCATTAAAACGTATAAAAATGGTTTAGAAAAATTATATGAGTGAGCCTTGTGGCCCTAAGAAAAATTGCCCGTTCGGCGTGATTACGTGAGGTTTCAGGAGGAGGAGCAGGAGGAGGAGGAATATTATACACAGATTGATGAAGCAGAAATGTCCCCGTTTTGGATGGTGATTGAGAACGATGCTTCCATCCGCCGGTGCAGCCTACGTATTGCTTAGGCATCGCTGCTGTCCGCTGGTGGAGAAGAGAAGTCTGGGGAAATCCAGGCTTTGTTCATCTTGATGAGTGTAAGCCTGTCGGCACTGTCGGTTGACAGGCGGGTACGCTTATCTGTGATGATTCCCCCAGCCGCACTAAACACCCTCTCTGACAAGACGCTAGCCGCAGGACAAGCAAGCACCTCCAGGGCATACAGCGCGAGTTCAGGCCACGTGTCCAGCTTCGACACCCAGTAGTTGTAGGGGGCAGAGGCGTCACGGAGGACGGTCGTGCGATCGGCTGCGTACTCCCTCACCATCCTTTTACAGTGCTCCCGCCGACTCAGCCTTGACTGGGGAGCGGTGACACAGTCTTGCTGGGGAGCCATAAAGCTGTCCAGGGCCTTAAAAAGTGTTGCACTGCCTGTGCTGTACATGCTGCTCGATCTCCGCACCTCCCCTGCTACCTGGCCCTCGGAACTGCGCCTTCTGCCACTAGCGCCGTCGGATGGGAATTTTACCATCAGCTTGTCCGCCAGGGTCCTGTGGTATAGCAAAACTCTCGAACCCCTTTCCTCTTCGGGAATGAGAGTGGAAAGGTTCTCCTTATACCGTGGGTCGAGCAGTGTGTACACCCAGTAATCCGTAGTGGCCAGAATACGTGCAACGCGAGGGTCACGAGAAAGGCATCCTAACATGAAGTCAGCCATGTGTGCCAGGGTACCTGTACGCAACACATGGCTGTCTTCACTAGGAAGATCACTTTCAGGATCCTCCTCCTCCTCCTCCTCAGGCCATACATGCTGAAAGGATGACAAGCAAGCAGCATGGATACCGTCAGCAGTGGGCCAAGCTGTCTCTTCCCCCTCCTCCTCATCCTCCTCATGCTCCTCCTCCTCCTCCTCAACGCGCTGAGATATAGACAGGAGGGTGCTCTGACTATCCAGCGACATACTGTCTTCCCCCGCCTCCGTTTCCGAGCACAAAGCATCTGCCTTTATGCTTTTCAGGGAACTTCTCAAGAGGCATAGCAGAGGAATGGTGACGCTAATGATTGCAGCATCGCCGCTCATCACCTGGGTAGACTCCTCAAACTTTCCAAGGACCTGACAGATGTCTGCCAACCAGGCCCACTCTTCTGAAAATAATTGAGGAGGCTGACTCCCACTGCGCCGCCCATGTTGGAGTTGGTATTCCACTATAGCTCTACGCTGCTCATAGAGCCTGGCCAACATGTGGAGCGTAGAGTTCCACCGTGTGGGCACGTCGCACAGCAGTCGGTGCACTGGCAGATTAAACCGATGTTGCAGGGTGCGTAGGGTGGCAGCGTCCGTGTGGGACTTGCGGAAATGTGCGCAGAGCCGGCGCACCTTTACGAGCAGGTCTGACAAGCGTGGGTAGCTTTTCAGAAAGCGCTGAACCACCAAATTAAAGACGTGGGCCAGGCATGGCACGTGCGTGAGGCTGCCGAGCTGCAGAGCCGCCACCAGGTTACGCCCGTTGTCACACAAGACCATGCCCGGTTGGAGGCTCAGCGGCGCAAGCCAACGGTCGGTCTGCTCTGTTAGACCCCGCAGCAGTTCGTGGGCCGTGTGCCTCTTATCTCCTAAGCTGAGTAGTTTCAGCACGGCCTGCTGACGCTTGCCCACCGCTGTGCTGCCACGCCGCTTGACACCGACTGCTGGCGACGTCCTGCTGCTGCTGACACATCTAGATTGCGAGACAGAGGTTGCGGAGGAGGAGGAGAAGTGTGGTTTAGTGGAGGAAGCATACACCGCCGAAAATACCACCACCGAGCTGGGGCCCGCAATTCTGGGGGTGGGTAGGACGTGAGCGGTCCCAGGCTCTGACTCTGTCCCAGCCTCCACTAAATTCACCCAATGTGCCGTCAGGGAGATGTAGTGGCCCTGCCCGCCTGTGCTTGACCACGTGTCCGTTGTTAAGTGGACCTTGGCAGTAACCGCGTTGGTGAGGGCGCGTACAATGTTGCGGGAGACGTGGTCGTGCAGGGCTGGGATGGCACATCGGGAAAAGTAGTGGCGACTGGGAATTGAGTAGCGCGGGGCCGCCGCCGCCATCATACTTTTGAAGGACTCCGTTTCCACAACCCTATACGGCAGCATCTCAAGGCTGATAAATTTCGCTATGTGGACGGTTAACGCTTGAGCGTGCGGGTGCGTGGCGGCGTACTTGCGCTTGCGCTCAAAGACTTGCGCTAGCGACGGCTGGACGGTGCGGTGCGAGACATTGCTGGATGGGGCCGAGGACAGCGGAGGTGAGGGTGTGGGTGCAGGCCAGGAGACGGTAGTGCTTGTGTCCTCAGAGGGGGGTTGGATCTCAGTGGCAGGTTGGGGCACAGGGGGAGAGGCAGCGGTGCAAACCAGAGGCGGTGAACGGCCTTCGTCCCACCTTGTGGGGTGCTTGGCCATCATATGTCTGCGCATGCTGGTGGTGGTGAGGCTGTTGGTGGTGGCTCCCCGGCTGATCTTGGCGCGACAAAGGCTGCACACCACTGTTCGTCGGTCGTCAGGCGTCTCTGTGAAAAACTGCCAGACCTTAGAGCACCTCGGCCTCTGCAGGGTGGCATGGCGCGAGGGTGCGCTTTGGGAAACAGTTGGTGGATTATTCGGTCTGGCCCTGCCTCTACCCCTGGACAGCCCTGCTGCTGCCCTTGCCTCCCCCTCTGAAGACCTGTCCTGAGTAGGCGTTGCAAACCAGGTGGGGTCAGTCACCTCATCGTCCTGCTGCTCTTCCTCCGAATCCTCTGTGCGCTCCTCCCTCGGACTTACTGCCCTTACTACTACCTCACCGATAGACAACTGTGTCTCATCGTCATCGTCCTCCTTACCCACTGAAAGGTATTGAGACAGTTGCCGGAAGTCCCCAGCCTCATCCCCCGGACCCCGGGAACTTTCCAATGGTTGGGCATCAGTGACGATAAACTCCTCTGGTGGGAGAGGAACCACTGCTGCCCAATCTGAGCAGGGGCCCGAGAACAGTTCCTGGGAGTCTTCCCGCTCCTGAGCATGTGTCATTGTAGTGGAGTGAGGAGGCTGGGAGGAAGGAGGAGCAGCAGCCAGAGGATTCGGATTTGCAGCACTGGACGGCGCAGAACTGTGGGTGGATGATAGGTTGCTCGAAGCACTTTCTGCCATCCACGACAGGACCTGCTCACACTGCTCATTTTCTAATAAAGGTCTCCCGCGTGGACCCATTAATTGTGCGATGAATGTGGGAACGCCAGAAACGTGCCTCTCTCCTAATCGCGCAGCAGCCGGCTGCGATACACCTGGATCAGGAGCTCGGCCTGTGCCCACACCCTCACTTGGGCCTACGCGTCCTTGGCCGCGTCCACGTCCTCTAGGCCTACCCCTACCCCTCAGCATGCTGTATTACCAGTGATTTGATTTCCCAGCCAGGAAAGAAATTGGCGCAAGCCTGCAGGCCAAATAGAATTTTTGCCCTTTTTTTAAAAAGGAAAGGCCCACTGACTATATTCAATCAATAATGTGTTGTGGCCCTGCTGTGTGTCACAGAACTGCAGTGCTATTAACTGCAGCAGAGCGGTGATTTCCCAGCCAGGAAATAAATTGGTGCAAGCCTGCTGTTAAACTTAGCTGGCTGCGTATGATTTTTTTTACCTTCTCCAACCAGCACACACGTACCCAGAACGCTGAGGACTGTCAGAGGCAGGCCAAATAGAATTTTTTTGCCCTTTTTTTTAAAAGGAAAGGCCCACTGACTATATTCAATCAATAATGTGTTGTGGCCCTGCTGTGTGTCACAGAACTGCAGTGTTATTAACTGCAGCAGAGCGGTGATTTCCCAGCCAGGAAATAAATTGGCGCAAGCCTGCTGTTAAACTTAGCTGGCTGCATATGATTTTTTTTACCTTCTCCAACCAGCACACACGTACCCAGAATGCTGAGGACTGTCAGAGGCAGGCCAAATAGAATTTTTTTGCCCTTTTTTTTAAAAGGAAAGGCCCACTGACTATATTCAATCAATAATGTGTTGTGGCCCTGCTGTGTGTCACAGAACTGCAGTGTTATTAACTGCAGCAGAGCGGTGATTTCCCAGCCAGGAAATAAATTGGCGCAAGCCTGCAGGCCAAATAGAATTTTTGCCCTTTTTTTTTTAAAGGAAAGGCCCACTGCGTATATTCAATCAATAAAATATGTCTGCTGGTCCTGCCTACACAATTCTGTCCCTGGAGTATTACTGCAGAGCGCAATGCTCTGCACGGCCAATTTGGGAAAAAAAAAAATGTGCAACACTGCTAACAGCAGCCTCCACAGTACTGCACACTGTTAGATGTGGCCCTAAGAAGGACCGTTGGGGTTCTTGAAGCCTACACTAACTCCTAACACTCTCCCTGCCTAACCACCACTTCTGTCTCTGTAGTATTACTGCAGGGCGCAATTCTCTGCACGGCCAATTTGGGAAAAAAAAAAAAATGTGCAACACTGCTAACAGCAGCCTCCACACTACTGCACACTGTTAGATGTGGCCCTAAGAAGGACCGTTGGGGTTCTTGAAGCCTACACTAACTCCTAACGCTCTCCCTACAGCAGCTCCAACACTATAGCACTGTCCCTCAGCTATCTCACAAGGCATCTGAGGCGAGCCGCGGGAGGGGCCGACTTTTATACTCGGGTGACATCTGATCTCCCCAGCCACTCACAGCAGGGGGGTGGTATAGGGCTGGAACATCACAGGGGGAAGTTGTAATGCCTTCCCTGTCTTTCAATTGGCCAGAAAAGCGCGCTAACGTCTCAGAGAGAAAAGTGAAAGTAACCCGAACATCGCGTGGTGCTCGTTACGAGTAACGAGCATCCTGAACACCCTAATATTCGCCCCAAGCATCAAGCTCGGACGAGTACGTTCGCTCATCTCTAATCTTAATTTAACTTTTTTTTCTGTACCCAGAAGGGACAACAACTTGCCGTGCTTTGATCACTCCTGCAGTAAGATGTAACATTACATCATACTGCGATCGGGCAGGCAGTCTATTAAGCCACCCCATGGGCATGGCTTGATAGGCATTCTGCAATGACAGTCCAAAAGACCCCTGGCTAGCATGACCGTCACAAGGCACCCTGCAATCTCATCACAGGGGGCTGTACTGGATCTTGTTCAGGACATCATTCGGGAGATTTCTGACAGTGGCATTTAAAGGGTTAACAGCTCCGATGAGCTGCACGGCTTATCAGAGCTGTTGCCACTGAGTGTTGTCTCTAAGAAATAGCCAGCAGCCATGATGTATGGGGGGTGATCCCCCCTTGTAGACTCATAGACTGGTAGAGTTGGAAGAGACCTCCATGGTCATCGGGTCCAACTCCCTGCTCAGTGCAGGATTCACTAAATCATCCCAGACAGATATTTGTCCAGCCTTTGTCTGAACACTTCCATTGAAGAAGAACTCACCACCTCCCGTGGTAACCTGTTCCACTCATTGACCACCCTTACTGTAAGAAAGTTTTTTCTAATATCTGATTTGTGTCTTCTCCCTTTCAAATGAGAATAGGGCTGATCCCTCTGCACTGTGAAAACCCTTCAGATATTTCTGGACAGCTTTTAAGTCTCCTCTCAGCCTTCTTTTTTGCAAGCTAAACATTCCCAGATCCTTTTACCGTTTCTCATAGGATATCATTTGCAGACTGCTTGCCATCTTGGTAGCTCTTCTCTGAACTTGCTCCAGTTTATCTATGTCTTTTTTAAAGTGGGTGCCCAGAAATGGACACAGTATTCCAGATGAGGTCTGAATAAAGAAAAATAGAGGGGGATAATTACCTCACATGATCTAGACTCTACGCGTCTCTTAATACATCTCAGAATTGTGTTTGCCTTTTTGGCTGCTGCATCACATTGTTGACTCATGTTCAGTCTATGATTTATTAGTATACTCAAGTGCTGTTGATTAGCCCAATTCCTCCCATTCTGTATGTGCTTTCTTCATTTTTCTTCTCCAGATGTAGGACTTTGCATTTCTCCTTGTTAAATACCGTTCTGTTAGTCCCTGCCCTCTGTGCAAGCTTTTATAGATCTTTTTGAATGCTCCCCCTCTCTTCCCTAGTGTTAGCTATCCCTCCTCGCTTTGTGTCGTCTGAAAATTTGATCAGTTTCCAATCAATTCCCTACTCCAGATCATTTATAAAAATGTTGAACAACACTGGGCCTAGGCCAGAGCCTTGAGGTACCCCACTTGATACATTTTTCCACTTGGATGTGCAGTCATTTATGACCACTCTCTGAGTACGATCACTCAGCCAGTTATGGATCCACCTAACAGTTGCCTTGTCAATCCCATATCTGGTCATTTTTTCAATAAGTATGGTATGAGATACTTTGTCAAAAGCCTTACTAAGGTCAAGATAAACTATATCCACCACATTTCCCTGATCAACCCAGTCAGTGATACTGTCATAGAAGGAAATTAGAACAGTCTGGTATGACTTGTTTGTTACAAACCCATGCTGTCTCTGGTTAATTACTCCATTTTCATCCAAGTACTTGCATACATGCTGTTTAATAATTTGTTCAAAGATCATTTCCGGTATAGAAGTCAGGCTCACAGACCTAAAGTTTCCTGGATCCACCTTCTTCCCTTTTTGAAGATAGGGACATTTGCCCTTTTCCAATCTTCTGAGACTTCTCCTGTTCTCCAGAAATTTTCAAAGATTATGGTGAGTGGTTCAGCAATTACCTCCACTGCTCCCTTTAGTATCCTAGGATGTAATTCATCTGGACCTTGAGACTTAAATTCATTTAAGTTAGCTAAGTGTTCCCTCACCATCTCTCATCTTATAGATAGCCTGCATTCTTTTATTCCCCCAATAGCACAGGGAAGATCAGTTGATGCTTCATCTACTTTCTGAGAGAAAACAGATGCAAAATTGGAATTTTAAAGTTAGGCCTTTTCAACATCATTCTTAACCAATTCACCATTTTCATCTTGTAAGCATCTAATAGCATCTTTGACTTTTCTTTTGCTTTTGACATACCCCTAAAATCCTTTTTTTATTGCTTTTGCTCTCTGTTGCAAACCTCAATTCATTATTAGCTTTAGCTTTTCTGACACTTGCTCTACAGTTTCTGCAGACCGCGTTATATTCTTCTGTAAATATCCCCCCCCCCCTCCCCTTTCCATTTGCTAAACATATTTGTCTTCATTTTTAACATGCGTGCAAGTTCTGTGTTCATCCATCCTGGTTTCTTTATATGCTTCCCATTATTCCTTCTTTTAGAGATTGTTAACGATTGTGCTTTTAGAATATCATTTCACAATATTTCCCAACCTTCTTGGACATTTCCGTCCCTAAGAACATTCAGCCATTGGATTCTTCCTACCCTCTTTCTTAGTTCATTGAAATCTGCCTTTCTGAAATCCAACCTTGAGGTCTGAGTTTTCTTAAGTCTTCCTCCCCTTTTTATCCAAAATTCAAGGATAGCATGATCACTGCCTCCTAAGGTCCCAGCCACCCTTATTTCCTCAACCATTTCCTCCCTGTTGGAAAGAATTAGGTCTGAGATAGCAGATCTCCTTGTTTTCTCTTCGACCTTTTGGAAGATAAAGTTGTCAGCAAGAGTGGATAAGAATTTGTTGGATCCATTACTTTTACCTAAGAAAGATTCCCAACAAATGTCTGGATAGTTAAAATCTCCCATAATCACTGTCATGCTTTTTTGAGAGCTTGGCCATCTGATGTAGAAAGAGTTCATCAATATCTTCTACTTGTCTAGGTGGCCTATAGTAAATGCCTACAATAGTGTTCTTTCTGTTGTTCTCTCCTTGTATTCTTACCCAAACAGCTTCTACAAAACTACCATCCTCTGAAGCTTGAATCTCTGTGGAGATGAATGTTTTCCTAACAGACAGTGCAATACCTCCTCCCTTTTTTGTCTGTTTCTTATAAATAAGTTGTGTCCTTCAAGCCTTGTATTCCAATCATGTGTTTCATTCCACCATGTTTCCGTGATGCCTATCACATCATATTTCTCTTCCTGTGTTAGGAGTTCCAATTCTCCTTGTTTGTTTGCTCTGTGCATTTGTGTAAAAACATTTTAGTTTGTGATTGGTGTCTTTTGCTTCTCTACTTGCCATTTCAATTTTTTGTCTTTGTTCTTTCTTTTCACTTCTAATAGCAAGGTTCTCAAATGTATTAATTAGCTGTATATTTTTACCTGACCTTTCACTTTCCTTCCCATATTGTTCTAGTTTAAGGTTCTCCCTCGATCTCCCTTCATATATGTCCTGCAGTTGCAGGCCATCAAAAGGCATATCAGTGGTTGTTAAGGGGTTAAATTAATTCAAATCTCCAGATTCAGATGAATTACATCCTATGATACTAAAGAAAGCAGCAGAGGTAATTGCTGAACCACTCGCCATAATCTTTAAAAATTCATAGAGAACAGGAAAAGTCCCTGAAGATTGGAAAGAACAAATGTTGCCCCATCTTCAAAAAAGTGTATCCTTTAGTGTATCCTGCCAGATAATAGAACAGATAACTCTATCTTTTCTACCTAACTTTAGACTCCTGATGAAAGAATATTTATTTGCATCTTAGAAATGCATTGAGTCTTATTTAATGCGCTGGAATCCATTTGTGGATGTTACGCACAGTCAGCATCTATGTTGACTGGCTATCAATTTGGTTTTTCACTGAGAATTTAGATCAAGTCCGTGAATACATGGTGATATTCTGAATCTTTTATAACACATTGGAATCTATTTGCGAGTATTACACACAGTCAGTATCCATCTTTGGCTGGCACTCAGTTTGGTGTTCCACTGATGATTCAGAGTAAATCCATAGACACTAGGTATACAATAGGTGGGCTATGCTAAGTCAGTACTAAATCTGGCTAGTAATCAGATCACTCACCATAGATAGAGTCTTTGACATAATATTGGAACCCATTTATGAGCGTCATGTCTAGTTAGTATCCATTCGGCTGGCATTCACTTTGGGTCTCCATGGAGGTATAAGAAGGCCCATAAATATAGGGTGGTACATGCTGTGTCATTACTCATAGTAACATAGTATGTAAGGCTGAATGAAGACAATGTCCATCTAGTTCAGCCTGTTTATCCTCCTATGTTGTTGATCCAGAGGAAGGCAAAAAACTCCAAGATGCAGGAGCCAATTAGTCCTTTTGGGGGAAAATTCCTTCCCGACTCCCTAATGCAATCAGACTAATCCCTGGATCAACCTCTAATAGTTCCTACCTGCCTGTATACCCGGATTAACAATTGACCTAAGATTTATATCCTGTAATATTCTTCCGCTCTAGAAAGATATCAAGTCCCCTTTTAAACTCCTCTATGGATTTTGCCATGACCACATCCTCAGGCAGAGAGTTCCACAGTCTCACTGTTCTTACACTAAAGAACTCTTTTCTGTGTTGGCAATGAAACCTGCTTTCTTCTAGATGTAATGGATGCTCTCTCATTGTATTGTCACCTCATGTATTTATACATATTTTTTTGATCATCCCTTATCCCTCTTTCCAGGGTAAATAATCCCAATTTGAATAGCCTCTCTGGGTATTCCAGATCCTTCATTCCATGTATTAGTTTAGTTGCGCTTCTTAGAACCCCCTCAAGTACTGTAACATCTTTCCTGAGCACCAGTGACCAGAACTGTATGCAGTATTCCATGTGGGGCCTGACAAGTGCCTTATATAGTGGAAGAATAATGTTGTCGTCTCCCGCCCCTATACCTCTATTAATGCACCCCAAGACTCTATTAGCTTTTGCAGCAGCTGTCTGGCATTGGTTACTGCAGTTTAATCTACAATCCACTAATACCCCCAGGTCTTTTTCCATATCACTTTTCCCTAGCAGTACCCCAATTAGTGTATATTGGTGACATCCGTTTCTCCTGCCCATGTGCATAACCTTACATTTATCAACATTGAACTTCATTTGCCATTTTTCTGCCCAAGCCCCCAGCTTATCTAGGTCCGTATGTATCTGTACATTGTCCTCAGTTGCATTGATTATATTGTTTAATTTTGTGTCATCTGCAAATATTGATATTTTACTATGCAGCCCCTCTATCAGGTCATTGATAAATATATTGAACAGAAAGGGGCCTAATACTGAGCCCTGTGGCACTCCGCTAGCGACGGTGGCCCAATCAGAGTACGAACCATTTATTACCACCCTCTGCTTTCTATCTCTGAGCCAATTCTTTACCCAACTACACTAGTTTTCACCCAATCTGAGCTGTCTCATTTTATACATCAGCCTATTATGCGGCACGGTGTCAAATGCTTTAGAGAAGTCCAGATATATGAGATCAGTAGACTCTCCCAGGTCCAGCCTAGAGCTTACTTCATCGTAGAAGCTGATCAGATTGGTCTGACGCGATCAACCCTTCATGAATCCATGCTGGTGAGGAGTTATACCGTTATTCTCCTTGAGGTAATCTTCAAAGGCGTCTCTCAGAAACCCCTCAAATATTTTTCCAGTTACTGAAGTGAGACTTACCGGCCTGTGGTTACCAGGCTCACTTTTGGACCCCTTTTTATAAATTGGAACCACGTTGGCAATGCCCCAATCCAGTGGTACAACCCCGGTCTTGATAGTATCCATAAATATTAGATATAGTGGCCTAGCTATCTCCTCACTTAGTTCCCTTAGTACACTTGGGTGTATTCCATCTGGGCCTGGTGATTTATCGATTTTAATCTTCTTTAACTGGTTCCACACTTCCTTCTGCATTAGGTATGAGATATTTTGTGAGGGGTTCATTATGGTCCCCTGCATTTCATGTGGCAATTCCTTTTCGTTCATAAATACGCTCAGTCTGACTAGCAGCTGGATTACCCAGCATAGTTACCCACCAAGAATCTGGAGGAATTTAGTAAAGTGGCCTTATGGAGACCGAATATCTGATGTCTCTATGGTCATAGATTTTATTCTACCTTTTCATCTTAATTGATTTTTCACTTGGGATGGTACCCCTGAAGTGACACCATTTCTGGTGACTATTTTTCACTGAAGGGGCCTCTCCTTAGTGTAGCATCATTTTTGATGGTAAGAATCCCTGTTATAAGGAGATATCGGAGGAACAAGTCCATACCAGGGCTCCCCTCTCATCAATGTTGTATATTTATCTGGCACTAATTGCCGAATTGCTCTGGTTGTAATACAAGTCAATAAAGGTTTTTAATTCTATTCTGTGAAGAAACTTTTGAGTTAATTAGGATTTTTTTCTGCCCTCTGTGATTCCTTTAATAATTTGAATTGTAGCAGCAGGTGAATCTGAGCTTCTTGTCTAGCTAAGGCCCTGGTGGTGCATTTGAGTGGAAACTGTATGTACTCTCATGTGTGTACAAAATATCTGTGATATTTGCTTGCTAAAAGTCACTGCAAGGTCAATAATGAAAAAGCATTGATGCTAGCAGTATGCTGGGCACTATAACTGGCAAAGTGATGAGGCATTTTGGCTTTCATGCATTATTTATTTCGTACTATATCAGATAACTATAGCCCATAGGAAAACTAAGTACCATATGAGTGCGCAATGAAAATAGAGTTCTAGAAAAAAATATTTTAATGTTTTTTATTATTGGTGTGGAAAACAAAGACAGTTATCTTACTAATCATCATAAAAAATAACATTTACTTAGAAATTCACCAAGCTAGAAAGGCCAAAATTCTGGCTCAATTTGCACCGTAAACTGGTTTACATGCCTTCTACGAGATGTATTATGTGTTTTAGACACTTTTGGAGCCTCACAAGACAGTTTGAAAACTGTCTAGAAATAGAGCTGTTATTTAGAGCAGTTTTAAAGTGCTTTAAATTGTGTCAAAATTAGTGAATTATAAGGTGGCATAAGAAAGTGAAAAATGTCTAAAATGTCTAGTAAGATGCGCTAGATCTATCACATAACATAGCCAATACATTTGGCACATCCTCTTCTGCCTGGTCTAGTTTTAAATGTAAGAAAGTAGTGATAAATCTCCCCCACTGTGCATATAAAAGTATTCACTGGACTGTTTTCATTTTGATGTTAATAAGTCTTTTTCTAATGAGTCTGCTCTGATCCAAGGATGTTCTAAAATAAAACAAGAGAAACTCTAGTGGGAGTAAAGGCTTTTAATAGGCACTAAACTGAAACATTTTAAACTATTTTGTAATTAGAGAGCAACACTGAAAATCCTAAATGATGCATCATTACTGCAAACCTTTGTTATGACTGAAGATTTCTACTTGGCTTTCTCCGGCATTACGTGGCATTGTAAAACTACATAAAGCAGCAGTTGCCCTGCTGGTCTCAAAATATCTGTAACTCAGTGGTTCAAATACATATTTTTTATATTTTTAAAATGGGCATGGGGTTTACTGGACTGAACTTCAAATCCATTAATAATACAGTGCTACTGTGTACTACTTTGTTCTGGATAAAGTCATATAAGTGACAAAGAAGGGCATAAGTGCACAAAAATGGTTGCTAGAAAAACAGACATTTTCAAGGCGGCGATGTACATTATGTTTCGCTTTTGTTGCCACTTTTCAACATATACAGCAACATACACATAGCTGTAAGTAGCCAACACATGCCAAAAGTGTCTTTTTGGTACACAGATGGCCATTTTATTTCAAAATGTCTTTCTTAAAGGCTAGCTACACTTTCAGATAACTTTTGACATGTCAAAAGTATTGATCAGTGGGGGTCCCACTGCTGAGATCCCCACTGATTGATAGATGAGGGGGCTGCAGCATTCCCCCGAGCACTGTGCCCTCTTGGTGTATAGCACTTCCAATACACGTTTATGAGGGCTGTCTTCAGCTGTCGCAAGCAACCAAAAGTGAGTGAGGATAGCCTTGGGGGCACAGCATTCAGGTGAGTGATGTAGTCCCTTAATTCTAGTGATCAGTGGACCCCCACTGATCAATACTTTTGACATGTCTCTATGACATGACAAAAGCTATCCGGAAGTGTAGTTACTGTTTAACTATATTGAAAGTTGCAGTCAACTACACTATTCAATGTAAGAGGATCTCTAAGAAAATTGTCAACTGTCAGGTAGGAGAAGTGAACAAGTGTCAAGTGAAAAAAATATACATTTGTGAATTCCTAATTACTATTATTACAGTTAGGGTACAATGCTCTAAATACCACAGACACAGCCCAATTAGCTGCTGTGAGTCCCATAAGAAGGTGGAGTAGCTAAAATTAGTGTCACAGGTAGGTGATGTTGCAACACAAATTCAGAATACAATGCAGCAGAAGGAGTTACAAAGCAAACAATATTTATTTGCTAACAAAGAAATTAAAATGAGTAATAGTATAATACCAAATGAGCAGGTTAACTTTTACCATAGATTCACCTGTCGCTAGCTGCAGCGAACTAGATTCTAGGATTAATACTTTTTTTTAACACAAATAATGACAAGCTAGCAGAACAGTATCAGTAATGCTGTAACAGAAATATAAATCTCACAATGTAATGCAGAGTTTATCAATGAAAACGTTACCCCCAGTCAACACCCCACTCAGTCTTTTAGAAAAGCAGGTTCCCATATCTAAGTACACTGTCTCTTTAAATATCACAGTTCATAGCTCAAATGTGAGCACCAGAATTTACACAATGTCAGTGGCTGTATTATTAGCTCTTCCTATAGCATGCGGTGTTCACAACAAGCAGTTTTACTGAGGCTACCCTCACTTACAACTTGTTGACAACACACTCCTCAATGTCTTCCTTGGTCTTCATCCGTGGCTCTACAGTGCAATCCAATGCTGTCTTTTGCTGGCATAGGGCAGTCTCAATTTTCTCTGCAAGGGTCTTTCTGCCTTTTTCAAACTGCCCCTCTCTCTAACAGGGGTTCAGGTTTTTGCTGTGGGTTTCCCTCTGGCAGTTGCAGCTCCTTTGTAGATCATTGCACCCATTCAGCAGCAGGCTCCAACAGCACCTTAACTTACTTACATAATCTCTGCACTCCCTACTGTGATGTAGCAAGATATTGTCCTTTTATAGTGCTAGGAAGCGTGCACAGTTCAGTTTGGAACATTGTGAAACTCAGTACACCCCTTAAGGGAGCCCCTGACATTAACTATCTGCAAAAATAGCTACATTAGCAAACTATTAAGTGAAGGTTTATCAGAGGACATCCTTCTATTCAGAGAGGGGTTAGATATAGGTTATAAAGCAATAGCACTTCTATTCCACGATAATATGGCAAACACACAAAAATTAACAGTAGAGATCCATTATTTAGGAATAAATTTATGCTTCCCGACCTCAGATCTAATTTCTGCAAATTTCATCCTTTTACTTGAGGAACTACACAGAGAACTAGACTCCTTCAATGCCCATTTTGCATCTTGGATAGGCTGCGTTATCTAATATAAAATGTTAATACTTACAAAGATTCTATACTATATCCGTACCCTCCCTATCCCAATACACGATCAACTTTTAACTAAATTCCAAAGACAGCTCTCCTATTATGTTTGGGAAGGCAGGCATTCTAGAACAGCCCTTTCAATTCCAGCCCTACACTGCCATCAGGGAGGAGTGGGCCTCCCTAGTCTGAATGCATGCCGCATATTTACTGCCCTGAACCAAACTCGAGCTTGGATATGTCCGACGCGGAGTATGGGACGGCTCACCATAGAACAAAAATGTAATAACAACAGACCCTTGAGGACCCATTTACTTGCCACAACTTTAGCTGCCTTAACCCCTACACTGAAATCAATTTTCTTAGCCCCTGATACTACCCCAACTATGAAGTCCACTATATAAGCTTGGGAGAAATCTGTTCATAAAGTAGACAAATGTAAAATGGAACTCCCTAAGGAAAGTCTTCTTGGGGTTCTGCAGTATTTTATTCCAGAGTTGCAACTTGACCTGTGGGTTGAAAGAGGCATAAAATACATTTCAAACCTTATATTCCAAGATAACCTAGAATCATATTCGTCCCTATCTTTAAGATATGCCCAACCCAATAAAGATTTACAGAAATTCCTCCAGATTCATTCCCTCTTAAAAGAAACCCCTATCCAAAAAATTTAAATCCCAGTGCCAGTGCTGGAATAGTTTAACCAACTTCTACTCATGTTAAATCAAAGACTTGATTAGTATACAATGAAATCAAAGGTAAATTAAGATTCTCGAAAAAGAGCCACTTGCTTAACCCCTTAGTGACGGAGCTTTTTTGCTTTTTTCCATTTTTGCTTTTTCCTACTCCCTTTTAAAAAATCGTAGCTCCTTAATTTATCCATCGACGTCGCTGTATGAGGGCTTGTTTTTAGCGGGATGAGTTGTATTTTTCAATGGCACTATTTATTGTACCATATAATTTACTGAAAAACTTTTAAAAAATTCTTAGCGGAGAGAAATGGAAAAAAAATGACATTCTTTCGGTGCGTCCTGTTTCTACAGCACACAAATTGCAACAAAAACGACCTGATATGTTTATTCTGTGGGTCAGTACGATTGCTACGATACCAAACTTGTATAGTATTTTTTTGCTGTAGTACTTTTATTTTTTTTTTAAAGATATTTAATTTTTTTCAATTATTTTCTGCGGTCATTTTGTGCGCGCAATACCTTTTTTATTTTTTCGTCGATGTAGTTGAGCAAGGGCTCATTTTTTGTGGGATGTCCTGAAGTTTCCGATAGTATCAATTTGGAATACATATGACTTTTTGATTGCTTTTTATTGCGTTTTTTCTGGGAGACAGGGTAACTAAAAAAGTGTATTTCTGGCGTTCTTTATTTTTGTTTTCAGACGATGTTCACCGTGCGGGAAAAATAATGCACTACTTTGATAGATCGGACTTTTATGGACGCGGCGATATCAAATACATATTTTTGTTTTATGATTTTGATTTTTTAATAATGGATATGGCAAAAGGGGGGTGATTTAAACTTTTATAACTTTTTTTTTTTTAACAATTAAAAAAACTTTATTGATTTTTTTTTTACATTACTTTGAAGTCCCCCTGGGGGACTTTAACATGCGATG
The DNA here is from genome assembly GCF_035609145.1 of Eleutherodactylus coqui. Classification (NCBI taxonomy): domain Eukaryota; kingdom Metazoa; phylum Chordata; class Amphibia; order Anura; family Eleutherodactylidae; genus Eleutherodactylus; species Eleutherodactylus coqui. The sequence continues at coordinate 66,989,988 of NC_089845.1, read as the reverse complement.
CTTTGATCGCTCCTGCAGTATGACGTAATGCTATAGCATTACGTCATACTGCTTTTTTACAGGCAGTCTTTCAAGCCACCGTGTGTGGATGGCTTGATAGGCAGTCTGCTAAGGCAGCCCTGGGGCCATTCATTAGGCCCCCGGCTGCCATGACACCTGCGCGGCTGCCCCGATCTCACCGCGGGGGGGCCGTGCGGGACCCCCGAACAGCGTTCGGGGGATTTAAATGCCGCTGTCAGAATTGACAGCGGCATTTAAAGGGTTAATAGCCGCGATCGGCCGAACGGCAGAGCGCAGCTATTGCCCGCAGGTGTCAGCTGTAATAAACAGCTGATGCCCATGCTGTATGGAGGGAGATAGCGCCGCTACCTCCCTCCATACACGTCCTGCAACAGCAGGACATAGTTTTACGATAGGGCTGTCACTAAGGGGTTAATTGGGAAAGAGACTTACATAAAACAATTCTGTTATAACAATGGACTAGAGCTTTTGCCTGGGCTAACCAAACTTCCAGAAGGGCCAATCTGATAGAGATTCATGTGAAAGTGGTGAAAAAGTGGTACTTCACTCCATCTCAATTGGCTAATAGAGGGCAGTCTCCTAATGCTAATTGTTGGAGACAATGTGGGCACTTAGGCACATTGTCACATATCTTCTGGCTCTAATTTCCCCTTACTGGAAAGATGTATTTTTATTTATCAAAAAGGTTACTAATCTAATTTTACCTACTGACCCTAAATTGGCTCTCTTACTCAGCAATTCCAATCCAATTAACCCACTTTTCAAAACACTAACAGGTCATATCCTATTGGGTGCCAAATTACTCATTGCCAGAAAGTGGAGATCTGAGGAACAACCGTCTGTCAAAGACCTAATTCACTTAATCTCAGAACATAGTGTATACGAGAAAATCCTAGCCCTTCGAAATAATACAAAATTAAAATATCAAGAAACGTGGAAACCATGAACGACACATTTCCCTCCTTAGTATGTCTTCTCCTAATTTGTTGTTTCATATTCTGTTTTCTTTATTCCCTCCCTTTGCTATATCTCCTTCCTGTGTTATTCAGCTCCTCCTTTTCGATGGTCTCAAAAGACTATACTTGCTGTAATATGCAAAATAATTTTGTTTATTTCTAGATTACTCTAAACAAACATGTTATTGCTTTGATTTCTGCATTATTGCAAGAGACAAGACAAAGCTTTATATGCACAAGCATATCAAATACTTCTATATATGTAAGACTGATTGGTAAGCATGTTTGCTTTTTGTCAATGTATGCTTTGAATCTTTAATAAAAAACTATTGAAAAAAAAATACTAGAGGCTTATTTGTAACATTTGTAGTCCTCTTCTAGGGGCAAAAAACCTTCTGAACTATACACAGTTGTGCGCTAACTTGGCAAAGTACTGTAAGATATGTTTCCATATATTTTTAATGAAAGATTAACTTTGTACATTTAATCACCAGTAGTGGAAAAGGAACTTGGCCAATAAAACAAGCAGCAATTGCCCACTTGTATAAACTGCACAAGTAAATAGGATGTCATTTTATAACCTGTAAGATTGTTTTAAAATTAAGATTTAATTCCAGATGGCATCAAATGACAAGCAAGCTGTGCCAGCAGCAGCTACAGGGTAACTGAAAATTGAATAAGGATCACTTGGCATTACTTGACTTGCATTGCAAGTTCTTTTTGAAACATATGATTTTTTTTCAGCAGCGTGTGAACATATGGAAAACATTACAATACACAGTAAATAAGACTTCTCCTTACTGAATTAAAAATGCACATTAACAGCCGAGAGTAATGGTAACATATGGGAATGCAGTAAAATATGTAACAATGTATTTGAAAGGAAACTTCAGTATATGTAGGTTGTATTTTTGCTGCATTGAGCTGAAGTGTCATATTTTCTTTCAAAGTAAAAACGATATATACAGTACTCTAGAGCGACTTTTTTAGGTGCACGTTTTTAGTAATGGGCAGGTGCTACTGTGGGAGATGACATGAGATGTTTGACATTTTGTGTGTATTTTCTGTTGTCAGCTGTGAAGATTCCAAAATGGGCATGCTATTTGTGCCTCTAATCTAAACCTCTGGGGGAAGGGAACATCGCCCCCCCCCCCCCCCACACACAAGAATTGAAGGAGCAGTGCATTGTGTCCAAAAACAGGTCAGACCAGTTCTGACCAGCAGAAGACATCTACAAGGCTCAAGTTACAACAAGGCAAAAAGGAATGTCTTTGTGTTAGAGGACAGGAAATGGCTGGAGAGAAACAGGAAATATTTCTTCTGGACAACAAGTCAAGAATGAATAGAGCATGCTCAATGGAAGCACCTCCTCGGTGATTGAGCCCACAGCTACCTTACAAATACCTCCTTATGAGAATGACCTATCAGCATACAAAATGATGTAACTGTACTTGAATGACCCAACTTCCTGTGTTTGAAACCTTATATAAACTTTTACCCGCCTAAATAAAGGTTAGATTCTTTTTGGTGTACACCATGTAGATGTGTGTTCATTGGGGGTCTTCGGGCCTGTATATTATTCAAATCTAATATGGCACTCACAGTATATCAAATAGTGAAAATTGCGCTAACACTACCATTTATCTTTAGGATAATCTTAAGTGACCCAACTCCTGCGAGTGATGCAAGCAGGGTCCTGTCCAAAACAATATCGATTTCTATAGCTGCTCTCTTTCCTGCTGCCTGTAGTCTCACACCTCTTCCCCATTTAGCCACTTGATCCCTGGCAGCAGCAGTAAGGAGAGCATTGAAAGAAGTGCTTAGTGTCTTGGACAGGATCAGGCTCTCGTCGCTTACAGGAGCATGGTTCTAGCACCCAGCGCTTTCCTACAAACAGCAAGGACTGCTGTCAACCGACTCTTGTTAGTTAGATCCTATAAAATATCATCACTTATCATATATTTAATGCAGCTTACACATCTCCGCTCCCCCTTCATGTCTATAAACCTTATATATAAAATTTCCTCCCTTCCTTGCTTTTAAATTAGCACTTAAACATGTCCCCCCCCCCCCCCCTTTGTTATTAGCTTCACAACTTGTCACTCAGGCTGACTGACAGGTTTGGCAAGAAAATGAGTCCTCCAGCACGCAGAATATAAGAACATACTACATGCACAGAAGAGAAATGGGGCAAAATTTGCTAGCAAAAACCCTACATTCTGCAATACACAACCATGGGGCTGCCATAATAGATAAATATAAGAAAAGGATCAAATACCAGAATGTAACAAAACCATGTTTTGTTTTTTTTAAAAAAAGGCCATCTCTTGACATACATGTCTGACAAATATCTAGAGGGAAGGTAAACAAGGGAACATCTGTACCAATTATAAAAAAATTGTTCTTGGGTAAAAATATAGAGATTTAAATAATAATAATAATAATAATAAGAGCAAAGGTGTTCATAGCCTTCAACCCCTTAAGAAAGCAAATATGTTGTCCTTTAGGACCACAGGAGTTTTAATGTTTTTGTGCTGCTGCATTCTAAGTGTCATAACATTTTGTTTTACTATACATGTAGCTGTATGAGGACTTGGTTTTGTGGGCTGAGTTGTATTTTTGGAGGTATCATTTTGGGGTACATTACTTTTAATAATTAACCTTTCCCTTTTTCTGGGGAAGTAGAAAAAAAGTAATTTCACCATTGTCTTTTGCATTTAAAATATTGTGACATTGATTATGTGGCATAAATAACATGTTACTTTTTAAATGGGTCAGTATGATTACAACAATACCAAATATGTATAATTTTGCACCATCAAAACACTTAAAAATGTTTTTTTTGTGTTACCACATTCCAAATGATATATGTTTAGTTTTTTTTCTCCATGGTTTATTTTTTTGGGGGGGATGAGTCATATTTTTTAATATAATCATTTTGGGTATACAGTATGCTCAAAATGTGTATATTACCTATCTGTAGTACACATTTTGTCATACATGCAATGGAATTACAGTTAGGGATGAAGTAAGTAGAGCATGACATATTAAGCAAAGAGTGCAGAAGACATACATTTTCCAATTTTCTTGGAAAGTAAAGAATCTTAACATATTTCTTAATAACAGATAAGCTAACCAACAAAGGAGACCAGAGATGAAGTGGGAAAGGTAAGCAAAAGAGAGTGATCTCATATAATTACTGGGATTACAGCAATTTACACAGATCCATAGCTGCCATATAGCAAAGAACTCCTGAAATTAGTTGTCTTCAGCAGCTGGCATTTACTCATACCTCAGTAGCAGGACCATAATTTCTACCCACATCACTTCAGAGGGCACAATACTAGATTTCCAAGGCCTAGAAATTGCCCGCCTAGCTGCAAGAATAAAATAGCAGAGCAATTTTTTTTTGCAGATTATTGGACTAGGGGATATTGATAAGAGGGCCACCTCAGGAGACAGAACCATTAAAGACCAGCATAAACAGGGTATTGATATTCCTCCAAAGAGCTGCTACAAAGGGACAACAACACCAGATCTGAAGAATAATGCCAGTCTTTGCAGAACGTCTCCAATACAAATCGCAGACGTGGTTAAAGATTCAAGATTTTATAATTAGGCTCTTGCAAATGAATATATATATCTTATGCAAGAGCAGAATATTTTTCCACAGATCATCCTCGAGGCTACTACGGAACTGTTTCCCCCACCACTGAATAAACCCGCCTTCCAGTTGACAGCAGCCTATATAAGGTGAAAATCATGTGCTGGGGCAAGGCTGATGGCATTCAAAGTTCTTCAAATGAGGTAAGGTACTGGGTGTGGTGTAAACTGAGTGTGAGTGTCAGGGAGTTTACATATTACTGTATTCTAACCACATCCCATGGGAATCTATTATCACTTAGAATGTGAATGAAAGGTCTCAAGCCACTTCTATTAACTGAGGAACAGGATCAGCAGGGAGAGTCAGGAGTGTTCAGCCACCAAATGGAGCTGGCAGGAGTCAAACCCACAACCTCTTGTGTTCCAGTCAGCAGCTCTCTCCGCTAGGCTATCTAGGACTTTGACAGTTCCAATGCTGAAACCTAGCCTTGATCTGTACTTCCCAGTTACCTAGTTCCTGCCTCCTGGTCCTGATCCTGCCCCTATTCCTGATTGCACTTCCTATATAAGCCTAGCCCTGCAACTCCTTCAGTGCGTGATTATTGTGTTTCACCATGTTGATCAAGCTCCTCCTCCTCCTGCTCCTCTGCAAGCATACCGATACCTCCTGATGCTGACCTTTGGCTTCTATTGACTACGCTTCTCTCTCATCCATTTGTACTGCATACCGTGACTACCCAATAATGACTCCCGGCTATTTTGACTACTCTCCAGTGACCGGCTTGGCTACTACACCTGCGGCCCCAATCCAGAATCGGTAAGGCACGACAATAGCTTCAAAGCTAGGATTTCCAACTAAAGAGTTAAGTGACTCAGGAGGGAAATCAAGCTTATCTTTAATAGAGAATCTGAAAGGCAAGAATGTGAAGGGGTACTGGGCCTTACTACGGGTCAGCCAAAAGATATTAAGAACATGTGCGTGCATGCTCTATCTCCATCCATAGTGTCATAGATCAATTATAGAATATATCCAAGATACAATTACATATCGTCGCCCCATGATATAAAGAGAAGTCTGGCAGACCCACACCCCTTGAAAACCTAGAGTGGGTGACAAGATGTAATTTCAAGCAAGGCTTTCTATGCTGCCATACAAATTGTGTCACAAGTCTTTGAATTTGCATAAAAAAGGATCTACGAAGTTTCATTTATAACATCTGACACACTTATACAAATTTGAGCAGTGTGTCCATTTTAACAACATTCAGGCTCCAAAATCTATTTTCTGCAGTGGTATATAGTATGCACATGACTAATTAACTATTATTATTTTTGGGTGCCATTGTAATTTGTCTTTTTTAGGGTGTTGAGGGGTGGCTTGCTATTTTACGTATTTTGGTGGTGTGAAACTACATTGTATTATACACTGTAATGGCTGTAGTCAGGGGAAGAATAGGTACGTCCACCAGTACATTTTTAGGTCTACTTTCCCAGTTCATGCTCCTCCTTCCCATTCATGCAGGTGCGTCTATTACTTCCCCAGCCGCCACTGCTAATCACTGCAGTGTGCTGTACTGTGGACACTGAAACTTCTTCCGTGGGCATTAGCATCGAGACCTGATTGTTTCAGATCCCGATATGAAGTAGAAGCTGATGATTACTGTGGGACCCTCTAATCGCAGCATTGATGCTTGAGGGGGCCCTCATACTAATTACACTTAAATCCTCTGCTGTAGTGTTAATATTGAGATCTGAATGTTTCAGGTTCTGATGTTAATTACAGTAACAGCTGATGATTCCTGTGTTGTAGGGACTCATCAATCATGCTATTACTGCAGCATAGGAGAGTGTGACAGCTAGCAGAAGTTTCTGATCAGGAGCAGTTATTAGGATCTCATCATTTTAGGTTCAAATGGCTGCATCTGGACCAGAAGTTGTCAGTTACAACCACATCTGAACAATCCCTGAAGCAGGAACTACGTGATCAAATGTAAATTTATGGCTGCAGGCTAATACTGCTAGCTGTCGTGTATTTACGCAATGTGGTCAGGAAGGGGTTAAGGGCATGGACAAAGCATGAAGACATGAAAAATGGCTTTGTTTTGGGATTCATGGAAATCAAAGAGATTATTCATCATGACTAAACTATGTGTTCAGCATTAACAGCTGCTAAGAGTGGCAACTAGAGATGAGCAAACACACTCGTCGGGTACTCGAGATGCTCGTTACTCGAGACGAACACCACGCGGTACTCGAGTCAGTTGCATTTCCTTCCCTGCATGTTTATCGCCATTTTCTAGCCAATAGACATGTGGGGAAGGTATTACCACTTCCTGCTGTGACGTTCCGGCCCTCCCCCCCCCCCCCCCCCACAGTAGTGAGTGGCTGGGCCGATTAGGTGACCGCCGAGTACTTAAAGTGGTCCCGCCCGCGGCTCGCCTCAGACACATGCTTGCAGAGGTTAGGGAAAGTGCTGCTGCTGATATAGGGACAGTGTTACAGTAGGATCCTGTCATCAAGAACCCCAACGGTCCTTCTTAGGGCTACTCTTTATAGTGTGCATTACTGTTGTGGCTGGCTGGGAGCAATAGTGCACCAATTTTTTTTTTTTAAGCATCTAGGGCTGTGCAGGCCATTTCAACTATAGCGTTCTCAGCCTGCAGTGCATAACGCAGAGTTTAGGGACAGAGCTGCTTCTATAGGGAAAGTTATACAGTCCTGATCCTCTGTGCAAGAACCCCAACGATCCTTCTTAGGGCTACATCTGTCCGTGTGCTTTGCAGTTGTGTCTGGCTGGGAGCATTAGTGCACCAACTTTTGTATTACACATCTAGGTCTGTTTCCAGCCTTTCAGTAATAGCGTTCTCAGCCTGCAGTGCCGTACAACCAGCTCTCACTGTGAAACTGCACTCTAACATTTCCGAGCCTACTGCAAACTAGTTCAGTTATACCGTTCTGTGTGTGCTGTGCATAACGCAGAGTTTAGGGACACAGTGACTTCTATAGGGAAAGTTATATAGTCCTGATCCTCTGTGCAAGAACCCCAATGGTCCTTCTTAGGGCTACATCTGACCCTGTGGTTTACAGTTGTGGTTGGCTGGGAGCAGTAATGCACCAACTTTTGTATCACGCATCTAGGCCTGTTCCCAGCCTTTCAGTAATAGCTTTCTCAGCCTGCAGTGGCGTACAACCAGCTCTCACCGTGAAACTGCACCCTAACATTTCCTAGCCTACTGCAAACTATTTCAGTTATACCGTTCTGTGTCTGCAGTGCATTAGACAGAGGTCTCACCGCTAAACAGTACTGTAATATTTCCTGGGCCACTGCAAAGTATTTCAGCTCTGACACTGTGCAGAGCGTCTCACAATACCCTTTCCTTGGTGGGGTTGAGATACAGTTACCAGCACTATCCACTGGCTTTAGAGTTTTTTCTCCCACTCCATACAGCGTCTCTTATCTACAAGTCTCTGTGAGCAGTAAATTACCCCTAGGTATCAGCGCAAGACAGCAGGTTAATATTTTCAAGTCCCAGCATAGAGCCTCCGCTGTCTACAAGTCTCTGTGTGCGGTGAATTAAGCCACAGTTGTCAGTGCTGTAGAGTGGGGTAATTTATTTGGGCCCTGCTCTATTTTTAATCCGCCATGATGAGGAGTAGGGGTAAGGGTCGAGGACGCAGACGCGGGTGTTCAAGTGAGGCTGAGTTCGGGGGCGTGGTGAATCACAGCCAGCTGCTACGGGATTAGGAGAGAGGCAAGTTTCTGGCCTCCCCAGCTTCATATCACAATTTATGAGTCCACATGGTAGACCTTTATTTCAAACAGAGCAGGTCCTGTTGTGGATGGCAGAAAACGCGTCGAGCAATGTATCTACCACCCAGTCTTCTACGCTGTCCACTACTCCCGGCCTAGGGACTGCAACTCTGAATCCTCTGGCTGCTCTGCCTTCCTCCCAGCCTCTTCACTCCATAAAATGAAATATTCTGAGCAGGCAGACTCCCAGGAACTGTTCTCGGGTCCCTGCCATGAGTGGGAAAAAACGGTTCCTCTGTCACCTGTGGAGTTTTTTGTGACCGATGCCCAAGCTTTGAAAAGTTCCCAGATTCTGGGTGACAAGGCTGGGGACTTCCGGCAACTGTCTCAAGAGCTTTTTGTGTATGAGGATGATGAGACACAGTTGTCTGTTAGTGAGGTAGTAGTAAGGGCAGTAAGTCCGAGGGAGGAGCGCACAGAGGATTCGGAGGAAGAGCAGCTAGACAATGACGTGACTGACTTCACCTGGTTTGCTAAGCCTACTGAGGACAAGGCTTCAGAGGGGGAGGCAAGTGCAGCAGCAGGACAGGTTGGAAGAGGCAGTTGAGGAGCCAGGGGTAGAGGCAGGGCCAGAGTGAAGAATCCCCCAACTGTTTCCCAAAGCACACCCTCACGGCAAGCCTCCACGCAGAGGGCTAGATGTTCAAAGGTGTGGATGTTTTTTAGTGAGAGGGCGGACGACCGACAAACAGTGGTGTGCAACCTGTGTCGCACCAAGATCAGCCAGAGAGCCACCACTACCAGCCTGACCACCACCAGCATGCGCAGGCATATGTTGGCCAAGCACCCCACAAGGTGGGCCGAAGGCCATTCACCGCCTCCGGGTCACACCACTGCCTCTTCCCCTGTGCCACAACCAGGCACACAGATCCAATCCCCCTCTCAGGACAAAGGCACGAGCACCTCCCGGCCTGCACCCACACCCTCACCTTCACCGTCCTCCACTCCATCCAGCAATGTGTCTCAGTGCAGCGTTCAGCTGTCGCTACCACAAGCATTGGAGCGAAAACGCAAATACGCCGCCACCCACCCGCACGCACGCACAAGCTTTAAATGTGCAATTGCCAAATTAATCAGCCTGGAGATGCTGCTGTACAGGCTTGTGGAAATGGAGGCTTTCAAAAACATGATGGTGGCGGCGGTCCTGCGGTACTCGGTCCCCAGTCACTATTTTTCCCGGTGTGCCGTCCCCGCCCTACACCAGCACGTCTCCTGAAACATTAATCATGCCCTCAGCAACGTGTTTACTGGGAAGGTCCCTTTAATCACGGACACGTGGACAAGTACTGGTCGGCAGGGCCACTATATTTCCCTGACGGCACATTGGGTGAACTTGGTGGAGGCTGGGACCGAGTCAGAGACTGGGACCTCTCACGTCCTACCCACACCCAGAATAACAGGTCCTACCTCGGTGCTGGTATCTGCGACGTTTTATGCCACCTCCTCCAAACCCTGACTTCTGGCAACATGTGAGCACGTCGCCAGAAGTCAGTAGCGGCAGCACAGCAGTAGGCAAGTGTCAGCAAGCCGTGCTGAAACTAATCAGCTTAGGTGAGAAGAGGCACAGAGCCTCTGAGCTGTTGCAGGGTCTGACATAACAGACCAACCTCTGGCTTTCGCCGCTGAGCCTCCAACCGGGCATGGTTGTGTGTGACAATGGCCGTAACCTGGTGGCGGCTCTGCAGCTCGGCAGCCTCACACATGTGCCAAGCCGGACCCACGTCTTCAATCAGGTGGTTCAGCGGTTTCTGAAAAACTACCACCACTTGTCTGACCTGCTCGGCAATATGCGCCGCGTCGGCGCACATTTCCGCAAGTCCATCATGGATGCTGCCACCCTGAGGACCCTGAAATGTCGGTTTCAGCTGCCAGAGCACTGACTGCTGTGCGATGTGCCCACACGCTGGAATTCTACGCTTCACATGTTGGCCAGGTTGTACAAGCAGTGTAGAGCAATAGTGGAATACCAGCTGCAACATGGGCGGTGGAGTGGTAGTCAGCCTCTGCAATTCTTTACTGTGGGGTGGGCATGGATGGCAGATATCTGCCAGGTCCTCAGAAACTTTGAGGAGTCTACCCGGATGGCGAGCGGCGATGCGGCAATCATTAGCGTTACCATCCCGCTGCTTTGCCTGCTGAAAAGTTCACTGCTAAGCATAAAAACCAACGCTTTGCGGTTGGAACAGGAGGCGGGGGATGGCAGTATGTCGCTTGATAGCCAGACCACCCTCATGTCTATATCTCAGCGCATTTTGGAGGAGGAGGAGGGAGAGGGAGGGGGAGGTGGAGGAGAAGGAGGGGGAAGAGACTGCTGGCCACACTGCAAAGGGCACCCATGCTGCTTGCCTCTCATCTGTTCAGCGTGTATGGGCTGAGGAGGAGGAGGAGGATCCTGAAGGTCATCTTCCTAGTGAGGACAGCGATGTGTTGCGTACTTGGACCCTGGCACACATGGCTGACTTAATGTTAGGCTGCCTTTTCCATGACCCTCGCGTTAGACGCATTCTGGCCAACACGGATTACTGGGTGTACACCCTTATCGACCCACGGTATAAAGAGAACCTTTCCACTCTCATTCCCGAAGAGGAAAGGGGTATTAAAGTAATGCAATACCACAGGGTCCTGGTGGAAAAAGTGATGCTAAAGTTCCCATCTGACAGCGCTAGTGGCAGAAGACGCAGTTCCGAGGTCCGCCTATACTCTTGCTATAGAAATGTTACTGGGGTCTGCCTATGCTGTGGGTGCACAAAGACTTCCCATCGCGGTGTTTTACCAATCTGGCAAAAATAAACTGACTGACTTTGGCAGAAATGTGGGCCAAGGCCGAGGTTTTTGGTGGGGTAACACTCTCCCATGTTTGGGAACTCTGATTTCTTCCTGTGTAATACCATCTTTGTACACCCACAGCATAGGCGAGCGCAAGGAACTCAAAGACTTCCCATTGCGGTGTTGAGCTATCTGACACCTACACAGAATAAAGTGTGTGGGGACACATGGATTTCCTATAGCTATTTAACTCGCGGCACCTTGGGTCACACAAGGTGGAGGCTGGGACCGAGCCTGACCCTGGGCCCGCTCACGTACTTCCCACACAGAGTATTGCGGGTCCTACCTCGGTCATGGTTTCTTGGCCTTATTATGCCACCTCCTTCTCCTGCTTGGGGTCTTGGGATCAGCGCTGGGCAACATGTATTTTCTCTCGTGTTACTACAGATATCTAAGACAATTTCTTCCTTTGTAATACCATCTTTGTGTACTGACAGCATAGGCGAGCCCAAGGAACTCAAAGACTTCTCATTGTGGTGTTGAGCTATCTGACACCTACACAGAATGAATTGTGTGGAGGACACATGGATTTCCCATTGCTATGTAACTCGCGGCACCTTGGGTCACACAAGGTGGAGGCTGGGACCGAGCCTGACCCTGGGCCCACTCACATGCTTTCCACACAGAGTATTGCTGCATTCTGGAGATGTGTAGAAGTGCTGGCATCTGAGTCCCCTTTATGCCCACGTTTGCGGCTCCTGACAATTTTGTGATGGAGGTGCCATGGGATTGGAATGATGATCATATGTCAATTTATCATCAATTCTCAACAGCATTGTGGGCTACTGCCCACACTTTCAAAGAGAGTCGCTGCCTGGCCCTGCCAACCCTCTGCAGTGTGTGCCTCCGGTTCCTCCTCATCCAGTACGCACTTATAAGTAGACATGAGTGTGGTGTGGCTATGAAGCGAGCGTGTGGCATGAGGGCAGCTGAACGCTGCGCAGAGAAAATTTTGTGTGCGCTGTGGACGCAGGGTCGTGCGGGGGGGGGGGGGGGGTTGGACAGCAATGCCAGCATGTAACCCAGGAGAAGAGGCAGCGGTGTCACCCGCAGGCAATGATTGTCCTTGGTTGCAGGTAGTGTGGTGCTTAGCTAAGATGTGCCAGTGCGTGTGCCTTGCTAATGAGGGTTTTTCCGAAGTAAATTGTCAGGGGGTGACGCCAGACTCTTGCCCCCATTTTGACTTAATAGTGGGACCTGGTAGCCTCAGATGCAGCCATGCTTGCTGCCCCTGCCCTTCCTAACCCGTTTCTGTGGTGTTTCATGACTTTCTGATTTTTTCTGGTGTTTGACAAGTCATCACCTATGGGGAGCATCGGTCCCATACAAAAATGCTCGAGTTGCCCATTGACTTCAATGGGGTTCGTTACTCGAAATGAGCTCTCGAGCATTACGAAAAGTTCAACTCGAGCAACGAGCACCCGAGCATTTTGGTGCTCGCTCATCTCTAGTGGCAACACATTTAATTAAAGAATATTACATAGTGTGAATATTTCCTGAGATTCATTGAGACCTCCCTTCATCTATGCATAATATGTATAGAAAGTGTAAAAACACTATGCTGTTTGGACTATGCTGTTACACGTTTTAAAGTTCTATAAATAAATAAACATTTTACTCAGTAGTGCTAAACCCCTTTGAATTTTACATGTACACATCCACTTTAAATGCATAGATTTGGTTGTAATCATTGCAAGAACACATGAGTTACATCAGTAAGGTCCATTAAGTTATTTGTGAAGCAACCCATAGGAAATAAACCTTAGTGGAGCGTGATTGGGTTACAAGTCAGCTCCTAATGGGGTTGCCTTCTTCTGGTCCTTTAGGCCTCTTTACCGTGTCAAAGGCTTATCTCACTGGAAGATCCTCCATTACTCGGATGAAATAGTCCAACTCTGTACATCTATATATATATAAAAATGAATGTATGTCTGTCTGTTTGTCCTTTATGCATTACTTCCCCATTCATCCGATCGCCATGAAACTTTGGGAAGTTGTTAAGTACACTCCCACGAAGGTTTCTGGCATAGTCCATCTATCCTACGATAGGCAAAGTTCTCCAAACATATCATATGGGACGAATGCACAATGGCTCTCACATGGACAACTGTATGTGGCCAGCTCACGCCTCGGAAAAGCTTCAGATTTATTCATGTATGCACCAGACGGAATACAAAAAATATCGTGTATACACAAGCACTTGAATAAATAAATAGAATTAAAACGACACTTTGAAATGTTTTCCATATGAAAATGAATAAGTTTCAATAAAAATGACACAATGTAAATTCAATGTTATCATAACGAGTTTCCTTGAATTTCCTTTCTTCAGATATCGCAGCAACGGGTATACTATATATACTATACTATATATTATAAAGCTGAGGTAACATGTAAGCTGCTCTGCCATTGGTTGTTATATATTATACTGCTGATGTAAAATGAAAGCTGCGCTGTGTTTGGTTGCTATTAGAGATGAGCGAACGTGTCCGTAACGGACACATCCGCACCCGGACACCGGCTTTAGCGAACACTGGAGTGTTCGCGCGTAAGTGTCCGGGTGCCGCCGGGGGGCGGGGAGATGCGCGGCGGCGCGGGCGGCAGTAGCGGGGAACAGGGGGGAGCCCTCTCTCTCTCCCTCTCCCCCCCACTCCCCGCCGCACCCCCCCGCGCTGCCACGGCGGCCCCCCGAACTTTTTCGCCCGAACACCGAGGTGTTCGCAAAGTTCGGTGTTCGGGCGAAAAAGGGGCGGAGCCGAACACGTTCGCTCATCTCTAGTTGCTATTCCTTATACTACTGAGGTAACATGAAAGCTGCAATGTGATTGGTTGCTATTTCTTATACTGCTGAGGTATAATGAAAGCTGTGCTGTGATTCGTTGCTATTTCCTATAGTGCTGAGGTAATATGAAAGCAGCGCTGCGATTGGTTGCTATTCCTTATACTGCTGAGGTAACATGAAAGCTGTGCTGTGATTGGTTGTTATTTTTTATATGGCTGAGGTATAATGAAAGCTGAACTGTGATTGGTTGCTATTTTTTTATACTGCTGAGGTAACATGAAAGCTGCGCTGTGATTGGTTGCTACTTCTTATACTAATGAGGTAACATGAAAGCTGTATTTTGATTGGTCGCTATTTCTTATACTGCTAAGTTTAAATGAAAGCTGCGCTGTGATTGGTTATTACTTTCTAAACTGCTGAGGTTACATGAAAGCTGCGCTGTGATTGATTGCTCTTTCTTTTACTGCTGAGGTAACATGAAAGCTGCGCTGTGATTGGTTGTTATTTCTTATACTGCTCAAGTCACATGAAAGCTGCGCTGTGATTGGTTTGCTATTTCTTATACTGCTAAGGTAACATGAAAGCTGTTCTGTGATTGGTTGCTATTTCTTATACCGCTGAGGTAAAATGAAAGCTGTGCTGGGATTGGCCGTAATGGCCGTTTTCTGTGATTGTTTTTATTTTTTTTATTTTTTTTATATTACCCCTTCTGTGATGCAATAATATTAGTGTAAGGACCCACTACAATGCAAGGAACCATGAAGTGGTTAGTGGGCTCATGTATCTTGGCCAAAATCCAACCAATGCCTTGCATTTATTATCTATCATTCACATGCAGCGTGGCTTTGAGACTCCAGGGGGAGCCCAGGGTGGCAGTACCAATGTGGTTCACTGATGGATATGCAGGGCAACCCGCCAAATTATCGTGGCGTCATTAATAGGTTGCTGGTCTGCATGGTGAACTACTGTAATTTGCTCCCTCATTTGGTAGTCAGCTAACTGCATGGTGAGAGGATGCATCTATATGCACTCCTTACTCTGTAAGTAATGGCCATTTTCTGTGACTGTGTTGTGATTGGTTGCTCTTTCTTATACTGCTGAGGTAAAATGAAAGCAGCGCTGTGATTGGTTGTTATTTCTTATACCTCTGAAGTAAAATGAAAGCTGTGATGTGATTGGTTGCTATATCTTATATCGCTGAGGTAACATGAAAGCTGCACTGTGATTGGTTGCTGTTCCTTATACTGCTGAGGTAACATGAAAGCTGCGATGTGATTGGTTGCTATTTGTTACTGCTGAGGTATACTGAAACCTGTGCTGTGATTCGTTGCTATTTCCTATAGTGCTGAGGTAACATGAAAGCTGCGCTGTGATTGGTTGTTATTTCTTATACAGCTGAGGTAACATGAAAGCTGTGCTGTGATTGGTTGCTATATATTATACTGCTGAGGTAAAATGAATGATGCGCTGTGATTGGTTGCTATTTCTTATATTGTTGAGGCAGAATAAAAGCTGCGCTGTGATTGGTTGCTATTTCCTTTACTGCTGAGGTAACATGAAAGCTGCGCTGTGATTGGTTGCTATTTCTTATACTGCTGAGGTAACATGAAAGCTGCGCTGTGATTGGTTGTTATTTCTTATACAGCTGAGGTAACATGAAAGCTGTGCTGTGATTGGTTGCTATATATTATACTGCTGAGGTAAAATGAATGATGCGCTGTGATTGGTTGCTATTTCTTATATTGTTGAGGCAGAATAAAAGCTGCGCTGTGATTGGTTGCTATTTCCTTTACTGCTAAGGTAACATGAAAGCTGCGCTGTGATTGGTTGCTATTTCTTATACTGCTGAGGTAACATGAAAGCTGCGCTGTGATTGGTTGTTATTTCTTATACAGCTGAGGTAACATGAAAGCTGTGCTGTGATTGGTTTCTATATATTATACTGCTGAGGTAACATGAAAGCTGCGCTGTGATTGGTTGCTATTTCTTATACTGCTGAGGTAACATGAAAGCTGCGCTGTGATTGGGTGTTATCTATATATATATAAAAACTAATGTATGTCTGTCTGTCTTCGCAGCAACGCGCGACGGATAAGCTAGCTGTTAATATATATTAAGTTCTGAAAAAAGTATCTTTATAGTTTTTCAAACTAAATATTATTACAACATAGACTCTCCAAACTCTTTTGAGGTTTCATTGCACATAGCAACCAGAGATGTAGCTACTGTGTGATTTCACGGTTACTGCAACAGCAAAACTCAGGAATAGTAGAAACAATAACACATGAATAAAACATGAATAGTAGCCCCCAATAATAGTCAGAAGCTTTGTGAGTACATTTTACTCTGACTGAATGTCTCAGCAATGTGAGTGTTGTTTTCCATAGAAATATATGTATAACATTTTTATAATGTGTCAATTTCTGCATGTAATCATGTATTTCTAGTCAGCGGTTACTTGGACACTGAATGGAAGAGTAATAATATATGTAAATTCCAGCAGTGTGTAAAATCCTATTAACATATGCTATCCCCTGTGTTCATTTCAGCATAACATAAGCTCTCTAAACTGACACGAAGAATAATGATACAGGGCCATGTTTTTACCAATAAGAACAAGAACATTTCTTGATACTGCTTTCAA
The DNA here is from genome assembly GCF_035609145.1 of Eleutherodactylus coqui. Classification (NCBI taxonomy): domain Eukaryota; kingdom Metazoa; phylum Chordata; class Amphibia; order Anura; family Eleutherodactylidae; genus Eleutherodactylus; species Eleutherodactylus coqui. The sequence goes on along the minus strand of NC_089845.1, from coordinate 66,973,345 downwards.
TGTTATTGTAAAAGTAAAGATCTCCACTAGGGTAGTATATCATAAAATGTCTGCATGAAGTTTATCATTGGTGTTTAAGTAAAAGATGTATTTCCCATGCCCAACAGTGAACAATAATATGGACATCTGTTGAACATTTAGCTACAAACTAGACACATAAAATTTTAATTATGATCTTCTTCAGTATTTAAGACTGAACAGCGATCAACATATTTTTCATAACGGAAGTCATGCACTACTGTCAGCTGTATTTATTACACCATGGAACATTTTAATATAATAATGCAGATGTCTTCATTCTATAAGCCCCAATGGTACTTAAATTTAGAATTTTATTACTTTTGCCTTCAGCCAAACAATCGTATAAACCTGCTAAATTCTGATTCTTATTCTGCAGCCCAATTTTCACATTTACTTGCTACATTTCAATATAAAACATTACATATTTATAACAATGAAAGTCATGCCAGGTAATTTGAATCCTTCCATCATCTTAAAAATATTTATGAGCAGGATGTAGGCTCATATGTTCTCAGCATAAAATTAAACAAAATATGTGGCAGTTAAAGACATAAAATAAACACAAGTGCTACATAATAACTTATGTTATTTACATACAAAGTACGGATGGTTGTCTTCCGTTCCCAGTAGTATATTAGTTTCGGTTTTCCTTCAAATGATCCAGTATTGTATTTGCATTATTTACCCTGTTAAGTGTTTTCTAAAAAGTTTATATTAAATAGCGTAGGTAATTAAAATCCTGATGTGCAAAGTAATCACATACAACATACAAGGTGATTTTAGATGTAATGATTCTTGTTCAAAAAAAAGTTCAAATGAGCGAAAGTGAACAATAATCGTTCGGTCTGAGTGTGATCCAATGACTGAGAGACAAAAAAGATCTGTTCGGTTTTTGTTTGTTATTTCATGCAGGCATAAAAATCATCTTTAACTCGCTCACTTATCGTTTGGTGTAAACAGTATTCGTTCAGGCACTGAATTTGCTTATACAGGGACTGAACAATTCTGAATGATTCTCATTTGAATGAACCAACGATGCTATTGCCTGTCTAAACAGATCGCGAGTATTGGCAGGTCTAAAAAGACTAATAATTTTTAATTGATGAATAAATATTTTAAGTGTATTTTCACAGAATAGGATTAAAAAATAAACTTTATTGCCTTAGATTAAAACCAGAGCAATTTGGCAATTAGTAGCAGATAAAGATACAACATTGACAAGAGGGGAACCCAGGTATGGACTCGTCACTCCTATATCTCCTTACAGCAGGGATTCTTACCACCAAAAATGATGCTACACTTAGGAAAGGCTCCTTCAGCGAAAAGCAGTCACCAGAAATGGGTACCATCCCACGTGAAAATTAATTAAGGTGAAAAGGTAGCAGAAAATCTACTATTTTATCTCCCAAAGGCCACTTTACTAGATTTCTCCTGATTCTTGGTGGAAACCTATGGTGGGTAATCCAGCTGCTAGTCAGACTGAGTAATGACACAGCATGACCCACCTCGTAAAGTACCACCATATATCTATGGACCTTCTTATCCTCCGTGGAAACCCAAAAGGAGAGCCAGCCCAATGCATGCTACAAAGGCATGGCGCTCACAGATGGGTTCCAACATCATGTCAAAGACTCTGCTTATGGTGGCTGATTATTAGCTAAATTTAGTACTGACTAAAACCCCATTTACACGGGATGACTCTAGGGCAAACATTGCCTGACACTCGTCCTCGCATGTACTCACTCCCATGCTGTTGCACAGGAGTGAGTATCATTGGCTCGCAGTGGTCGCAGCTGCAGGAAATCTCTCAGCCCGCTCTCCTCCGCCTCGCTACATTCACTTAAAGGGGTTGTCCCGAGGCAGCAAGTGGGTCTATACACTTCTGTATGGCCATATTAATGCACTTTGTAATGTACATTGTGCATTAATTATGAGCCATACAGAAGTTATAAAAAGTTTTATACTTACCTACTCCGTTGCTGGCGTCCTCGTCTCCATGGTGCCGACTAATTTTCGCCCTCCGATGGCCAAATTAGCCGCGCTTGCGCAGTCCGGGTCTTCTTCTTTTCTGAATGGGGCTCCGTGTAGCTCCGTGTAGCTCCGCCCCGTCACGTGCCGATTCCAGCCAATCAGGAGGCTGGAATCGGCAATGGACCGCACAGAAGCCCTGCGGTCCATGGAGACAGAGGATCCCGGCGGCCATCTTCAGCAGGTGAGTATGAAGACGCCGGACCGCCGGGATTCAGGTAAGCGCTGTGCGGGTTGTTTTTTTAACCCCTGCAGCGGGGTTGTCTCGCGCCGAACGGGGGGGGGGGTTTAAAAAAAAAAAAAAACAGTTTCGGCGCGGGACAACCCCTTTAACACAGCGGCCATTCAGTACTGAACGGCTTCTGTTTACACTGAGCGATCATCGTTCAGGATTTTAAGCTGCATAAAATCCTGAATGATGATCGTACAGTATAAACAGCAGCTGTTCAGTACTGAATGGCCGCTGTGTTAAGGGAATGGAGAGGGGCAGGGGAGAGAGAGGAGAGAAATGTCCTCCAACCATGCCGGCCCCCTGCTGGCCGCTCTGTCACTGAGCTAGCAATACACGCTCCTGTGTAACAGCATGGGAGCAAGTACACACAGGGACGAGTGTCAGGCATTGTTTGCCCAACATTTGTCCTGTGTAAATGAGGCTTTAGCATAGCCCACCTATTGTATACCTAGTGTCTATGGATTTACTCTAAATCATCAGTGGAAAACTAAACTGACTGCCAGCCAAAGATGGATATTAACTGTGCATAATACTCACAAATGGTTTCCAATGTGTTATAAAAGATTTAGAATACCACCATGTATACACAGACTTGATCTGAATCCTCAGTGGAAAACCAAAGTGAGAGCCAGTCAACATAGATTCTGACTGTGCGTAACACTCACAAATGGATTCCAGGGCATTAAATAAGACTCAATGCATTTCTAAGATGCAGATAAATGTTATTTCATCAGGAGTCTAAAGCTAAATAGAGAAGATAGTGCTATCTGTTCTATTAGCTGGCAGGACATACTAAATCTTAGTAAATCAATCTTCATGCCCTGACATCTGGCTGAATAGACTAGAGTTTAGAAGATAATTCTGACTGCCCTGATAACTAGCAGCATAGAAAGTCAAAATGTCCTGTCTATTGGTAGCAGGAAGGTCTGATAATGGAAAAGAAAAAAGGGTGGAGCAACCCGCAACCCCACTGGAGATATACGTTTGGAAATGATGTCCTTTTCTTGAAGGATGGTAAGTTAGAAATTGATTACAGAGACACAGCAAAAGAGTCCCTAAATGTAGAAGGTGCGGTTCAGCTCAAATATTGTAACACCAAACTAGGTGGATCTTTTTTTCCTATAGACAAGGAATACATATATATATTGGGTGTGTGATGTGACCTCCAGAGATAATATAATTGCATGAGATTGTATCTATTTATTGATTAAAACCAGCATGTATACATGTTTTGAGGTTAGTGAACCTCTTCTTCCGTACTTGCTGGGGATACACGTCTGAATGCTGATGGTATATCTCTCAGAGAAGATTCAGCAATTCACACCCAAAAAAGTTTGTATTTTTTCCTTGTCTATTTACTACAATTTTGGAAAATAAAAACTTTTCTGCAGCTTTCTATAGCATTCTAATTGTCTGAAAATGTATAATCACTAAACATTAGATTTTTTTCTCTATCAGCAAGATGTGATGAAGGAAGACTAGCAAATGCTTTTTCCTGAATAGGATTAATACACTCAGTATAGTCGCATGCGTGCAACTGCCACGGCAGCTCACTGAGTCTTCAATGCCCCTTATTACAAACCTGTGGGCAGCTGTATTTGAACTGGATGTTCAGCCTGAGGACCTGTCACCTTTTTATATGTCTATTTTAATGAATATTTGTATCTCCTAGGAAATTAAAACTCTGGAACACTTTTTCTTAAAACTAAGGATTGTGCTATCCCTCTATTATTTTTCCTGGAAATGGAAGAATAAATTGAAAACTAAACATTATTATTCCCCTTATCAATATAGTATGTCACTACATATTTGGGCGCTGTCAACACTAATTGGACAGTGTCAGACTGTATAGAGACGTGCTCCACTGACAAGGGGAAAGACACATCAAGTTGTCAAGTTACTTATACATTTCCAAGCAGAATAACAAAGAAAAGGTTTAACACAGGCCTTTAAGATTTTAAAGGGGTCGTCCAGAGTTAGAAAAACATAGCTGCTTTCTTCCAAACACAGTGCCATAGGTTGTATAGGTTGTGTCTAGTATTGCAGCTCAGCTCCTATTTACTTTAATAGAGCTGAGCTGCAGTACTACACACAACCCTATGGACAGGGGGGGGGGGGTCTGCTAGGGAAAAAAAAGCCATGTTTTTCTAACCTTGGACAACCCTTTTAATTGTTTTTTTATGGTAAATACAAGCATTTACTAAAAATTGACATGGCAGACATGCTGAAAGGTCCCCTATAAGTCTTTCAAAAGAAAGAGGGCTGCAATAAAAAAAAAGATCACAAGATATCTTAATGAATCTCATTGAGCCCTAATAGATCTACTCATATGTCTATCAGGCTTCTGGTATTTTATGGCAAGAGTAGAGCTGCAGACTGTGTTATGCTTTCCATCAAACATAGCAGAAACTAAAAGTACTTATGTGAAAGGTGCCTACTAAAAGTGTTCAAAGCTTGATGGAGGGGAATGTGACTGCAACTGTTATGGGGAGTCTGTGTTCTGTCTTTAATATGTGGCTGGTGTTCTTAGGCCTCGTTCAGACGAGCGTGGTTTACACACTGCTACAGCAGCGTGTAAACCACGCTTCTATAACAACCAATAGGTTGCTATGTAAATGCTCACATGCAGCTTTTTTATCAGTGCAGAAGCTGCGCTGGTAAAAAAGATAGGACAGTGAGGGCCAACTTGCCTGTCAGCTCTGTGCTGCGGCGCTGTCCATTGTGCTGGCCACAGGTTCCTATGGGATCCACGGCAGCACTCTGCTCAGAGAATGGACATTTGAACAGGCTGCCCCGCGGAGCACAGAGCAGCTCGTTCACCGCAGAATTCCTGTATGTCAGCAGCGTGGTTTATACATTGCTGTAGCAGTGTGTAATTCCCGTTCATCTGAGTGAGGCCTTATATAGTAAGAGCATTTTGGCATTTATAAGACCGATATGCACTGCCCAAAATGCTTTGATGCAATTCAGTAAAAAGGATCTGAACTTATAGCTTCACAGCCACGGCCATTCTGGCTCTATCACAGCCTTTCTTTTGTTCATACAACTCCAATTCTCTAAATACTGACTCTCCTTGGATTCTGCTGCTGGCACATTTCTTGTATGAGTTTTTATACAAAGGTTGTTGTCAGTCACTTAGTATGGGCAGAGGAAGCAGAACTGACGGACTTTTTCTGCCCGTTCTTAAAGCATTAAAAAGGGCCCACCAGCGTCAACAGATAACAGTTATTAATTGCATAATGAAAAGTTGAAACCTTTTCAGAATATAGTGTATGACTTTCTGTTTCAACTCCACTTGGGAATTCTTTTAACAAGTTTTCGAAGCATAATTTAGTGCCCATTGTAATATACTGGCTTCAGACAACACCCTTGGCTTGTCTTTGGCTTGCTTTGTGGCTATGATTTTGCCTTTTGATACTTTGTGTTTGTAAGTTTTTTTTAACAATTCCTGGTAGAAACCACTTGCTCCTATACTTTCGTATTCTGCATAAACTATCCAGGGGTTAACCACTGGAGGAGCAACACACTGAAATCCTGTCAAATCTGATGTCACCTGTTGACAATGATGGATGGGAACTGCCCACTTACCCCATTCACAATATCAAGAGCAGTCTCTAAGAAGAGCCAATATGGTTGAACAGAGGGGAGTATAAAAAAGATAGGCTATAATAGAGTGAGCATGGCAGAATCTGCAAAGCTATGCAGCCAGCCAGAGCTGTTAACTCGAACACATGACAACTGCTGTTGAACTATACCAATTGCTCTTTTGCATTTCCAGAATGCTACATTTATGACTTATCTCCTACAATCTTCTTATCTAACTGTTCAGGTACTAAAGTGAATTTGATATGTCCATATTTAGCATCTTTTCTGCAGAAATTTCTGCATCTGAAAAAGTCTCTCCTGAAGCTTTGTCCTGTTGAATAATATTCTTGCAGCAGATACATTATGAATCTTTCTTATGCTAACATTACTTTTTAACAGTGAATTTCCATGGAAAGTTTAGTGATTTAATTATTGATTTAAAAAAGGGAGTTTATGGAAAAAGTACACTATTAAATCTCAAAAAAATGAGAGATTGATATTTTGCAGCTCCTGCCATTTTTAGCACTGTAGACAAACAAGAAAAGAACTTATAAAAGTTTTAGAAATGAGATTCATTTGCTAATGGTAATGATTTGATTCATCATTTAAGCTGTGGAATAGGTATAGCACATTCTTACAATTTCCTTGTCTAATGACTAGGATGCTGGCAGTCTTGTGTCTGTTACTTCTGGTAGTGTTTTAACGAACAAAGGTGTTCGTAACTGAATCAATTTGCATTTAGCCAAAATAGAGATGAATATCAATTAGTCATGTATCCGGTACTGTTCTCTGAATATGTAAAGTGATTTGTTGCTTTTTATCACTTTCATTTACTCCAGGTAGAATATTAACAACGTAACGATGTGTTCATGTTTTAACTTTTTCAATCTTTGCATTTATCAATTTAAAAGTTTCAGTGAACCAAAATGCAAAGTCTAAGCTTAAGATTGATAGAAAAAGATATGTAGAGACTTGTGAAAAGTATCAGTAGAGTTGTAAAGTTTCTAATGACTGTGTCTACTTCATGCTGCGCCTACCAACGTATCATTTTCTGCTTTTTAATTGTTCGCAAGAAATCTACTTTTTTTTTTTGCCAAAAAACTTTTAGACTTATCCTTGTTTAACCTATAGATGAAATTTCAAACAAAGTTGTTAAGAAATAGTAACATGGCTGAATTGTTGACATATATTACGTTTGAAAGGAACATACTGCAGGTACAGGATTTACACTTCAAAGCATTTTAGACTGCATCATGATTGATAAAAATGAAGATCACCATGAATATGAGCAGCATGGAACATAGAATTATAATTAGAGATGAGCGAATATACTCGTTTCGAGTAATTACTGGATCGAGCACCACGATTTTCGAGTACTTCAGTACTCGGGTGAAAAGATTTGGGGGGCGCCAGGGGGCGGGGGGAGGCGTGGCGGAGCGGGGGTAGCAGAGGGGAACAGGGGGGAGCCCTCTCTCTCTCCCTCTCCCCCCCACTCCCCGCTGCAACCCCCCACTCACCCACAGCGCCCCCCGAATCTTTTCACCCGAGTACGGAAGTACTCGAAAATCGCAGCGCTCGGGCGAAAAAGGGGCGTGGCCGAGTAGGTTCGCTCATCTCTAATTATAATGTTTGACATATTAAGTGATTGAAAAAAAGGGATATCCATCTATCATGTTCATAAAGGGGATGTTTGTAAGGAGTAAACATTACCCTCCACTTGTGTAAAATAAACTGTGAACATGTCACATTTTGATACTGTTTTGTGTACATGATGTACAGTTAATATGTATAATACTATGCTGCATTATACTGTATTGCGCTGTGTTATGCACCATGCTGGCTGTATATCTTTTTGCCTGAGGTTTAATGGACTGAGGAGTTGTAGGACATGGTGGCACTGCCATATTCTGTCGGAAGTTCTGAGCAGCGACAATGATTACTGTCCTGGCTGCCAGCTTGTAGGAAAGATGTCCCAGCATCAGCACAGACCCAGGAAGAGCCCAACGACATAGGTGCATATATTGAAAAGCTGAAATATTGCAACATGATGCTGGATAGAGTTTTAAAGTACAGTGCATATAGGATAGTGGGGAAGATTTGCTATTCAAATGATAGATTTTCTGGTGCAAACTGCCCAAGAAAACTTTCTTCCATGCTTTGCACTTCATTTATTATGTGTTTTTAGACACCTTCAGACAGTTTCTCCAACTTATTTGAAAAAGGGGGCATGTCATAAATTATACCAAAAAATTGCCCAAACTTTTGGCACAATTTTTGGTATAAACGAAGCCAACTAATAGGTGGTATCAATTTCAACTAAACATAAATAATAATAAATACATTTAAACAGTCTTAAAATGTACATGTTTACCATCTTATGTAATGAATCTGGCACATTTTAAGACTGTCTTAGTTTGCACTTAATCTGCACTGTGATACAATACCTGTGGGCACCAGCTGGTCCATTGTGGGAGGAGTGGTTGGCTTTTGGTTAGAACAAATGAACGTATGCCCGTGATACTGCTGAGCACTGGGTCTACTGAAGTTGAGATAGAGAAACATGGGCAGCATTAACCCGGGACAGGTTTGCTCATTATACCAATGTATATTTTTTCATAATAAACACATTTTGAAGTTGACACAAGAATGGAGTGCCAAGTCATGGAGGCGGGTTACACTGGCTTCTCCCCACCTGCATCATGCAGAATGGCAGTTCTTTCCCTATATCCAAATGGGGAGAGAGCTGTCAGTCTACATGCTGGGGACGGGAAGAGGCTGACATGGCCCACCTCCATGACTCCGAGCTGAGTTCCAAGTCAAACTTTAGTGTGTTTATTCTGAAATGTCTCAATGTTTCAGAATAAAACATGCACAGGCATAATGAGCATACCTGTCTGGGCTTTGTGTTGCTCATGGTTTGGGCAGCATGACTAAGGTGTTAGAATCCCTTTTAGGCCGTTTAACACTTCAAAGGTAAATTAGAGCCTGCAACCAGGGGTAAACTACTGATTGTATATCATTTATTTGGCAGGCACTTATACTGAAGAGCAATTGGGTATTTTTAATTGTTCATTGCATCATAATCACACCTCTAACCAACCCTTCAACCACTCCATTTATCCAGCAAATCCTTAAGACGCCTGCCTTCACCCAAAGAATTGCAGCAAGCGATGATTTTTAGGTCTCCAGGAAAGATCCAATCAGCAATAATCTAAAAGTTGATCACTGATTGCTTGGTCGCTGCACAAGTTTATACCCAACAATTATTGTGCAATTAAATCAATCTAGTAATTATTTGCCCATTCATTGTACTGTATAAAAGGGCCTTTAGTATCAGTTAAAAGTGTCTTCTTTTCCTTTCCCCCCTCACTTTAATTATGCTTTTGTTACTCTTTCTGTTTTTCTCTTTTGCTCATCCATTAATCACCCTTTTTTCTCACTCCTTATTCATTCTTTTGTTTATCTCTTTTATTTAGTTGGATTATTACTCTCTGCAATGTGATTTTATATGACTTTGTGGGTTTTTATGAACAAATGTTTTTATAGCTTCATGGAATTTCTTGATTTGTTTCATTTTATACACATAGCTCCCCTTTTATCCATCTATACACTCTTTTTATAAACCTTGAAAGGCCTGAAAAAAATTGAAATCCTTCACTGAAATGCATAACTTTGTTTATGGGGTCCATTAATAAATGAACCTCCATTCAACCTTCTCCAAGACATGTATGATAGCAACCTCCAGTCTCTGTTTGGCATTACGCTACTGGTTTCCCAGCAGAGGCACATGGACACCATCTGCTAAAAAGTGGGGCAGCAGTGGACCCAATCTTCTATATGCTGTTTTTAGAATTGTGCCTGGTTACACAAAACCCCACAGGTAAGCAATATTTCATACAATGCTGTGCTCATAATTCATCATCCATTATCATGAGGTGCAATTAGTTTTACTGTAGTTCATTGTTGTTAGAAATACATGCAATATGCAATTAATGTAAACTAGTACTTCTTAAACTTTTAAACAAATCATAATAGTGAGATGTCTGCTAGCTTATAATGAGGTGTAAAAAGGTGATAGTTTTAACAGTGGTGATCATATGCCACACAGTCTTTACTCTGGCTGCAGCAATCTCTGATTCAGCAACATAACTGACTCATTATATAGTTAATTTAAAGGGGTATTCCTGCCACAGCAAGTTATGCCCTAATTATAGGATATGGGATAACTTGCTGATTGGTGGGAGTTCAACTACTGGGACCCACACCTATCTGGAGAATGCAGCCTCTGCATATCCTGAAATGTGAACAGCAGTGGAAACAGATGCACAACTACTCTCCAGTCACTTCAATGGGACCGTCGGAGATAGCTGAGTTCATGCACTCAGCTATCTTCAGCAGTCTCACTGAAGTGAATGAAGGTGGCCATATGCGCCCTGCGTTACCCACACTTTGGGATGCTGGGGCTAAATTTTTGTTGGACATCCACCAGTCAGCAAGTTATCCCATATCCTCTGCATAGGCGATATTTTGCTGTGATGGGACAATCCCTTTAATGTTATTCGGTGGTCAGGGGACAAATGAAATGGAAATCGGGTATATTTAGCAAGAATTCATCATTGATGAGGCTAGAAAAAGTTGGAAAAGGTTGAGAAACAATGATGTGAAGGATACGTCATCTTCAATTTTAATTTCAGGGCTACATGGTGACTTTGGCTGTGAGACAGGCCACGAGCCCAAAAATACGATATAGCCCTGTGACATTGTACATTAATGGAAGAGAATGCTGTCATGCTGTGCAAGTTTCTGCAAGCTGACAATTGCAAGAAATCCAAACTTGGTAGATTTTCTGCGATTGACTATTCACGGCAACTTGGGAGTCACAATGCGACTTTACTTCCATTAGTATGTAATGTTGCAGGGCTATATTGTGATCTTTGAATGCACGACCTGTATAATTGTCAAAGTTGTCATGATGTAGCCCTAGCCTTACTCCAAATTGAATCTCATGCAAATATATTTTACAGAAGATTTAAGTAAGCATTCACCAGAAGGGATAAGAATAATATTACTTAATTACTGTACATATCCCTCTTCTTTGGATTTAACAATATCTGAACATACAAAGAATCTCCGTTCTGCCTGGTTATTACATGTGATGCTGTTAAAGAATCTGCATTGAATCTGCCAAGGCTCAAGGGCAGTCTTTCAGTATGCTCATCTTGTGCTTCCATTTGGCATTAGAATTTGTTCTTTAGAGTGCTTTAGAATACTGTAAATGTGTGATATTTCAGATTAAGACATTTTTTTACCAACTGACAAAGAATTTGACATTTGTGGAAGGCACATTGAAGTCAAAGTCATCATCTTCGTAACTAGATCTGCACAGTACTGCAGGAGTTAAGTTAAACTATACAACCCAATTTATTGAATGATATTTGAAAGAACATTTACATAATTTATAACAAATGGAACAGAAGTAACTCTTTACACATTCATGCAAAATTAAACAAATCCGTGCATTATCCGGAGATATTTGGCAGGCGCTTTCTGCCAGCATTTTGTACCCATGACATAAAATGATTAGAGTGAAGAACGATAAAGTGGCCAAGTTACCTCGGGAGTGGATCATTATAAAGTGCCCTTGGGAGAACTTTAAATAGAACTGTGGTTTCTGACAGATGATGATACAAAGACACAGTTATTTTGCTCTTTTGTTTTTAACTTCTTATGTTTGCAAAACAATGCAGGGATGGCTGTACTGTGACAACATATAACTTAGATATCAGAAGCCCTCAAACGTATACCATATGTATCAGTCATGGACCAAAATATGAAAGTTTTAATTGGAAATGAGCAGCACTGTGGGTCAATGGTTAACACTGCTATGTTTCAGGACTGGCATCCATGTTCATGTGTCTGTGACTGAAGCTTAACCCCATTCAAGTGATATATATTCCGAAAAAAAACTTTAATTGGCTTCCTATTGGAACATATAAATGATGCAAAGAATGATTTATCTAGATCAAACTACTGTCCTACAGTGTTGATCTAGAGGAAGGCACAAATTCGATTGAGATAAGATACAGTTTGATATGAGTAAATCTGTTATGCCTATAGGAGCAACAATAGAGCATAAAATTTTAGACACATAACCCATTGAATTCAAGAATCTGTCTTGCTATACAAAATACTTCTGACTTAAATGTTAATGTTGACCTCAGTCGCCCTACTGCAATTGACCCAGTAGTCTTCATAAAACATACTGAAAAAAAAAAAAACAGATCCTTTATATTCTCAGTGTATAGCCTTTACTGTCTAGCTAGAAATATTCAATAGAATTAATACATGCACTTACGTGCATTAAGATGTTATCTTAAACTAATTGTAATGTTTTTTAATATATCACCATGACTCTTTAAAAAAGGTCCATTTCCAAGGCTTTCAGTTGCTTACTTCAAGTACAGTTACAGAATGCCAATTCAGTAGGATATGAAAAGTAACATTTTAGAAAGTATTGAAGAACCTAGCAAATATAATATAAATTCTAAAATATTGGGAAAATTTAATGAGCGGAGAAGTTGGCTGGTATCACAATGTGAAAATCAATAGTATGTGTTGTATAGATGGTATGTTATTGTAGAAAAAAAAGGCACTATTGACTTTTCTCTTGGTTACTAATGTGTTTTCAGGTATTTGATGTGTTTTAGAAGTTTATATATTAGGAGATTGTAAATTAAATCAACTGAATGAAAATTTAATGAAATGTGTACTTTGGTATTATTGTAAAATTTATATCACTATAAATGCGTTTGTTGACAAATTTAAGAAGTAACAATTTGCACAAAGTTAAAAAGGATCTTATAATAAATTACATTATATTTTGCACTAGAGATAATTTTATTTTTTTTAAACCCATCAAGTGGCATTAGCCAGTTCTGTGTCTTGTATTGCAATCAGGGCAGACTGGTAATTAGTAAGTGAAAACAAGGTCTTTTCATAAGTATGTGTGAAGTGCTGCTCTTGAGAGAAGCTCAGGTATTGTATTTTAAAGCCATTACTTTCTCTTTTACTGGCATAACAAAAGTCATGGGATAGCAGTATGGAAACTGATTATGAAGTCGTGTTACCTCAGGTGGTAGCTTGAAAATGCCCAGACCAGTATAGGTTGTGAGTAGAGATGAGCGAGCACCAAAATGCTCGGGTGCTCGTTACTCGGGACGAAATTATCGCGATGCTCGAGGGTTCGTATCGAGTAACGAACCCCATTGAAGTCAATGGGCGACTCGAGCATTTTTGTATATCGCCGATGCTCGCTAAGGTTTCCATTTGTGAAAATCTGGGCAATTCAAGAAAGTGATGGGAATGATACAGCAACGGATAGGGCAGGCGAGGGGCTACATTTTGGGCTGCATCTCAAGTTCCCAGGTCCCACTATTAAGCCACATTAGGGGCAAGAGTGCCCCCCCCCCTCCCAACAACTTTTACTTCTGAAAAGCCCTCATTAGCAATGCATACCTTAGCTAAGAACCACACTACCTCCAACAAAGCACAATCACTGCCTGCATGACACTGAACTGCCACTTCTCCTGGGTTACATGCTGCCAACCCCCCCCCCCCCCCCCGCACGATGCAGTGTCCACAGCGCACACCAAAGTGTCCCTGCGCAGCCTTCAGCTGCCCTCATGCCACACCACCCTCATGTCTATTTATAAGTGCGTCTGCCATGAGGAGGAACCGCAGGCACACACTGCAGAGGGTTGGCACGGCTAGGCAGTGACCCTCTTTAAAAGGGGCGGGGCGATAGCCCACAATGCTGTACAGAAGCAATGAGAAATATAATCCTGTGCCACCGCCATCAGGAGCTGCACACGTGGGCATAGCAATGGGGAACCTATGTGTCACACACTATTCATTCTGTCAAGGTGTCTGCATGCCCCAGTCAGACCGAGGTTTTTTATAAATAGTCACAGGCAGGTACAACTCCGCAATGGGAATTCTGTGTGCACCCACAGCATGGGTGGCTCCCTGGAACCCACCGGCGGTACATAAATATATCCCATTGCAGTGCCCAGCACAGCTGAGGTAACGTCAGCTTTAATGCAGGTGGGCCAAAAATTAATTGGATTACACTGTAGGCGAGGGCCCCAAAAAATTGGTGTACCAACAGTACTAATGTACCTCAGAAAAATTGCCCATGCCCAACCAAGAGGGCAGGTGAAACCCATTAATCGTTTTGGTTAATGTGGCTTAATTTGTAACTAAGCCAGGAGGCAGCCCAGTTAAAATAAAAATTGGTTCAGGTGCAAGTTTCAACGCTTTAATGAGCATTGAAACGAATAAAAATTGTTTACAAAAATTATATGACTGAGCCTTGTAGGCCTAAGAAAAATTGCCCGTTCGGCGTGATTACGTGAGGTTTCAGGAGGAGGAGCAGGAGGAGGAGGAGGAATATTATACACAGATTGATGAAGCAAAAATGTCCCCGTTTTTGATGGTGATAGAGAACGATGCTTCCATCCGCGGGTGCAGCCTACGTATTGCTTAGGTATCGCTGCTGTCCGCTGGTGGAGAAGAGAAGTCTGGGGAAATCCAGGCTTTGTTCATCTTGATGAGTGTAAGCCTGTCGGCACTGTCGGTTGACAGGCGGGTACGCTTATCTGTGATGATTCCCCCAGCCGCACTAAACACCCTCTCTGACAAGACGCTAGCCGCAGGACAAGCAAGCACCTCCAGGGCATACAGTGCGAGTTCAGGCCAGGTGTCCAGCTTCGACACCCAGTAGTTGTAGAGGGCAGAGGCGTCACCGAGGACGGTCGTGCGATCGGCTATGTACTCCCTCACCATCCTTTTACAGTTCTCCCGCTGACTCAGCCTTGACTGGGGAGCGGTGACACAGTCTTGCTGGGGAGCCAGAAAGCTGTCAAAGGCCTTAGAGAGTGTTCCCCTGCCTGTGCTGTACATGCTGCCTGATCTCCGCGCCTCCCCTGCTACCTAGCCCTCGGAACTGCGCCTTCTGCCTCTAGCGCTGTCGGATGGGAATTTTACCATCAGCTTGTCCGCCAGGGTCCTGTGGTATAGCATCATTCTCGAACCCCTTTCCTCTTCGGGTATCAGAGTGGAAAGGTTCTCCTTATACCGTGGGTCGAGCAGTGTTTACACCCAGTAATCCGTAGTGGCTAGAATGCGTGTAACGCGAGGGTCACGAGAAAGGCATCCTAACATGAAGTCAGCCATGTGTGCCAGGGTACCTGTACGCAACACATGGCTGTCCTCACTAGGAAGATCACTTTCAGGATCCTCCTCCTCCTCCTCCTCCTCAGGCCATACACGCTGAAAGGATGACAGGCAAGCAGCATGGGTACCCTCAGCAGTGGGCCAAGCTGTCTCTTCCCCCTCCTCCTCATCCTCCTCATGCTCCTCCTCCTCCTCCACAACGCGCTGAGATATAGACAGGAGGGTGCTCTGACTATCCAGCGACATACTGTCTTCCCCCGGCTCTGTTTCCGAGCGCAAAGCGTCTGCCTTTACGCTTTGCAGGGAACTTCTCAAGAGGCATAGCAGAGGAATGGTGACGCTAATGATTGCAGCATCCCCGCTCACCATCTGGGTAGACTCCTCAAAGTTTCCAAGGACCTGGCAGATGTCTGCCAACCAGCCCCATTCTTCTGTAAAGAATTGAGGAGGCTGACTCCCACTGCGCCGCCCATGTTGGAGTTGGTATTCCACGATAGCTCTACGCTGCTCATAGAGCCTGGCCAACATGTGGAGCGTAGAGTTCCACCGTGTGGGCACGTCGCACAGCAGTCGGTGCACTGGCAGATTAAACCGATGTTACAGGGTGGCAGCGTCCGTGTGGGACTTGCGGAAATGTGCGCAGAGCCGGCGCACCTTTCCGAGCAGGTCTGACAAGCGTGGGTAGCTTTTCAGAAAGCGCTGAACCACCAAATTAAAGACGTGGGCCAGGCATGGCACGTGCGTGAGGCTGCCGAGCTGGAGAGCCGCCACCAGGTTACTGCCGTTGTCACACACGACCATGCCGGGTTGGAGGCTCAGCGGCGCAAGCCAGCGGTCGGTCTGCTCTGTCAGACCCTGCAGCAGTTCGTGGGCCGTGTGCCTCTTATCTCCTAAGCTGAGTAGTTTCAGCACGGCCTGCTGACGCTTGCCCACCGCTGTGCTGCCACGCCGCGCGACACCGACTGCTGGCGACGTGCTGCTGCTGACACATCTTGATTGCGAGACAGAGGTTGCGTAGGAGGAGGAGGGTGGTTTAGTGGAGGAAGCATACACCGCCGCAGATACCACCACCGAGCTGGGGCCCGCAATTCTGGGGGTGGGTAGGACGTGAGCGGTCCCAGGCTCTAACTCTGTCCCAGCCTCCACTAAATTCACCCAATGTGCCGTCAGGGAGATATAGTGGCCCTGCCCACCTGTGCTTGTCCATGTGTCCGTTGTTAAGTGGACCTTGGCAGTAACCGCGTTGATGAGGGCGCGTACAATGTTGCGGGAGACGTGGTCGTGCAGGGCTGGGACGGCACATTGGGAAAAGTAGTGGTGACTGGGAACTGAGTAGCGCGGGGCCGCCGCCGCCATCATACCTTTGAAAGCCTCCGTTTCCACAACCCTATACAGCAGCATCTCCAGGCTGATAAATTTGGCTATGTGCACATTTAACGCTTGAGCGTGCGGGTGCGTGGCGGCGTACTTGCGCTTGCACTCCAACACTTGCGCTAGCGACGGCTGGACGGTGCGCTGAGAGACATTGGTGGATGGGGCCGAGGTCAGCGGAGTTGAGGGTGTGGGTGCAGGCCAGGAGACGGTAGTGACTGTGTCCTGAGAGGGGGGTTGGATCTCAGTGGCAGGTTGGGGCACAGGGGGAGAGGCAGCGGTGCAAACCGGAGGCGGTGAACGGCCTTCGTCCCACCTTGTGGGGTGCTTGGCCATCATATGTCTGCGCATGCTGGTGGTGGTGAGGCTGGTTGTGGTGGCTCCCCGGCTGATCTTGGCGCGACACAGGTTGCACACCACTGTTCGTCGGTCGTCTGCACTCTCAGTGAAAAACTGCCAGACCTTTGAGCACCTCGGCCTCTGCAGGGTGGCATGGTGCGAGGGGGCGCTTTGGGAAACAGTTGGTGGATTATTCGGTCTGGCCCTGCCTCTACCCCTGGCCACCGCACTGCCTCTTCCAACCTGCCCTGCTGCTGCCCTTGCCTCCCCCTTTGAAGACCTGTCCTCAGTAGGCGTAGCAAACCAGGTGGGGTCAGTCACCTCATCGTCCTGCTGCTCTTCCTCCGAATCCTCTGTGCGCTCCTCCCTCGGACTTACTGCCCTTACTACTACCTCACTGATAGACAACTGTGTCTCATCGTCATCGTCCTCCTCACCCACTGAAAGCTCTTGAGACAGTTGCCGGAAGTCCCCAGCCTCATCCCCCGGACCCCGGGAACTTCCCAAAGGTTGGGCATCGGTCACGACAAACTCCTCCAGTGGGAGAGGATTCGGAACCATTGCTGCCCATTCTGGGCAGGGGCCCGAGAACAGTTCCTGGGAGTCTGTCTGCTCCTCAGAATGTGTCATTGTAATGGAGTGAGGAGGCTGGGAGGAAGGAGGAGCAGCAGCCAGAGGATTCAGAGTTGCAGCAGTGGACGGCGCAGAAGTCTGGGTGGTCAATAGATTGCTGGATGCACTTTCTGCCATCCACGACAGGACCTGCTCACACTGCTCATTTTCTAATAAAGGTCTACCGCGTGGACCCATTAATTGTGAGATGAATGTGGGGATGCCAGAAACGTGCCTCTCTCCTAATCCCGCAGCAGTCGGCTGCGATACACCTGGATCAGGAGCTCGGCCTGTGCCCACACCCGGACTTGGGCCTCCGCGTCCTCGGCCGCGTCCACGTCCTCTAGGCCTACCCCTCAGCATGGTGTATTACCAGTAGTGCAGAAACAGAACGCTGTAATTAAATGTGCCGCTTATTGGCCTGTGGTTGGAGGCTGACTTCACTTACGGAACGCACAGCAGAGCCAGGAAAGAATTTTGCGCAAGCCTGCTGTAACACTTAGCTGGCTGCGTATGAATTAGGACAACTACCACCAGCAGAGACCCAGTACACTGAGGACAGTCACAGGCAGCCCAAATAGATTTTTTTTCCCAAATGTTTTTGGAAAGGCCCACTGCCTATATACATTAAATATGTCTTCTGTCCCTGCCTCACCACTACTGGCCCTGGACAATGTAAAATTACTGCAGACTGTTTCACTGTGGACAGGAATACAGCGGTGATCTAACAGGCAACACAGAGCCAGGAAAGAATTTTGCACAAGCCTGCTGTAACACTTAGCTGGCTGCGTATGAATTAGGACAACTACCCCCAGCAGAGACCCAGTACACTGAGGACGGTCACAGGCAGCCCAAATAGATTTTTTTTCCCAAATGTTTTTGAAAAGGCCCACTGCCTATATACACTAATTATGTCTTCCGTCCCTGCCTCACCACTACTGGCCCTGGACAATGTAAAATTACTGCAGACTGTTTCACTGTGGACAGGAATACAGCGGTGATGTAACAGGCAACACAGAGCCAGGAAAGAATTTTGCACAAGCCTGCTGTAGCACTTAGCTGGCTGCGTATGAATTAGGACAACTACCACCAGCAGAGACCCAATACACTGAGGACGGTCACAGGCAGCCCAAATAGATTTTTTTTCCCAAATGTTTTTGGAAAGGCCCACTGCCTATATACACTAAATATGTCTTCTGTCCCTGCCTCACCACTACTGGCCCTGGACAATGTAAAATTACTGCAGACTGTTTCACTGTGGACAGGAATACAGCGGTGATGTAACAGGCAACACAGAGCCAGGAAAGAATTTTGCGCAAGCCTGCTGTAACACTTAGCTGGCTGCGTATGAATTAGGACAACTACCACCAGCAGAGACCCAGTACACTGAGGACAGTCACAGGCAGCCCAAATAGATTTTTTTTCCCAAATGTTTTTGGAAAGGCCCACTGCCTATATACACTAAATATGTCTTCTGTCCCTGCCTCACCACTACTGGCCCTGGACAATGTAAAATTACTGCAGGACGCAATGCTCTGCACGGCCGATATACAAAAAAAAAAAAAGTGCAACACTGCAAAAAGCAGCCTCTACACTAGTGCACACGGTTAGATGTAGCCCTAAGAAGGACCGTTGGGGTTCTTGAAGCCTAAAATAACTCCTAACACTCTCCCTATAGCAACTCCAGCAAGACAGCACTTTCCCTGAACTATGTCAGAATGCATCTGTGGCGAGCCGCGGGAGGGGACGATTTATATACTCGGGTGACACCTGATCTCGCCAGCCACTCACTGCAGGGGGGTGGTATAGGGCTTGAACGTCGCAGGGGGAAGTTGTAATGCCTTCCCTGTCTTTCTATTGGCCAGAAAAGCGCGCTAACGTCTCAGAGATGAAAGTGAAAGTAACTCGAACATCGTGTGGTACTCGTCTCGAGTAACGAGCATCTCGAACACGCTAATACTCGAATGAGTATCAAGCTCGGATGAGTACGTTCGCTCATCTCTAGTTGTGAGGTGTTATCTTGTAAATCAGTTTGAACACTGGCCAGTGTGCTCATGGTGATTTGAATTATTGAAGTTAATGGCATAGCTTACTGGTTCACCCAACATGAGCCCAATTGAGCATTTATGGGATGTGGTATAGAGGTCTATTTTCATTGAAGATCTTACACCTACAAATACCACAGAGCTGTAGGTGACTATCCAGATGGCATAGCTCAACATCTATCCAGATATTTTACGCCCAGTTTTGGAATTGCTGCCACATTGAGTTATTGTTGCACTTCACTGGCATAGAAGGTATCCTACACACCATGATTTTTGGCATGTCATTGTATATCAAATTTTTAAACCTAATGCCCCAAGATTAACCCCTTGAGTGGCACGCCCGGAAAATTTCCGTGACGAGCTCCACTGCTCATAGCGACATAGCCCGGAAGATTTCCGGGCTGTGTATCACTATGGGAGCTGCAGAGCACAATGCCACAAGCTGTGACAGTGTGCTCTGCCTGCACAGACCCACAGAGAACAAAGCAAGGGCTTTGAAAAAACAGCAGAAGATATTGCCGATATGTCGGCAGTCTCCTGCTTTGTTTACAGGTTGCCATAGAGACCATCGGCTTGTCAGAAGCAAGCCGATGGTCTCTGTGGTAGGAAGAGCTGGTTGTTAGCTGTCAGAGGACAGCTAGGTACTAGCTCTTACAGCAGAGATCAGAGAACACCTCCGATCTCTGCTGTGTTAACCCTTTACATGCTGCAGTCTATGTGACTGCAGCATGTAAAGGGCTGTCACTGCAGCATGTAAAGGGCTGTCACCATCGGATCCCCGGAATGTGATCAGGGGTCCTGATGGGTCCCTTATGAAGTCCCCTAAAGGGACAAAAAGAAAAAAGAAAAAATTATAAAAAAATAATAAAAACACTTGTCTCCCTTTACTTTGTAAAAAAAATCAAAAATACAATCACACATGTGGTATCCATGCGTCGTAATGACCCAGAGAAGGAAGTTAATGCATTATTTAACCCCTAATGACATGGCCCCTTTTTTTCTTTTTTCCCCCATTTCTGTTTTTCCTCCCTCCTGTTTAAAAAATCACAACTTGTCCCGTAAAAAACAAGCCCTTATAGGCCATGTCAATGGAAAAATGAAAAAGTTATGGCTCTTGAGACGCAACTGCAAAATTAGTTGAAATTCAATGATTAGACCATTTTAAAAAAACCTGCCCTGGTGGGCACGACAGGGTGGTAGGAAACCCGCCACTCAAGGTGTTACAGGCCAAAAGGAGCATACAACTCCTGATTCAAATATCTTAAAGGGATCTTTGCATAAAGCATATTTCTCTGGCACATGGAAGTGAATTGAGCAGTGGCCATGCATGCCCGCCAGCATTCCAATCACATGGGGAATTTGGGGTGCACCTTTCTCATAGTTAAAGGACCCTAAGCTGTGTGCTTTAGCTACTGAAATCACATCACTAATCTGTACTTCTTTTATGTCTTCCCTGATGTTACTATGTCTCTGTATGTGTTACAGAGCGTTAAGAAGCAGAATCTGCAGATAACTCTATGTGCAGTGTATACAACACAGCATAACAGCTAAGGTTGGCTATGTTGATTGTGTGTCTCTAAAAAATGTACAAAGTGTAGAATAAATTCTACCAAAGGTGGTTCAAACACCAAAGACACCAAATACACAAACTTTTTCCATGCAAAGTTCATTCCCTATTTATTTGCAGTAAAAGTCAAGTTTTCAGTAGTAAGTAAAAGTTAGCTTAATAACCAATCTCCCTACTGTTTTTGTTATTGTGTAAACTTGCTTGCAACAAGAACAGGAAAATCTCTTACATGTAAGTTTCACAAACAAAATTGGTTAATTAATGATTAATAAATTCTAACTTGACACTAAAACCCATTTAGTTTAAGCCTGGGGTATATTGTTTCTTAGCAACAATGATAGAACTACCCAGATAACTACTACACTGTACATTTACACAGTGACAAGTGCAATATTGAGTTTCTTAGATCAATATTGCACTTGCAATCCCACAGTTTTTTTGTAAGTGTGATGCGTTTTGTGAGCAAAAATCATATTGCATTCGCAATACTGCAATTGTGATTTTCACGCAAGAAAAAATCGCCCATTTTTCCCTATTGGAGCAAAAATATATTGCACTTGCATATACCTTGCATGTACATGTGATGTGATGCAATTTTTTTTTCTTCTCCTGTAGGAAAGAATGGGCAATTCCTCAACAGAATTGCCGAATAATAGGGCATGTAGCATTTTTTCTCTTGTATCTCTTCTGCAAAAGAAAAATCTCACATCTAAATGCACCAATTGAAAACAATGGATTTCTGTGTATTTTGCAATGCGCTGAAATCATGTGGGAAAATTGTCCATGTAAATGGAGCCTTAGGCTCGGTCAGACAAGCATTTTATTTGTGCACCACACACCACAGAAGTGCAAAATGCGCGTGACCGAAGCTCCATGCTACTGGAGCATCTGTGCTTGTAGAAGCTCAGCTGCTCCACGAAGCTCCCCTCATCACTGAACACTGTGACAGCATCTTTCTGTAGGGTACGATTGAGTTTCCTTGCGGTTTTCCTTAGTACTTCTAGCTGTGAGTTGTAGGTCACTACTAGAGGTATGCGACCGTTTTCTTTCTTTTCTGTGTATTGGAGCAATTGATTTCTTGGTCTCCTGGTGGCTGTGGTTATTGTGTCATCAATTGAGGTGGGATGGTAGCCCTGGTTTTAAATATTTAAACAGTGGGTGGTGACTAACAGAATGGTGTTTAACAAGGAGAAATGCAAAGTCCTACATCTCGGGAAGAAAAATGAAAGAAACACATGCAGAATGGGAGGAATTGGGCTAAGTAGCAGCACATGTGAAAAAAGACTTGAGTATACTAATAGATCATAGACTGAACATGAGTCAACAATGTGATGCAGCAGCCAAAAAGGCAAACACAATTCTGGGATGTATTAAGAGAAGCATAGAGTCTAGATCACGTGAGGTAATTATCCCCCTCTACTCTTCCTTAGTCAGACCTCATCTGCAACAATGTGTCCCATTCTGGGTACCCTACTTTAAAAAAGACAAAGACAAACTGGAGCAAGTTCAGAGAAGAGGTACCAAGATGGTGAGTGGTCTGCAAATCCTGTCCAATGAAGAACAGTTTAAGGATCTGGGAATGTTTAGCTTGCAAAAAAGAAGGCTGAGAGGAGACTTAATAGTTGTCTACAAATATCTGAAGGGTTGTCACAGTGCAGAGGGATCAGCCGTATTCTCATTTGCACAAGGAAAGACTAGAAGCAATGGGATGAAACTGAAAGGGAGGAGACACAAATTACATATTAGAAAAAAACTTTCTGACAGTGAGGGTGATCCATGAGTGGAACAAGTTACCATGGGAGGTGGTGAGTTCTCCATCAATGGAAGTGTTCAAACAAAGTCTGGACAAATATCTGTCTAGGATTTTGTGAATCCTGCACTGTGCAGAGGGTTGGACCAGATGATTCTGGAGGTCCCTTCTAACTTCACCATTCTTTGATTCTATCTAGAAGAAACAGGCCAATGGTTTGCTGGGGAAGGAGGCCAGAAAGTCACTCTCAATTTTTGCCATGAAAAGTTTGGCATATTTTGTTGCCCTTTTACTGCCCATGGCGGTTCCGGTGAGTTACAGGAATATCTCTTTACCAAAGGAGAAATAATTGTTTGTGAGGATAAAAATTGTGAGTAGTAACACCGATTCAGAGGCAACCCCAGTGGCCTCAAAGTATGCCTGGCAGGTGGTCAGTCCAACTTCCTGTGGGATGTTTGAGTATGATGACTCCATGTCCATGGTGGCCAGGATGGCACCATTAGGGAGGGGACCAATGGTTAACAGTTTGTTCAGTAGGTCTGTGGTGTCCTGCATGTAGCTGGTTGTATTTCTCACCAGTGGTTTAAGGACACCCTCTATCCATTCTGAGATTCTTTTCAGCGAAGGTTCCTACACCTGCGATAAATGGCCTCCATAAGTTGCCAGCTTTGGGTAGTTTGTAAAGCATATAGAATGCAAGTCTTAATTTATATGTGTGCTGTACAAAAAAACTGTTTTTAAAATGACACAATTGCCAAAAAAATGAAAAGCGCTATTTTTCCTTCTGCTTTGCTTAGATTCATTCAAGAACTGTAGGGTTGAGATATGCAATACACCACTAGATAATTTCATTAACGGGTCTAGTTTTTAAAATTGGGTCATTTGTGGGGGTACTCTGTAGTTTTTTGCCGCTCAATGGCTCCACAAGTGGGCAATGGGGCTTAAAACACCTTCAAGCAAAATGTCTGTCCTGAAAGCCACCAGCTACTCCTTTAATTTTGGGCCACGTTGTGCATACATACATAATATTAGGGCCACAATGGGTATGTTTCTGAACACAGCACTAACAGGGTATCCATTTTGGGGTGTAAATCCTCATTTTCATGAGCACTAAGAAATATGTCTTTAAATGACATATTTGCAAAAATATGAAATTTAATTTGTTCCTCTCTAAATTGCATTAACTCCTGAAAAAAACAGTGGGGTCAAAATACGCATGACACCCCTCAATGAATATAATAAGGGGTGTAGTTTTTAAAATTGGGTCATTTGTGGGGGTATCTATTATTTTGACACCTATGAGCCTTTGAAATCTTGGCTTGGTGTAGGAATACAAAGTGTTCCTCAAAATGTTGATAATTAATGTTAAATTTGTATGTCTCCTAAATGGTTAAACAAACTTAAAGTTTTTTCAAATGTGCACTCAGAATTAAATAAACAGATGGAAATATATATCTTATAAAAATGTGTACAGTATGTTTGCACATATTTAAGA
Organism: Eleutherodactylus coqui; assembly: GCF_035609145.1. NCBI lineage: Eukaryota > Metazoa > Chordata > Amphibia > Anura > Eleutherodactylidae > Eleutherodactylus > Eleutherodactylus coqui. The sequence goes on along the minus strand of NC_089845.1, from coordinate 66,949,066 downwards.
TATTACAGTTGAAAATGTAAAAAAATAATTTTTTTCCCAAAAATTTCCCATTCTAGCACTTTTAATAAAAATACACAAATTAAATCAGTCTATTATTATGACCTGAATGAAATACAATATGTGGCGAAAAAACAATGTCAGAATTACTTAGATATGCAAAACCTTTATGGATAACCTTTATGGATGTGTGATTTTAACATATTCTATGTTAAAGTGAAACATGTCACATTTCCAAAATTTGGCTCTGTCACTAATGCACAAACAGGCTCCATTACTAAGGGGTTAATTCATAACTATAATTTATGAGGTTGTACTGAGATTGAACATATACTTAACAGCCAAGCTAGACAATTGGAGCTGAAGAGTAAACAATGGGGGAGGGACAGACTAGCAGTTTCAACCTATGGAACTGAAGGAAAATTTCATCTACTTCAGATATTATATGCAGCTACGAGGCTGAAATTAATGACCATAATTATGTACTAATACAGCAGTACAGCCAACAAAAAACAAAAGAATGTAATGGGTAAGGGCTAGTAAAGATACAGGTATAAAAAAAATTCAAGCATATGCATGTGGATTAGGTATTCAAAAACAATGCATAAATGCAAAATAATAGATATAATAGTCTGCCTCCTCACTCCATGAAAATCACATATTCTGAGCAGGCAGACTCCCAGGAACTGTTCTCGGGTCACTGCCATGAGTGGGAAAAAACGGTTCCTCTCTCACCTGAGGAGTTTGTCGTGACCGATGCCCAACCTTTAGAAAGCTCCCGGTGTCCGGGTGATGAGACTGGGGACTTCCGGCAACTGTCTCAAGAGCTTTTTGTGGATGAGGATGATGAGACATAGTTGTCTGTCTGTGAGGTAGTAGTAAGGGCAGTAAGTCTGAGGGAGGAGCGCACAGAGGATTCGGAGGAAGAGCAGCTGGACGATGAGGTGACTGACCCTACCTGGTTTGCTAAGCCTACTGAGGACAGGGCTTCAGAGGGGGAGGCAAGTGCAGCAGCAGGATAGGTTGGAAAAGGCAGTGGAGTGGCCAGGGGTAGAGGCAGGGCCAGAGCAAAGAATCTCCCAACTGTTTCCCAAAGCACCTCCTCGCGGCAAGCCTCCGTGCAGAGGGCTAGGTGTTCAAAGGTGTGGATGTTTTTTAGTGAGAGCGCGGACGACCGACGAATAGGGGAGTGCAACCTGTGTCGCACCAAGATCAGCTGGGGAGGCGCAACTACCAGCCTGACCACCACCAGCATGCGCAGGCATATGATGGCCAAGCACCCCACAAGGTGGGCCAAAGGCCATTCACCACCTCCAGGTCACACCACTGCCTCTTCCCCTGTGCCCCAACCTGCCACACAGATCCAATCCCCCTCCCTGGACGCATTCACGAGCACCTCCCAGCCTGCACCCACACCCTCACCTCCACCATCCTCCATTCCATCCAGCAGTGTCTCTCAGTGCAGCGTTCAGCTGTCGCTAACACAAGCGTTGGAGTGAAAGCACAAATATGCCGCCACCCTCTCGTATGCACCAGCTTTAAACATGCACATTGCCAAATTAATCAGCCTGGAGATACTGCCGTACAGGCTTGTGGAAACTGAGGTTTTCAAAAACATGATGGCGGCAGCGGTCCCACGCTAGTCGCCACTGTTTTTCTGGGTGTGCCGTCGCAGCCCTACATCAGCACATCTCCCGCAACAATAATCGTGCCCTTACCAACGCAGTTACTGAAGATCCACTTAACCACGGACACGTGAACAAGTACTTGCGGGCAGGGCCACCATATCTTCCTGACGGCACATTGGGTGAACTTGGTGGAGGCTGGGACCGAGACAGAGCCTGGGACCGCTCATGTCCTACCCACACCCAGAATAGCGGGTCCTCAGTGCTGGTATCTGCGGCGTTTTATGCCACCTGCTTTAAACCCTCCCCCTCCTCCTCCTTTGCCACCTCTACCTCTCAATTAAGAAGTGTGAGCACGTCGCCAGAAGTCAGTAGCACGCGGCGCTGCAGCACAGCGGTGGGCAAGCGTCAGCAAGCCGTGCTGAAATCAGCTCAGGTGACAGGATGCACACGGTCCCCGAGCTGTTGCAGGGTCTGACAGAGCAGACCGACCTCTTGCTTTCGCCGCTGAGCCTCCGACCGGGCATGGTCGTGTGTGACAACGGCCGTAACCTGGTGGCGGCTCTGCAGGTCGGCAGCCTCACGCACGTGCCATACCTGGCCCACGTCTTCAGTCTGGTGGTTCAGCGGTTTCTTAAAAACTACCCCCACTTGACTGACCTGCTCGGCAAGGTGCGCCGCGTCTGTGCACATTGCGGTTGGAACAGGAGACGGGGGGCGACAGTATGTCGCTTGATAGCCAGACCACCCTCATGTATATATCTCAGCGCATTTTGGAGGAGGAGGGGAGGGAGGGGGAGGAGGAGGAAGGGGAAGACACAACTGGCCACACTGAAGAGGGTACCCATGCTGCTTGCCTCTCATCTATTCAGCGTGTATGGGCAGAAGAGGAGGATCCTGAAAGTCATTCTCCTAGTGAGGACAGCGATGTGTTGCATACTGGGACCCTGGCACACATGGCTTACTTCATGTTAGGCTGCCTTTCCCGTGAGCCTCAAGTTAGATGCATTCTAGCCAACACGGATTACTGGGTGTACACCCTTCTTGAACCACGGTATAAGGAGAACCTTTCCAATCTCATTCCCGAAGAGGAAAGGGGTATGCGAGTGATGCAATACCACAGGGCCCTGGTGGAAAAAGTGATGCTAAAGTTCCCATCTGACAGCGCTAGTGGCAGAAGACGCAGTTCCGATGGCCAAGTAGTAGGGCAGGCGTGGGGATCAGCAGCATGTCCAGCACAGGTAGGGGAACACTCTCCAAGGACTTTGCCAGTTTTATGGCTCCCGAGCAAGACTGTGTCACCATGTCACCACTCCCCAGTCAAGACTGAGTCGGAGGGAGCACTGTAAAAAGATGGCGAGAGAGTATGTAGCCGATCGTACCACCATCCTCCGTGATGCCTCTGCTCCATACAACTATTGGGTGTCAAAGCTGGACATGTGGCATTAAGTGGCGCTTTACGCCCTGGAGGTACTGGCCTGCCCTGCCACTAGTGTCTTGTCAGAGAGGATGTTTAGTGCGTCTGGGAGAATCATCACAGTGCCGACATGCTTACACTCATAAAGGTGAACAAAGGCTGGATTTCCCCAGACTTCTCCACCGGCGGAAAGCAGCAGAACCTAATGATTCTTTTTGCTGAAACAGGAGAAAAATGCATCCTCTATCACCACAAAAAAGGGGGAATTAGCTTTGTCAATCACTCTCGGATATTATTACTCCTCCTCCTAAAACAGCATGTCATCACGCTGAACTGCCAATTTTTTTGCAGCCCAAAAGGCTCTGTTTAAAAGTTTTTTTACAATTTTTCAAAGTTTCAAAAGTATTAATACTTTAACAGAAACCAATTTTTTTTTCACAGGGCTGCCTCCAGGCTCTGTTACAAATTAAGCAACAGCGAACTGTATCTTTAAAAAAATGTTTATGGGTTTCACCTGCCATCAGGAGTACACTTGTGCTCTTGGTAGACCAATTTTTCAGGCCCTTGCCTATACTGTTATCTAACTAGTTTTTCCAGCCTTTGCCTACACTCTTGGTAACCAAATTTTATTCAGGTATTTGCATATACTCTTGGTACACCAATGTTTCACGGGTTCGCCTACACGCTTGCTACAGAAATGTTACAGGAGTCCGCCTATACACTTGGTACTGAAAGGTTTGAGGGGTTCACCTACACTCTTGCTACATAAAGTGCTACAGAAATGTTACTGGGGTCTGCCTATACTCTTGCTATAGAAATGTTACAGGAGTCTGCCTATACTCTTGCTACAGAAATGTTACTGGGCTTCACCTATACTCTTGCTACAGAATTGTTACAGGGGTCCGCCTATACTCTTGCTACAGAAATGTTACAGGGGTCTGCCTATACTCTTGCTACAAAAATGTTACTAGGGTCCGCCTATACTCTTGCTACACAAATATTTCAGGGGTCCACCTATGCTCTTGCTACAGAAATGTTACTGGGGTCTGCATATACTCTTGCTACAGAAATGTTACAGGGGTCCGCCTATACCCTTGCTACATAAATGTTACAGGGGTCTGCCTATACTCTTGCTACAGAATTGTTACAGGGGTCCGCCTATACTCTTGCTACAGAAATGTTACAGGGGTCCGCCTATACTCTTGCTACAAAAATGTTACTAGGGTCCGCCTATACTCTTGCTACAGTAATGTTACAGGGGTCCTTCTATACACGTGGTACTGAAAGGTTTGAGGGGTTCACCTATACTCTTGCTACAGAAATGTTACTGGGGTCCGCCTATACTCCTGCTGAATGGGCTGCCTCATGAATGGGTGAGTGAGTGCTGCCTCTGATTGGCTGAGGGCTGGAACCAATCAGAGGCAGCCCATTCAGCAGGCCGGGATTTTAAATCCCCACCTGCTGAATACTACAGAAAGCAGTTCAGGAGAAGAGATGGCTGGACGCGGCTGATCCCCGGCAGCTGAAACAAGGGTGAGTATATATATTTTTTTATTTTTTACACTTTTTTTGGATGCTTTTCAGGGAAGGGCTTATATTTAAAGGCCTTCCTCGAAAATTAATACAGCAATTGTCGGCAGCCCATTGCTTTCAATGGAGTCGGCTGTATTGCCGGCTCCATTGAATTCAATGGGAGAACATCGATCTCTGCCACAGCTGTGACAGCTGTGGCGGAGGAGAAGGATCTTTAGTATATGCTCTCAATGGGGTCGGCCCCATTGAGCGCACATACAAGAACACAGATTTGCGCAGAACACAGTTACATGTGTTCTGCGAATCGTTGTGTCATATATCCCATTGCAAAGCCTTGGGTATATATATGTGCAGATCGCAAGCGCATCTGCAAATCGGGCAAAAACAACGCCCGTGTGACTAAGCCCTCATAGTGGATCTGTGCAACTTGAACTTGAGACACTATGGATGCTATCAGACAAGAGGATTTTTCATCAGTATTAAATGTTTCTGCATTGTTCCCCATTAATTTCAAAGGTTTTCATTAAAACAGAAATATTTCCGTATATTTCCATTTAATTTTGTTCTGTTTATTTATTCATTTTATGCAGATCTCAGTCAGCTTTGCTGTTTATTCTGTTTGGAAAACAGAAATGTAACAGGATAGGGTTAAACAGAAATAAACAGAAATATTTACGTTTTTAATGAAAACCCATTAAGATCAATGGGGAACAACAGAGAAACATTTAATTCCATTTTTATTTCCGTTTCTCTGCAACTCAAACTAAAAAGAGAAACAGAAATGCTTAGAGCCCTAATTTTTGTTTTTGTCTCTCTTCAATTCAGCGACCATAATTTTTATATTTTTAATTGACATGGCTGGCATTCATGGTTCACACTTAGAGATAAGCGAGCACCGAAATGCTTGGGTGCTCGTTGCTCGAGTCGAGCTTTCCGCGATGCTCGAGAGTTTGTTTCGAGTAACGAACCCCATTCAAGTCAATGGGCGACTCGAGCATTTTTGTATATGACCGATGCTCGCTAAGGTTTTCATTTGTGCAAATCTGCAAAACCTACGAAAGTGATGGAAACGACACAGAAACGGACAGGGCAGGCGAGGGGCAACATGCAGGGCTGCATCTCAGGTTCCTGGGTCTCACTATTAAGCCACAATAGTGGCAAGAGTGCCCCCCCCCCAACAATTTTTACTTCGGACAAACCCTCATTAGCAAGGCACACCTTAGCTAAGCACCACACTACCTCCAACCAAGCACAATCACTGCCTGCGGGACACACCGCTGCCTCTTCTCCTGGGTTACATGTTGCCCAACCCCCCCCCCCTGCACGACCCTGCGTCCCTCATGTTATTTATAAGTGCGTCTGCCATGAGGAGGAACCGGAGGCACACACTGCAGAGGGTTGGCAGGGCCAGGCAGTGACCCTCTTCGAAGGGGGGGGGGGGTGCAATAGCCCACAATGCTGTTGAGAATTGATAATAGATTGATGTTCCATCTTAATTCCAATCCTTTGCCATCTCCGTCAGGAGCTGCAAACGTGGGCATAAAGAGGAGTCCGCTGCCAGCCCAGCACTTCTACACATCTCCACAATGCAGTAATACTCGGTGTGGGAAGTATGTGAGAGGGCCCTGGGTCAGCCTCTGTCGCAGCAAACACCTTGTGTGGCCCAAGGTGCTGCGAGTGACATAGCAATGGGGACTCCATGTGTCCACACACTACTCATTCTGTTTGGGTGTTGGATACCTCATCGACAACGCAAGGTGTAAACCATCTGCACTCTGCACCCTACCCAAGTCTGTCAGTGTTTTGGGGACAGACAGGTACAACTCCGCTATGGCAAGTCTATGTGCACTCATAGCATGGGTGGCTAGCAGGAACACACAGGAGGTACATAAAGAAATCCCATTGCAGTGCCCCGGATAGCTGAGGTTACGTGAGAGGAAATACATGTTGGCTGCGGCCCACACGCCATGCCCTAGACATTTTGGTTTTTTTTAAGGTACAACTCCGTATGGCATGTGTATGGGAGACCTAAATCTACTTATGAACCCTATACTAAATTTGTTTGGAGGAGCCCTCCAAAACCCTACCCCTAATACAAGTACAAGATTAGCTGCCATGATGGCCAAAGTGGTTTGGATAGATCTATGGTGAGTATGTCATCCCAATACTTGTATATTCTCCTATCATACACCTCTATGGCATATGCTTGGAAAAAGGCAAATTTGTCAGCAAGCCCTCCAAAATGTATTGCATTTCCTGTATTGTACCAATTGTTCTGTGCTTTATGAAATAAAAATGAGTACACAGCCTGGTGGGGAGTAAAAGATGACTGGGGAAGGCAATGGCAAACCACCTTACAAAAATAGTCTGCCAAGAAAACATTATGATGTGATGTCACCCTAGTAGTCAGTCATGACTCACTGCTTGCAGCAGGGGACTTTACCTTTATGGAATAAATAATCTCCTGTGTTCGCGAACCCCTCATTCAAGAACATTATATATATATATATATATATATATATATATATATATTCTCTAGCAATCGCCCGCTTGCACATGTGGAGCGCGGTTTTTTTGTAATTTCTCTCTTCCTAAATTGTCGCCGAAGTACCAGCGTACCCTGGACTTTTATAGATGCTCTACCAGCCCATGTGGACCCCTGCAGGGATTTATTGATGCAATGGACAAGTGCCATATTATTGCAAAGGCTAACTAGGACCAGGTGAGTCTTAACTTTTTTGACCCCATTGTTTTAACAAAATTTACATTCTTGTGGTGCTGTCCTAAACTCATTTGTGTATCTCTATACACTTCACAATCGCACCTTAAGTTGAATTGATCACATGTAAGGATACCCATCTTTATTCACATACCTCCAGGTATAGCTGACCATTCTCCCATGTGGCTAATATTGACATCCTCAAACACCAATTAACAGGAAATGTAAGATACAATTACTTTAGTTAACCCTTTTTGAACCCACAAACAGAATTCTGGATCAATTATAAATGTTTTTTGGCTTTAATTCCCTAGCTCTGATACTTTGGTGGTTGAGAATAGGTTCAAATCTTATCTATGTGGATGTTTAAAATCATCCATCTCATTCATTTAAAAGAATAAAACTATAAAGAGAGGAAAAACTTAAAATCACAAGCATAGGAACAGAAAAATTATATATAAGAGACCTCTCTAATGCTAATAGAATTATATGGCTAAAAAACTGGAAGGGAATATTTTAGAAGTCTTAAAGGAAAAGGCAAGTTGTAAATTATTTTTCACCAATCAGTGTTTAAATTTGGCAATCACTCAAGTAATCTTATATGGTCCACCAAAATTCTTCCTCAACTCCAATACTATAAATAATCTTAAGAGCTTAGCCACACGGGCGCATCGGTGCCCGTGTTACTGCAGGTAGCAGACGGCCGCACTTCAGGACGGACGTCTCTCTACAGCGCCGGAAGAAGGAACATGTGACCAACTTCATTGCCAGTCATCTGTTCTTTCTTCAGTGCTGCGGGGAGTTGTCCGTCTTGAAGTACGGCCGTCTTCTTCCTGCAGTAATGGCTCAGTCACACGGGCGCATCGGCGCCCGTGTACGGGTGCCGATGCTCCCGTGTGATTAAGCCCTAAATAATAATAATAATAAATAATAATCTTTATTTGTATAGTGCTAACTTATCCCACAGCGTTTTCTTCCAAGAGAACCAAATCCTCACTGACCCTATCAATTTAGTTAGCTGATTTACTTAATTCTACCAAGACATATCAATGCCAAGCCACATATAAAACTAAAGACCAACAAACCTATCTGAATAAAAGTTTCTTTAGAACAGATCTCCTTTCTGGTTTCACCTATCATCACACAAGAAAAAATAGCAGAAGCTTTATTCTCTATAGCCAAGGGCCTCCCAATTTAAGTTTATTTACAGTATAGTGAAATTTTACTCCAAATGTTCTCCTCTCTTTTCAACAAAACAATAATAGAGGGTCTATTTCCAAAGTCATTTAATGAGACAACCATCATAATCCTATTAAAGCCAGACAGAAATCATGAAGAATGTGGATCTTATAGACCCATATATCTCCTAAATACTGATTATAAAATACTTACCAAATTACTAGCGAATAGATTAACCCTAGTTATACACAATATTATTCAGTTGGACCAGTCAGGATTTATACCTGGAAAATGAACATCAGGTAATATCAGACGTGTACAGAAAATAACACAGATAGGTTGGAAACATAAACAAAATTGGACCCTAGCTTCCTTAGATGCTGCAAATGCTTTACATTCAATAGATTCTATCTCTTAGAAGCATTACACTGTTTTGGTTTTGAAAATCTTTTTATTAAATGGGCAACTATCTCATATCTTTAATTTTAGTAGAGGAATATATCAAGAATACCCATAATCACCTCTGCTATTCGCTATTGTTATTCAACCCCCAGCACTAATTATTAGACAAGATCATCAAGGCATAACAATTGGCTCCCAGGAAGACTGTATAGGCCTATATGGTGACTATATAATACTATTCCTTTCAGAACGAAGACATATTTTACCATATGCCATATCAATTATAGACAAATTTGGATTCTTCTCAGGATTACTTATTAACTGGCAGTAATCTACATTCATGCCTCTAACTAAAAATAAATGGACAGCAGGAGAAGAAATATGCCGTCTCAAAATTATTCCTCAATTTAAATACCTAGGAGTACATATTCCCAGAGATTACCAATATTAATACAACTTTAATATTAATCCTTTACTTCCCTTAAAGATACATTTAAAATATGGAATTCACTTCATTTATTTGTAGCCGACAGAATAAATCTAATCAAAATGATAATACTTCTGAAATTTCTTTAAAGCATTCAACATACTGATGTCATAATACTACAATTCTTTAATACAATAATCCTTATTGTCATCTTTTATATGAGGAAACTCCAGACAGAGAATATAAATTGAAAAACTCCAACTTCCTAAAGACTTAGCAGGTATGTCCTTACTAGATTTTAAATTGCTGTATATTACATAGCAGAACAGTTACATTATTTAAAACATTAGGTATCGAATGATCCTCTGCCTAATGCCAAACAACACTTGATAAACTACTCTTCCTCCACCCTTCCCTGGACAGTGTTAAAAATGTAAAGATTATATTCTAAATACCATCTACCTTTACTACGAGTGACAGGATATCAAGAACAGTGAGGAGAGCAGGGATTGGAGCTCTAAGAAGATAATTTTCTTATTCTTGGTGCATTCTGGGAAGAGTGAAGAGTTGCTGTGAGTGGAAAGAATGCTGGGTTTAGCCAGGTCTAGTTGCTTGGAGGACATCGCCAGACCATACACATTTTTACACTTAGTATCTTATTGATTAAATATATTTACAAGAATTCTTGACTTTTAGAAATTTGGAAATGGACATTAACTGACTATGTGCAACATGGAAGAACAGAGGAGCCATATGGTGAGCTGTAAGATATGTTATACAGTATGTTTAGAAACCTACCAGAGGAAAAGCCAAACTTCACCTGCCAGAAATGCAAGCTTGTGTCTCTACTGGAGGAAAAGGTGCAAAGTCTTCAGGAGAGAATAGCTACATTGAAACTCATTAAAGACATATCATTAGAAAAAATAAATTATGTACTTAGAACTCAGACCCATTCAGTCTTCTTTCTACATCTTCTCCACATTGATTTTCTCTTGGCTCCTTCAGTCCCCTGGGTTATGTCACCACAAGCTGGCCAAATCTTCTTCTTCCTATGATGTAGCAACCATTCACTACATTACCACAACAGTTCAGATAGCGCCGTAGGGATTAAGGGTGGGTTATCCGCTTTAACATTTTCAAATCCTTTACATGAAAGGAGAGCTGCAACGACAATATGGGGGTTTCTTTCAAGGAGAATATCCCCCAAAAAGAAACAAACAACAAGCCGTAAATAGAAGAAGAGTCTGCGCTAATAGAATATGTAAGGCGATAACCCAAGCAGGTCGTCAGTCCAAAAAAGAAGGGTAAGAAATAAGGACGGCACTTACTCCGGAGGAGGGGGGTATATCTAACAAGAAGCCCCCTCCTTGAAGTGTAGACTCCTCAAGTTTTCCCGGTCGCAATAACGTCGCGGGGTCTAGTTGGTTAGATGTTCACTTTATTTCCAAGTGGTACAAACAGGCAATGCATTTCAGTGCACACAGGTACCTTTCTCAAGCCAATATTCTCTCAAACCTCTGTTCTGTCATCAGGGATGGTACATTATAGGTCACACATACGATGCGCTCCCGTCCTGCGGCTGCAGATGTGACCGGGTTGTGAATGACTCCGCTGTTGCAACAGCCGACTAGACCCCGCGACGTTATTGCGACCGGGAGAACTTGAGCAGTCGACACTTTAAGGAGGGGGCTTCTTGTTAGATATACCCCCCTCCTCCGGAGTAAGTGCCGTCCTTATTTCTTACCCTTCTTTTTTGGACTGACGACCTGCTTGGGTTATCGCTTTACATATTCTATGAGCGCAGACTCTTTTTTTCTATTTACGGCTTGTTGTTTATTCACTACATTACACATCCTGCAGGGCAGTGTACGCTATGTCACTAGTGATGTAGCGTTCACTGCCCAGCAAGAAATGATGAATCCTTGGCAGCCTGTTTTAGCACACTGGCGCAGACTATTGCCACAACTGCGCATGTGCGGTGTCCTGCCGCAACTAACTGTTCATATGCGACCCAGAGGACCAGAGGAGCCAGGAGAAGATCGGTGAGAAGAAGATGTGGTAAACAGACTTCCTGGGGAGGAATAGTTATGTATAGAATTTCTATTTCATAATGACAGAACCCCTTTAAGGAAGATGAGGATTTCCTTGACAGAGCAGAAGTAACTTTTCAGAATGTCGAGAGAAAATAAATTATCAGTGTTCCTACAGAAGCAGAGGAATGGAAGCATGTGACCCAAAGAAGAAAGAGGATCAGGAGTCAGTTAGCATATATACTGCTCAGGAACCAGTACCAGGATCTAATGCAGGAGGACAACAAAGAGGTACATCAAGTAACTACTTTGCCCACAAAAAACTATCTGGTAAGCACTCTGAATCCTCTGGAATGGAGAAAAAGAAGTGTTATTGTAAAGAAAAGAAAGGTCCTGATTGTGAAGAATTTCTTGTTGAAAGAAACTGTCAGGATTCAAACCCAGGACCTCTTGCACTCTAGCCTGGAGCACTCTTTGCTGAGCCATTCAGGCCTTTGAACAAGTACCTCTGCATACCCAGCCTTATTCTATGTTCCTGCTAGTTTAGTTCTGGCCTGCCTGTCCTGACCCCAACCTGACTCTAATTATGCTCTATATATAAACCTGGCCCTGTCCCTTCATGCATTGCATGATTATTGTGCTCCAAACCTTTTTCAAGCTCCATTTCTGCCTGCTCCTCTGCAATTCTACTGAGACCTTCTGATACCGACCCCTGGCTTCTCTTCTGACTACACTATCTGCTTCATCCATCTGTACTGCAAACTGATACCTCCCATTGCTGACTCCTGGTTCCTCCCAGACTGCTCTTCAGAACTGCAGCTATTACACCTGAAGCTCCAACCCAGTGCCTTAAACTGCTACAGAAACAGAGGCAGTTGTCTGCAAATCTGACATAACCTCATGAGAGGTGTGTTGTCTCCTAGTGCACATATCAAAAGTGTGTCTGATAAGCTATAAAGACTCTTCAGTTCTACAGACCACTACCCATTCCTACTAATGCATGTAAGGACAAATGATACTGCAAAAAAGGACCTTGCAACTATCTGCAGAGATTTTGAAGATCTCAGCAGGAAAGTGAATGAACTAGGAGCAGAGGTAGTCTTCTTATCCATTTCCCCCAGTGGATGTCCATGGAATAAGAAGATGAAACAGAATTTTAGAGGTGAATAACTGGCTACGACGGTCAACAAAAATCTAGATTTCTAGACAATGGAGTGAATTACCTATGTGATGAACTCCTTGCAAGAGACAGGTTGCACCTTACAAAAGCAGGTAAGCATATATTTTGCAGGCACCTTGCCACACTCATCAGGAGAGCTTTAAACTAGAGCAATACGGGAAGCAAAGGGAAAAGCCAGGCAAAAGCATACAGCTAATGAATGCAATTGAGAACATTGCCATTAGACTGGGAATAAAGAACAAAGACAAAATATTCAGAAGGAATGTAGAGTAGTAAGATGACACAGATCACAAATGAAAATGTTTCTACACAAATGCACAGAGCATGAAAAAACAAACAAGGAGAACTGGAGCTCCTAACACAGGAAGAGAAATATGATGTCATAGGAAACTTGGTGGGCTGATACACATGATTGGAATATAAGGCTTGACGAATACAACTTATTTATAAGAAACAGACTTAATAAAAGGGGGAGGTGTTGCATTGTATATTAGGAAAGCATACATCTCCATGAAGATTCGAGCTTCAGAGAATGGTAGTTCTGTAGAAACTGTTTGGGTATGAATACAAGGAGAAAACAATAGAAAGGATACCATTGTAGGCATTTACTATAGGCCAGCTAGACAAGCAGAAGATATAGATGAACTTTTTCTACATCAGATGGCCAAGTTCTCAAAAAAGTATGACCATGGGAGGTTTTAACTATCCAAAGATTTGTTGGGAATTTCTCTCAGGCAAAAGTAATGGATGCAAGAAATTCTTATCTGCTCTTGCTGACAACGTTATCTTCCAAAAGATAGAAGAGGAAACAAGGGGATCAGCTATATCTGACCTAATTCTTACCAACAGGGAGGAAAAGGAAGTAAGAGTGTCTGGGACCTTAGGAGGCAGTGATCATGCTTTAATTGAATTTTGGATAACAAGGGGAGGAAGACCTGTGAGGACTCAGACTTCAAAGTTGGATTTCAGAAAGGCAGATTTTAATGGATTCAGAAAGACGGTAGGAAGAATTCAATGGATGGATATACTTAAGGACAGAAATGTCCAAGAGGGTTGGAAAATATTGCAAAATGATATTCTCAAAATGTAATAATTAATAATCCCTAAAAGAAGGAAGAATAGGAAGCATTTAAAGGGACCAGGGTGGATTAACGCAGATCTTCACAACTGGCTGAGGGATCATACTCATAGAATGGTCATACATGGCTGCACATCCAACTGTAAGAATTTTTCAAGCGGGGTACTACAAGGTTCTATTTTGGGCCAGTGTTTATCAAATTTTTATAAATGATCTAGATAAGAGAATTGAGTGGAAAGTGATTAAATATGCCAGCTACATAACTAGGATGGATAGCTAATAGAGATGAGCGAACGTGCTCGGCCCCGCCCCTTTTTCGCCCGAGTACCGCGATTTTCGAGTACTTCCGTACTCGGGCGAAAAAATTCGGGGGGCGCCGTGGCGGCGCGGGGGGTTGCGGCGGGGAGTGGGGGGGAGAGGGAGAGAGAGAGGGCTCCCCCCTGTTCCCCGCTACTACCCCCCGCACCACCGCGCCTCTCCCCACCCCCCGGCGCCCCCCGAATTTTTACGCGCGAATACAGAAGTACTCGAAAATGGCGGTACTCGGGTGCGTAAGTACTCATTACGAGTACGTTCGCTCATCTCTAATAGCTAACACTCTGAAGGATTCAAAAAGATCTAGACAAGCTTGGACAGTGGGTGGTGACTAATAGAATTGTATTTAATGGAGTGAAATGCAAAGTCCTACATTGTTTACAAAAATAGCAGGTGTCCTGAAAAATTTGACAAAATATGAAATAAATGGTGCAACCCCTCAAACAGTGGTTATACACAAAATGCCCTTCATTACCTACAAGATCAATTGGCAACTTCGTAGTATTTGTAGTATTGTCAGACAATACAACAAGGCATAAACACTAACTTCTAATTATTTTTGGCAAATCAATATTTAGACTCCAATGTACTGTCATCCCTATATTAAATGTAATTGATTTAACCTTTCCTCTCTTTACTTTTCTTCTAGAATATTTAGAAAAATTCTCTAAAATTGTCTACATTTAAGGCATAAAATATCTGGAATATTGTAATTCATAATTTCATTACAGTAAAACCTATTAAACTCATTGGAGATTTAAAAGAATGTAACTGCATCTGCTTGTATTATTCTTCAATAAAACAGGTTTATACTTTATCACTGAGGCAGAGGAATCAAAATTCTATTCTAAATTCTTCACTGATATGATCCCTAAAACATAACTTTTAATAATAATCAACTAAAACATGTACGGGCTCAGGACAAACATAAGAAAAATAATGAATGAATACCATCCTAATCCTACTACTACATCCAGTAGTTGCTATAAAAAATTAATAGCTTAATAGGCTTAACGGTAGGATTAATAAAACAGAACTGTGTTGATAACATATGACCTGTCCACCAGAATTAATTTCACCTCTTGTGTACTAGAAGAATAGATAGGAAAAGAGTGAAAGAAAAACTGTGTACTTAGTACAGGTAACTGGTCTATTAATTACTGCTGTCCTATTGATGTTTTGACCCAAACTTTGCCCTTTTGTTCCTGAGAGGGTGCCAGATTTTCAATAGAGTATAATCACTCTGATACCATCAGGGAGCATAGGTGTCTAAGTAGAGGACTACAGTATAAGACCTTAGTCAGACGGGCGTTTTTTCGCGCGATTTGAGGATCGCATGACGGATGCGCATCCGCAAATCGCGTGACCGGTGCCCGAAAATCGCCCGAAAATCTGCTCCTAGCCGCGTTTCATTAGAAATGGGCCGGAGCTGTCCAGCGCATTGCATTCAATGGAGCCGGCAATACAGCCGGCTCCATTGAAAGCAATGCGCTGCGGGCGAGTGTGGGATGAATTGTCAGGAAGGGCTTAAATATATAAGCCCTTCCCTGCAATTCATCCAGAAATGTGTAAAAATAAAATATATATATATACTCACCTGCTCCCAGCAGCCGGAGTTCCGCGCGGCCGGCCTACAGTGGGTGTGAAGGGGGTGTGAGGCAGACCTGCCCCCTGATTGGCTCAGCGCTGAGCCAATCAGAGGCAGGTCTCACTCACACCCATTCATGAATTCATGAATGGGTGTGAGTGAGACCTGCCTCTGATTGGCTCAGGCTGAGCCAATCAGGGACAAGTCTGAGTCACACCCCCTTCACACCCACTGCAGGCCGGCCGCGCGGAACTCCGGCTGCCGGGAGCAGGTGAGTATATATATATATTTTTTATTTTAACACATTTCTGGATGAATTGCAGGGAAGGGCTTATATATTTAAGCCCTTCCTGACAATTCATCCAGCGCTGTTCGGCAGCCCATTGCTTTCAATGGAGCCGGCTGTATTGCCGGCTCCATTGAATTCAATGGGCAAACATCGTTCTTCTCTGCCACAGCTGTTACAGCTGTGGCAGAGAAGAATGATTTGTCTTCTATATGTTCTCAATGGGGTCGGCGCTGCTGAATATGTGGACCAATTCCTTGGTTATAGTCCCAGATTACATATTGCGTAAAGATATGGCCTCAGGGTAGTATATAGAATAATCCTCTATAAACAATATGTATTGATGTAAACAGGCTGACTTCACCAAGGCCCAAACAAAATTCATCTCAATCTGCTTAAACAGTACTTCAATAATGGGCATAGGAACTAAGTGGCTTCGAAAATGAAGCTTAGGTGCTGCTATGTGACACTTACTGCATGAGTCACAATAGGTTTTAACATCACCATGTATTCCAGGACAGAAAAACCTTTGCAGTATCCTTTCTGTTTTTTTGTTGGAACCCTAGATGGTCACTCATAATGTGTCCATGTCCAGATCTAGAATTTTTTTTAGGGTTTTGGAACAACTAGTTGCTGTACTGTATCTTCCCCTTTTTATCAAGTTGATATAATAAATCATTATCCAGAACCATATAAGAGAAAGTAAGCTGAGGCATAGGGTCTACAGATACCCTGTTTATTACTTTAGTATTTTCTCTAGTCCAAGAAATGGAAGTTTCTCTCATCTGTTCACTTTGAAAGTCATCTCTTCTGATTTCTAGTTCAGGCATACCTCCATTAGTGTAAGTCCCTGTCAGTGGTTCTTCTATATTCCCTGCCATGATAGAGAATGAAAACTGAAAGAACTCCCCTTCTGACACCCCATCTGCATCATCTGGTGAAAAGATGTGGGAGCTTCACGTACCTCACTTTTTAAGTCCCACAATTTCCAGAAAATGGGAAAATCCCTCCCCACAATAACATCTTGCATCATTATGGGGACTAACCCAATCTTATGATAGACAGACCCACAAGATGTATGGTAGACAGACACACAGGGAGTTGTAATACATATAATGGTAGTTTGGTAGTTACTGTGCTTTGTACAATCTTCTGTCCTTTAGGCTTCACTGAGCCCACACTCTTATTATAATTTTCACCATCAAAGGTCTTTACATAGTTTCCCACCAGAGGCGTAACTTGAGGCTCCTGGCCCCCAATGCGAAACCTGTTACAGGGCCCCTAACTACAATGCTTTATTCATAGTACTAGGCTCACTTTATTGAGAAGAGAGGCCTTATGGGCCCCCTAAGGCTCCTGGGCCCAGGTGCAACCGCATCCCTTATAGTTTCGCTAGTGTTTTCCACCACCCTTAAACCCAAGAAGAGTCTTAACAGGCACTCCCGGCAATCTGGACTTTTGTGGAGATAAAAGCTAGTACTGGGTATGATCCAGCAGCTCTTCAGCTGCGGTACAGCACTCCACCAGGTTGACTAGTTGATCTGCAGTTCTGGAGTCTCCACAATTTATCCATTTCCTCAATGCTTGTGACAGTGCTCCTAGGTACTTGTTCATGACCACTCAGGTGCAGTCAAAACCTCAGGATACAGCTATTTGTGGGTTAGGTGCACAAGATCAAACATCTGGGAATGTGGTGATTAATCCAATTGGTAAATCCAGTGGTGTACTCCCTGGGCTCTCAGAGCTAGAGTCACACCTAAAAATGCCAGGGCCTTGACTTTGAATTGGTCAAAGTCAGGGCTGCCTCCAATTCCAAATCAAAAGAATCCCCAGCAAAGAATGGAGCAATTCATCCTACCTACAATGCTTTCAATCATATTTCTCACCCCACAGTCCTTTCCAATGCAGGCAGATAAGCCTCAACATCCTTATCCAGTGTCACCTTTTGCAAATAGTGACAGACATGTATCACTCGCTGTTCAGCTGCTGGTTGAGCCACATGAAGATTCACCGTGCATTGTACCATATCCTGCAGCATCTGGTGGACTTTATTTGTAATCTTTCTGAGTATTGTAATTCACTCATTCTATTTATTACCTTGGTCTACCACCTTTGAACATGCTCACGTTCTAGTGTAGCATGTCTTTCCTGTGCACTGGTGCCCAAAACTGTATAAAACATTCCATGTGCAGGCTGACTAGTGATTCTAAAGTAGCAAAATGCTGTTCCTGTCATATGCATCTATGTATCCCAGATTTTTATTTGCCTTGGCAGCACCAGTCTGACACTAATTACTACTGTTAATTTTACTGTAAGCTAAAACTTTTAAGTCCTTTTCCAAACCAGTTTTATCCAGTTATTTTCCATTTACTATGTAATGGAGACATATATTTTGCTTTCTTACATGTGTAACCTTACATTTATCACTTTTTAAAGTTGCTATTACCCTGCCCAAGCCACCAACTTATCTAGATCCATTTCTAATCAAATGCTGCCTTCTTTTGTGCTAAGGCCAATCTGTAACGAAGAAATCAGACAGAGTCCCTGCAATTACTGATACAGGGTCCAAGTGGATAGTTCTGTTTGTGAGCCCAATGGGCCATAAATTGTAGAGGTTTGCTTATGGTGATTTTATGTACAGAGAATAAGGTATTGCCATCCCAAAACTCACTGTCATTCTAAATGGTATGGGTAGCAATAGGAAGACTTACACAAGGAAGTTGGGCAAAAAGCATTGGGTATGGAGGATAGCTTGCAGAGAAAATATAAAAGGAAGATGCAAAAAAAACAACGAAATCAGGGTTTTTTGGGATATTTAATCATATATATTCTAAAATGTCATGTAGTCCAAAGGGCAAGACGGTGCTCAGTTTGAAAATCAAGTGCATTTTTCTTCTTTTCAAATGGTCAAACCAATCATGGACATTGCTGCCTATTTGCTGAATGAGAGTAATGAAAAAGTTGGTGAATTTGTGATTATATGTAATAGATAAATGCTCAAACATACTAGATACAGCAGCCATTAAGCACCATGGCCTTTTTTATTATAGATTTGCCATTGTGTCTATGATAGATTCATTGTTTTTTATAAATCTAGCTCTTAATTTGATTAAAAGATATGTTGTTTTTATGTTTTATATTCCATTGTAACTTGGCGTTTGTAACTGATTTTTATTTTTTATGTAGCATACACCTTCAGAACTCTGAGGGAAAGGCTTCGGGCCCCAAAACATGGTGAATCGCTGGGCTAAGAAAAACAGATTAAATGTTTTAACCAATGGACTCTTTATTTCAATCAAATAAGAATGCGTCACACCCCATGGTTTTTTGCCATAGTTGCTTGTATGATTTTTGTGTGTTAATCACTGCTGTTTGAGGTGCTGGGCAGTAGACTCAGAACCATAGTGTGTTACTGTGTTAGCCAGTGGCTTTATGTTTTATTTTTTTGACACTGTGAGTTGCTTTGCTATGTATATGTGAATAAAGTAAATAATAGGCTAGCTATCATATTCCAGAATATGAAAAACCTACGAGTTACCTATCTATCTATCTATCTATCTCATATATATCTCATATCTATCTATCTATCTCCTATCTATCTCATATCTATCTATCTCATATCTATCTATCTATCTATCTATCTATCTATCTATCTATCTATCTATCTCATATCTATCTATCTATCAGCCAAGACATTAAAAACTAAAGTGAATAGCATTGATTATCTCATGAAATTGGCACCTGTCAAGCTGTGGGATGAATTAAGCAACAAGTAAGTTTTTCAAGTCGATATCTTTAGAAGCAAAAAAAAAAATTAAAGCCAAAAGGATCTAAGAAAATTTGACAAGGGTCATATTTTGATGGCTTGATGAATGGGTCCCACTATATCCAAAACTGAAGGTTCCTGATATACTGTGGTATATTTCAAATACCTGGTATACTTACCATTTGTGGTTCAAAGAAGGACAACTGGTGAATTAGCAACAGGATCATGGATGCCCAAGACACAATGGTGCACATCCCACAAAAGAGCTTCTGTAGCACAAGTTCCTGAAAAGGTTAATTATGACTGAGAGAAAAGTGTCGGTATATACTGGGCATTGCAGCTTGCTGTTTATGGGACTGTATAGCAGCAGACCAGTCAGAGTGCTCATGTTGACCAATGTCCACCATCGAAATCACCTACAATAGGCATATGAGCATCATAACCTGACCATGGAGAAATAGAAGAAGGTGGCCTAGTCTTAGGAATCATGCTTTCTTTTACATTAAGTGGACAGTCGAGTGTATGTTTATTGCTCATCTGGGGAAGACATGGCACTAGGATGTAAAAGCAATTGGCAGTGTTGTGCTATGGGCAATGATTTGAGGGGTCCCGAAATTAATATGGAATTAGTAATCTATTTCAGCAGGATAATATGCTATGCCATACTGAAAACTTGCTCAGAAAGGGTTTGAGAAACATAACAAAGAGTTTAAGTAGTGGACTTGATCTCCAGATTCCCCAGATCTCAATTCAATTGTGCATCTGTGGGATATGCTGAACACACAAGTTCCATTCATGCAGGCCTCACCTTGTAACTAAAGGGAGTCTTTCAAAAGTTTTAACCCCTCAAAACTGCTGGCAACACTATATAGGTGGTTGGGAGATCAGTGTTATTATTTCTCAGGTGATGGAAATGCAGGCTGCATCACCAATAAATTGAAATTTAATTATCCCCGCTACAGCAATCACAAGTGCACAGGAGGTGGCCCTTTAATGTGCAGGGCCCTGTGTCCTCTGCACTGAACATTTCCCCAATCCTCAATACCCCCTGAATACATTTACACTACCAGTCAAAAGTCTTTGAACACTTACAGTTTAACAGTGAAAATATTAAAGAAGAACACAGATATTCAAAAGAAAGTAAAAAAAATCATTTATTTTTATAATATAAAAAGCAAAACAAAAATATTGCCATTCAAGATCTTTGTGGCTAAAAAAAGTCAAACTTTCCTTTCATTAAAAAAAAAAACATTCAGCCTTTAAACGTTTTTAACTACTCTTGGCATTCCGTTGACTAGATTTTGTAAAATGGTTGATTTTAATTGCTGTCATGAGACTTGTAACATATTTCAGAGGCTAACTTGAGAGCTTGGACACTGTTTTCTCACTTCACAGTCAAGGTCTTCCCACAGAAGTAAGATTGAGTTTAGATCAGGCGATTGTGGTGACCATTCTATTTCAGGGTACCCTCTTCTTTCTTAACCAGGTAGTCCTTCGAAAGCTTTGAGGTGTGCTTTAGGTCATTATCTTGCTGCATAAAGAATCTCTGGCCGATCAGTTTTTTTTTTCCTACAGGGATTCCGAGCTACAGGAGCCGTTTACCATCTATTTCATTTGGAGAGCAGCACGATGGACTTATCTTCTGCTTTTGTAGTCAGTCATGGCTTCACATTTCACAGTTGATCCTTGTTATTTTCAGTTTCCCAAATCACTTCATGGTGTATGCAACAGTAGACCTGGGGATCCTCAGTTTTTAGAGGCAATGGTCATGACAAATTTGGTTCGTAATGACCATGTTAATTATGTAGACTTCTTGCTATCAAATATTTATCTCTCACCTTTCTACAGTTGATTTCAAGTTGCTATGGTTCTGATAACGCACTAGAATCACAGTAGAAATATTTGCCAACACATGGACAATGACACAATGCTAAGCCTGATGTAAAGTGATCCCTGTTGGCAACTATATGCTCACTTTTAGGAGGTTATATTTGGGATATTAACATACAGTAATCTTATCTTTTAGTGAGACAATGTCCTCATGCTTTACTCATTAGTATTGGACCAGAAACTCCAAGTGCTCGCGGTATCCAAAGACATATACAAACCTTACAATTCAGATTGCATGCTACTCAAAGTATCCAACTGCAGCTCGAAAGTTAAAATTTAACAGGTAGGTATACACACTAGCTGATATACCCAGCTTTGCCCGAGGTAGTTTGTTTGCACAGAAAATTTTATGAAGTCATGTTTACTTCAGAGAAACCAAGGAATAAAATATATTTACCATTTTGTATGATTCTTTGTGTTACCCATGGTGAATATATTTTATTCCTTGTTTCCTGTAAAGTAACCATGACTTCATAAAATTTTCCATGCGAACAACAGGTAAACACCTGCACCAAATTAACTCAGGTGAAGCCAGGTATATCAAATAGTATACACATAAAGGTGAGGTAGATTCTCTTCCTTATATGCAAATAGTGATGGGGCAGAGTCTCCTCAGTATATACACATAGAGGAGTGTTAGATTCTCCTCAGTACATATGCAGAGAGTTGTGAGATAGATTCTCCTCAGCACATACACATAGAAGTGAGGTAGATAATCAAGTTGCGACCCCTTTACTTTCCCTATTTACATACACGTTTTGATCGCGATTTATCATGTTTGGACAATAAATTAAAGAAAAAAGGCCTGCTTAGTACGTCTCCACGACCTGAACTTAGTGTGTGTAAAAAAAATCATTTCCTTAGGCTTTATTGTTTCTGAAAAAATAACTCTCTCGTGTTTCATGGTTTTTTTGCAGATTTTCATGCTTTGAATTGACTAATCAAGCTATGCCCCCTTTACTTTTTCAATTTAGGACCTAAAGAATGTTCATGACAAATTTCAAGTTTGTACGACACCAGGAAGTTACAGTATTAGTGATGAGTCAGCGAGTCAATCTTTGAGGGCTTTTGCATTTATATATACTTTATATATACAGAGGTGAGGTAGATTCTCCTCAGTATATAGACAGATAGGTAAGTTAGATTCTCCTCAGTATATACACATAAAGGAGTGTTACATTCTCCTCAGTATATACACATAGAGGTAAGGTAGATTTTCCCCCAGTATATACACATAGAAAGGCATTAGATTCTCCTCAGCATATAGAGGTGAGGTAGATTCTCCTCAGTATATAGACAGATAGGTAAGTTAGATTCTCCTCAGTATATACACATAAAGGTGAGATAGATTTTTCTCAGTATATGCAGATAGGGATGGGGCAGATTCTCCTCAGTATATACTCAGAGAGGTGAGGTAGATTCTCCTCAGTATATACACATAGAGGTCAGTTGGATTCTTCTCAGTACATGCACATAGAGAGGAGGTAGATTCTCCTCAGTATATACACATAGAGTTGAGGTAGATTCTCCTTAGTATATACAGATCACCCTGCAGAATGACTATTTTGTTAGTCAGAGAACTACATCTCTTTACTGATTACTATTTGATTCTTTCACATGCATTTAAAAGATTATTGTATATCAGAAACTAGATCGCAACTTTAAACTTATTTAAGGCTATTTATATTCAAATTTTGAGATTTTGTTATTTTTTATTTTTATTTCCTTTAATTAATTCTAACTAGTGTTCTACCTTTACTGATGACACAGGGCTTTGTCTGATTACCATTCTCACTGTCTTGAATTGCAATAAACAAGAAGAATTCAGAGGTACGTAAAAGACCAGAAACTGTAACACACCCTCTGAATGCTTCAACACTGCTGGGATTTATTGTTTTAAGAGCTCCTTTAGCAACTAGCTTGATCCTTGCTTTTGTTTTAAGACCTAGTTTGAAAATATAAAAAGGAAAATCTGATTAGATGCAATGAGTAGTACCTCCAATTCTTCTCTACACTAATTTTCATTCAAAAGGCCCATCATCTTGTCCCTTTCCGATAGCCAAGTGATAATAGCAGCTCCTCTGGGTTATTTTGGGATCTGGCTGCAGGTTACTCCAGCAGTTTAACACCGAAATAAAATGATTGACAATGTAATTTTACAGCAGGGTGGGTCACTGCCTTGGTGGGCTCCCTAAAGTAGCGAGACTCTCAGCAATTGTTCTGCTTGCCTCTCATTCTTAATCCTCTAAGAGCCACATTAAAATTGGAAATAAGAGAGATGGAATAAATCCTCCACAGTGCCACCTATTGAAAGGCAGCATTCCTTCGAGTCAAAGTGGGACTTTTTATACAAGTCTTGTTACAATGACTGGGAATCAAAAGCAAAGCCAGACTCCATGTACATACAGCTGTTTCCGGGTTATTGCCCATCATCAGTGTACAGTAGGAGTCTGGCTTTTGCTAGTGAGAGGCCTGGGACAGGGGTCAGAAACGCTGTCAGAACATCTGTACACTGATGATGGGCAATAACCCGGAAACAGCTGTATGTACATGGAGTCTGGCTTTGCTTTTGATTCCCAGTCATTGTAACAAGACTTGTATAAAAAGTCCCACTTTGACTCGAAGGAATGCTGCCTTTCAATAGGTGGCACTGTGGAGGATTTATTCCATCTCCCTTATTTGCATATTACCCAGAGGAGCGTGCGTGGCCATTTGAGTCTCCTCACTTAGTTTATAGTATTGCTCTCCCTAAGGAGAAAAGAGCGTTTCTGACCTTCTTGAGAGGGTGCAGCCAGTCCACGAAGGAAGGTATGCAGGGACATGAAATAAATGTAGGAAAAAAATGTGGCTGTAGGCACAATCCCATTTAACTCAAAGAGGCACAGGACATGTTTTTAAGCTCGACTCCTCTGTTTTTATTAAGAATGAATCCAGCATATAATAATAGACATGTTTCGAGAAGTAGTTTTTTTTTCTTCAATATTTTAAGTTATGTAAGGGGAGAATAAAAATGTAAATGTTTTTTTCTGTATAACAGCTTAGATGCCACAGTTAGCAATGAATATGACATCTGCTGGGTTAAATAATACAGAGGAGTGATTAGATTAGCAAGTTCTTATCTTTTCACTCTTTTGGGGGCGGGGAGGGGGACACTGCCATATGTGACATAGAGCAATCATGTTCTCCGATTGATAAGGGAATGATAATATTAACGAAAGTCCATGTTATCTTTCTCCTGGAACAGTAGAGTGGACAGGAGAATCACAGATCATTCTAAGCTCCCTGCTTGACCCCACTGCCCTTCCTCTGCTCTGCACACAGACTAAAGTGACAGCTGTAAATTCAGCATTCCTGCTCTCACTTCAAATAGCTGTAGCTGCAGTTATACAATGGATACAAACATTCTTGGCTTTAAAATAATTCTTTAAATCTTGCATTTAATAAGTCCAAA
Source organism: Eleutherodactylus coqui (assembly GCF_035609145.1). Classification (NCBI taxonomy): domain Eukaryota; kingdom Metazoa; phylum Chordata; class Amphibia; order Anura; family Eleutherodactylidae; genus Eleutherodactylus; species Eleutherodactylus coqui. The sequence continues at coordinate 66,924,183 of NC_089845.1, read as the reverse complement.
ACTCTGGCTATAGCCACAATATAACTGGAGCTACAGCCGTTTGAAGTAGAACAAGGTCTATCCATCTAGAATTGTAATGTTCTTTTCCAATTGAACAAACAGAACTCGGGGTAAGTAGTATGGAAATTAATGCAAGCCCTGACATCATTAGGTAATAAAGTAACACTTCCACATCAGAGAGTAAAAAAGCACTTCTAAATAATTAAAATCCCTATGAAGGTCATGAAGGTGACTCTACAGTCCTAGAATGTCCTCAACATTTAATACTAAATAATTTATTACATAGGTAGAGGTCTAAAAATAAGCATCACAATACATGTGGGACATAGTACAATGAAAGAAATAAGATGAAAATTAATTAGGTGGATAGGTATTTCACATCTTTTCCTAATAAAGTATAGAAACAGTTATGAAGTTCATAGCAAAGTAGTCTACTGCAAAGGATGGGAAAGTAGGCATTAATCTATCTTGCAGCAAGGACAGATGGAAAGCAATTAATCAGACCTCTTTCACTAGGTCCAAATAAAATAGAGAATATTTTAAATGTGTAAATGTTTTACATGTAATATATTATAAATTTTTCTGCAACCCATTGTGCCACCTAAATAAATCTAACAAATATTACATCAAATTTCCAAATGGCAGAAAAACAGTTAGTTAAAATCCCCCATTAGAACGTAACGTTTATTTGGAAATATTAAAATGTTGCGTAACTGAAGTAATAAAATAATTAAAAACACAAGTGATTGTCCAACATGAGATAATTCATCACCACCCTGGGCTAAAAGGTGTATATGTGTCTAATGCTATTTGTAGCAAAATATTTACACCCAAATACTGTAGATCTGATCCATAGAGACATGGACTTCACAAGACTTCTGAGGATGTCCTGTGGTACTTTGCACCAAGAAGTTATCAGCAGATCCTTTAAGTCCTGTAAATTGTGAGGGGGGAACTCCTTGGATCAGACTTGCTATGCAAGCAAAACCCACAGGTGTTCAAACAGATTGAATTCTAGAAAAATTGGAGGACAAGCCAATACCTTGAACTCTTTGTCATGCTCCTCAGACCATTTTTTAAAATTGTTTGTAATATGGCAACCTGAAAAAGACCATTGCCTTTAGGAGTTACCATTGTCATGAAGAGGTATACTTGGGCAGAAACAATTTTTTGGTAGATTGTATGAATCCATCACATCCATATGAATGCCAGGAACAAAGGTTTCCCAACAGAATAATGCTGAGTACATCACATTGCCTTTATTTTCCATAGTGTATCCTAGTGCCTTCTCTTTCACAGGTAAGAAATGCGCATGCACCCAACTATCCATATGATGTAAAATAAAATGCTAATCGTCAGGTCAAGCCATCTTTTTTACTGGTCTGTGGTCTAGTTCTAATAAGGGCTTAGTCACACGGGCACATCCAGGCGCCGATGTGCCCGTCTTCCTGCAGGATAAGCCGGCCGCACTGCAGGTACGGATGTTTCTCCGCAGCGCCGGCAAAAAGAACACATGACCGGCTCCCTTGGCAGTCATGTGTTGTTTATTCCAGCACTGCAGAGAGTCGTCCGCACCTGCAGTGCGGCCGTCTTCTTTGTGCAGGAAGACGGGTGCATCCGCGCCCGGATGCGCCCGTGTGACTAAGCCCTAATCATGCACTCATTACCAGGCTAGCCTTTTCTCTCCATTGGCATAAACGAGTTTTGGGTGCCCATATAGACATACTGCATATGGATTATGTGTTCCATGGAACAAGCATGCAATATGCATCAGTTAATGGCGGTTTTGACACTCATAAAGGTAGATTATGAAATTTATCAGTGCAGAATTCTACACGTATGTAGATTTGCATGCAGGTGGTGGTGGTGGTATTTCAATGGATTGGAAGACAGGCAATATAGTCTATAGGAAGCACTTAATTTCTTATTTTTAAATTCACATTTTCAGTGAAATACAACCTTATTAATTCACCAAGCTCCTCTTAATATGGGATATTTGCCTAAAATATTAACACTAAATCTTTGACTACAGCTAAATAGTATATCAAGTCAATTTTTCAGCTTATAACTATGGAAATATAGCCTGATTAAATATGGATATCCCATTATTATTAGATGGTAAAGTAAATATCCACAAAACAATAAACATTACATTGTATACAAATGATTAAATGTAAATAAATGTCTACTGTGTAACTATGCTTATACTTCTCTTTATTTTCATTGTGATTTTATTTTGGATTGTTTAGGATTTTACCTAAATGGCCGGCTCACAGGGGCGTATGCGTAAAATGCTACGTGGGCCAGCAGTGAGCAGGCATATCGCTGTGTAGGGCAGCAATTTTGCACTGCGCATGACAGTGTATCCGCATGCTGTCGTGCCCAGTCAGGTTTGTATCTTTTTTTTAAAATTTCCCGCTCTGTTGCTAAGCGCCGCACATATGCAATGTAATTGCATATGTATCATATTATTATGTACCCATGTAGAGCAATAGGGCTCTATTGCATACAATACACTGTTAAATAGAACAGGCTGCATTCTTTTTTACATGTGTATTATACACAATAAAAAAAAATAATAGATCATAGGTCAAGCCTTAAAAATCCCAGCGCCCCAGGTTGTAAACTCTATATCATATGTGAAGCACTTATTTCACAGTGGTGACTCCACAGAGTATACCCCTAATCTGAAAAAGCCAGTCAGATCACAAAAGAGGGCTCACGTCCAGCAGATATATCAATTCCAGATCTCGGTGTTTCGTATGGACGATTTATTTACAATGTATCTGAAACACGTTTCAGCTCCTACGTAAGCCTTTTTCAAGCAGGAAGTTAACACGTATATTTCTCTCACCTACATCCTGAATTACTCACTTAAACAGTTATCTCTTACCCTACCTATCTCTGGAGCGCTGCCTTGCTGATTGTTACAATAAAAAAAAATGCTAGTATGAGTGGGTCAATGAAAATCAATGCACATTCTCTGACTCCATTCCCAGCGTATTATGCACTCATACATCGCAATGAAATTACGCACGTGTGACTCTGCCGCAAAGAAGGTAAACCAAGAAAAATAGATGTACAAAGGCCATTCAGTAGAAATGTTGCATAGCTACATAGTTGGTATGGTTGAAAAAAGACACAAGTCTTTCATTTCCAACCTATAATTCTACCATGTTGATCTAGAGGTAGGCAAAATAATCTCAAAAGGCAAGTGTCATTTGTGCTTCTAATTAGGGAAAAAAATAATTTACAACTCTAGATCTGGCAATAAATTCCTGGATTAATGTCCCATTTCCAAAAATCTAGTACTCATAACTGGTGATATTGCTTTAAGAAATGCGTCCAAGCTGTTCTTCAACTTGTTCAATAAATCAGCCATTACAATATGTGGCAGAGACTTCCATAGTATCGCTGCTCTTACAGTAAAGAAGCCCCATCTCTGATAATGCTGAAACCTTCTTTGCTGTAGACATAAAGAATATCCTGTTATCATCCCTAAAATGTATCTTTTTTGCATAAATCTATATTTTAATATGTCTTATTCTAGATGTAGAATTTCCAGGGCTATGGGCCTACTATTTCAATGTATCACTTCTCAGTACAGAAATAAGATACTGTGTTAAAAATTCATACTTTGAAAGTGCATTAAAGGTCCTTTTTAAAATGTCTAATATTTTTTAATTAGTCATAGCTTGCAAATCCTCCTAAGTCATTATGTGTCGTAACATCGTACAATATTTCTCATAAACTTAGCCACTTGTGCTCTACTGGTATACTTCTCCGGTATTCACCATAAAGAGAGAAAAATAAGCTACTTCCTGTCAGCCATATTAGTTGCCATGGACAAATGTCACTGGGTCAAAACAGGGCCTTAAATTCTATGCCTATGTGAAACAACTCCCTACTTATTGTACTGTTTATCACTCTCAACTTTATCTGGTAACCAATAAAAATTAGTTCACCCTCTACCAACCACTTTCACTGTGCAGATAATTTGTGTTGGTCCATCAATGCTCCAGTGATTAAGATCCCTGGTAATCACTACAGAATTAAATTCTTGCAATTCTCACTTTCTCTTTATTGTGAACAAACCTAAAATGTATGAAAATGCAATCTATCATTGATACAAGTAGATCTGCTTTATACTGTGCAGTATGTTTGCATCACTAATCTGAAATCTATGACCCTTCAGCTGCTGTGGAAGTCCCAGAACTCCATGAAATCTGTAGAATGTCATGACATATCCAGACTTGTAGTTTCTGAACAGCTGGAGCTCCATAGATTGCACACAATCGATGCAAATGTATAATAAAAATTAATTAATAAAGCGCTCATAAATAATGTAGGTGAGTAATGATAGCATACACTGAATAATATATAGACAGGATAAATAGGGATTGATTGTTTCTCTAGGAACTATAAGCCAGGGTAATATGTGGTCCAATGATGACATCATTAAGGAAGGGACTTACTGCATCAAGGGGAGTAGGACTCTTCAATGCAGGTTATTTGCATGAAAGAACCATAAAGTGTATATCTAAAAAGCTCAAACAAGTGAATATAAAACTACATCAATTGTTTTGAAGACCTTAACACACCAATATTTTTTTCTATTGGAAATGCACTTTGACTCAGAGATACATAACAACAGAAACTTTGAATCTCTAAACAATTGAATCCACTCTGCTTCAGCTGTATTGACTAAATAAAATATAAAGTTGAGCAGTACAAATGGGTCAAGCAAGTCAAAGTTTGCATGGAAACATAATTTCATATATAGATCAAATATAACAGGCCAATCAAATGCAAGCCTCATTTTTCTTGTGATCCATCTCTAGAAAAAAATATTAAATATGCTCAAGTCAGTTACTCTGCCTGTAGGCATTAGGCTCACCATATATTTACTGAAGGCCTAATATAATAACTGACTGGACCCTTCATCATAATAATACCTGAAAATTAAGAAATGTGAGAGATCCTAACAGTTTTTAGTATGTTTTGTTGAGGCACGGTATAATCAATAGTACTGCAAAAGGTAAGGGAATGATGATACATATGAAAAGTTGGTTTATGGTAATTGTGAAATGTATTATAGATTCACTTACACTGGGGCTGGTATTATAGACATGGTGATGCACAGACATGAGTGTGAATTCAGTGAAAAAATGCTAATTGCCATAAGTTTACTGTAGTTTGTAAAGTTGTGTTACATTAAGACTATAATAATGTGAAATTAGGAGACTTTGTTTATTATTATAACTATTTTGACACATTGCTCTTACAAAACATAACAGAACTCTCTTCCAATAGAAGCATATGGTTGGCTTCCATAGCAGTGGGAAGGGAAGATAAGAAAAATACTGGTATTCTAGTATATTAGGATTCATAATATTACTGTGAAAATAGATGTATCTGATGTCAAAATACCAAGAGTCAAGTAAAGGAAATCTCATCATCTAAATGTGGTAAATGCAGACATGTAAAAAATAGTACAGGCTGCAATTAAGGGATTCCTTCTATTCACATGAACCACTGAATTTGTCCTGAAACGGTAAAGACTCTCTGCAGTAACTACAGATAACATATGATACACCAGTATGTACCTATCCACTGCTCACTTTAAGTGAGTTGCTACGCCAGTTTTACGCATTAATATATTGTTATTTAGAAATAAATAGTCATTGATGTTCTTTCAGGTGTGATATATTATAAATAGTAATATAAACCAGAGTCATAGCTAAAGTAGATGTTTCAGTATCTCACCTGGGGCAGATATTTTGTTTGCTTGACTAATTTTATATCTGAAAACTCTAGTCAATGCAGAAAGGCTTGTTGGTGTCCCCAACAGAAGCACCTAGAAATTGATGTCAACAACACTCCAACCCCCGCCTGACTACACCTCTTGTTATGATAGATATATATCTAAAGAGCTCTATATAAAAGTATATGATTGGTAGCAAATATTTAGGCCCATTTCAAAATAGCCAACAGCTTTCAAAAGCTTACTAACAGAGTAAATGAAATATATTGATTTCCTGGGACAAAACAATAATGGAATGCAAAAATCCTATGAAATTTACAAAACGCAATGAAATAGAAACATATTTTCCATATATCGCTGGATTAAATTGGTCACTTTACCGCTTACAATATTTCTTATGGAGCACTTTCTTCAGCAAAGTAATATTTTTAAGATGAATATTAATCTGCAGTTTGGAAAATATATACATCTATTTCCAAAATAATGTCATTAGCCTATTGGACAGATTGTTAGCTGGATGGATAGATGGATGGATGATAGATAGATAGATAGATAGATAGATAGATAGATAGATAGATAGATAGATAGATAGATAGATAGATAGATAGATAGATATAGAGAGATAGATAGATATGAGATAGAGAGAGATAGATAGATAGATAGATAGATAGATAGATAGATAGATAGATAGATAGATAGATAGATAGATAGATATGGATATAGATAGATAGATAGATAGATAGATAGATATGGATATAGATAGATAGATAGATAGATATGGGATAGATAGATAGATAGATAGATATGGGATAGATAGATAGATAGATAGATAGATATGGATATAGATAGAAGATAGATAGATAGAAGATAGATAGATAGATAGATAGATAGATAGATAGATAGATAGATAGATAGATAGATAGAGTTTAGTCATGACCAAAGACATTTCTTTTGATTATACCTAAATCATCCATTCAAAATGGCATGGTAACATGGGAATAGAGATATAAGAATCGGCAAAAAAGGGAACATCACTTATTTGTATTGTCGGCCTTCATGCTGTGAAGTGCGATACTATGCATATGCATCACCATACATACCTAAAATTCATGATGGTACATTGCTTAATAAATAATACAAATATCTAATATTCTGTCAACAGCAAAAGTGCAGCAAATGAATTTGGTTGGCAAGGGGTAAGTAGATGTAAAATGATTGCTATAGTTGCTGCGTTACAACTTGCGTTCTTAATTTTTTTTTTTTTCTAAATATATAAAATAGAATGCTTACTTTTCCAAGAACCTAATTGATTATAATAATGGAAATTATATTATTTACTATACAACGTGTTTTATTTCCCTCATTAAACAATATCATTAAGATCAAACTATTAAGAAAGCTAACTTAAGAAGAAAAATACACAAATTTTGGTGGGAAAAGAAATCCTATTTATAAAAACCTAGGCTAGAATACTTAGAATGACCATATTTTATTATTACTAACTACATTCTGCATTATTTACATTGAATGCTTTTTGTATTGTTCTAAAATGAATTGACTAAATAGTGAAAATAACTCCTATAAAGTGCTACTAAATCATTATAAACAAGATAAATTAACTTATCACATTATCCAAATCAATTTTACTAAGAAATCAAATTAAAATCACAGTAACTGCCTTCCCTGCCTCTTGTTATAGGGCCTGCATTGCTGGCTTCCATAAAAAAAAGGCTTTTAGAGTAATATCCTGCATAAAATAACTGTCATAGATACAACATTTTTATTGATCTACAAATCTATACCATGAAATATGCAAGAGGCTTTCAGCTTTGTGGTTCATAAGATTTAAATGTTACCTGTCCTGTAGGAGGAAGAGATACAGCAGTAACTGTTCTGGGGATGTATAAAGCAGATAATAACTATAAACTGAGCCTATTAATTTGTGCTTTGTAAATTAGGGTTTGCTGTCCTACTAAGGGATATATTTTCACATCCTATAGTGATCTTACTTGTTCCATGCAATTGCACATCTTGAAAACTTCAGTAAAATATTGTTATCACTACAATAAGATTCATTTGCTACACTTGTAACCATTTAATAAAAATGGTTATAGAGATGCACTGTATCTAGGGCACTCTCTCCTTTCCTGTAAGGATGAATAATACATTTGTCTTGGAGCAAAGCCTTGTCATCTTCTTGTAAGAGCAAAGACTTCTGGGAGTCTGAAACTCCACTATTCAAGGGGCTGCTTAGTCATGCCAACTGCTCACTGTCAACATGAGGCTAACATTTTTCTAAAAAAAAACTAAAAAAAAAAAAAAAACGCTGCCTAATATTTGCTACAGTACTGTGTAAAAGTTTTACGCAGTTGTGGAAAAAATACTAAAAAGTAAGAATTTTTTACAAAAATAAAAGGCATCTGATTGACTCCAAATTCATTCTACAGCAGGACAACAACTCCAAACATCCAACCAATGTCATAAACATTATCTTCTGCATAATGAAGAACAAGGAGTACAGGAAATGATGATATGGCCCCACCAAGCCCTGATCTCAACTTCATGGAGTCTATCTGTGATTATATGAAGAGACAGAAGAAATCAAGCAAGCCTATATCCAAGGAAGATCTGTTGTTAGTTCTTCAAGATCTTTGGAACAACCTCCCTGCCGAGTTCCTTCAAAAATTGTGTGCAAGTGTACCTAGAAGAATTGATGCTGCTTTGAAGTCAAAGGGTTGTCACACTTAATATTGGTTTGATTTAGATTTCTCCTTTGTTCAATAACAAAAATAAACTATTAGCATTTCTATTTTTGGAAGCATTCTTACTTTGCAGCATTTTTCACACCTGTCTAAAACTTTTACATAGTACTGTTGATCGCAAATCACTGCATTTAGTGCATTGGGGTTTAATGTTGGGCAGGAATTTGCACATATTCACCAATGCTAGTGAAGGTATATGTGCTTAGTTCAGACAGTAAGAAGTAGTAAACTATTTCCAAAAGTTTCAAATGATGATTTAGCCCTCTCCAAAGAATATGCCCTGTGAGGAGGGGGCTACAAGGGAAAGCAGCGCTTGTGCGCTGTACAGGGTGGCGATGCTGCAATTCTCACACATACAGAAGCGCTAGAAAGTAGCAAGTAATCGCTGTCCACTGGGTAGTTCAGAAGCTGCCAGTCTCTGGTGGAGGAAGATAGATCGTTCTGCAATTGTGTGCTCTCCACTGTGACAGCGCTGAGACTGTCAGCTCTGTATGTAAGGAGGTACCGTACCTACAGCACTGCACAATGGAGCGCTTATGCGCTGTCCACCTGGTCCAGAGAGTCTCAGTGAAAAGAGTATGCACTCAAGCAAAGACTTGGAAAGAAGACAGCTTTAATCGATAAGCTTTACTTTGCTTTACAGCTATATACGTTTTCGTATTGGTCAACCTAATTTACATCTCAGCACCCTGAAAAGAAAAAAAATATATCAAGAAATACACAAACAACACAAAACGAAATAGGTAATTCCAATCGTGCAAATGTCGCTTGTTTGTATAAAGCACTTCTTGACATAGTCATGTCCAGAAATCCAAAAATATACATTACTGAGACTCAAGCCATTCGTTTCTTAAGGCTATACAAACACTAAAAGAAGCATTGCAAGAACACGGATTTGGAATCTTCTCTTTGTGATGCCTCCTATCAACTCTGTGGGTCCGAGTATTTGTCTCAGAACAACAACAAAAAAGTCAATGATCCCGACAATAAATTCCGATATTGACTTTACAATCACAGGTACAAATTGCTCAGGTCGATAATTTCATTTATCCTAAAGATCACTGTCGTCTAAAACTAATTAGAAGCGCAGTTTCCCAAGGAAATGTCAATATCATAGTAAATATTTTACCTAGAAGAGAATTCGTTCTTCTACAGAGACAATCTGGGAGGGATGTTGGAGATAAGATCTTCTTCCACCACCTTAATGGCTATATGGACTGTCCACTCTTTGTTCTTCTCTCCTTATAATGGAAATACTAAAAAGCCAGAGAAGGTCGAATATTTCCAGCCTCCCATGAGGTTGCCCCTGTCCAGTCTTAGATGAACTTTATCAGCTCTCTCCATATGCAGAAGCACCCCATTACTGGCCGCTTCTCTGGTAACATCCTGATCCCCAGCAAAGGCTGAAATTACCGGATAGTTATTTTGCATTAAACTTACCTGGAAAAGAAAGGATAAAATAGCGTCATTTAAGGAAATCTGTCATGAGATTGTTAAGACTGGCCCACCCTATAAATCAGCTCAGTTGTCCATTTTACATTATCAGCCATTCGGCTATAGGGTTATCACAGGACATTTGAATATCCTTTATCCCACGGCCACTCACTATCCTTCAGTACAGATCTATCAATAGTACATGTCTATAACCCAGTATATATATATATATATATATATATATATATATATATATATATATATATATATATATATATATATATATATATATATACTCTTAGGTCGCAGCAGAAAGCCATTGTTTATGATACTTTGTCAATCTTTCTAGTTAGCACATTTGTAGAAGTGGGGTCTAGTAAATATAGTATGAGGTCACTCACCTGGATAGTCTGTCTGTTGTACACTTTGACCACATGAAAACTGAAGCTATAGATTCCTTTTCTTGGCGCTACAAATGCACTGGATGCAAGGTCAAAATGGTTTCCAATATTTACTAGCACCTAGAAAAAGGTGAAGGCATAAGTTGCAAATCACTATAGTGTTCTAGGGTGTGAAGTAGCAACACAATGACAGCAGCTAACGTCTCCATAAATCACACTTGGTGTGTGAAGGCTACTCATGAAGTTGTATCTCTGCAAGTCAATCAATCTCCTGTTCCACAATGAATTGGAAAGCCAAGGTGAGGCAAAAGACTGGCAATATATTGCTTTAACAGTTGCTAAATAAATTTAGGGGGTGATAAATGGCAGGAGGAAATTTTCCAGTAGTTACAATATATCAATCTGAAAAGAATAGCCATATCTTTATAGAGGCGTTTACAAGATTTCTGTTATTCCATCTGTCGGCCCGGAAGGTTTGAAAGTGTTTTCCACTGTTTTACAGGGAGACATACACATTCAATTTGTTCATGACCCTTAATCATAGAGCAGATGCTGAGGTTAAGATGATAAATTATATTATTTTCACGAATTCCTAATTTGCCCAATCACAGCAAGACACTAGAAGCGTTAGGCAATTAGACTGAACTTAGATTCTATGCATCTGATTGAATACAGGTTGTTCTGGTATTTTGGCAGGGCATCAGTCCCCTAAAACCATCCAGTAGGATATGCAGAGATGGAGTGGTATATGGTGCCTTATTCCCCGGTTATAGAGAAGGGTTACATACTGCATTGTGCTGGTAAATACACATTTGTAGCATACAGTAAAGGAAATCATGCATTTATGAGACTATGTCTGAATACAAGGAGGGCTGCTTTAAAACATTAACTCTTAAATGGCTGTCATTATAGCACTATACATTATAGCATTATATGTGAGCTAAATAATTTGCTAAACATATTCTACAAAGCCACACATATACTGACTATGTCACAATACACAGAACTGTGTAATTTCCTGCACTGCACGTATTATACAGTATATTATCTTAGAGGCTCTCAGATCTGCTCATCTTCTTCCTGACCTCCCAATCAAAAGATCATTGGGTAAAGTGCATACTTCAAAAGGAACATCAAGCAAACTTTATGAAAGTCACAGGTGAACCATCAAGTTGTCAGAAAGAAAATTGTGGCTTGGTAGCATGTCATTGCTTTGTGCACTTATCCAGTTACCGCCCTGCACAATGTGTGTCACTGAGGTCTGGACAGCACCTGTTATGTGCTAGAACACTACATTTTACTGCACAAAGGCATTCTAAATACCCAATCAATGGGACATTCGTTTATTAACATTCACATTACCACATTATGATATAATAGATCTCAGCATAGCATATATACCTGATCGAAATAGATAGTCATGGTGCGGTTACTCATTTCAGAGGGCTCATGGTTGGTGTTCCTAATAGCAGAGAAAGCCACTTTGGCACTTCCCGAACGTACAGATATACCCAGAGACGATGTAATTGCTCCATCTGAAGACGGGTTGGAATCACAGACGACCAGGCACTTTCCTTCCAGCACTATGGGTTCTGTGTCATTCTGAGCATTGACTGTAGGTGGCGCTAGTAACATCAGCACCATTGACAGCAGCACTTTAGCAACTCTCAGGAAGCTTTGCTCCCACTTCAAAGGCTTCCCTGCATCTCTTCTTTCTCCTGTAGCATTGCCCCATAGATCCATCCTGCTACAGATGAGCTGGCAGCCTGGCACTCCACAAGATGCTCTCTGGTGTTCTCGTTCGCCTATAGCTCCCTGTATTGTTCGGTTGTTCAGTTTGCTTGTTGTGCTGAACCTTTAAATAAAAGTGACATTTTAAATACAGGAATCTTGTTCTTTTTTCAGGTGATCGAAGAGGTGACTATGCATCAATACCACAGCTTGTCGTGTGCATTACACTCTACAAGATAACACTATTACCTTAGACATCGTAGATCTCAGGTCAATGCAGCACTCATGCTATAAGTAAGAGCTGATCTTAGCTTGAAACACAACACGTAGGCAATTTTTATCTGAGTTGTGCACCCCCAGTTTTTAACAATGTTTAAAGCCAAGAATTTTTATTGAAGCTAGAGATACACAGTTCTTTTTCAATGCAGCATATTGCAGCTTTCAAAGCTTGTGTAAGTCTCTCCTATCCTCAGACTATATAGATAAATTGACACTCATGATGAATACATCTATGAATGACCCAGACCTTGTCCTAGCTGATAAACTTTTCAGAATCTTGCTCTTATGACCTGATTTAAAGGCCAGTTACAATAATTGTCGCTTGCTGTCTATGGCAAGGAAGAAAAATCAATAACTCCAAATAGTCACTGTCAAAAACTAAATCAAATCAGTTCAAGCTACCGAAATCTATCTCAGGAGCTTAGAAAAGATCCTGACCAGCTCTAGGAAATGCTTAATAAGTCACATTATGAACTTTAGGGTTGCCTGCAAAGCCTCCTGATTTCTGCATTTACATTGTCCAGGAAAATAATGAAGAAAAGTGTTACCTGGAAGGTCCATTGTGTGACAGTAGTAGCAATCAAGCGGGCTTCTTGCTTGCCTATGAAGTTGTATTGCTTAGACACAACGAGCTGAGGTTGTGCTGCTGGCAAACACACAGGAAAACAGGAGTCGCCTCATTCTCGCCCGCCCATCGCTAATAGTCTCCATCTCCCTCCTCTCTCCTCTCTATCTCCTTCTCCCTCCCTTGACTTACTTTACATAGCTGTCATTTCCTCTCCCACTCTTTCCCCTTCGTTGCAGGAGTTCATGCCTTTTTTGCTGTCTTGCACATATTATCCACCTCACATGGTCACTTATTATCTATAAAGTGATCACCATGGGGAATCCTTTTGGTTGCAGGAGACACATAGACACTGTTGTATATACAGCACACAGACCAGGAGCAATGATCACTCCGAACACACAAAAATAATATTCTATAGCCACACAACATTGGAGATTATTTCATCCTATCACTGATTCATTAAAATGGAATATCAGTATAATGGATAGCCCTCATTTTTTCCCTTTGGCAAAGTATAACAAATGCTGCACATGAAACTGTTATCTATCAAGCACAATGCTTCATTGTTCGTTTTGGCAAATGACTTATTTATCAAGACTATTGAACCTTCTGTTACTTCCCAATTAAACGGAAAAGCTGCTTAAGACTCGTTCATTGACGGTTTAGTGGCGACATCTAGTGTTAGAAATAGGTAAGTTGTGTTTAATATGCCTCTTGGTGTTTGTGTGGGGCACTTCTAATCCTTAATTAAGTCTTTTCCCCAATGCGCACAGAGCCTATAGCTTCATCGCTGCCATTATGATGTATGTTGTAGTCAGTCCTATCATCAGTTATAACTGTCTGCTGGTTTCACCTACCACAGCGGGATGTATCATTGCCCTGTGCTAAATGAGATTGAGCGTGTAATGTCCTTAAGTATTTAAGAGCTGCAAAAACAAACGTATGAGATGCTGCTAGAAACCTTAAATAAACAGGCCAGCAGTCATATTCAGAGAATCCCCTGCACATTTTAGCTGCTGCAGAAATAGGAAACTTCAGACAAGAGCTCTTGAAAGTGACAGAAATAGAGATTTGCCTTTGAGCTGAAGAACAAGAAGATGTTTCTTATTATTAATGCAAATATTGTAATTACAGTACTGCACAAAAGTTTTAGGCAGGAGTGGGAAAATGCTGCAAAGTAGAAAAATAGTAGTGGTAATAGTTTATTTCTGTTAGTTGACAAAATGCAAAGTGAATGAACAAAAGAGAAGTCAAATGAATATTTGGTGTGACCAATTTTGCTTTCAAAGCAGCAGAAATTCTTCTTGGTACTCTTGCACACAGTTTTTGAAGAAACTCAGCAGGGGGATTGTTCCAAACATCTTGGAGAAGTAACCACAGATCTCAAATCCTTCTGTCTCTTCATGTAATTCCAGACTGACTTGATGATGTCCAGATCATAGTTCTGTTGGGCTCATATCACCACTTCCAGGACTCCCTGTTCTTCTTTACATTGAAGATAGGTAATAACATTGGCTGTATGTTTGGGGTTGTTGTCCTGCTGCAGAAAAAAATTAGAGTCAATCAGATGCCTTCTATTTATTAAAGCATTTTTAGTTTGAAGCAGTTTCTTAACACCTGCTAAGGCGGCCCGCACACTAACGGATTTGCATTGCGGAATCCGCGGTCGATGTCCGCACCATGGTTCCGCAGCAAATATCGTTCACACAATGCTATAGAAAAACACTTCTTCCTGCTCACTCGTGGAAATGAATTGCGATTAACACAATTGGAGGAAAAAAAATTGCAGCATGCTTTATTTTTGTGCGGTGTCCGTACGGATGGCTTCCATTGAAGTCAATGGAAGTCGTCCGACCAGTGGTCTGTCCGGAATTGATACTGACACACACTAAAAAAGTCTGCACTGAGCATGTCCGACAGCGAGCAGTCCAGACTATCCGCAGTACAGAAAATACAAGTACGTGTGGACACGGCCGGGCACAGTGTTGGATTCCACTGTGGGCTCCCGAATGCGGAATCCAACCTTTTCGTGTGCAGCCAGCCTAAGACTTTTAAGCAGTACTGTATCTAAATGTGACAAACACTCACCCATGATCTGAAGAATAAGTTAATGTGAACCTTTTCTTTAAATCACATACAATGTTTGCTATTATTGTAACTATTCATATAAATATTACATTTACATTGAACTCTAACATTTGCATTGTCCTAAGGTTCCTTTTATACGAGACGACCTGTCAGGGGCAGATGTCCAACAGGTCGTCCCAGTGAGGATCGCTCCTGTGCTTTTACACAGGATGGATCATAACTAGTGAATGGAGGCAGAACAGGCCAGGGATCATTCCAGCCTGCCCTCCTCCTCCATTCACAGTATACAGGCAATTGTTCATAAATGAATGACTGCCTGTTTACACGGACCAATCCGTTGTTTAGTTTTATGCATGTGTGAACTGAACAAGTTGAGAACAAATTCTCATTCATCGTTCCATCTGGGCATGTATTTACTAGCCAAGGTAAAAAGGCCCTAAGGGTGCATTCCCACATACGTATATCGGCTCGGTTTTCACGCCGAGCCGATATACGTTGGCTCTCTCTGCAGGGGGGGAGCCTGGAAGAGCCAGGAGCAGGAACTGAGCTCCCGCCCCCTCTCTGCCTCCTCTCCACCCCTCTGCACTATTTGCAATGAGGAAAGGCAGGACGGGGACGGGGCTAATTCGTGGCACTTGGCCCCGCCCCCATCCCACCTGCTTTCATTGCAAATAGTGCAGATGGGCAGAGAGGGGGCGGAGAGGAGGCAGAGAGGGTGCGGGAGCTCAGTTCCTGCTCCTGGCTCTTCCATCCTTCCCTCCCCTGCAGATGAGGACGACATATATTGGCTCGGTGTGAAAACCGAGCCGATATACGTTCGTGTGAATCCAGCCTAAGTTTCAGATAAATGTTAATTATTGTTAATTTAAAGGGAAAAAAAATAATACAAGTAGATTACATGATCAAAGAGATTTGATTGAGAACAATTTTTTTTTAATAGAGCACCACTTATTGCTTTGACCAATCTTAATCAGTTGGATCAGGAGAATTATTGTCACTTTAATACTAAATATGTGCAATTATAAAATGTGTCTTGCATTGATTTCCCTCACCTTTAATTTCAATCTATCTACAGAACTGTTTAAAAGTTTTAGGCCTTATTCACATGAGCTAAAATATCGTGCGACTTTGTAGCATTACAAAAACCGCATCTATGTGAAGCCCAAGTCGTGCGATTTTGTAGCCCATGTGAATAAGGTCTAAGGCAGATGTAGAAAAAAATCCTGCAAAGTACCTTTAAAAATAGAAGGCGTCTGATTAACTCCAAATATTCCCTGCAGCCGAACAACAACCCCAAATATGCAGACAATTGGATTAAGAACTATTTTCAGCATAAAGAACAGGGGGTTCCTGGAAGTGGTGATATGGCCCCACAGAGGCCTGATCTCAACATCATTCAGTCTGTCTGGGATTACATGAAGAGACAGAAGAATTTGAGAAAGCTTACATCCACAGAAGATCTGTGGTTAGTTCTTGAAGATGTTTTGAACAGCCTCCCTGCCGAGTTTCTTCAAAAACTGTGTGCAAGTTTACCTAGAAGAATTGTGCTGTTTTGAAGGCAAAGGATGATCACACCAAGCATTGATTTCATTTAGACTTCTCAAATAAAGTATTCACACTTCTATTTTTGAAAGTATTCTTACTTTGCAGCATTTTTCCATACCTGCCTAAAACTTTTGCACAGCACTGTACTTACGTGTTACATTAAATTTACCTTTTCCTAACAATATATGTTTCCTTACCAAGTGCTGAAGTTTTTTTATGTGGATTAAGAAAAATAAGATCCACTAGTTTTCTTTAGTCCTGTGTGTATACGGTACTGCACATCTTATTTGATGATGCTAAACAAGGAATGAAAGCTTTCAGTCACTCTTCTGGCACAACATAGACTGACATCTTCTGGGTAAATTCTTCTTGACATTCCTACCGCATATGGGACACTTCGAAAAAGAACACATTGAAAACATTTACAATAAATCCGATAAAGCCATGCATAGCTGGATGAGATGTCAACTTGGTTTTATTACAATATGTACCTGTGTGATGATATTTCAGTGGCCTCTTGACAATTGGTTTTCATGGAAACGTCCTATAGGATTCCCTGAGGGATTTTTGATGTGATCACACAGACATGTTTCATGGATGGGTAATGTCTAACTCGGCATCAATTTGCATGGAATAATGGTTTCTAAAGAAAACATCTTGAAGTAGATGTAGCAAGGCGATTTCATAAGGAAAACTAGAACCAAATAAGGCGTATTCCTTGGTGCATTCGTGCATCAGTGCATCTAGATATTTTATTTAAATCGTACTCAATGAGCTCTGGTCTTGGAGATGTATGCACAGAAAGGTACTCAGCATACAAATCATAATGTTATTTTCCCATGCAAACTAAAGCACTGCCAGGTACAACTGTGTTGAATAATTGTGACTTGAATGGGAGGTTCCGGCTCATAGAGGACATTATTATGATGCATTGCACGAGAACATTTTTACCACTACTATTTTTTGTTCATATACAGTTGTATGTATCTATATCTCCTCGATTGGGACTACTTCCACAATGAAACAAATGCCTTATGTATTCTTCATATCACAGACCTTGGTTTTATTACAGCAGTTCGAGCAGATTCAATCTGATGGTTGTGGCAATATATAATACAGTGCAGTGAATAATTGCATATAAACTGAGAAAAATCTTCTCCTATGAACTTCAATAATCCTATTTCATAAAAGATACCGGTCTGGTATACTTGTAAAAGAACACCACAAGCCATACATTCGGTAGCCCCATCATTTGTTTTAGGACAGAATGTATCTTTTTTTCCTTCATCTCAATCTGATACCCATTTGAAATAACAATATCTGCCTGTTAGACCCTCAGTCTCCTATCTCCAAACTCACTGCTCAGACATACTGAGTGCTTAGACCTTTATTTTAACCCTTGCACCCAGACTTCCACTTCTTCCTGATTTCTGCAGCTCAGGAACATGCTCTACAGTTGTACTTTCCTTACACATGAAATAGCCAAACTGCTAGTGCACACAGTTAACCTGTTATGAGTAGACTGGACTGGTTTAATGATGGTGAAGGCCCCTGGGGAAACCATAGGGTCAGATTCCCACTTTTTTTTTGTGGGGATCTTTGAACTGTTTTTCGGGGAAAAAAATAGAGAATTTGTATGTAAACAAATTCAATAATCTTGAATCATGTTATGATGATACTGGTATATTTTTATATTTGTTTACTTATACACAGTAATATTTAATATCGCTTACTGTATCACTTAGTCGCAGTGTAGAACAAAATGTAGGGTAATGTGGGCCCATTTGGTACTGGTGCTGGTCCTAAGGCCTCGTTCAGATGAGCGCTGTTTTTGTGCTGCCAAGCAGTGAGAAAACAGCGATGCTATGGTGCTGTAAAGATCACGTGAGCATGCTACTTCTAGCTCTGTGAAGTAGCCCGTTCACACGATCCGAGGTGCATGCTGCATGCTTTTAAGGCTCCCATAGGAGCCAATGGAAAGCACGCAGCAAAGATAGGACATGTCCTACCTTTACCCGCACCTCGGAGCCGACATGTAAGTTTGCACTCGCATGTCCTATGTTTGTTAGATATGCTGATTCAGCACGTCTAACAATCGTCCATGTGAACCTATTGATTTCAATAAAAGCGTGTTCTGTGCGCTGCTTAACAGTGCATAAATAGGGCTCATCTGAACGAGGACTAAAAGAGAATAACTAGTGAGTGATAAAGTCTTCAAACTTTCTTGAATTTACTGACTTCTACTTACTTATGCCCTCTTTCTCTGTCCACACATCCGCAGGCCTATTTTAAAAAAATCCAGGTCTGATTTTCATTTATTTCTCAGAATATTAATTGAAACATATTGAGGATTTGAGAATAATTTAGCAAATTAGGAACATCAAGTGAGGTTAATTTAAGGATCAGCACTTAGTCATGCAAAAGTGCTTTCTTCTAAAAGGAAGAAAACAGTTTCTTCAGTGCCACATATAGCGAACTGCCTGTATTTCAGTGTCCCAACACATACACATATGGTATGCATGCTGAACGTATTTACAGTTACTACATACATGGATGCATATATTTGCATTAGACAAATTGATTTAAAGAGCCCTCATCGTATAGATATGCACAATATCTGTTCGTCCATTAAAATAGGAAAAGGAATCTACAAAGTCATCCATAGATCTGCTGCTAAGGAAATCATGAGCTTACTGTGGCTGAACCCCATTATTCTATTCTGGGTCTCTGGTGTGCAAGCCCAATCTTGTAATCAAAAACTCACCATGCATAATGTAGGTGCACACATATATACACACTCATCACATACATGGATGCATACCCGTGTACACTCACTGCATACAGTTCATGTATGTCCATGCACATTTCACACATATACACATATATGCTGATCATTAGATGCATACACAGATACAACTCATTCACTAAACATACATATATATAGTTACACAAGTATCCATTATGGTGGGCCACAGGTGGGGAAAATGAATGCAGAGGCACAACTGTGGGGCAGTAAATGGGACTTACTTCATGTGCATAATTAAGGAATATGAAGAGGGCATAAGATATGGGTCCTCCCCTTTGCGCCATATCTCCTCTTTGATCAGGATCTGAATAGGTCCTACAGTACTTCCCCCAGAGGCGTAGCTAAAAGCCCATGGCCCTAGTACAAAAATCTTAGCCCCCCACACTAGCTTCTCTTCACAGTCACTGCTTGTCCATTACATTCAGCTGAATTGATAAGTCTCCTAAGTGACCCATCAATGCAGTACAAGCATCCAGAAGCTATATATATATATATATATATATATATATATATATATATATATATCTCAGATCTATGCCATCCTTCTAAATATTGCAGTCACCAAATACTACATACCAGTTGTACACAGTAGAAAGTGAACATGGTGCCGTTACCTCAGGTGATCACAGGTGACATCTCTTCTGATTGGTAATGTCTACTCTAGGGTTGTTCACTTTCAGTTTTCCTCCCTATCTAGCTCCAACCTTCATGAAGACTTCTTCCAGCTATGACTCATAGCTACGTACAGACTCCCCATCCTGATGCTATCTCAACCCCTCTCAGTGTCTCCTAAACAGGAACAGTGCTCTTCTTTGTGTCCCACAAAGTAATAGTACCTCCACATGGTGATAAGAACATGCAAATCTCAAAATAATAATGCCTCATTTGAGTCCCACACTAATAGTGCTCTTCATTATGCTTATACACAGTAATGTTGTTGTTGTTAGCCGTTCAGTCATTCACAACTCTTGGTGACTCTAAAGGCTCCCTCCATGGTTTTTGGTTTTGCACTGCTTCTTTCAGTTGTGTGGTTTCCCTGCCAGTATCAGCTTTGACAGTATCGGCCATCGTGTCCTTTGGTGACCAGGTCCTCTTTTGTCACTGATCTGTCCAAGCATTATAGATTTTTCTAGCAACTCTGCTTGCATTACATGGCCAAAATCTGTGAGTCATAGTCCGGTCATCAAACCCTACAGTGATATATTGGGTCTTATACGATCCAGGACTTCTCTGTTTGTTGCTCTCGTCATCCAGGGCATACGCAGCAGCTTTCGCCTGCACCACAGCTCCAACACATCAATCCTCCTTTTAGCTTTTTTCGCAGTCCAGCTTTCACAGCCATACATGGCTATGGGGAAAACGGTGGTTTGCACTATCCTGCGTTTAGTTGCTATGCTGAAATCCCTACTTTTCCAGATGTCGCCCAAATGCTATCCTACGTTTTATCTCTGGCATAGATTCTCCATCCTGGTCAATTTTCAAACCAAGGAAGATGAACTCTTACACACATTCGTTGTTGATTTTGATTTGAATTTGACCATTTTTTGCAGTTGTCATAGTTTTAGTCTTCTTTAAATTCAGGTAGAGGCCAATTTTTTCACTTTCAGTTTTAATCTTCCATATCAGCTGCTTCAGATCTGCTTCTGTTTCTGGACACAGAGTTGTGTCATCTGCATAACAGAGATTGTTGATGTTTCTGCCACCTATTCTTACCCTGATTTCCAATTCCTCTAGGTCTATGAAAATAGCTTGTCATTGTTGACGTAATCAAAGGCCTTGATGTAGTCGAGGAAGCATATGTAGATATTCTTTTGGTATTCTCAAGCTTTTTCCATGGTCCATCGTAGGTTTGCAATATTGTCGTGAATGCTGCGTCCTCGCTGGAATCCAGCCTGCACATCAGGAAGTGCCACTTCAACTACTGATCTCAGTCTTACCTGTACAATTTTGAGAAGGATCTTGCTTGCATGCAGAATGTGGGCTATTATTTGGTAGTTGGTGCAATTCTGGGAGTCACCTTTCTTTGGTAGAGGGATGATGACAGATCTTTTCCAGTCCTGTGGCCATTGTGTGGATGCCCATACTGCCTGGCACAGCGCTGTGATGGTTTTCACTGGTACTGGCAGCAATAGCTCTGCTGGTATGTTATCTATGCCTGGCACTTTATTTTTGGCTAGTTGTTTCATTGCTATACCCACTTCTAACTCCCTAATGGAGAACTCCAAGTCCACAGGCACTACCTCACGAAATGGTCCAGGTATGTGGTTGAAAGCATATAATTCCTTTAAGTATTCCCTCCAACTATTCTTGATACTCTGTTGGTCATTCAGTTTCTTTCCATTTTTGCCTTTGATTGTGCTATTGTGTGCCATGAAAGGTTTTCAGGCCATCTTGACCTGTGAAAATAGGCCTCGGATATGGCCTTTCATGGTTTCTGCTTGGAGTTGTTTGCAACACTCATTCCAATCCATTTCCTTGTCTTTCCTGCTGAAAATCGGCATTAAGTTGCTGAACTTTGTCTTTGTTGCCAGCTGCTTTTGCTGCTTTACTTTTATCGGCTAGTCTGAGGGTTTGCTTGGACAACCAATAGCGTTGTTTTTCCTGCTTCTTATAGGTGAAATGATTACTGGCTGTTTCCATATCTGTGGACTGTACACAGTAATAGTACTCTTTGTGCCCCTCTGTGCCAGTCCACTGTTATCTTCTGACTGCACTGTTAGTTGTTTAATGACCTCCCACTTCTGTGTGGCATGCAGCAGAGTATCATGAATCTTCCTCCCCTGTTTTCTGTGCTCTGAAACCACAGTGCACCAAAGAGGAGGAGACAGGGGAAGATTCAAGACATACATGTTGCCACACTACATGCAGTGGAAGGATGCGTTAAGTCTTAGTATAGTAAGGGAGTCTATGGGTCTCCTTGACTTGTACCCTGAGAGCTATGCCACTGCTTCCCTGTCCTTCTCCTGCCTGTAATGCAGCAAGCACCAACTGCATGTAGAAGTCGCTAGGTACTCCAATACAGTGACTTTGTCCTGTGTGTGGCAGAAACAGTGCTCAAAAGAACCCTGCGTATGGTGGCATCATGCAGTCCTATGTGTTACAAGGAGCGGCACACTGATATATAAGACAGCTGCCTGAGAAGGATGGTGCTTGATAAAGTCGCAGTTTAAAGCAACGAAACACGTTGCACAGTACTTTAATAAAACAAATCTTTGACTGCACGGAGACGTCTTCCCTGGTGTTATCCTGAAGGAGTGCGGGCGGATCTTTTTTCTACTCAACTTCGTTTACTATTTGGGTCCAACCTGACAATTGGACACAGAAGCCCAGCAGCTCTTCCGATACATCAGTAGAATGACAGAAAGAACAAAAAGATCACTTATGTGATCCATACAAGCCCACCTGGACGTGGAGGTGTTAGTGGAGCTCTTATACAGGGTTTTTTCACTAAACACTGGGTGAGTCCTGTTTTTACTTTACTATTTATTTCTATCTATACTACTCCGGGTTGTCCATAGAAGTGCTGTCCTGACATGTTAATCTAAGTATAGTCAATTGTAGGTGTTGTTGACAATAAACAATACAGTAGTGTAGAATCCAAAGGTGTTTTATTTTTCGAATTAACCCTTTGCAATCCAATTTTGGATTCAGCGTTTCCTAGGGGTCTTTCTTTTTCTGCCATTATACAATGGCGCCATCTGCTGGCTAGAGCCAGTACTGCAGTATGGGGCACGCTGAAGAGGCCCCTGACAACAGAGCGGCCAGTAATATACAGTAAGAATACCCTGCCGGACATCTTCCGACATCGGAGCTGTAAGCGTTTAATCAGAATGTCTTCAGACGTCAGACAGTGGATTGGAAAGGGTTAAAACCAGCAATGTAATGTGTTTCAAGGTTTGCAGACCTCTTCATCAGACATCTGGGAACGTTCCGGTGTTAACAGTGTGAGGAATTACACAAAGTAGAACAAGAGAAGAGGCAATAAAAGACAGTAAAATATGTACATTAAAATGAACAAAAACTTGAATTAAGAATGATAGTAAAAATTATATAATTAACATAAAATGAAATAGAATAAGAGTCATAGTTAAAACATTTTCATAGAAGAAAATGTATAATCAAGAAATAGGAGACCCCCAGAGCAAAAATTTCAAGTGTTTCACCAAAGGGTCTAAATACTTATGTCAATGCAAAATGTTAATTTTCAAAAACATTACAAAGATTTTTACCATTCAGTTTTCACTTAGTCTTTATGAAGTATTAAGGGCAGAATGATGGGGAAAAACTGTGATTGGTAGATGTATCAGTCCATGAATGGGACTTTAGAATGCTGCAGCCAATTGCAGATCGCAGTGGTCAACTGCTGAGCTCTGTGATTGACTGCAGGAGTTTGTGATGTTCTGTCAACAGGCTGACTACAGCCTGTGAACACACTCCCAGTGAGGAGATTGCAGATGAGGTGCTGAAGGTCCAGGGACCAGGGAAGGGTGAGTATTGTAAATATTGTATTATAAAATTGTTTTTGAACAAGTTTAAAAAGCGTGTTTTTGTGCGTACTTAGGTGCGTAAATACATGCGCACCAAGGTACGAGCAAAAACACGCGTGAACACAGCTGCGTGCTTATTGTCAATGGAGCCGCGGCTGCTGCCGGGGGCTCCATTAAAACCAATACTCTGCCGGCCCTCTGCATTCTTTTTCAGGGAAGGGCTTTACATATAAGCCCTTCCCTGAAGAAAAAAAACATTTCAGTGCAAAAAAAACAAACTTACCTCTCCGTCGCTGCCATGACCCCCGAGGGCATGAATAACACATCTGCCGCATGTGGCAGATGTTTCCTTCACCCCTGCTAGTTAAAAGAATTCCCTGCTGTTACATCTGCCAAATCTGTGGCAGATGCAGCAAAGGGAATTTGTCTATTCTCAACTGCAGCTGTCACACATGACAGCTGCGGTAGAGAATTCTGCTGCCGGCATCCTGTCAATGGCTTTTCAGGGAAAGGGCTTCTATTTGCAACAACGCACGCACAAAAACACGCTCGTGTGAACACATCCTCAGTTGCAATATCTCAAATATGTGCAAAAATACTGTACAAATTTTTGATAAGATATATATTCCATCTGTTTACTTTATTCTGGATGCACATTGAAAAAACTTTCATTTTTTTAACCATTTAGGAGACATACAAATTTAATGTTGATCAACATTTTGAAAAGCACTTTGTTTTCCTACACCAACCCAAGATTGCAAAGGCTTATAGGTGTCAGAATGATAGATACCCCCACAAATGAGCCCATTTTAAAAACTACACCTCTTAATATATTCACGGAGGGGTGCCATGAGTATTTTTACCACACAGTTTTATTTTTCAGGAATTTAGAAGAGAAAAAATAAAATTTCACATTTTTGCAAATACGTCAGTTTATAGCCATGCTTTTTTTCTATATTGGACTCGAAAATGAGGATTTACACCCCAAAATGCATACCCCTGTTTGTCCTGTGTTCAGAAACATACGCATCGTGGTCCTAATATTACGTCTGTATGTACTACGAGGCCCAAACCAAAAGGAGCAGCCGGTGGCATTCAGAACAAAAATTTTGGTTGAAGGTGATTTAGGCCCCTTAGCACACTGGTAGAGCCCTTAAGTGGCCAAAACGAAAGAGAACCCCCACAAGTGACACCATTTTGAAAACTATACCCCTTAACAAATTCATCTAGGGGTCTACTGCATATTTTGACCAAAAAGATTTTGAATAAATCTAAGCAAAGCAGAAGGAATTAATTACGATTTTCATTTTTTTGCATATTATGTCATTTTAAAAACTGTTTTTTTTCTACAGCACATATATGAATGAAGACTTACACCCCAAAATGGATAGCCCTGTTTGTCCTGTGTTCAAAAACATACCCATAGTGGCCCTAATATTATGTTTCTATGCACAACCTGGCCCAAACCTAAAGGAGCAGCCTGTGGCTTTTAGAACAGAAATTTTGCTTGAAGGCATTTTAGGCCCCATTGCACACTTGTACAGCCCTTGAGCAGCCCAAACAATTGAAAACCCCCACAAATGATGCCATTTTGAAAACTAGACCCCTTAACGAATTCATCTAGGGGTGTACTGAGTATTTTTATCCCACAGATTTTGAATAAATCCAAGTAAAGCAGCAAGAAAAAAATTATGATTTTCAATTTTTTGGCAATTGTGTCATTTTAAAAGCAGTTGTTTTTATACAATATACATAGGAATAAAGACTTGAACCCCAAAATGTATAGCCCTGTTTGTCATAAACATACTCATTGTGGCCCTAATCTTATATCTGTATGCACAACAGGGCCCAAACTGGAAGGAGCAACTGGTGGCTTTCAGAACAGACATTTTGCTTGAAGGCGTTATAGGCCCCATTGCCCACATGTAAAGCCCTTGAGCGGCCAAAATGACCGTCACAAAGGACCCCATTTTGAAAACAAAACCCCTTAATGAATTTATCTAATGGTGTACTGTGTATTTTGCACCCCATATTTTTTGAATGAATCTAAGCAAAGCAGAAGGAAAAATTACGATTTTCATTTTTTTGGCAATTGTGTCATTTTGAAAACAGGGTTTTTTTCATACAGCATACATATGAATGGGAAATCTCACCCCAAAATGAATCCCCATGCTTGTTCAGTGTTCAGAAACA
Organism: Eleutherodactylus coqui; assembly: GCF_035609145.1. Lineage (NCBI taxonomy): Eukaryota > Metazoa > Chordata > Amphibia > Anura > Eleutherodactylidae > Eleutherodactylus > Eleutherodactylus coqui. The sequence goes on along the minus strand of NC_089845.1, from coordinate 66,898,125 downwards.
TACCCATTGTAGCCCCAATTTACTTATAGGACACGTGGCTAGGCCTATAATGGAGGAAACACCTGTTGGATTGCAGGGCACAACTGAATAAACTCCAGGCCCCATTGCTCACTAATGCAGAAAAAAAATTGACTCCCTAAAAATAATCTCCCCATCCGTGTCCTTTTTGGCATTTCCTAAATCTTACAGAAAAGTAATAATGTAAACTGTGTGGTATGTCCGAAGACAGGGGTAATTACACGGGTAATAATGGAGGCCTGGTTGAGATAGGCACATGGGGCATTTAAACCGGGTATCCCTCCTTCTCCCTCCTTTTTTGGCTGGCATTTCTTGACCTCAGTGATAGGGATGGGGTGTAAAAAGTGGTGCTCTGTGAGCCTTTGTATGGTTGCTGAGGTGCAGCGGCCTCACAAAAAAGGCGCTCAACAAGCTGCTCCCGGAACTGCAGGAATGCAAGCATTCCCGGGATCTTATGTATTTTATGTAAATTATGTATTACAGGTAGCGGTCTGAATAATGCTGGGTTCACACAGCCGTATGTGGAATCCTCTTGCGGAGGCCCACTGGGGATCACAGCTGTGAGCCCGGCCATGGTGCTACGTACGGCGGCGTAATGTACTGCATATAACTGTGTGCTCACGCAGGCGGTCATGCGTATTGCTCCTTTTTTTGTTTGTATTTTCCATGCTGTCACTTAGCGATGACGTGGGTACCTGCAGCCCGTATACAATGTAGTTGCATAAGGGCTGCGGGGATATCCACTACCACGGAGCACAATAGGCTTTGTGTTGCAGATATCCGCGGTAAAATAGAACACGCTGTGTTCAGTTTTCTGTGAGTGGATTATGTAATTCCGACCCGCTAATGTGAGTGGAATGGTGTAATCCAATGCATTTAATTGATCCACGTATTACCGCGGATCAGATGCATGCGGAATCCGTAATTCCTATCCGAGAAACACAATAGGAATGTGCCACAAGGTTGTGTCTTTAAATTGTCATTCACATGTATCCAATCCCCAGGGTATAGGGAAAGCTGCAGGATATAAGAAGGGCTTCTCTTAACGAAGAAAGCCCCCCCAGAGAAAGAAATGCAAATAATATTCTATTATAAAAAACGTCTCTGCGCTTCACGATACTGTGGCGAAAAAGATATGTGTCTACATTGTAGAAGAAAGATGACAAAGGAAAGGCACTTACTGAGCAGGAGGGGATATGATGTTCAGAAGCCCCCTCCTTGAAGTGTCGACTCAAGCAGCTGAAGGGAAGTACACTCGAATCCACGGAGGTACGATTCAAAGCTTTAATATAACAGGCAATGCGTTTCGGTGCTTACACGTAGCACTTTCATCTTTTTTCTACAATTTGGACACATATCTTTTTCGTCACAGTATCGTGAAGCGCAGAGACGTTTTTTCTAATAGAATATTACTTGTAATTTCTATCCGGCCTAAGGTAGATCGCTACCTTTTAATCATGTGACCGGGGACCGCTCAACGAAGCCACCAGTCACTATTGCAGGCTCACGGCGACCATTAGTAGCCAGGAGCAAGGGGATTTTTAAATTTCCCAGGCCCTTACCGGATACTGTGAATGTGTCTGGCATTTTGCTGGCAGGCGTATGCGCAGAATGTAGGTAAGGTCCATGGAGGAGGATCACGTCAGGGTTCAAATATGGAGGCCTCTGGTAAAAAGTTTCATCTCCTCTCACTGATCGCATCAGTGGGGGGGGGGGGGAGATGAAATTTCTACTTTTTTTTTTACTTTTACGTGATGGCTGTTATCCATTGGATAACGGTGATCATGTGACCAGGAACTGCTCACCACAGCCCCCCGTGACATCTCCAGGCTCTTGGCTACATTTGGCAGCCAGGAGCAGGGAGATTTTAAATTTCCTGGGCAATCCTCTACATTTGTGCATGTGTCCACAACTTACTGACGGGTGCATGCGCAGAAGCCAGGGTAAGGTCCGCAGATAAAGATCCCATCAGGGGACAAATCCGAGGACCTAAGTTATGTAGTTTCATCTCCCCTTACGGATACAATCAATTAATGCTGAGGTCACTACTGACAAAAAAATTACTTACGTCTGTGGGGGCAAAGAAAAGAATTTCACCAGTAACGATTCCACAGTTAGGGATTAGTGCAGGCTGTTAACTATCCGACATGTTTCATGTATACAGTAAACAAGCCACTTTCCACAGGGATATAAAAATCAATCGTACACAAAAATGTAGATCAACTCACATGTATACCGGGTCTTTTTATCCAAACATGCTCAGCATACAGTGATCACAATGGTCAATAACACCGCTGTTGTGCATCACACCGGAACCGAAGATCATATATCGTGCTCCACTACGGAATGCCTGCACATTGTCCGAGAGGGGAAAGTTTAGTAATGCTCTCCATTGTGGAACATAAAGGCAAGGTCATGCACATAAGGAAGTGCACTTCCATATCATATTGCACACTCTATAATAGAAAGCAGCAAAATAGCAATGGGATACAAGTCCAGCAATGCTGTTTGATCGGAAATGCACCTATTAGAGATGAGCGAGCGTACTCATTAAGGCAAATTACTCGAGCGAGTATTGCCATTTTCGAGTACATGCCTGCTTGCCCAAAAAGATTCGGGATCTGGCGGGGGTGAGCGGTGAGTTGCAGGAGTGAGCAGGGAGGAGAGAGACATCTCCCCCCTGTTCACCCCCACTCTCCCCCGCCGCCCCCCGAATCTTTTCGGGCAAGCAGGCATGTACTCGAAAATGGCAATACTCGCACGAGTAATTTGCCCCTTAACGAGTACGCTCGCTGATCTCTAGTACCTATATCAGTTTCTTGACTCTCCTAAAAACATAAGGTCCTCCTGCGCTCTTTTTTTGGGGCTTTTTGCAATCCAAAATAGGGACTTCCAGATCACCGAAATATACAGTCAAGTATATTTTATTTATACAAAAAAACTATGTCAGTCTTGCAACGCGTTTCGACGCTATTCAGAGCGTCTTTTTCAAGCATGACATCACACAATATTAGTTGCTTTATATAGAGTCACTTACTTTTCCTCCATGTGCGGAGTCCGGGGCTCGCGGCGTGGGACGCCGGTCTCGTCGCTGCTGACGTAACCATTCAAGCGACGGCAGTTTTGATATGACGGCTCTAGTGAATGAAAAAAACGCTAGTGGGTAGTCACCCTCACACGGGCGTGTTTTAACACAGCATTTTACAGCATTGATAGCTGTGTTTTACTGCATTTTTGTGTTTGCCTGCATCTTTACTGCATATTTTGTGCAGTAGCAATACAGGCAAAGCAAGCTGATATTTTTTCCCCTCCTGGTGCATACTAAGCAGCATTCAAAAAATCTGTAAAACACTATACACAGCATTTTTAAAGCCGTTTTTTAACATCCCCCATTCATTTCAATAGGCGGTGCAGGGAGTCAAAAACACGCTGAAATGCTTAAAATAGAACATACATACGCTTTTAATGCATGATAAAACACTCATCAGAGAGGCCCCATTGAAATGAATGGTGGCTTAATGCAGCGTTGTTAGTGGGCGTCAAAACGACTGCTAAGCACTGTAAAAAACGTCTGTGGGAGAGAGGCCTTATTCAAAAACAAGGAGCAGATTTGGAGATTTAATTATAAACAAAGATTAAATTACAAACAAACAGCTCTTTTTGGAATTGATGCCGGAATTCATATTGCATTTTAACAATGGATTCACAGAGAATGCAAGCACACAAAATGATTTCTTCTGTGGTGTCGCCATTTACCCATAAACTGTAAACAAGAATAAATGCTGCAGTCTAGCAGAAAATGGAGCTAACTGGTAAGTCCTAAAAAACGTTGAACCTTCCTCTTTTCAATAATGTACGGATTGTGTACATGTCTTTTGTAGTTTGCTTATAATTAGAGATGAGCGAGCATACTCGTCCGAGCTTGATACTCGTTCGAGTATTAGGGTGTTCGAGATGCTCGTTACTCGTAACGAGTACCACGCGATGTTCGGGTTACTTTCATTTTCTTCCCTGACAAATTTGCGCGCTTTTCTGGCCAATAGAAAGACAGGGAAGGCATTACAACTTCCCCCTGCAACGTTCAAGCCCTATACCACCCCCCTGCAGTGAGTGGCTGGCGAGATTAGGTGTCACCCGAGTATTAAAATCTGCCCTCCCGCGGCTCGCCACAGATGCCTTCTGACCTAAATCAGGGAAAGTGCTGCTGCTGGTGCTGCTGTAGGGAGAGCGTTAGGAGTTATTTTAGGCTTCAAGAACCCCAACGGTCCTTCTTAGGCCACAGAAATCGCAGATCGCACCTATGTGCGATCTGCGATTTCTGTTCTCTTCTCTATATGCGCTCAATGGGGCCGGCGGCAGCAGCGCCGACCCCATTGAGAACATATAGAAGACAAATCATTCTTCTCTGCCACAGCTGTAACAGCTGTGGCAGAGATGAACGATGTTTGCCCATTGAATTCAATGGAGCCGGCAATACAGCAGGTTCCACTGAAAGCAATGGGCTGCCAGCGTGCGCGGGATGAATTGTCGGGAAGGGCTTAAATATATAAGCCCTTCCCTGCAATTCATCCAGAAATGTGTTACAATAAAAATATATACCGGCGTATAAGGCGACGGGGCGTATAAGACGACCCCCCAACTGTCACCTTATACGCCGGCAATACAGTGGAGCAAAGAATAAAAATCATTACTCACTTCTCCTGGCGTTCTGCGCCGCTGCTGCAGGCTGTCGCTCCCTCCTGGTCCACGGCAGAACATTGCTTTCTCTACTAAGAGGAGAAGTGAGTAACACATTTCTGGATGAATTGCAGGGAAGGGCTTATATATTTAAGCCCTTCCTGACAATTCATCCCACGCACGCTGGCAGCCCATTGCTTTCAGTGGAACCTGCTGTATTGCCGGCTCCATTGAATTCAATGGGCAAACATCGTTCTTCTCTGCCACATCTGTTACAGCTATGGCAGAGGAGAACGATCTTTATGCTGACAGTGGGGGGGGGGGGGGCACTCTTGCCGCTATTGTGGCTTAATAGTGGGACCTGGGAACTTGAGATGCAGCCCAACATGTAGCCCCTCGCCTGCCCTATCCGTTGCTGTGTCGTTCCCATCACTTTCTTGAATTGCCCAGATTTTCACAAATGAAAACCTTAGCGAGCATCGGCGATATACAAAAATGCTCGGGTCGCCCATTGACTACAATGGGGTTCGTTACTCGAAACGAACCCTCGAGCATCGCGAAAAGTTCGTCCCGAGTAACGAGCAACCGAGCATTTTGGTGCTCGCTCATCTCTACTTATAATTAAATTGCCAAATTTTCTCTTTCTTTTTGAATAATCCTGTATATAAACACATATATGTTACAGAAGGAACTCAAAACAGAGAACTGATTCCAATCAACAACGTAAAACATACACACATATATCTTAATATAATATATAATTTAATAAAAGTAGTATACAAATCATAATGCCTAATAATGTGAATCATATAGCTATAAAAATAAAATCTGTACAATAGTTTAAGTGTATGAAATATCCTTGAAAGTTTAGAAAAAAAAGAAAGTTTGATGTGAATAAAATTGTATAAAAATATATAATATGTAAAAATATAAAAAAGAGTATATACAGTATATAAAAATATAAACTATCCTTGAGCATGTAATATGGTAAAAACATAAAAATACAACATAAAAACAATTCATCATCATAATGATATATCATGATAATCCAACACTAATAGTTCCCTTGGAATAAAAACATTATAATAATTCATAACGAGTAGTTCCCACGTTCAAGTACTTCATTTAATCCCATTGGAGACAGGCAACTAAAGCAAAAGATCCAAAACATCTCACGTCTACATAATGTCCTAAAATTATTCCTAGCAATCTCCAACGGGACCACCAGGAGATCATTATTATTATGATTGTGAATTTTAAAGCGTCATTAATTCTATGGCGCTGTACAAATGAAAAATAAGGGTTTACCAACATAAACCTAATATACCATTACATACTATACAACCAAAGTTTATATATGTAATAATAGGAACAATTAACATCTACTAAAAGAGGAACAAATTGAAAAAGAGCAGGAGAGAATCCTGCCTATGAAGGCTTATAATGTACAGGGGAAAGGGGAAGGATACAGTAGGTGTGGGTAAAAGGTGCTCCTGTTGTTGAGGTAGTGGGGTTACTGTAGATAGTGTGCTTGTCTGAAGAGGTGGGTTTTCCAGCTTCTTTTGAAGCTTTTCCAGGTGGTAGAGAGTCTGATGTGGTAAGGTAGCGAGATATATGATGCACGAGAGAAAACCTGCAGACAATTTTGTGAGCTCACTAGGTTGGCCTTGTATTACTTGTAAACTGGAATCTCTGGGCAATAAACTGCCAGGGAATGGATTGACAGAGGAGAAGCAGGGAAGTAATGGGGAGATAGGTGGATAAGCCAGGTAGCAGAGTTGAGGATGGATTGGAAAGGTGTATGGAATTGATAGGTCTGGTGGGAATCTAGAGTGAGGTGGGGGAAAGATGATCAGTTCAATTTTCTCCATGTTAGGTTTTAGAAAGTGAGAGGAGAACAAGGAGGATATAGCTGATAGGCACTAAGGAATTCTGGATAGAAAAAAATATATAATCTGGACCAAAGAGGTAGATCTGAGTGTCATCAGGCAGTACTGAAAGCTATGAGATTCTATGAGGTGTTGTAGGCCAAAGGTGTAGATTGAGGAGAGTAGGAGTCCTAGGACAGAAATTTAAGAGACATCATTAGAGAGAGGGTAAGGTGAGGATGTGGCTTACAAGCGGGAGACACAAAATGCCCTGTCAGTGAGGTATGAAGAGATCTAGGAAAGACCAAGGGAAGAGAGAGTTTGTAATAGGAGAGACTCGTCAACTGTGTCAAAGGCAGAGGACAGGTCGATGAGGAAGAGTGCAGAGTAATGTTTTGAGGCTTTTGCAGTTAGTATTGTTCTGCCCAGCAGGGCTAGAAGTGCTGTAGAAGGGCTAGCATTCCTGGACACTGCCAGGGGTGTTAGTCCGATTGTCTAAAAGCTCCCTTATAATTTACAGAAGTGGATCAAGCATGGTTCTCATTATAAACAAGTTCATAATGTACCATTTCCCCCCTTTCCAGTGTTTGTAGGATTTGTTACTCAACAGGCAAGGATCAGAAATGATCCCAGCTTTGACTTTACATTGTCTTGTCCCACTACCCCTGGTGTCAAACCTCTTAAAACACCAGTAGCGGTTCACAAAACTAATGTTACCTCCATAGGTTCTCCTTACAGGTTGTTTAAGCCTCATCAAGAAAAGAACAAACACGAAGGTCATACCAAACAATGCCCCCTGCACAAAAAACCACATTCACTGCTAAAATGCAGAGCCTTCAGAGAGAAGTCTTTAGAGGATCGCAAAGAATTCCTGAAAGAAAACAACATCTGCTTCAGATGCTGCACTACAACATCACACTTCGCCAGGAACTGTAAGGTCAGTTCGACATGCACGGAATGCGATAGCACAGAATACAACACGGCTCTACACCCTGGACCACCCTCTAAGGTATCATCCCAAGCAGAGGAATGAGAAAGAGAGCAGATAAACACACCAATAGTCACTTCTCAGTGTTCAGAGATCTGTAAAGGACTCACAGGAGGGAAGTCATGCTCCAAAATCTGCCTTGTCAGGGTTTATCCAGTCGGTCACCAAGATAAAGCGATCAAGGTATACTCAATCTTAGATGACCAAAGCAACAGATCTTTAGCTAAATCCACCTTCTTTGACGCCTTCAATATCGTAGGGCCCGATTCTCCCTACTCCTTAAGGACGTGCGCAGGTACCGTTGAGACGGGGGGAGGAAGGCAACTGGATAGATGGTAGAGTCCATAGATGGTCAGATCTGCTTGCCCCTGCCAATCATACTGGAGTCCACATTCCTGGCAACCGGTCTGATATACCTACACCAGAGGTAGCAGCATACCACCCTCACCCTCACCCTGAGATGTATAGCTCACCTGATACCGAAACTTGACCCAGAAGCGCCAATAGTCCTACTCCTTGGTAGAGACATACTACGCGTTCATAAGGCTAGGGGACAGATTAACGGTTCACAGAATGCTCCATACGCCCAGGGACTTAACTTAGGATGGGTCATCATAGGAGACGTCTGACTAGGAGGAGCACACAAGCCAAACTCAGTCAACAGCATGTTGACCAACACACTTGGAAGCAGACGTCCTAGCCTGTTCCAGCCATGCCACAACAGTTTCCTGATAAAACTGTTGCCACAAAGCACTCTCGTGCCTTGTTCCTTCGCAGACCCCTCCTGTGAAGACCACGCCTACGATGGTGAGCAAGATCATTTAGGGTGCACAGTCTTTCACAGGACGAGAGCAGACTACAGGGTCGCGATGTCCATAGAAGACAAGCTGTTCTTGGATATCATGGATCAAGAAATAGTAAAGGACAAGTCCAAAAGCTGGGTCGCACCTTTACTGTTTAAAACCCAGAGACGACGCCTACCTAACAACAAAGAACTTGTCTACAGCAGATTTATCTCCCTCAAACACAAACTCCAGAGGACACCAGAGACAAAGGAACATTTCTTCACCTTCATGGAAAGAATATTCCAGAACATCCATGCAGAAGTGGCATCCCCGCTCCAAGACTCCCAGGAGTGTTGGTACTTACCCATATTTGGCATTTATCGCCCCAAAAAACCAGGACAGATAAGAGCAGTATTCGACTCGAGCGCAAGATGTGAAAGCGTCTCGCTAAACGATGTCTTATTGTCTGGTCAGGACCTCAACAACAGACTTCTAGAGGTACTTCTCCGCTTCCACAGAGATTCCATAGCATTCATGGCGGACATACAACAAATGTTCCACTGCTTCCTCGTCAAGGAAGAGCATAGTAACTACTTAAGATTCTTCTGGTACAGCAACAACGACCCCAATGAGGACATCGTAGAGTACCGAATGAGGGTGCACATCTTTGGAAACAGTCCTTCCCCTGCAGTTGCTATCTATAGTCTCAGACATTCAGCCCGAGTAGGTGAAACAAGATATATGGGGCGGATGTCAGGTCCTTTGTACAAAAGGGACTTCTATGTGGATGACTGCTTGAAGTCTACATCCACAAACGAGACCGCAATCAGTCTCCTGAAAAGAGCTCAAGAAATGCTCGCTCAACCTAATCTGAGGTTACACAAAATTGCCTCTAGCAGCTGTGAGTTATTGGAGGCCTTCTCACCCCAAGATCATTCAAGTGATCTAAAGGACTTGGATCTTCGCATAGACTCCCTTCCCATGCAACGGAGACTTGGTCTGCTCTAGGATTTAATGACGGACACATTTACCTTCCAAATCAGCAAGGAAGAAAAGCCTTTCACACGCTGTCTACCATAAACAGCTTATATGATCCGCTGGGATTCATAAAACCTGTTAACATGCAAGGAAAAATGATGCTAAGAGACTTTACCACAGAGACGTCCGAGTGGAATGATCCACTTCCCATGGAGAAAAAAGACATGTAGACCGGTTGGAGAAAGTCTCTTGAAGCTTTGTTCAGTCTTCATATGGCACGTCTGTATGCTTCCGTGCCTTCAACGGAAGTCAAGATGCAAAGATTATATATCTTCTGCGATGCTTCAGTCAAGGCGATTGCTGCCATAGCATATCTAAAGACCATAGACGTCAAGGAACAATGCCATATAGGGTTTGTTGTGAGCCAAGCCAAACTGACGCCACTCCGCGAGAACACTATACGCAGATTCGAACTTTGCACTGCTGTGCTTGCGATAGAGTTGGCTGAATTTATAACATCAGGAATGCATCTGGGAATCGAGGAAGTCAAATTTTACATGGACAGCAAGGTAGTCTTAGGATATATTTGCAATCAAACCAGACGCTTTTACATCTATGTCAGCAACAGAGTGCTAAGGATCAGGAGAGTTACTTGCCCCAAACAATGGCACTATGTTCCTACACGCCATAATCCAGCAGACCATGAACTATATCTGTAGCAGCGGGTCACCTTAAGAATACAACATGGTTTACGGGTCCTGCATTCCTGTTCAACGTCTTGCAGCATTGGATCCAACTCATTTGAATTGGTAAACCCAGATACCGATGTAGAAATCTGACCTGAAGTATCTGCTCTACGTACGGTGACTTTGGAACACTAACTCAAATCCCATCATTTTGACGGATTCTTCACTTGGATGTCGCTCATTCGTGCTATAGCCTGTCTAAGCCATATAGCTCAGTCTTATAGGTCAACATTACCTGTGAGTCAAAGACCTTGCAAAGGTTGGCATCACTGCAAACACGCCTTTACCGCTACTAATCTGGACAGGGCCAAGAGCATGATAATTTGCACTATACAACGTGAATGTTATGCTAAAGAAATAGACTACCTTAGCAAATGCCAAACAGTCTCCAAGGACAGTGCTTTGAAGAAGCTTGGTCCATTATTGACCAAGATGGGTCGCTAAGAATAGGAGGTCGCCTACAAGCAGCCAAAGTGGAATTTAAGGAGAAACATCCTATGGTAATTCCTGGGCATCATCACGTCACTACTCTGCTTGTGCTGCATCACCACGTTCAAGTAAAACACTGGGCCTCATCACCAACACGTTCCCGAGCGAGGATGGGAAGGTACGCAAGGTCAAAGTGTGGGGAATGCAAGCTATTCCTCAGGCCAGTGGCGGAACTTGTTTTGTTATTTTCACCGGAAAGACCCAATAGTGACATCCGTTGACGCCAGATGGGGAATGTTCTGCCCAGCAAGGTTAGAAGTGCCATAACAGCCTATTTTAGGTGTAGAGTGCTTACAGCACCATCTAGCAGTGTTAAAAATGTATAACCCCTCATTTTTCTCTCATAAATACTTATGTATTATGGGTAGTTTGCAAGGCATTGTGGGAAGTAGAGACTTCCAGTCTTCAAGTCAGAGAACAGACCTGCCTTCTGCACTCTCCTCTTCAAATTCCACTATCCTTGTAAAAGTATATCTGGTAAGAAAGCTACCCTTGTTTCTGAGTTAGTATGTTATGCAGAGCTGTTCAGTGGTCAGTGGTATTGTTACTCAGGGAGTTATAACTGTTCAGTTAGCCATGACACACTGTGTAGCAGCCATATTACCATGTACGTTCATGTCACTGTTATGTAATGTTAGTGCGTGCTTCCTATGCATCTTACTTATGTGAATTATTTGTATTCTTATAGTTTTACCGAAAGCACACTCGTATTCTACGATCTGTTAACCAATAAACCTATCAGATTAGGAAGAACAGTTTGTTTATTTTGAAGACAGAAATGGTTAAACTGAATGTCAGACTGCACACTGTGTGAGCGTGTAAGAAGACAGAACAAGTATAGTTAGCTACTTTGGTTAGGGCAGTTTGGCTAGAGAGGTGAGGTCAGAGAACAGATTGCCATAGGTTGAATAGCAAGTTGGATGACAGGTAAGAGGATAGTTCAAGGTGGGCATACTATTTGAGAAGTTTAGAAGAAAAATGGAGCAGAAATGTAAGTCACTAACTGAACAGAGAGAAAGGGTCCAGGGATATTTTTAAGAATGGATGTGATGGATGCATGTTTAAGGGACAATAGTAAGCATACCAAAACTGAGGTATGGCCGGATTCCACAGGAAAACAGGAGTTAAAAAAAACCCTCCATTATGAAGAAGATAGAAGACTCAACGTGTAAGCAGAAGACCCTCAGTGTACTCAGCGACAGGCAGTGTCAGATTCCACTGTGGGCTCCCGCATGCTGAATCCGATCTGCCCATGACCATGAGGCCTTACATATCTAATATTGAACCAAAGTGTCAAACATTGTACCTGGCATACAATCTAAAATCAAAAGCAGTACCTGAAAGAATTATGGATTATGGATTTCAGCATTCAACACTGATAGGTAGAAAATAAAAGGATTGAGTGTCAAATACAATTGCAAATTACAATTGCTGTAATATGTAATGAGCTCTGAAAATGGATGTACCTGTCCAAGGCCTAATTTAAAATTCAGGAAGAAAGAGTGGAGGGACGCACTCCTCTGAGGCCTAAACCAAGCCAGAGCTAGGTGCTAGTTACAAGAGGTTAACAGCTAGGTGGCAAGTGCATGGCAACCAGGAGGGGCTTGCAGAAACTGAAGACAGAAGTTTGGATGTGTATAGTTGATCCAAATGATAGGAGTGACTAACTAAATTCATTATTCTGGCAAGAGAATGAGCAGCCAAGGATTTCCACTTCTTGTAGTAATTGTTAATGAGATACAAGGAAGATGTGAGTTATAACTACTGAAAACCTGGAGGGAAGAAGATTTATGTGTGCCTTGAAAAATAATGACGCTGTTTTAGACCTTTACTTCTATTTCATAAAACCTTTTAAATAATGTAACCCTGTTCAATAATGCACTGAACTGGGAGCCTATCAGAGGAACAAAAATTTCTCCAATTCCTAAAGTAGACATAAACATTACCTTTGACTGCTGATGTGTGTGGCTCACTGGTACCTTTCCACTTCAAAATCATAGATAACATTTAATATCTTATATAACAAACATCTATGTCATAAAGTGCATCCTGCACATAAAAAGCTATTAAATTTAGCTTGTTTAAGCCTGCCCAAACTCAAAATTTACATCTTTTCTACTTATCCAAATCCACCTCCATATACTAAAAGGCAAGAGAGTTTATCGTTTAGAGTAATTACTCGATCGAGCACCGCGATTTTCGAGTACTTCCGTACTCGGGTGAAAAGATTCGGGGGCGGGGGGGCGTGGCGGAGCAGGGGGTAGCAGTGGGGAACAGGGGGGAGTCCTCTCTCTCTCCCTCTCCCCCCCACTCCCCACTGCAACCCCCCACTCACCCACGGCGCCCCCCGAATCTTTTCGCCTGAGTACGGAAGTACTCGAAAATCGCGGCGCTCGGGCGAAAAAGGGGCGTATCCGAGTAGGTTCACTCATCTCTATTTTTCTTCTTAATGTCAGTTGTTTTGTCTATATTTTACACTTCTTACTACTATAAGAAATTTCTACTCTCATTCAACACAAAGGATATATTTTGAAAATAAAACCTGTAGATCCTTCAATAAATTATTCAAATAACTAATAATAATAATAATCTTTATTTGTATAGCACCAACATATTCCGCAGCGCTTACATAGACAGGGGGAATACAGAAAGACAAAAAATACAAAAATTACAGAACCACGGTTACATAGTAATCAGTTGATTGATACAATAGGGGTGAGGGTCCTGCTCCAACGAGCTTACATACTACAAGTAATGGGGTGATACAGAGGGTAAAGGGGCTGGAGATGTGCACGGTATGGCGAAGTGTGAGCGATGTTACACACATAGACAATGGTCAGACATTTAGCCGTGTGACGGCAGAAACGGTGTGACTGCAGGAGCGGTTTATGATGGCTAGCAGGGATTGCAGTCAATAGGTCAGGGAGCAATGTTATCAGGGGGGTAAAAAGGAGTTTGTTTAGGGTATGCGGTTTGCCTCCCTGAAGAGATGCATTTTTAGAGCACGCCTGAAGTTCTGCGAGTCCTGGATCGCCTGGGTAGCCTTTGGTAATGTGTTCCAGAGGACCAGTGCTGCTCTGGGGAAGTCTTGGAGGCGGGAATGAGAAGTTCAAATTAGAGGGGTGCACAGTCTAGTTTCGTTAGCAGAATGGAGAGCCCGGGCTTGGTGATGGATTGAGATGAGGGAGGCAATATAGGGGGGCGCTGCACTATGGAGGGCTTTGTGGATGAAGGGAGCAAGTTTAAATTGAATTCTGTATTTAACGGGCAGCCAGTGCAGTGACCGGCACAGGGCAGAGACGTCCGAGTAGTGGCTGGACAGGAAGATGAGCCGGGCTGCTGCATTCAGGATGGATTAGAGAGGGAAGAGTCTGGTGTAGGGGAGGCCGATCAGCAACAAGTTGCAATAATTGAGCCGGGAGTGGATGAGGGCAACAATAAGCGGTTTTAGCATGTCTACAGTGAGAAAAGAGTGGATTCTTGCAATGTTCTTAAGGTGCAGCTGACATGTTCGGGCGAGAGATTGGATGTAGGGGGTAAATGATAGATCAGAGTCGAATATGACCCCAAGGCAGCGGGGAGTTATGGTGGCACCATACTCTGAGATGGAGATGTCAGAATAAGGTCGGTTAGTGAAGGGTGGAAATAACAGTAAGTCAGTTTTAGAGAGGTTTAGTTTTAGGTAGAGAGAGGACATAGTGTTAGAGACAGCGGACAGACAGTCGGTGATGTTTTGGAGTAAAGGTGCAGAGATGTCGCAGGAAGAGGTGTATAGCTGGATGTCGCCAGCATACAGGTGGTATTGGAGGTCAAATCTCCTTTTGGTTTGTCCAATAGGGGCTGTGCAGATAGAGAAAAGTAGGGGGCCGAGGACCGAGCCCTGTGGGGCCCCAACAGCAAGGGGAAGAGGAGAAAAGGTAGAGCCAGCAAAGGAGACGCTGAAAGAGTAGTTAGATAGGTAGGAGGAGAACCAGGAGAGAGCAGTGTCCTTTAGGCCGATGGAGCGAAGCATACTGAGAAGGAGTTTGTGGACAACAGTGTCAAATGCTGCGGAGAGGTCGAGGAGGATTAGTAGGGAGTAATCGCCCCTCGATTTGGCTGTCAGTAGGTCATTGGATACCCTTGTAAGGGCAATTTCTGTCGAGTGTTGGGGTCGGAAGCCAGACTGTAGGGGGTTTAGGAGAGAGTTCTCTGATGGATAGCTTAAAGGCGGGAGTAAACTAGGTGTTCTAGTAGTTTGGAGATGAAGGGGAGATTAGAGATAGGTCAGTAGTTGGCATCATTATCATGGCATGCAAAGAGTTCCCAAAGGGAGGGCGCTGCCTTTTTGACCTCATCGGCCCTCCACAATATAATTGCAAAGGAACATTGGGTTGCCATGGTAACAGGACACCAGACAATGGTTTTCAAGTCTGCCATGGACTATAAACGCTGTTGCAGTGACAATATATTACAGTACGGAAGTAATAAAATAGTAAAAAAAAACCATTTTAAAATAGTAATAAGAAAAACATTTCTCATCTTTGTTTTTAAAAAAATAACGTTTTCATGACCGGAACAATAAATTAATTAATTAAAAACACACTTTTTATGCTGCATAGCAAATGCTCAGAAAAAAGCAGAACATTTTTTTTTCACTTTGTTGCTCTTCTGATGGAACAGCAGAATGGAAAACAAAAACACTGATATGAACGATCCCATAGTCTGATCCGAGCCCTCATAAATCCATTCTGGCGCTGTGTTATAAGGCTATTTTCATCGCGTTACTTCAGGGCAGCATCTTTTAGAAAATCTTCAAACATTTTGCCCACAATAAAGGTTAAACCTATCAGTCTATAGTTTGGGGTCTTGCTTTATGCCCCCGTTCTGAGTACTGGCATGAAATTTCCTGTGTGCCAGTTTTGTGGAACATACCCTATCCATCCACATCCGAGGATTTGTTTCTTTTAGTATTTTAAAAGTGGTGCAGCACTTCTTGTTGAATTAAGGCTAATGCCCATGGACAGATTAACGCTGCGGAATTCACGATCAGACGCCCGTCCCGAATTCCACAGCAATGTCCGTCCATAGACATGCTGTGGTAAATGATTTTCAATGCACACGAGTGGAAATCGACTGTAATTTTCCGCTTGCAGGGGGAGAATCGCAGCATGTTCTATTCTACACAGAAAAACACGCTGATGGATTCCATTGCAGTTAATGGAAGCCGCCCGTCCCACGTTACTTCTGCTGTGAGCACAGCGGAAGTACTATGAGAATCCGCGTAACCACTCTGCAGCGTCACATCATTCGCTGCACTGCTTGCGGGGCAAGACCCTCGCGGCGGATCCAGAGAGGTGAGTATAGGGTCTTTGGGGGGCACCGGGTCTGCTTCCACTGTGATACTTCGCAGGCAGAATCCGAACTGGCCGAGGGCATGACCCCTTAGGCTTTGTGCATATGGCCATATTTGCATTATGGAGTCCGCAGCATGTGTCCACCTCCGGACTCCGCAGCAAATACAGCCCATCGATTGCAGTTTTCCGCTCGCTGAGAATAAATCACAGCATACTGCAATTTTGTTGCGGGTTATGCACACCAGCTTCCATTGAAGTCAGTGGAAGCTGTCTGTCCCGTGGCACTTCCGCAGTGAGCACTGCAGAAGTATCACAGGATACGCATCACCCCCACATCCGTAGCGTGTGCAGAAGCCACCGGACAGGTAAGTCAGGGTCATCGCATCGGCCGGGCACTGGGTCAAATTCCGCTGCAGGATCCAACATGCAGGGTCTGACCCGCCTGTGTGCCGGAGGCCTTAAGTTGGCCAAATTTAATAAAGAATTTACCTTATTCTGTGATTGTAAATGCAGTAAAGAAGGCATTTAATAGATTGGCTTCTTCTTCACTCCTTTTCATAATTACACCCAAGTTATTTCTGAGAGGGCCAACACTTTCAGTTTTAAACTTCTCATTATTTACGGTACGTATTTGAAAATTATTTATTGATTATTTTTCCTTTCTTTGGCAATGTCCCTCAGTGTCTCAATCTTTTCTGTCCTTTTTTGTCTCTTACAAAATGCATTTTTTCTTTATAATTTTTATTGACTTCTCACTACCATCCTACTTTACACCTTCTAGCATTTATAGCTTTCCTTACCTTTTTATAAACCCACTTCTGCTTTCTCCTGTTTCAAAACACATTTTTCCTATAAGGTATATATCTTTCACAAGATCTATTTAAGATGCTTTCAAAAATGTGTAGTTTTTATGACATTGTTCCAGTTTATGCCATCAATAAAGTCATTTCTTAGTCTGTGAAAATTGGCCTTGCTGAAGTTCAATTTTTTTGAAGCTCTTCTACTAAACATTATTTTGATGGGTAAATGAAAACTTATTATGCTGTTGTCACCATTACCTAGGCAACCACCAACCTGTACTTTTGAGATCTTGTCTGAGCTATTTATTAAAATTAGGCCTAGAAGTACCCCTCCCCAGTCTCTAGGGCGCTGCAGTAGTTGTGAAAGGTAATTGTCGAAAGTCAGTTTCCTTTGTTAAACCTACATTATAGATTGCTGTTTCACAGTTTATATAACTGCCGCTCAAAATTTTGGCACTGCAATCAGCATGAAGGAACAAATATATGGATTTATCTGACCAAACAATGGTTTTCCACTGCTCAGTGATGCCATTTTTGTGCTCTTTTTCCCACTCGATTCTTGCTTTTGTGTTTCTCTTAGACAGCAATGACGCTCAAACTGGATATATACTGTTATAACATGTGTCAATGAGTTGTGCATTCAAATATGTCAGTTGAAGTGCTGTCATGGCATTGGGCTATAATGTGTTTGACTGCACTGCCTATTCATCAAAATAAATCTTGATTTCCTCCTCTGACTACTTTTGGTGTCCAGTTATTTACGTCCACAGTATTCCCATTCATTAAGCATTTTTATTAATCACAGCATTCTTGGTATAATTGTTTCATGAGAAAATTCCACAAGGTTGACAGTCTTTGAAATATTGTCTTTGGCTAGTTTAGCATCAGTGACAAAGTCTTCTTTGAAGTTGATCAGATCACTCAATTTCTACATTCTAATGTGGATTCACACTAAAACTGGTCCATGGAAAACTTGCTCACTTGTTTTATGTTGCACATCGGGGTCACATTTTTAATTTCCAAACAGTAATGCTTCAAGTCACTATTACAAAGTATTCAGTAACATACAGGCAAAAATGGGAGACTTGGGTTTCCTGCACCATGAAGCATGAAAGGTGTACTAAATATTCTGTAAAACTTTCACCTTAGGGCTACGGTCAGAGAAGCAATTTTTTTTTTGCACGCCTATGTGCACAATAAAAAATCACGTCTATTAGAACTATTAGTTTCCTATGCAGTGTCCGTATATTAGAGGCGTAAAATACTCACACTTACAAAAGATAGGACATGCGTGCCTGTAATGCGCATCGGTAAGGTCCGTACTGCACGTAAAGACATTGTGTAATGGTCTATTAATACCCGCGGGGAGTCACCTGATCACTGAACACTATGACAGCACTGTCACAGTGTTCAGTGATGATGGAACTCCCCGCGGGGATGAAAGAATCCCTTGGCACAGCTGTTTTTTGTAAACCCACTTCTACTTTCTCCTGTTTCAAACACATTTTTCCTCTTAGGTAAATATATCTTTCATAGGATCTATTTAAGATGCTTTCAAAAATGTGTAGTTTTTATGACACTGTTACAGTTTATTTCATCAATAAAGTCATTTCTTAGTCTGTGAAAATTGGCCTTGCTGAAGTTCAATTTTTTGAAGCTCTTCTACTAAATGATATGTTATTATGCTGTTGTCACCATTACCCAGGCAACCACCAACCTGTCCTTTTGAGGTCTTCTCTGAACTAAATTTATTTCATTTTTTTAACAGCTAGGGATGAGTTTCAGGGTAGAGCTTATATTTCAAGCCCTTCCCCAAAAATCACTACAGGGTTTGCCGGCAGCCCATTGCTTTTAATGGAGTGGCAGCAGCGCTAGCCTCATTGAAAGCAATAGGATAGCATAACGGTCCTCTGCCACAGCTGTCATAGCTTTGACAGCTGTGGCAGGGGATTCCTTCATCATCACTGAATACTGTGACAGTGCTGTTATAGTGTACATTGATGAGGGGACCTTCGTGAAGCAGCTGCGCTTCTACAAGCACAGCTGCTCCAGTAGCACAGAGCTTCAGTCATGTGCATTTTGCACATCCGGGGAGTGCATATTTTTTGTACACATAGGTGCACAAAAAAATAACACTCATCTGACCAAGGCCTAAAAAGAAGTTAACAATTTTGATTGAAACATGTCCTTGTAAAAAAGTGCTGATATTATACCACCAAATTCAGCCAAATACAGCCTAACTATTGTCGTCTTGCAATGCCAAAATATTCTAGCATACTGTAAACACCCAAAGGAATACTAGCAAGCAGGGATGAAAAAAAGCATTCCCATAAATCTATAAGTCACTATACGCAGGCATGGACATTTATGCAAGGTTGTGCCAGACATTGGAACTGATCAGTTAACCAGTTGGTTATTGAAGATGATTAATGAACACACATACCAATTTTCTGTTGTACTTACACTAAAAATATCATCAACACCAAATATGTTAAAGTGTACATACATTTTTAATTTGTGTTGGAAAAAGGGGGTATGGCCTAAAAATTTTCAAAAAATTCTGTAGAAAAGCACCATTCAACAATGGTAGGTGAGACATGGCATTGTTTTGCAGTCCAAGTTATATTTAGAAAAATGCATGCATCATACAATTGCATACAATGCTGCTTCCTTAGGGTGAAGTCACACAAACGTATATCGGCTCGGTTTTTACACCGAGCCGATATACGTTGTCCTCGTGTGCAGGGGGGGAGGATGGAAGAGCCAGAAGCAGGAACTGAGCTCCCGGCCCCCTCTCCGCCTCCTCTCCGCCCCTCTGCACTATTTGTAATGGGAAGAGGCGGGGCGGGGCTAAGTTCCGAGAATTAGCCCCGCCCCTGTCCCACCTTTCCCCATTGCAAATAGTGCAGAGGGGCGGAGAGGAGGCAGAGAGGGGGGCGGGAGCTCAGTTCCTGCTCCTGGCTCTTCCATCCTCCCCCCTGCACACGAGGACAACGTATATCGGCTCGGCGTGAAAACCGAGCCGATATACGTTCGTGTGACTTCACCCTTAGACTGTACCTCAGTATCCTCCACTTAAATATTATAATACATAACACAAGACACCATTTTTAAAGAAAAAAGGCCACAGTATTTTATATAAAGGGTTCTGTTAGGAAGTTTTCCTCCCATAAGCCAATATCATCAATCACCATGTAATAATTCAAGTCAATACTTGTTAACCATGACACAAGTAATCATAAAACCTATTAGGGCCTCGCCATGAAAACTCCAGTCATCAACTCTGTAATAACTTAAATGAGGGCTTATCAACTCAAGTCCTCATCCCAAACAAAACCACCCTCTTAACCCATTTAGAACCAGCCACTGTATATATACGGCGGCTGGTCCTGGGCTTAGAGGACCGCCGACCGTAAAAATATGGCGGCGCTCTAAGTCTCCTGCCTCTGCAATCAGTCAGAGGCAGGAAGCGGTTATCAGCTGTTAGTAACAGCTGATAACCCGGAGCAGAAGGCAGGAGGGGTTTTTAACCCTTCCTGCCTTCTGCTTCCCCGATATCCAGTGCTCAATGAGCACTGTCTGGGCAAAGTGGGAAAATGTCAAATAAAGAAAAAAAAAAAAGTGAGTGTCCCCCAGAGGTCTTATATGACGTCATGGGGGACATAAATAGTAAAAAACACAATTACATAAATAAGTAAAACAAAACAACAGAATAAAACAACAATACATACATAAGAAAGAGAATAACACAAAGCAGACGCCAACAAAAACCGTCGCCGTATGCGCCCTATAAACCAAAACCATACATACTATATATCAAAACGTCGAAATAAATAGAGGAACCCATTTCCATACTTTATTTTCGTGTAAATATAAAAATAATTTTTAAAAAACTATAAATGTTAAAAAAATCATTTTTTTTTAGCATTTTACCCCCAATAAAACAAAAAAACGGAACAAAAAGTCAGTGAAAAAGATATTTAAAAAATAGTCCTATATGTCACGGAAAAAAAAAACGCAGCAAAAATAATTTTGGTAGCTAAAGGAAAAAAAATGGAGCAGTAAAACCGCCACATGGGTAAAATCCCTAAAAAGTGTGTGGTCCTTAAGGTACAAAACAACCTGGTCCTTAAGGGGTTAATTGAATACTGTAAACCAAAGGGTGGGAAGGTGGGGAGTTTTAACATGTATTTTGTTAACTGCTGTTGTCTCACTGATCTCCAGGGTTCCTATAGAACAGCTCCTCCCTCCATTTTACAACCAGTCAATCAGTCCTTGTCACTAGGCCAGCAATTGTGCTCCTCTTTTCCCCTCCATTTCTGTGCTGGCCCATCGGATACTGTTATCAGGCTAGCTGCTACCAGGGCAGATAATCAGGAATCCTATCTGGTGATAAGGGGGATCTCATCAGACCTGAAATGGCATAAGGTGAGATACCTAACCCTCATTAATGAGGGTATATGTAGTGTGCTTATCATTAAACCCTTCACAGAATAGACTATAAAATCTTAAATATTTAATTAATAATTAATTAAAAACACAGAAATATAGGCTAACAGACAGGCAGACACTCATCAAAGCGTCTGAGGGGGGATTTTATTTCTTTGCCGAATTGCAAATAGATTAAGTGGAAAGCACAGAGTGACCTCACAAAGAATTGGCGACCTCCCAGGATCCACTATATCAAACGTAACATCCCCATCCGTGTAATAGAGACCCCCGCAGATAAGGTTCAGAATAAATATATACAGTAAGTAGATTAGCACAGCAAACCATTCAGGGAATACGTTTTTTAGTACTGTATTCTACTTAGCGCCGAGGGGACATAGAAGAGTGCATATATAGCAATATAGATGGATCTGAATATACTCTGTTCATTACTGCACTCTTAAAGGAACTGCTCCTCAGAATAAAAGGACATGCTGTGCAGTTATGGCAAGGGAAAGTGCCAGAAGGTTTCAAGGTATTGAGACAAGTTTTACTTTGGTCTGATGGTTGTAAATGACTTTTCACAAGATGGTCTTTAAGCTTGCGACCCCGACGGAATGTAATCAGGGTGGACTCTTAAGAATGTATATCACGATGTTACGTACTTGATTGGTACCTGTGTCAACGGTTGCTATTATGGAAGGAAATCTGTCTAATTGGCGTTCGTGTGGAATTAATAGGTCTGATCTCTTATAGCACATCCTATCTCTTTTGCACGTTGAAAAAAGGCACGTGCCAAATACCTACATGCGAATGAACCCATTGAAATCAATGGGTTCTATCCACTGCGTATCATGCGTGCAAATATGTGCGCAAATATGTTTGTGTGAAGCCGGCCTTAAAATTGGATTTAATTACAGTCCATTATCGGTTATTACACACACCTTCTACTACAATAAACACGGCTTCATCTGTACAATTAACATTTATAAAATGCCTCCGAATGACTTCAGTAAATAAGGACGCATACAAGTGTTTATGTGCACAATAAGCCTTAACAAGGAAATGTGTTTCCTTGCTTTCACAAATTCATCCAGCTGTAAATAGCAAGGAATGAACGTAGCGTGCACCTACATGATTTGAAAAATACCCTGCAGTAAAACCTGCCACCGATAGCAGCTATGGATGAATGCACATTCATTTCTGGCCACAAGGGAAAATTAAACAAAAGTTATCTTTAGAAAAAAGGATAGAATACAAGCATAACTTCAATAGCCAAGAAACGTTCTGTTAATTGGCACATTACAGCTAACAGGAAAAAGTGTCATGTTACTTTACAAGCCTAATTCTCTGTACAAATGTCTAAAATATAAAAGGATTATAAGGTACATAAATTTGCAATATTAGTACAATATATAAAAGAATATTCTCAAGGCTGGGACTAGAAATCTGCGCAGTGAAGGATTGTAAAGCGATTACTACCTGAAATAAAGGCATTGGAAACAATGATATTTTGGAATTCATACATGTAAATAAAGACAGAAGTGGTGTAAAACTCTGCATGTACAATGGCTGCATGAATTTAGCACATCATTTCACAATTTTGACTAATAAATTGCCTGATATTTACCAAGATCTTTACTTGTTTACACAAGGATCTTATTTCTAGAAGAATCAATTGCCTGGGTACACTGGGTTGTAAAGGGAAAAAGAGTTAGCTCTGAAAGTTATCTGAAAGGGCAGCTATGATCTAACTAATATATGTGACTTTCTAGAGAATAATATAAAGAAAGATGGCAATCAGATGTACTTGACATTATAATGTTCAGCTTTTTAAAGGGCATTTTACAAGGAGTAAAAGATAAAAGCAGTTTTAGAAGTTGAGGCTCTTGGGGTTAGAAGAAAAATAACAAAGTGAATAGGAAAAGAGGTAGAGAGGTAAACAGAGATGGTGGAAAATGTCTGAAGAGTTGTGTATTTAAAGGGAATAGCATTAACAAATAGATGTTAATGTTTGGAATATTGCACGGGACAGAGATGTGTTTCTACCAGCAGCTATGGAAGTATAAATGGATGGGAAAATGGGGAAAGTCCAGCGTTGGGTAACACAATAGATAGCCAATGGAGTGCTTGAAACAAGAACACATGACACCAAAGAAAAGATACAATTACAAGGAAACAAAATAAAAATAAATAACTAAGTAATAATGTAATAAAAAGTCCAGTCCGTGGTTCATACGATTTGGTTCATAGGTTTGCAAAATATCCATCCAAAATGCCTCCCTAGCAAGATGATGATCTCCACCCCGTAATGGGCGGTTAAATACATGCGTACACCAAACCTATATGTAGCCAAAACCTAGATTTGAATAGTACCTACAAATAATGAAACTCAAATGTCTAGGTAGGTACATTACCCTATGTACAATCAATAGAGAGGGTTGGTTACTGATGGTTTTCTTTCCCTATACAATACACATATTTTTGTATTTTTTCTATTGGTGAAGAAAGTTGAGATCTGCAGCTGCCCTGTCTTGCAAAATGACTTACAAGTTAAGAAATGAAGGAAGAAAGTATCTCTTGATTAATCCCATGGCTATGTCATGGTATTCAAATTAGACATATCTCATTTAGGGCTTTCTGCAGCCATTGAACAGTAATTGATTATTGAATACGGTGATGTACAAAATCTTTAAAGGAAATGTATCGGTCTCACAATAAAAATAGATTGAAAATTTATTTAGAAAGTGAGGTTACAGTGTAAAGAGTTTAAGAAAAATAAAAATAATGATATGCGAACACAGGACCATGGAGATTCCTGGAAGATTTCAAGAAGATCAGCACAAGAGTAACAGTGATGGAAACATTAACCTTATATATTGTTACATGTTTGTTAGGATTTATGTAGAAAGACTACATAGAAAACTAATGGATACCAGGGAAGTGTTATCATTTAAAGATTTATAGGATTAAAAACTAGCAATTGTTATGTCCATGCGGCGCACTTAAGCACCACGCCTCAGCATGAACGCAAGATGGTGTCCTAATAAAACCGCAACAGCTCTCATCATGTTGCAAAGACTAATTACACCTCTTCAGGTAAAGATTGAAGGACCCCTGTCCCTTATTAATCAGGGAAAGTGAGGAACCCCTGCCTAAAACCGGGGTGATTGTCCTGATAAGGACAGCCCCACTGTCTTCATTTGGGACCTGGCTATCCCTGATTAGAAACCTGGAGATATGCACAAACCACAGGACATGACACTGTTCACACACACACTGAACACAGAACACGACAGTTCACATCTCATGTCTGGCCAAAACACAAGGTCATGCATACTACACAGAACAGGAAACCCACACAGAACTCACATACATATAAATAGTAAACCATAAGTAGTCCAAGTGTCCTCACACCAAGGGGATAGTAAGCCACTGTGCTGACATAGCAGGTAACAGGACTGCACATAGAGCACATCTGGCCGCCTGCATAGACATACAAAACATATTGCTGTTTACACCAACACACAAGGTTATGCATACCACATAGAACAGGAACCCCACCCAGGATAGAGAGTAAGCCACCATGCTGATATAACAGGGAATAGTGTCAAGAATCACTCATCTGACACACACTTTAGACATCTGGAGGCTGCACTTATAAAGGGATAGGAAGAAACCTGCAAGTGTATGCGCCTGTGCAGTCACAATACCACAAACTACTCGATACACGCACCCAAGAACGCAAGGATGTGAGAGACAACAGGTTTCCAGACCGTCCTCAGGGAAGGTGACAGAGACACTTCAGACAAGCATGCAAAACACCTGCTCTGGGTGGGATTAACGCAGAGTAAAACAGTAAAGCATTAAAATGACCAGCCTCTACTACCAAGAGATGCGGGTATTTATATGCAACAGACCAGAGGGGATTGGTTGATTGAGAATACAACCCCCAGCCAGCTCAATTAACCCTCACCGGTGAAGCTGTGCTAATGGAAACCTGTAGAACCACAGGCCCCAGACACACAACCTAACAGCAATGCTGCTAATTGTTGTTGTTACCCTTTAGTTGTTCACGATCCTCGGCCACCTTAATGCTTCCTCCATGTTTTTCGATTTTGCACTGCATTTTTCAGTTGTTTGATAACCATGCCAGCTTTGACAGTATCAGCCATCGTGCCCTTTGGTGGCCAGGCCTTCTTTTGCCACTCATCTGTCCAAGTATTACAGATTTTTCTGGTGACTACTTGTATTACATGGCCAAAAGACATGAGCCTGAGCCTGGTCATCTTGGCCTCCATTAGCCTGAACTCAATCATCTTGCCCTCCAGTGATATATTGGGTCTTATACAATTCAGGACTTCTCTGTTTGTTACTCTTGCTATCCAAGGTATATGCAGCAGTCTTAGCAGCACTACAGCTCCAACACATCAATCCTCCTTCTATCAGCTGTTAATTACCAGGGCAATATTATAAATTCTGAGTGTTAACCCAGAAAACTGTTACATGTGTTAGCTGGTGAGATTGAGAGTAAAGTACAAATGTATACAAGGAAAGTGTTATAGACAATAGCATTATTATAGGGAATCTGTCAGCTTGAACATGCTGTCCAAACCACCGGCAGCATGTTATAAAGCAGGAGGAACAGAACAGATTGTGTTAAGCAAGGGAAAGAACTGTTACTCTTCATGATCTGCAAAGGGAGAAGAACTGCCCCCGTGACTCAGAGAATCCTTCCAAGTCAAACTTTAAAGTAGGTTGATTCTGAAACTTTACAGCATTTTGCAATAAAACATGCACAGGAGTAGTAACGCATGTGCATAAAACTGGTACCCCCCCACCCCCACCCCCCCTTAGAATATCTTGTCAACCCACCTCTTCTAGTAAGATGTTTAAAGGCTTTTTTTTAACAATCATAAGTATACAATAGGCGTATAAAAGTGTGTGAAACTATGCCTAATAAGACAAGTTTTCTTTTATTTCAATTAGTTTTTATTAAAAAAAATTTTTAATGCTAAATACATAGAGTTTGGATATGCATTGTGTGTACATATAAATGCAATATCGTTTTAACAATATGACAATAGTTCGATCAGAGATTGATGTATCACACTTTGTATACAAACTATAAGGTTATATTCTCATATAGCATATTATCTGCGCATAATATGCAAGAAGTACAAACTAATAAACTTTATTTTAACATAAAGTGCAGCCAGCGACTCCACATTTAATTTGATTATAATTCACTCTTGCCATGAGTGTTTCATATGTGTAATGTTCAAGAATCATCTCATATAAATCTTTGTAGCTGGGAGGGTACCTTGATTTTCATTTTCTAGTGATAGCTAATTTAGCCACAAGTAGACAGTGGCAAATCCATTTTCTGTGTTTAATTGGAATTAGATTACTCTCTAATAATAATAGAGCACATTTGGGGTTTACAGACATTCTAAACCCTGTTACTTCATGGATGAGTTGGAATACCTCCTTCCAGAATGGCTGTATCAAAGGACTCTCACAGAAAATATGAAAAGTTTTTCCCACTTGTCCACATCCCCTCCAGCATTGATCGCTTACATCCTTGAAACTTTTAGCTAGTTTGAATGGAGTGTAGTACCATCTTGTTAGAACTTTATAATGAGTTTGTAAAAGGTTCGCACTTAAAGTAGATCTATTCACCCATTCAAAGGACTATATCCATTGTGGTAATGTCACAGATTCTCTCAAATCTTTCTCCCAATTAAGTAGATGAACTCTTTATTTTCTCCCAAATCTTCTGAAAACATGTTGTAACTAGAGATGAGCGAGCACCAAAATGCTCGGGTGCTCGTTACTCGGGACGAAATTTTCGCGATGCTCTAGAGTTCGTTTCGAGTAACGAACCCCATTGAAGTCAATGGGCGACCCGAGCATTTTTGTATATCACCGATGCTCGCTAAGGTTTTCATTTGTGAAAATCTGGGCAATTCAAGAAAGTGATGGGAACGACACAGCAACGGATAGGGCAGGTGAGGGGCTACATGGTGGGCTGCATCTCAAGTTCCCAGGTCCCACTATTAAGCCACAATAGCGGCAAGAGTGGCCCTCCCCCCCCCCCACTGTCAGCATAAAGATCGTTCTCCTCTGCCATAGCTGTAACAGCTTTGGCAGAGAAGAACGATGTTTGCCCATTGAATTCAATGGAGCCAGCAATACAGCAGGTTCCACTGAAAGCAATGGGCTGCCGGCGATCGCGGGATGAATTGTCGAGAAGGGCTTAAATATATAAGCCCTTCCCTGCAATTCATCCAGAAATGTGTTACAATAAAAATATATACCGGCGTATAAGGCGACGGGGCGTATAAGACGACCCCCCAACTGTCACCTTATACGCCGGGAATACAGTGGAGCAAAGAATAAAAATCATTACTCACTTCTCCTGGTGTTCTGCGCCGCTGCTGCAGGCTGTCGCTCCCTCCTGGTTCCCGGCAGAGCATTGCTTTCTCTACGAAGGGCTTTAAATCCCCGCCTCCAGAAACACACGTGCCTTCAGCCAATCACAGCCATTCAATGACATCATTGTCACAGCTGTGGCAGAGAAGAATGATTTGTCTTCTATATGTTCTCAATGGGGTCGGCGCTGTGATGTCATTGAATGGCTGTGATTGGCTGAAGGCACGTGTGTTTCTGGAGGCGGGGATTTAAAGCCCTTCGTAGAGAAAGCAATGCTCTGCCGGGAACCAGGAGGGAGCGACAGCCTGCAGCAGCGGCGCAGAACACCAGGAGAAGTGAGTAATGATTTTTATTCTTTGCTCCACTGTATTCCCGGCGTATAAGGTGACAGTTGGGGGGTCGTCTTATACGCCCCGTCGCCTTATACGCCGGTATATATTTTTATTGTAACACATTTCTGGATGAATTGCAGGGAAGGGCTTATATATTTAAGCCCTTCCCGACAATTCATCCCGCGATCGCCGGCAGCCCATTGCTTTCAGTGGAACCTGCTGTATTGCTGGCTCCATTGAATTCAATGGGCAAACATCGTTCTTCTCTGCCACAGCTGTTACAGCTGTGGCAGAGAAGAATGATTTGTCTTCTATATGTTCTCAATGGGGTCGGCGCTGCTGCCGCCGGCCCCATTGAGCGCATATAGAGAAGAGAACAGAAATCGCAGATCGCACATAGGTGCTATCTGCGATTTCTATGGCCTAAGAAGGACCGTTGGGGTTCTTGAAGCCTAAAATCACTCCTAACACTCTCCCTATAGCAGCTCCGGCATCAACAACACTTTCCCTAAACTATGTCAGAATGCATCTGTGGCGAGCCGCGGGAGGGGCAGATTTTAATACTCGGGTGACACCTTATCTCGCCAGCCACTCACTGCAGGGGGGTGGTATAAGGCTTGAACGTTGCAGGGGGAAGTTGTAATGCCTTCCCTGTCTTTCTATTGGCCAGAAAAGCCCGCAAATTACTCAGGGAAGAAAATGAAAGTAACCCGAACACCGCGTGGTACTCGTTACGAGTAACGAGCATCTTGAACACCCTAATACTCGAACGAGTATCAAGCTCGGACGAGTATGCTCGCTCATCTCTAGTTGTAACATTTCCTAGTCGGAAATTTTTGGGATTCGGGAGCTCTAGTTTAGAAAGGGATCAGTATAGTTGGAAATATACATTCCAAAAAATGTAGATTTATTAAGGAAGGAGTAAATCTGACACCAGAGATAGAAATTATTGGCAGGGGGGTTAAAACTCTCTTTAAGAGACTGGAAGGGGATGATCTTTTGATCTGCTATTAAATCAGAAATCGACTTGATACCCCGTCCAATCCAATTTTTGAGATATAAATCGGGGATAAAATAGGAGAGTATCTCCAGAGGCAACGCCACAGGCCTTCTCTTGAGTGTATTTTTACACTTGTATGCAAGAAGATTCCAAGCCTGAAGGGTTGTCAACATGGGTGGTGATATGTTATGTATGTTGAAAGACATATGTAAGTTTGGATTTATACTGTTAAAAATATAAGCCTTGAGAAAGGCATCCAGAGATTTGGTCTGCACTAATTCTTTCTCCTTATAGCTCCATGGTGGTCTCTGGGGGCCTTCTAGCCACAAGGTTGTTTGATTTACATTTATTGCTTGGTAGTAGGACCACAGATTGGGGACTCCCAATCCTTCCTGTCTACGGTGGAGGTACAGGATATTTGCTGCGACTATATGTCTCTTCCCTCCCCACACAAACTGCAATAAATGTTTTTTTAAATAAATCTATGACATTGCGCGGGATTGGGCAGACAAGGGTGCGGAAAAGATATAGAATCTTAGGCAGTATTATCATTTTATACCAAACTATTCTTTCAAACCATGAAGGTTCCTGTTTTTCAAAAAAATTTAATTCTGATTGTGATGAGAGAAGTAAGGGGTTGAAGTTTAGGGAAATAATGCCTTTTAATGGGAAGCATAACTTTATGCCAAGGTAGGGGATCGAGGAAGACCACTGAAACGCGAACTCCTTCTGTATGTCTGTCCTTAAGGAAAGATTAATGTTTATGCCCAGAATTTGGGATTTGTTTGTATTTAAATTATAGTATGAAGCTTTCCCAAATGATCTCACAATATTTTCCACTACTCTCAGGGAGCTTAAGGGGTTTGTCAGAGTCAAAGGCACGCATTGGCAAAAAGTCCAATTTTGTGTTGCCTGTTTCCCATTGAATATTCCTGAACCTCTGGAGAGATTCTCTCAGTCCTGCCAGGGGTTCCATAATTAGTATTAATACCAATGGAGATAAAGGGCAGCCCTGACGAGTGCCATTAGTTATCTGGAAAGGCGATGATAGTGCTCCATCAATCAACACTCTAGCAGATGGAGAACATGTATAATGCTTGTATTGCCCTAATGTATCTGCCTCCGACTAACCCCACCTGGTCACTACGTATGATGTTGGGCAAAATTCCTGAAAGTCTCACAGCAAGAAGTTTTGAGTAGATTTTTGTGTCTGTGTTTAGCAGTGAGATTGGTCTAAAGTTAGCCGGGGAATCTGTTGTCTTGCCTGGTTTAGGAATGGCTACTATAGAAGCTTGTAGCATTTCTTGGGGGAAACTACCTGTGGACATAGCTGCATTAAAAGTCGTGGTAAGATAAGGAGACAATATTTTCATGAAAGTCTTATAATATTTGAGAACCCATCTGGGCCCGGAGATTTAAAGTTTTTTAGAATTTTAATAGTATTGGTTATTTCTATCTCGGTGATATGACTACCACTAAAAACGTATTTTATTAAATATATTAAAAGACATAAACTGGGCACTACAAAGACAACACACAGCAACCAGGTACCTCCAGACACAGATTCGTTATAGGAGGATAAGGACCTGGAGTTATTTGATACTTGATAAGCGATAAAAAAAAAAAAATGTTTTATGATAACAAACAAAAACACTCTACCCGAGATGGATTCAAAAAAGCAAAGGATAATTCAATATAGGAGCCAAAAGAGCTGGTTTATTCTATGTGTAAACAAGGCAGGGTTACCATTTGGACTCTCACTTGTGATGGAACACTATCACTATCAGTGATCAGGACTCAGGCTCCAACAATTGAGCGTCCTGAATTGTTATGGGTGTCGACAAGACAGGATCACCATCTAGGTATTCACTTATGATGATCAGTACTTGAGTAAGCCAGTACAAATACTCAGATCAGTACTAGAGTTGGTCAGTACTTACACTCTACGCGTTTCACCATTAATTTGTTGGATCATCAGGAGATACAGTACTTGAGTCATAGGTTCAAAGGTAGAGGGAATGAGAAATCCCCGAGAGAACATCAAACTAATATATAAAAAGCTGTATCTAAGATGAATACAGCAAAACTTGTGTAGTGATCAGGATAAATATCCTTATTATAGGAGAGTTCTATACTCTCAATTAGGGCATTAAGGTAACTCTTAGGGTTGGGGGCCTGCCAAAAGGTACCTCTAAACAAGGAAGCTTATCTTGCGTGCTAGCGGTTAATAGCTAGATGATATATGTAGGTACATAACGAGAGGTGTTTATTTCAAAGTATGCCCGTCAATACACGCACAGAGGTAGAGTAGAGCGTCCCCGGAAATATGGGGGGGCACTGCTCTCAAATATCTGAGCGCTAGAGAGATGGTATAATGCTTGTCATGCACAAGTAGGATACTCAAAGTAGTTAGCGTATCGAGTTAGAATTTAGGTCATCAATATGGGGATAAGGCATAAAATTATGTCCTGATCTCCTGACCCAATTAATTGCACTTAAGCAAACAAGAATAGCTAAAGTGCTAGATTCCAACCCAAAGTGCTCGCATTAGAGGTCATTGGTGTGGAGGTATGACATTAATATAAGTCAAACTCTCCTGACCTAATTGTAGAAGCACTTTTAGATGTCCAAATTGCTTGCATAGAGGTCATTAGTATGGAGGTATGACATTAGTATGAGTCAAACTCTCCTGAACTAGTTGTAGAAACACTTTTAGACGCTGTGCATGCTCTCAAGATAGACAAGCCATAAAGCTAGTTTCCTAGTAGTTAGATTTCAGGCAAGCAACCCCAGCAAACCCCCCAGATATAGGGCTCAAGAGAGAGCAAAGAAAAAGGTATGACCCATCGCCTTGATATTTATCCTGATCACTACACAAGTTTTGCTGTATTCATCTTAGATACAGCTTTTTATATATTAGTTTGATGTTCTCTCGGGGATTTCTCATTCCCTCTACCTTTGAACCTATGACTCAAGTACTGTATCTCCTGATGATCCAACAAATTAATGGTGAAACGCGTAGAGTATAAGTACTGACCAACTCTAGTACTGATCTGAGTATTTGTACTGGCTTACTCAAGTACTGATCATCATAAGTGAATACCTAGATGGTGATCCTGTCTTGTCGACACCCATAACAATTCAGGATGCTCAATTGTTGGAGCCTGAGTCCTGATCACTGATAGTGATAGTGTTCCATCACAATTGAGAGTCCAAATGGTAACCCTGCCTTGTTTACACATAGAATAAACCAGCTCTTTTGGCTCCTATATTGAATTATCCTTTGCTTTTTTGAATCCATCTCGGGTAGAGTGTTTTTGTTTGTTATCATAAAACATTTTTTTTTTTTTATCGCTTATCAAGTATCAAATAACTCCAGGTCCTTATCCTCCTATAACGAATCTGTGTCTGGAGGTACCTGGTTGCTGTGTGTTGTCTTTGTAGTGCCCAGTTTATGTCTTTTAATATATTTAATAAAATACGTTTTTAGTGGTAGTCACGTCTGTGAATTGGGCTTATATTTCCTAGTTGACTCTATACTGCCCCCTCTGTGAAGTCTATCTCGGTGATAGGTTTATTTAGCTCTTGTATATTGTATTTAACTGTGGAAAGGTTCACTTTTTGTAGGAATTCATTAATTATATGTGAATTTGGCTGGGCTGTCAAAGGATCGTTTTTTTAGGTTGTATACCTCGGCGTAGAATTTGCCAAATTCTTCTGCTATGGCTTGTTTTATCCCGCGGCCATCCGATGGTAGGATGTATGAAATTTTAGCCTGATTTTGCTTTTTCTTTACTAGATTGGCCATCAGTTTTGAAGGTTTGCTGTAAGAGGAATAATAGTTTGCTCGCATAAAAATCTGTATTTTTGTTGTATTCTTCCAATAAAATTGTTTTTAATTCTCTTCTTAATGACATTAGTTTTGTTTGGTCTCCCTCCTAAGAGTGAGTCTGCAAAGCAGTTTTGTGTGTTTTTATTTGTGTTAAAATATTTTTTACTTGAGCGTTTTTGGCTTTCTTATGTTGGGCGCTAATCTTGAGCAAGACTCCTCTAATATATGCTTTGTGAGCATTCCAGATTGATAAAATATTGGTTTCTGGGATTGAGTTTATTTTGAAATATTCTTCTGGGGATTTATTAATTAGAGGGCTATACAAAGGGGATTTGAGCAAGTTGACATTGTTGCGCCAAGTTCGTGCGTTAGCTCGCTTTTCCCCCATCTCCAGTTCTAGATAGATTGGAGAGTGATCCGACCAAGTAGTCAGTCCTATTTTTGAGGCCATATTCTTGGGAAGTGTCCATCTGTCTACCAAGAACATGTCTATTCGAGAAAATGAATTATGGCGGGGGGAAAAATAAGTGTATTCTTTAGAAGATGAGTTGAGGCATCTAAAGGAGGCATAAAGTGATTCCCTGTGGAGCCACGGTAGTAAAATGGGAGATGTTCTACATTTTGTTGTGGAGTCAATAGTCCCATCAGAAATGAGATTGAAATCTCCACACATGACTAAGTTGCCTTTTTTGCATTTTTTTAAATTTTCTTTATGATTTTATTTAGAGAAGAGATTTGGCCTGTGTTAGGGGCATAAATATTTGCCAAAGTAATGGGGTTTCCTTCCAAATTACCCACCAGTACCAGATAATTACCCCTAGTGTCTATGATTTTTTCAGTTATCGTAAAATTAGTTGATGCTCTGAAAGCTATAAAAATACTCCTGCATGTTTTTTCTTATGAGCATTTGCCATGTATGTCTGTTTGTTGGAAAAATTTGGATGTGCGTAGTGTAAAAAATGTCTCTTGTATGCATACTATATCAGCCTTATATTGATTATCATCCCTCTATATCTGTGACCTTTTAAAGGGGGAGTTCAACTCTTTAGCATTTTGTGACAAAATTTTAAGTGACATGACACCTAAAGTAGAAGCATAATAATGTGGAGATCCCATACCTTGCCGTGTCTATAAACAGATTAGTTAACGTCATAACTAGAGATGAGCGAGCATACTCGTCCGAGCTTGATACTCGTTCGAGTATTAGCGTGTTCGAGATGCTTGTTACTCGTAACGAGTACTACGTGATGTTCGAGTTACTTTCACTTTCTTCCCTGAGAAATTTGCGCGCTTTTCTGGCCAATAGAAAGACAGGGAAGGCATTACAACTTTCCCCTGCAACGTTCAAGCCCTATACCACCCCCCTGCAGTGAGTGGCTGGCGAGATTAGGTGTCATCCGAGTATTGAAATCTGCCCCTCCCGCGGCTTGCCACAGATGCATTCTGACATTAGTTCAGGGAAAGTGGTATCTTGGTGGAGCTGCTATAGGGAGAGTGTTAGGAGTATTTTAGGTTTCAAGAACCCCAACGGTCCTTCTTAAGGCCATAAATCTTCTCTATATGCGCTCAATGGGGCCGGCGGCAGCAGCGCCGACCCCATTGAGAGCATATAGAAGACAAATCCTTCTTCTCTGACACAGCTGTTACAGCCCATTGAATTCAATGGAGCCAGCAATACAGCAGGTTCCACTGAAAGCAATGGGCTGCCGGCGTGCGCGGGGATGAATTGTCGGGAAGGGCTTAAATATATAAGCCCTTCCCTGCAATTCATCCAGAAATGTGTTACAATAAAAATATATACCGGCGTATAAGGCGACGGGGCGTATAAGACGACCCCCCAACTGTCACCTTATATGCCGGCAATACAGTGGAGCAAAGAATAAAAATCATTACTCACTTCTTCTGACGTTCTGCGGCGCTCCTGCAGGCTGTTGCTCCCTCCTGGTTCCCGACAGAGCATTGATTTCTCTACGAAGGTCTTTAAATCCCCGCCTCCAGAAACACACATGCCTTCAGCCAATCACAGCCAATGACAATGATGTCATTGAATGGCTGTGATTGGCTGTGTTTCTGGAGGCGGGGATTTCAAGCCCTGCGTCCAGAAAGCAATACTCTGCCGTGGACCAGGAGGGAGCAACAGCCTGCAGGAGCGCCGCAGAACGTCAGAAGAAGTAAGTAATGATTTTTATTCTTTGCTCCACTGTATTGCCGGCGTATAAGGTGACAGTTGGGGGGTCGTCTCATATGCCCCGTCGCCTTATACGCCGGTATATATTTTTATTGTAACACATTTCTGGATGAGTTGCAGGGAATGGCTTATATATTTAAGCCCTTCCCGACAATTCATCCCGTGATCGCCGGCATCCCATTGCTTTCAGTGGAACCTGCTGTATTGCTGGCTCCATTGAATTCAATGGGCAAACATCGTTCTTCTCTGCCACAGCTGTTACAGCTATGGCAGAGGAGAACGATCTTTATGCTGACAGTGCAGAGGGGGGGGGGGGGGCACTCTCTCCGCTATTGTGGCCTAATAGTGGGACCTGGGAACTTGAGATGCAGCCCACCATGTAGCCCCTCACCTGCCCTATCCGTTGCTGTGTCGTTCCCATCACTTTCTTGAATTGCCCAGATTTTCACAAATGAAAACCTTAGCGAGCATCGGCGATATACAAAAATGCTCGGGTCGCCCATTGACTTCAATGGGGTTCGTTACTCGAAACGAACCCTCGAGCATTGCGAAAATTTCGTCCCGAGTAACGAGCACCCGAGCATTTTGGTGCTCGCTCATCTCTAGTCATAACAGAAACAGCAAAAGAAACATCAGGACTGTCCCATCTTAGGTCCAAGTATACACTTTCTTGGTCGGAGATAGTGCAATCCTGAAAAATAAAACAATTAAACGGAACAGAGGTTAGAGCAGGAATTGTTTGCTGCATATCTTGGGGGAACAGCAATATTCCACCTGACGGCGTCAGCCTTTCCATTCAGGTGCTTTAGTTAGTATATCCAGCGGTATATGGTATATTGAATTTTAGAGCAAGGAAGAGAGACCAGGCAATCCTTTTATATAGACAGAAGCAGAGTCCAATCATTTGGAATCTTGTTAGATTTTGGCACATGTGTAGTCTGTTGATCTTTATCAATTGAGATTCCCAATGAGGACAAAAGCTTTGCCCCACTCTCTGGGGTTGTTATTGCATGCATAGTCTGGTCTCGGTGTATGAGCAGTTTCGTAGGGAATCCCTATCTATAGGGCATTTTAGCGGATCTTAGTGCTGACGTGATTGGCGAAAAGGCTCTTCTAGCTTGCACGGTGGAGGGGGATACATCTGCATACATATGGATTGAGGAGTAGGGAGCAGGAAAAGGGTCCAATTCACAGAAAGCATGCATCAATGCTTCCTTTACATGAAAGAAGTGGATTCTTGCAATAACATCTCTTGGCGGCTTTTCTGGGAGAAAACTTGGTTTAGGTAATCTGTGTATTCTGTCTATAACCAGCTCTTGGCATGGAGTATTTGGCAGCAATGTAGATATAAATTTTCCCAAGAATTCTTTCAGCTCAGCTTGGGTTACTCTCTGGGACACCCCTCACCTTTATGTTATTGCGCCTGCTTCTATCCTCTAAATCCGCCGTTTTGCATTTAGTAGCTATTACTTCTTCCTCCAAAGCATAGTGCGCATCAATTACACTATTGTGAGAGGCAGTCAGCTCCCCCATCTTGTTTTCAATGTGGTCAGTACGTTCACCAAGCTCATGTAATGAGGAGTAAAATATTGAAGACATGTTGTTGATATCTGATTGCAAAGATCCTCTTAAAGCTAGAATCATATTCTTTATGAATGTTTCTGAGACTGGCTGATCTGATGTTGGGACATTTACAATCAAGTCTCCCTCTGGATTAGAACTGTTATCAACAGAGTAAAGGGAGTTCTGTAATGCAGACTGGGGGTAAAGTCTGGGTCTCTGTTTCTCAGGACTTTCAGAGGGAGATGAGGGAGATGAGGCAGAGAGCTGCTGAGTGTGAATCAGCGCCATCTTGTCAGGTGTGGCAGGACTGTGCTGTACTGTGGCAGAGGAACAACTCACCCCTTCTTGGATATGTTCTGCCAGACTGTGCCCCTAAAAATAGTGTCTCCCAGTTGATTTAGGAACTGGAAACTCTGTGGTACAGAAACCTCTGTTATGAAGCGTCAGGATTGTAATGAGGATAAGTGGTCCTTTTTTTTTTAACTTTCTGCTTGAGTATTCTAAATTTTTGGGAATTAGCGAAAGAAATGGAGTAAAGCCGTTAATCTGAGGTACCAGATTGTGTTTTTTGTTGGATTTACGCCACAGATTCAAGGTTAGCCGAGTGAAGGGGTTTTGGATCTCTTTTAATTTAGTTTTATTGTACAAGGTGGACCAAAATGAGAGTTTCTGGTTGTCGTTTAGGGAGAGAAGTTCCAGTTCCACCCAAAGTTTAGAATCTGTTTGGCGGGTCTACTCCACCATACGGCTCAGGTGTGACACACTCCAATACACTTCAAAGTCTGGGTGACCTATGCTACCGCCTTATTTGTTTTAATAAGAGTTGCGTGTTTAACCCTATGTCCTTTACCTTGCCAGATGAATTCTGATATGAGAGTCTTCAAACCATTTTAATTAGGTTTTTCCTGCTGAACAAGGAAATAAGCAAAGTGTTCCAGGAAATAAGTTCCTTTTCAATTTTCTCAAGTAGCGGGACAAAATTTTAATTATAAAGATCTGTTAGGCTACAGGATATTCTCGCCCCTATATATCTAATTTGCTCACTTGAGTTTTTGAATGGTGAGATTTTTAAATTTCGGTCCATGGGTCGGGCTCTTTATTTATATTCAACAATTCTGATTTTGAAAGATTTCATTTAAAGTTTGATATTTGGCCAAAGTTCTTAAACTCATGTAGAATATGAGGAATTGATGTTTTGAGTTCTGTAAGAAAGAACTACATATCATCTGCATAAGCGGCTGATTTATGTTCCCGAAAGCCACATTTTTTGACAGCTACGAATTATCACAAACCAGCAAGATATTTCTAAAATAACTTATGGAATTTTTAAAAAGAAAATGTGAAACATTCAGTTATCAAAACAGACAACTACAAGACACAACTAGTTTGTTTTGCGGTCATTATTGCGTATTTCTACTTGATCACCTTGCTAGGGTAATGTCTTGTAAAAGTACTCTAAATCTGTATAGATGATTTAAAAAGAAATGACTGCTTAGTGAAAATGTTTGTCAAAAATAATATGTGTCATGTAAAATCTGACTGCAGTCTATGTTGCATTTCTAAGCAAAAATGAACGCCTTTTGTAACAATTGACGTATATGAACATGACAGTTGTGTAGTCACATTTTTTTTTACTGTGGAGCACTATAATGGGCATTGAGGGAGGTGGAGATGTTGGGGAGACAACTTAAGTTACAGACATGTTCAGACACATTCAGTACTATAGCCTCTATGCAACATTAGGCTTAAAAAGCATTGAGCTATAAAGGGGGAAAAGGAACAACATCATCCAGGGATATGGATAACACACATTATGATGATGAAATTACTCTTGTTTTACAGTGCAATGACTTACCACACTATTTTTAAAAAATGTGCTGCGTTTTTACTAAACAGACTGTTGCAGAACAGAAATATTACAAAGTGGAATGATAAAAGCGAGTTTATTTACAAGGGCGCTGTTTTTCCCGGTTGCAACATGCTGAAGTTGTTACGTAAAACAACACAAAGCCACAGTACGATCAAAAAGATGTCGCCTCAGAGCTGGGACGATTTATGCACGTATTGGCTTAGATAAATATATCTTCTAGTGTTGTGGGTGGTCCTGGTACTATAGAAATTCTGGACAGACTAAAAATGGATTATTTAATAAAATCTATGATGACTGTGAATTGTATGTCAAAAGACTCTATGTCATGGACACATTTATGCAGGCAATCGCTTGCTAAATATTAACTTTGTGAATACAAGTTATACTATAAATACATGCATGCTATACGTTGTTTGCCTATAAATTCTAACCGCTGTGTTGCTCAAAAGAAAACTTGTCTTGGGGACGTGTCCTGACTGCAGTCCAGGATGTAGGCTTCTTGTTGATCTCCGCTCGGCAATAGGCCTTTCAAGCCGCTACACTAAGCGTTCCAGTGGTTAAAAACCCAAAGTTTGCCTAACGGAATACCTGAAGAAGAGGACGATGTCCAAAAGAAGACCCTCCAAGACTCAGCAACAGCAGGTGGAGGACTTTTTCACTGCGCGGGGAGCCGGCTGCGGCCATGTTGTGAGGAGCCACAAGCTTCTATATATATAAAAATGTGGCTTTCTTATCATTACATAGTCTAATAAATATCAATTGACGTCCTCACAGTCAAGAATTGTCCATGTTCACAATGCATGCACACGGTTTTTCAGCCCCTTTGTAGGGTGGTAAGAAATTACAAGGATATACACCCACAAATATACATTTGGTATAAGCATGTGATTTCAAAGGATTTGTAAGCTGCAGGGTATAGTCACAGAGGACCTCTCTTCTGTGATTAATTTTTTTAAGTTGATGGGCTTATGGAATATATCATATTTACTGAATTTGATATCGGCACAGAAAATCTTGTTTCAGCTCTCAGGTTTTCTGTTTAATGAGTGATAAGTGATCGCCTGGCTCTTAATCTAGTGACAAATCAAAAACAAAAATGTGTAGCCATTCAGAAACTCTTCACGGTCAATTGATAATCCGTTATCAAATTTATTCTTTACAGATATATGTCCAAGAGCCATGTACTCTCTGATGGGTAATTCAGACTCAAAATTAAGTTGAAAAGGTCTTGCAAGAATCTTCTGCCTGGCCAAATACAGAACTGCGTGAATCACATTTTAGTGGTGCAAATATAACAGGTTTTCTGGTAACTGACGCTAACTGCTTCATTATTGACAAAACCTAATATAACGGTTTTAGGAATCCATCCCAGGAACAGATTCTCATGATTGATAATTCTTGTACCTATCGGTATGCTACATACTTTCAAGAACACCCTATCAAGGGCTTGGCTATGTCCTATTCTGACAACAGGTGACACCTATACTCTTTCTACATAGTGGACTATGTAAAAGATCTGTACTTTAAACAGCTCTAGGTCAGCAAATATCAGACAAAAAGCATCTTTATTTCTCGTCAATTTGATCTTAAGATCCAGTATGAGCTTTGGGTGATTAAATATGTCTCCAAAAACTGGGCCCAAATGTTGGATAGATTTATGTCGAACTGTTGGCTGATCTGTTTTGCTGAAGTCTGAAGTGTTACCATCAAGAGTCTTTTCATGATGCTGCCCAGTTATATCTTTATAAAACAAGCCCACCGCAAACTGCAAGGCTAGGATTTGTGAACTGTAATGTATAATAGTTTCAATATATGCTCTATACTTATAAAAGTTATCCAATTGTAAAATAAGTTGATCCCCTAGAGTGGTGTCCACCTGAATGAAAAGTGTAGCTATAGGATAATTAATAAGCCCAACACAAGAACCGTCGATGATGTTTCATTCTGTTACAATTTATATAAAAAAGGGTGTTATCCGAACTGTAATAATATTCACCGCTTCTGGATTTAAAGAATTCCAACGGGGCATTGTCATCCCAAAATGCAATGAGATTGTCAGCCAAAACCGCAATAGTTTGGACTTCAACAAATAGAAATTTTTTAGCACTCATGTAGATGTTATGTTGAAAATATCTAACTCAGATTTGGTGCCCTTCACAGAGCTGTTGTGTATAAATGCCATAATACCTGATTAGATGATGTCATTAGCAGTTCATCTAACTGGTTTCTGGTGATATCTTATTATAGTATGTAAGGCCGAAAGAGACATTTGTCCATCCAGTTCAGCTTATTAACCCCCAATGTTGATCCAGAGTAAGGTGAAAAAAAACCAAAAACCCAATGAGTTAGAAGCCAATTTTCCCCACTTAAGGGGAAAAAGCTCCTTTCTGACTCCAATCTGGCAATCGGAATAATCCCAGGATCAACAACCCTTCTGAAGATATTAATGATTATAACATATAATATTGTATCACTCAAAAAAGACATCCAGGCTTGAACTCTTCTATCGAATTTGACATCACCACGTCCTCAGGCAGAGAGTTCCATAGTCTCACTGCTCTTACAGTAAAGAACCCCCTTCTACGTCAGTGTAGAAACATTCTTTCCTCTAGACATAGAGAATGCCCCCTTGTTGCAGTCACATTCTGGGGGAAGAAACAGATCATGGGAGAGATCTCTGTATTGTCCCTTGATGTATTTTTACATAGTTATTCAGTCACCCCTCAGCCGCCTTTTTTCTAAATGAAATAATCCCAATTTTGTTAACCTTTCTGGGTATTGTAGTCCACCCACTCCATTTAATACTTTAGTTGCCTGCCTTTATACTTACTCAAGCTCTGTTATATCCTTCTTGAGTACCAGTGCCCAAGACTGTACAAAATATTTTATGCATGATCCAACCAGTGACTTGTAAAGAGGAAGAATAATGTTCTTGTCATGTGCCCCTAGGCTTCTTTTGATGCACCCTATGATCCTATTTGCCTTGGCAGCTGCTGCCTGACACTGGTTGCTCCAATTAAGCTTACAGTTAATTAAAACCCCCAAGTCCTTTTCCATGTCAGTGTTTCCCAGTGGTTTCCCAGCGTGTAATGGTGACGTATTTCCTCTGCCCGTGTGAATAATGTTACATGTATAAGTGTTAACCACTTGCATGACTCCGTTGTCAGGCATCCGTTCAGGAAAAAAAAAAAAAAATTATTTTCAACTTATGACATGCGACGCACTTAAAAAGGTTGGGTTGGTTTTGTCCTGGTCACGGCTGATGCGTTTTTTTGGTTTGCATCATGTAGTTTACATTCCTACCAGTAGATGGCATTAGTTTGCAGTTTCGTTTTGGTTCAGTTTATCGGGGAGAAAACGCGCATGTGCAGGCAGTATTGTTGCTGTGATTTTGTGCAGGATAATGGAGGAAAATGAGTACAGAGAGCGATTCAGATCATGAAATAGACATTTCTGATTCGGGGAGTGAGTATTCCACCGATAATGAATGTGATATTCCCAGTGAAATGTCGGATAGTGACGAGAATGATTCAGTGCAATCAGCTAGACAATGGTGTGATGTAAATTCATCTGATCCAGCCCCACCACACTTTCTATTTACAGAAACTCCAGCCATTCATGGTACTTTTGAAAATCTTTTAGATTATTTTGAATATTTTTTGAATGAGAATGTAAACAATCTGATTACTGAAGAAACATAGAAATATACAGAGCATCAGGTGATGCAAAGAGAATGTCAAGAATGAATATCTGGTATGCAACTAACCCAAAAAATCTTTGTGTGTTTCTGTCCATTTTTATACTTTAAGGCCTTAGTCAGACGGGCGTTTTTTTGTGCGATTTGCGCATGCGCCCGGCGATTTTATAAAACCATTGCTTTGCAATGGTATCGGACACATGAGCGCTTTTTATGCGCTCGTCTGATAAATTATAGAACAGAAATCGCAGAGCGCACCTATCTGCGATCTGCGATTCCTGTTCTCTTCTCTATATGTGCTCAATGGGGCCGGCGGCAGCAGCGCCGATCCCATTGAGAACATATAGAAGATAAATCATTCTTCTCTGCCACAGCTGTAACAGCTGTGGCAGAGAAGAACGATGTTTGCTCCATTGAAAGCAATGGGCTGCCGGACAGCGCTGGATGAATTGTCGGGAAGGGCTTAAATATATAAGCCCTTCCCTGCAATTCATCCAGAAAAGTGTTAAAATAAAAAAAAAATGTATACTTACCTTGTCCCGGCAGCCGGAGATCAGCGCGGCCGGCCTGCAGT
This sequence comes from Eleutherodactylus coqui, assembly GCF_035609145.1. Classification (NCBI taxonomy): domain Eukaryota; kingdom Metazoa; phylum Chordata; class Amphibia; order Anura; family Eleutherodactylidae; genus Eleutherodactylus; species Eleutherodactylus coqui. The sequence goes on along the minus strand of NC_089845.1, from coordinate 66,855,521 downwards.
GGGTGTGAAGGGGGTGTGAGTCAAACCTGCCCCCTGATTGGCTCAGCGCTGAGCCACTCAGAGGCAGGTCTCACTCACACCCATTCATGAATTCATGAATGGGTGTGAGTGAGTCCTGCCTCTGATTGGCTCAGGCTGAGCCAATCAGGGGGCAGGTCTGACTCACACCCCCTACACACCCACTGCAGGCCGGCCGCGCTGAACTCCGGCTTCCGGGACAAGGTAAGTATATATATATTTTTTATTTTAACACTTTTCTGGATGAATTGCAGGGAAGGGCTTATATATTTAAGCCCTTCCCGACAATTCATCCCACACTCGCCCGCAGCGCATTGCTTTCAATGGAGCCGGCTGTATTGCCGGCTCCATTGAATGCAATGCGCTGGACAGCTCCCGCCCCGTTTCTAATGAAACGCGGCTAGGAGCAGATTTTCGGGCGGTTTTCGGGCACCGGTCACGCGATTTGCGTATGCGCATCAGTCATGCAATCCGCAAATTGCGCGAAAAAACGCCCGTCTGACTAAGGCCTCAGGAATAATTTTTAAAAAAAAACTGTGGAAATGTGGTATTGGACTCGTGACCAGCTGATTGCAATGCCATGTTTCTCCCTTTTGATGTCTTATTGCAGATATATAATTTTGAAACGTTTTTTACATTTTTCGGATAATAGTACCTAATATCCTAGTTTACACCCCAAACCAAAACTAAATAAAATATGGCCAATTTTCAAAAGACGAAATGAGCTGTTTCAAAATGCAGTAACATTAGAAAGAAATGTAACTATAGATGAGAGCCTTATGCTTTGTAAAGGTAGACTCGGGTGGATTCAGTATTTGCCTTTGAAAAGGGCCAAATTTGGGATAAAAATATTCATGTTGTGTGAGGCCAAATTTAGACATATGGTCCACAATAATTTATACAGGCAGGGGAACAGTGCTGGATCCAGAGTATAAAGACTCTATGCAAGTTGTCATGACTTTGATTAAACCTTTACTCGGGAAAGGCTATTGCCTCACAACAGATGATTTTTATATGGCTCCGTGTTAGCAGATTTGTTGGTGAAGCAACACACTGATACTTATGGGACTGTGAGACTAAACAGAAAGGAAATGCCACTACAAATCCTAAAAAAGAAGTTGAAAAAGGGTGAAACTGTTGCTTACCAGTGAGGGAATGTATTGGCTCTAAAATGGAAGGACAAGAAAGATGTCACATTGTTGTCAACTGTCCACACGTCAATGATGGTAGAAGTGGAAGAATACAGAGAGGCAAAGAAAAAACCTGCAGTTGCCCATGATTACAATGATAACATGGGAGGAGTTAGTCGAGTTGATCAACACCTCACTAACTATCTAGTTGCCCGAAAAAGATGAAAGCGATATTACAAAAAAATGTTTTTCCACCTTATGGATCAGGCCATTTGGAATGCCTGTGTATTATATGAGAAGCAGGATGGTGCCAAAACCCATTTGACTTTTGGGTTGGATCTCATAAGGGAAATTGACAATAAATATCACACACCAAACATGTCTACCAAGAAGGGAAGACCCAGCACAGAGGGAAACCCTCTTCAACGGCACGTCATTTTCTCAAGTATATTCCACCCACACCAAAGAAAGATAAGCCAGCAAAGAAGTGTGTAGTGTGTTGCAATAAAAGAGATGCAAGAGGGAAGAGAGTTAGAAAAAAAACAAGATACTACTGTCAAGAATGTGACCTAGGAATGTGTGTCGTGCCATGTTTGGAAGAATATCATACCAAGAGCAACTATTAGGTAAGTCAAAAAAATTCACTTCTAATTGACATGTAATACACTACATCTAAAAACATTTCTAAAATTCTCTTGACAATTTAAATGTAAGCTATTATGTAAAGTGGGTCAAAAAACTTCACCTCATGGCATGTGCAAGCTTTTAGGAAAAGCAACATATCTCCTAAACTATACTTAATTTTTTTTTAACATTACACTTCCAAATTCAGAAAGAATTAGAGAATTTAAATTGCCAATAAAAAAGTGACATTTTTTGACCCATAAATAACTAAAAAATGCGTCACTTAAGTGGTTAAATCTCATTTACCATTTTTCTGCCAAAGCCCCCAACTTAAGCAGATCCTCTTGCAATCTCCTTGTGTCCTCTCTTGTGTTAATTTCTTTACATAGTTTTGTGCCATCTGCAGGTATTGATATTTTACTGCACAATCCTTCTACCGGGTCATTAATAAATATATTAAAAAGAATAGGGCCCAAAACCGACCCCTGTGGTACCCCACTACTAACGGTGCCCAATTCAGAGTATGTACCATTTATAACCACCCTCTGCTTTCTATCACTAAGCCAGTTACTTACCCACTTACACACATTCTCGCCCAGACCAAGCATTCTCATTTTATATACCAACCTTTTATGCGGCACAGTATCAAACACTTTGGAAAAGTCCAGATACACAAGATCCAATGACTCTCCCCCGTCCAGTCTAAAACTTACCACCTCGTAGAAGCTGATAAGGTTGGTTTAACATAAGCAGTCTCTCATAAACTCATGCTGATACAGAGTCATGCAGCCATTTTCCTTGAGGTACTCCAGGATAGCATCTCTTAGAAACCCTTCAAACACTTTATTCACAATAGAAGTAAGACTTACCGGCCTGTAGTTTCCAGGTTAGCTTTTGTGAACTCTTTTTGAATATTGGCACCATGTTGGCTACGTGCCAATTCAGTGGAACAGTCCCTGTCACTATAGAATCCTTAAATATAAGTAACAAGGGTCTGTGTATCACATTAATTAATTCCCTTCAAAACTGTGGGTGTATGCCATCAGAACCTTGAGCTTTATCTATTTTAAACTTTTTAAGATGGCTCTGCACTTCTTCCTAGGTTAGACTGGTGACATTTAGTGGAGAGTTTATATTATTACTTTGCAACTCATCTGACATTTCATTTTCCCCTGTGAATACACTGGAGAAAAAGTTATTTATTTATTAGAGGGCCAACACTTTCAGTATTAATCTTTACACTATTTATGTCCATTTCTGTGATTGTTTTTAATTCTTGATTTCCCCTTCTGTGATGCATTTATATTAGTGTAGGGACCCACTACAACGCAAGGAACCCTGAAGTGGTTATTACCTATCATTCACATGCAGTGTGGCATTAAGACTCCAGGGGGAGCCCAGGGTGGCAGTACCAATGTGGTTCACTGATGGAAATGCAGAGCAACCCGCCGAATTATCATGGCGTCATTAATAGGTTGCTGATCTGCATAGTGAACTACATATATCAGAATGGTCTGGCACCCTGTATCCACTATGTGTGGGAGTATACACCAAACATCCACCCCCCTCATTATCAAGAGGCAGTGTGAGTGGTTGTTTCATCAGTGTCCTGCAAAGGTGTTATTGGCTCCTCCATTTGGTAGTCAGCTACCTGCATGGTGAGAGGAGGATGCATCTATATGCACTCCTCAGTCAGTAAGTAACGGCCATTTTCTGTGATTGTTTTTAATTTTTATTTCCCCTTCTGTGATGCTTTCACTATTTATGTAGTTGAAGAAAAGTTTAGGGTTAGTTTTACTCTCTTTGGCAATAAGTCTCTTTGTCTCTAGCTTTCTGCTTTTATCTGATTTTTACATAATTTAATTTTTTCCTTAAAAGTTTTTAGTGTTTTTTTGCTGCCTTCTTGTTTGAGTAGTTTAAACACTTTCTTTTTACTGTTTATTGCCCCATTACATCTTTATTAAGCCATATTGATTTTTTCCTTTTACTTAAGTCTTTTCTAACTGTAAAGTATGAAACTCTCATAGTAAGTAATTAGGATGTTTTTAAACGTTTCCCATTTACACATTACACTTGGCACACAATTTTCCATGAGTAGCGGAGAAAAGGATGTGCTGAGATGCCTTTTTCTTTTAATTACATTTTTTGTGACGTGAACAGGGCCTGAGCCTTGTTACTCTTGTCAGCTGATCCTATCCATAGTAGCAATTTAGATACTTGCGACTGTATATTTACCATGAGACCATCCCATACTTCGCAAGGACCTCTGATCAAGGGGTTAGATCCCCTAGCTCTGTATTTGCTTCTTGATGGGAGCCATAAATCTTCAACTAGAATGTCTCCACCATAACCCTTAACTAAAATGGGAAGTATTTTATCCCTAATCAGATGGATCAGATCTGTCAAGTAACTCAACTGGGAGGCCGGGAAGAAATCGTGAACATTGAGGAGATCAAAGCCGCCCTCAGATCATCTCTTAAAGGGGTTGTCCCGCGCCGAAACATTTTTTTTTTTTTCAATAGCCCCCCCGTTCTGCGTGAGACAAACCCGATGCATGTGTTGAAAAAAAAAACGGATAGTACTTACCCGAATCCCCGCGCTCCGGTGACTTCTTACTTACCTTGCGAAGATGGCCGCCAGGATCTTCACCCTCGGTGGACCGCAGGTCTTCTGTGCGGTCCATTGCCAATTCCAGCCTCCTGATTGGCTGGAATCGGCACACGTGACGGGGCGGAGCTACGAGGAGCGCTCTCCAGCAAGAGCAGCCCCATTCAACAGGGAGAAGACCGGACAGCGCAAGCACGTCTAATCGGGCGGTTAGACGCTGAAAATTAGACGGCACCATGGAGACGAGGACGCTAGCAACGGAACAGGTAAGTGAATAACTTCTGTATGGCTCATAATTAATGCACAATGTACATTACAAAGTGCATTAATATGGCCATACAGAAGTGTATACCCCAACTTTGTTTCGCGGGACAACCCCTTTAATCATCAGGCTGTAGGCCTGTCTCGGTCTCCTCTGCCTCCACATAAAACCAGAGAAGGAGGAGCGAAAGGTCTAAAAAAAGCTCACTGGGAGATGGATGGGGAGCATCCAGATATTATACAAAATTATTGGAAGTACGTAAGATTTTACTATATTTTTCCTGCTAAACCAAGAGGTAAAAGGAACATCATAAGATCTCAGAAGATTGTTAATTTGGCCAAGCAGCGGTACAAAGTTGGCATCATATAAATCTTCAGCTTTTTTAGTTAATTTAACTCCCAGATAGTCCAATGAAGTCTCCAAACACACAAGGGGAGAATCCACCTTCAGTGCTTCACAGCGGGCTGCGGGGATACAGATGTTCAACACCATGGATTTTGAAAAGATAATCTTAAAGTTGAAGATTAGAGATGAGCGAGCGTACTCGTCCGAGCTTGATACTCGTTCGAGTATTAGGGTGTTCGAGATGCTCGTTACTCGTAACGAGTACCACGCGATGTTCGAGTTACTTTCATTTTCTTCCCTGAGAAATTTGCGCGCTTTTCTGGACAATAGAAAGACATGGAAGGCATTACAACTTCCCCCTGCGACGTTCAAGCCCTATACCACCCCCCTGCAGTGAGTGGCTGGCGAGATTAGGTGTCACCCGAGTATTAAAATCTGCCGGCCCGCGGCTCGCCACAGATGCTGCCGGCAGCAGCAGCGCCGACCCCATTGAGAACATATAGAAGACAAATCATTCTTCTCTGCCACAGCTGTAACAGCTGTGGCAGAGAAGAATGATGTTTGCCCATTGAATTCAATGGAGCCGGCAATACAGCCGACTCCATTGAAATCAATGGGCTGCCGACGATCGCAGGATGAATTGTCTGGAAGGGCTTAAATATATAAGCCCTTCCCTGCAATTCATCCAGAAAAGTGTTAAACTAAAATATATATATATACTGACCTGCTATCGGCAGCCAGAGTTCCGCGCGGCCGTCCTGCAGTGGGTGTGAAGGGGGTGTGAGTCAGACCTGCCTCCTGATTGGCTCAGCACTGAGCCAATCAGAGGCAGGTCTCACTCACACCCATTCAGTGGGTGTGAAGGGGGTGTGAGTCAGACCTGCCCCCTGATTGGCTCAGCGCTGAGCCAATCAGGGGGCAGGTCTAACTCACACCCCCTTCACACCCACTGCAGGACGGCCGCACGGAACTCCGGCTGCCGGGAGCAGGTCAGTATATATATATTTTTTAGTTTAACACTTTTCTGGATGAATTGCAGGGAAGGGCTTATATATTTAAGCCCTTCCCGACAATTCATCCCACACTCGCCCGCATCGCATTGCTTTCAATGGAGCGGGCTTCCACATAACTCGGGGTCCTTATTGTCTTTGTGGAACAGGGTGATGTGGTTTTCCTGAGAATGTTTTGGCAAAGGTGCCCCTTGTTTGAGAAGGGACCAAGTCCGGAAAAAATTGAATAGGGGCATCAGTGTAACGAAGATCTTTATAGTTTCTTGCTGCCTGTAGGATGGCTAGTGCATCCAGGAAGGAGAACGGTTTACAAATAACGTCTCTGGGTGGTTCTGCGGCCCCTGGCAAAGGTCTGAGGGCTCTGTGAATACGTCCGATAATAATAGCGGCCGACCTATCCGACCCCCAACAATAATTCAAAGATTTCTTTGGCGATTTTTGATAAGAAGTGCCCTGGCCACACCTCCGGCAGTCCCTTGATATGCACATTGCTGCCCCTCTATCTATTTTCAAGGTCTTCTTGCATTATCAGGGTTCTGTTAATATGGAAATGCTGCTCTTTTAGGATCTGCTCAACTTCCAAGGAGTGAGAAGTCATAGACGCAGATATGGCCTCCAGCTCCTCTACCCTGCGACCCATCTGCCTGATCTCTTCTTTTATCTCAGCCAGGTCTGATCCTACTGGGTACAGGGCTTGAGAGATCAGATCCCTCATAAATCCCCTGGAGATGTTTTCACCGTCCTCCCCATCTGTGGATGCCTCCTCCTCTCGCTCCTTACTGTGAGTAGCAGAGATCTCCTGAGCCAATGCCATCTTGAAGGCGGCATGCGGGGATTGGGTGCTCCGTTTCTTAAGGCCCTGCTGCATGTCAGCTTGCCCTCTCGCTGGTAAGGGAGTTCCTTGGAGCTCTCCCCTTCTCTCTCTGCTGATTTTCCCCCATTTTATTCTCCTTTAGGCTGCTGGAAAGGGTCCCAGAAGGTGCCGTTGTGATGGAGCACTGCACTCAGGTGTCCATCTCTCTTAGTGGTTAGGCTCCGCCCCATGACTGTATATTTAGCAATGCTTTTTTACAGCATTCTTTACATGTGGTTTTACTAGTTCTATACCTTTTTGGGAAAGAGTTACAGATCTTTTAAAGTCCACTAAATAAGTTGGCAAGTCATGGCCCATACATGTATTCATCACCACATAAACCTTCTAATCCATACCCTGATTGAACATATACACTCTTTGAAACAACATTTGTCCGTTCCTTATGGGTGTAAAATATAAATGCACAATACTTTTTCCATACTTAACAATTAAATAGGCTCTCCCTGGTCTGATAAAATTAAAATTCTTATGAAATCAAAATGTTTGCACGAAGATATGTAATCTAGATTTGTGTACTGCAGGGTGACAATTTCACAGTTTTTATTGCTAATCTCAACTATTCTTAAAAGCTATACAAAGTTGTCAACCATGAGTTGATGCTGTATTATATCTGTGTACACAAATAATATGTAAAAGCCTGCTTTTATATCTGTATAATGCTTCCTCCCCTCTGATGTATTATCCACAGAAGCTTCAATATACTCACATGCTCCTAAAAGAAGCGACAGCTTTTGTCCCGTCGCAAATTGAATTGTTGGCGAATCGGTAACTGTTCTTCTTACATCATCATAACACTGCCATCAATGACCGGATTTATATTTTGAGGATGACAAACATGGTTTGTAGGAGGTGTAAATGCTGCGCAAAAAGCTATTCAATCTTTACTGGACACTGTCATCTGACATATACAGCCTGGTGGCTTTGTGCAGCTAAAACTTCAAGGTGGTCACACTCTGGACCCTCTTTATTCGACAAAGCAGTCCAGGAATAGTGCTAATGCTGAGACATTTTTAAATGCTGTGGCTCACATGGCTGTTGCGATAGCGTATAAGATGGAACACACCTATAAAGTCTGGCATCTTCCAAACCTTTCTTAAATTCCTTATGGGGAAAGATTGCACGGAGATCTAATTTGTCCCGTATCAGCATTATGAGTAGTGCTGATGAGCTCTTTGAGTTTACGTTTCTACCCTACTATGAGATTTCAGAGTTACATTTTATTGATAATGAAACAGCCAATGTCAACTGGAAATACACAAAAAGGCATGACACAACCAACAAAAACATAAAAATCTTTATAACTAGTTTTATAACCACCTATGCCAGAGTAGAACTGTACTCTCTTCTGGACAGACTGCAGGAAAGGTATCTTCATCACAACACAGATTTGGTCATTTTTGTGCATTGAGAAGGTGAGCAGAATCTACCGCTAGGCGACTATCTGGGAAAATTAACCAGCAAAACATTTCCTTTTTCACATATTAGCACCGCTAACAAGAACATGTATGACACACACAAACCCGATAATATTGTTTGGCTTTATGCATGTTGGCGAAAACTATATGATGCCCTGTCTGATCCTTCTCTCAACGAGGCGGTGTAAGAAGTAAAAAGTACTGGGACATGGAAACAACCCCGCTGTGCAAAACACAAAAGCGTGTATGTACGAAGAGACAATTATTAGACACATTTACAACAATTCTTTTTAGTTATTAGCACTGCAATAATGGAAAGATGTTTGCAGCATCGTTTCTCGTATTTTAGCAGATCCATCTAAAAAGTTACTTTGTCAAATAACTGTTACATAATGCTGACACTCATTTATCACACAGACCCAATAATATGGTTTGGTTTTATGCATGTTAGCAAAAACTATATGACGAGCTGCCTCATTATTTTCCCAACATCAGGTTTATCGAGGGTCTGCTGTAGACATTTATAGATGATGAGTTATTTCTGCCTGACAAGGTACGTTTGACTATTGCTGATGATCTCATGGAGAGAGCTAGTGAAAATTATGAGATCGAAAAAGCCTTTGCCAAGTATGTGCATCACAGAAATATAAACATTTTCTATCTGGTACTGAGCATATTTTGGCAGGGTAAAAAAGGTAGAATGATAAGTTTAAACACCCAGTACATGGTGCTTGCTAATAATAATTAATAATCCCCGCCATAAATTGCAAATGGTAACGCTAGCAAGATGAATCTACCCCGAAAAAACACACTTCGGCTTAGAAGCTTTTGAGAATGCCACACAAGAGCCTTTTGGGTATTTGATAGTAGATTTCATAGCCAATAAACCAGAGGAATTCAGCCTAATGGGATTGTTTCAACCAATTGTGCCGGCGTTGTATATTCACAAGAAAATTAGATCTAAAAAGTGAATTTATCATCACACTGACTATGTTAAGCTTGTCTGAGAGATTACACCACAACTGGGGCCTCTTAAAAAAGCTGGTAAAAGCAAATGCTACAATCTCAAAGTCTATTTTGTGCAATGAAGTATTAATTTAGGGTGGCTTCAGACAAGTGTATGCGCACATATGCTCGTCTAAGCGCACCATATTTGCGGAGTGAACGAGTTTGATTAGGTTGATTTGCGCACATATCTGTACATAGAACTATACTTTTTTGTGCTCACAGGGCCACTTCATATATGCATCCAACACACTTCGACCTTGATTTAACCCTTTCCATTCCAATTTCCTTGCCACCCACACACTCCCCAGCTTTTATTTATTTTGGTTAACAAAGTTTTTATTAGTTTTTTGGAAAGGTCAAAACATATTAAAGGGGTTGTCCCGCGCCGAAAGGGGTTTTTTTTTCTTTGCATAGGCCCCCCATTCAGCGCAGGACAAACCCAAGGGATGTGTTGAAATTTAAAAAAAAAATTACTTACCCGAATCCCCTCTCTGCAACTTCTTCCTTCTTTTCCTCCAAGATGGCCGCCGGGATCTTCACCCACGATGCACCGCGGGTCTTCTCCCATGGTGCACCGTGGGCTCTGTGCGGTCCATTGCCGATTCCAGCCTCCTGATTGGCTGGAATCGGCACACGTGATGGGGCGGAGCTACGCGATGATGCGTAGAAGGGGGCGGAGCCAGAACGCCACTCGTGCCCGGACCGACCAGAAGGGAGAAGACCCGTCTACGCAAGCGCGTCTAATCGGGCGATTAGACGCTGAAATTAGACGGCACCATGGAGACGGGGACACCAGCGCAGGGAAGGTGAGTATATAACTTCTGTATGGCACATATTTCATGCACGATGTATATTACAAAGTGCATTAATATGGCCATGCAGAAGTGTTTAACTTAACTTGTCATCGCGGGACAACCCCTTTAAGCATGACTTTCAATATTACATTCATTTAAATAGTCAGGGGGTTACAAAGTTGGGCAAAATATCCAAAATTACATCTCAGGTATTACTTCTTACAGAGTAGAATAAAGTAAAATTCAAATTTTTATTCCTTTATCAGATAAAACCCTACTGAAACAAAATATAATTCTCCTGAAGAGACCTGAACCAAGAGTAACATTAAGGGAGAAACAAGTATCAAGACAGTAGGGAAAACACATAAAGCGAGGATCAAAGGGGAAGGGGGAGTTCGGCTATGCTTGTAGCTTGCCATAATGGTGCACCTGAGTTGAAAGGATACAAAAAACTCTTCTGTCGATTTAGCTCTGCAAATATATACCTCATATATTTATTGGGGGAGTAGGGGATATACTTGAATGTGAGCTAGAGACCCCTGGGAGGGTCACAGATCTAGCTGTTGGGTTCCATAGAAACATAGTGAATGAGTATTGGTACCAAGGTGCCCAGATTCTTTCATGTACCGCTTCACGGTCTGCAAGAATAGCCGCCAGTTTCTAATTACCCATAATCCATGACAGTTTTATTTTAACCAAATCAGCACTAACTGATGTTTTCCTCCAGGAGCGAGCGATTGCTATATGTGCAGCTAGGAAACAATAAGATATCCATTTATGAGTCTGTTTGGGAATGTTAGGAATAAGTTTGCCCAGTAAAGCTTCCCAGGATGATTTTTGTAACAAAATATTAGTAATGGAATATATAAGGGTGTATACCTGAATCCAGAACCTGCAGAGCCGAGGGCAATTCCACCAGATATGTAGGAAGGTTCCCTCCCCTCAGCATGCCCTAAAACATAGGCCTGATGTCCCTGGAAACATGCTGGAGATTCTTTTAGGAGCAAGATACCAATGCATAAGAAGTTTATAACCCGCTTCTGTTATTGAAACGTTAATAAAGAGTTCTGCAGTTGATTTTGCCATTTTATGCCTCCCAGAAATTGGCAGTTCCTCACCTACTTCCCCTTCCCATCTCCTCAGGTAGGGGAGTTTGTCCTTGGGTGTTATAAAGTTGGAGTATAATTTGGCAATTGTTCCAGGGCCCCTGGTATTTGTGTTACAAAGGCTTTCAAAGATACATAGTTAATAGGGATGAGCGAGTATACTCGCTAAGGCACTACTCGCTCGAGTAATGTGCCTTAGACGAGTATCTCCCAGCTCGTCTCGAAAGATTCGGGTGCCGCCGCGGGGCAGGGAGCTGCGGGGGAGAGCAGGGAGGAACAGATGGGAGATCTCTCTCTCCTCTCTCCCGCCCGCTCTCCCCTGCTCCCCGCCGCAACTCACCTGTCAGCTGCGGCGGTCCCCGAATCTTTAGGGACGAGCAGGGAGATACTTGGCTAACGCACATTACTCGAGCGAGTAGTGCCTTAGCGAGTATACTCGCTCATCCCTAATAGTTAAGCCAGATTTCGTCTATTTTCGGTACGAGTCAATACATTATATACTCTCTTTCTTCTATTCACAGATCAAAGTCAGCTCTTGCTTGGTTCCAGGTCTCTTTATGTTGTGCATTTGGGTGTTGCAAAAAGAGAGTATAGGCTTTGAGCAAATTCTCACTTGCTGCATTTTACTGCTGATTAGAGATGAGCGAACGTACTAGTCCGAGCTTGATACTCGTTCGAGTATTAGCATGTTCGAGATGCTCGTTACTCGTAACGAGTACCACGCGATGTTCGGGTTACTTTCACTTTCATCTCTGAGACGTTAGCGCGCTTTTCTGGCCAATTAGGGCTCATGTCCACGGGGAAAATAGGATTTAGGATCCGCAGCGGATCTCCCGCGCGCGGATCCGCACCCCATAGGGATGCATTGACCACCCGCGGGTACATAAATACCCGCGGATCGTCAATAAAAGTGATTTAAAAAAAAATGGAGCATGAAAAAATCTGGACCATGCTCCATTTTCATGCGGGTCTCCCGCGGGGACGGCTCCCGCGGGCTTCTATTGAAGCCTATGGAAGCCGTCCGGATCCGCGGGAGACCTAAAATAGGAATTTAAAGCATTTACTCACCCGCAGCGGACCGCGAAGCTCTTCTCTTCCTCACCGCCGCATCTCCCTTGCTTCGGCTCGGCGGATGTGCCCGGCGCATGCGCGCGGCACGTCGACGACGTGCCGGCGACGTGCCGCCGGCGTCAGGAATTCATCCGCCGGCCGAAAATGAAGATCCGACCGTGAGGAACAGCTGACCTTCGTCGCCCGCGCCGGATAGGTAAATTCTTTTAAATTGCTATTTTCGGCGCTCATGTCCGCGGGGCAGGAGGGACCCGCTGCAGATTCTCCATGGAGAATCTGCAGCGGATCTGATTTTCCCCGTGGACATGAGGCCTTAAAAGACAGGGAAGGCATTACAACTTCCCCCTGTGACGTTCAAGCCCTATACCACCCCCCTGCAGTGAGTGGCTGGCGAGATCAGGTGTCACCCGAGTATAAAAATCGGCCCCTCCCGCGGCTCGCCACAGATGCGTTCTCACTTAGCTGAGGGAAAGTGCTGCTGCTGGTGCTGCTGCTATAGGGAGAGTGTTAGGAGTTATTATAGGCTTCAAGAACCCCAACGGTCCTTCTTAGGGCCACATCTAACCATGTGCAGTACTGTGAAGGCTGCTTTTTGCAGTGTTGCACTTTTTTTTTTTTTGGTATATCGGCCGTGCAGAGCATTGCGCCCTGCAGTAATACTACAGGGACAGAAGTGCTTAGGCAGGGAGAGTGTTAGGAGTATTTTAGGCTTCAAGAACCCCAACGGTCCTTCTTAGGGCCACATCTAACCGTGTGCAGTACTGTGGAGGCTGCTTTTTGCAGTGTTGCACTTTTTTTTTTTTTTGGTATATCGGCCGTGCAGAGCATTGCGCCCTGCAGTAATACTCCAGGGACAGAAGTGGTGGTTAGGCAGGGACAGAAGACATATTAATTATTGATTGAATATAGGCAGTGGGCCTTTTCTAAAAAATATTGGGCAAAAAATCTATTTGGCCTGCCTGTCACTGTGCTCAGTGTTCTGGGTCTCTGCTGGGTGTAGTAGTTCTACAACAAAATCATACGCAGCCAGCTAAGTGTTACAGCAGGCTTGCGCCAAATTATTTCCTGGCTCTGTCTGGGCTCTGAAATCACCGCTGTGTAGCAGTTAACAGTGCAACACTCTGCAGTTCTGTGACATACCCTAGGGACAGAAGTGTGGAGGCAGGGACAGAAGACATATTAATTATTGATTGGATATAGGCAGTGCGCCTTTTCTAAAAAATATTGGGCAAAAAATCTATTTGGCCTGCCTGTCACTGTGCTCAGTGTTCGGGGTCTCTGCTGGGTGTAGTAGTTCTACAACAAAATCATATGCAGCCAGCTAAGTGTTACAGCAGGCTTGCGCCAAATTATTTCCTGGCGTTCCGTAAGCGAAGTCAGCCTCCAACCACAGGCCAATAAGCGGCACATTTAATTACAGCGTTCTGTTTCTGCACTACTGGTAATACAGCATGCTGAGGGGTAGGGGTAGGCCTAGAGGACGTGGATGCGGGCGAGGACGTGGAGGCCCAAGTCAGGGTATGGGCACAGGCCGAGCCAGTGCGGTGGCCAGGGGTAGAGGCAGGGCCAGACCGAATAATCCACCAACTGTTTCACAAAGCGCCCCCTCGCGCCATGCCACCCTGCAGAGGTCAAGGTGCTCTACGGTGTGGCAGTTTTTCACCGAGACGCCTGACGACCGACGAACAGTGGTGTGCAACCTTTGTCGCGCCAAGATCAGCTGCGGAGCACCACCACCAGCATGCGCAGGCATATGATGGCCAAGCACCCCACAAGGTGGGACGAAAGCCGTTCACCGCCTCCAGTTTGCACCACTGCCTCTCCCCCTGTGCCCCAACCTGCCACTGACATCCAACCCCCCTCTCAGGGCACAGGCACTACCGTCTCCTGGCCTGCACCCACACCCTCACCTCCGCTGTCCTCGGCCCCATCCAGCAATGTCTCAGCGCAGCGTCCAGACGTCGCTAGCGCCACTGTTTGAACGCGAGCGCAAGTACGCCACCACGCACCCGCACGCTCAAGCGTTAAACGTGCACATTGCCAAATTGATCAGCCTGGAGATGCTGCCGTATAGGCTTGTGGAAACGGAGGCTTTCAAAAGCACGATGGCGGCGGCGGCCCCGCGCTACTCGGTTCCCAGTCACCACTACTTTTCCCGATGTGCCATCCCAGGCCTGCACGACCACGTCTCCCGCAACATTGTACGCGCCCTCACCAACGCGGTTACTGCCAAGGTCGACTTAACAACCGACACGTGGACAAGCACAGGCGAGCAGGGCCACTATATCTCCCTGACGGCACATTGGGTGAATTTAGTGGAGGCTGGGACAGAGTCAGAGCCTGGGACCGCTCACGTCCTACCCACCCCCCGAATTGCGTGCCCCAGCTCGGTGGTGGTATCTGCGGCGGTGTATGCTTCCTCCACTAAACCACCCTCCTCCTCCTCCTACGCAACCTCTGTCTCGCAATCAAGATGTGTCAGCAGCAGCACGTCGCCAGCAGTCGGTGTCACACGGCGTGGCAGCACAGCGGTGGGCAAGCGTCAGCAGGCCGTGCTGAACTTACTCAGCTTAGGAGAGAAGAGTCAGACGGCCCACGAACTGCTGCAGGGTCTGACAGAGCAGACCGACCGCTGGCTTGCGCCGCTGAGCCTCCAACCGGGCATGGTCGTGTGTGACAACGGCCGTAACCTGGTGGCGGCTCTGCAGCTCGGCAGACTCACGCACGTGTCATGCCTGCCCCATGTCTTTAATTTGGTGGTTCAGCGCTTTCTGAAAAGCTACCCACGCTTGTCATACCTGCTCGGAAAGGTGCGCCGGCTCTGCGCACATTTCCGCAAGTCCCACACGCACGCTGCCACCCTGCGGACACTGCAACATCGGTTTCATCTGCCACTGCACCGATTGCTGTGCGACGTGCCCACACAGTGGAACTCTACGCTCCACATGTTGGCCATGCTCTATGAGCAGCGTAGAGCTATTGTGGAATACCAACTCCAACATGGGCAGCGTAGTGGGAGTCAGCCTCCTCAATTATTTACAGAAGAGTGGGCCTGGTTGGCAGACATCTGCCAGGTCCTTGAAAACTTTGAGGAGTCTACCCAGATGGTGAGCGGGGATGCTGTAATCATTAGCGTCACCATTCCTCTGCTATGCCTCTTGAGAAGTTCCCTGCAAAGCATAAAGGCAGACGCTTTGCGCTTGGAAACGGAGGCGGGGGAAGACAGTATGTCGCTGGATAGTCAGAGCACCCTCATGTCTATATCTCAGCGCGTTGAGGAGGAGGGGGAGGAGCATGAGGAGGAGGGGGAAGAGAGAGCTTGGACCACTGCTGAGGGGACAGATGCTGCTTGCCTGTCATCCTTTCAGCGTGTATGGCCAGAGGAGGAGGAGGAGGAGGGGGAGGAGCAGGAGGAGGAGGGGGAAGAGACAGCTTGGCCCACTGCTGAGGGTACAGATGCAGCTTGCCTGTCATCCTTTCAGCGTGTATGGCCTGAGGAGGAGGAGGAGGAGGAGGATCCTGAAAGTGATCTTCCGAGTGAGGACAGCCATGTGTTGCGTACAGGTACCCTGGCACACATGGCTGACTTCATGTTAGGATGCCTTTCTCGTGACCCTCGCGTAACACGCATTCTGGCCACTACGGATTACTGGGTGTACACACTGCTCGACCCACGGTATAAGGAGAGCCTTTCCACTCTCATTCCCGAAGAGGAAAGGGGTTCGGGAATGATGCTATACCACAGGGCGCTGGTGGACAAACTGATGGTAAACTTCCCATCCGACAGCGCTAGTGGCCGAAGGCGCATTTCCGCGGCCCAGGTAGCAGGGGAGGCGCAGAGATCAGGCAGCATGTACAGCGCAGGCAGGGGAACACTCTCTAAGGCCTTTGACAGCTTTATGGCTCCCCAGCAAGACTGTGTCACCGGTCCCCAGTGAAGGCTGAGTTGGCGGGAGCACTGTAAAAGGATGGTGAGGGAGTACGTAGCCGATCGCACGACCATCCTCGGTGACGCATCTGCCCCCTACAACTACTGGGTGTCGAAGCTGGACACGTGGCCTGAACTCGTGCTGTATGCCCTGGAGGTGCTTGCTTGTCCTGCGGCTAGCGTCTTGTCAGAGAGGGTGTTTAGTGCAGCTGGGGGAATCATCACGGATAAGAGTACCCGCCTGTCAACCGACAGTGCCGACAGGCTTACACTCATAAAGATGAACAAAGCCTGGATTTCCCCAGACTTTTCTTCTCCACCAGCGGACAGTAGCGATACCTAAACAATACGTAGGCTGCACCCGGGGATGGAAGCATCGTTCTGTATCACCATCAAAAACGGGGACCTTTTTGCTTCATCTATCTGTGTATAATATTCCTCCTCCTCCTCCTGCTCCTCCTCCTGAAACCTCACATAATCACGCCGAACGGGCAATTTTTCTTAGGCCCACAAGGCTCAGTCATATAATTTTTTATAAACAATTTTTATACGTTTCAATGCTCATTAAAGCGTTGAAACTTTCACCTCAACCAATTTTTATTTTTACTGGGCTGCCTCCAGGCCTAGTTACCAATTAAGCCACATTAACCAAAGCGATTAATGGGTTTCACCTGCCCTCTTGGTTGGGCATGGGCAATTTTTCTGAGGTACATTAGTACTGTTGGTACACCAATTTTTGGGGGCCCTCGCCTACAGTGTAATCAAATTAATTTTTTGCCCACCTGCATTACAGCTCACGTAACATCCGCTGTGTTGGGCACTGCAATGGGATATATTTATGTACCGCCGGTGGGTTCCAGGGAGCCACCCATGCTGTGGGTCCACAGGGAGTTGTAACTACATGTGTCCACTTCTAAAGAACCACAGTCTGACTGGGGCATGCAGTGTGGGCCGAAGCCCACCTGCATTAAACATGAATTTATTACCTCAGCTGTGATGGGCACTGCAATGGGATATATTTATGTACCGCCGGTGGCTTCCTGGCACCCACCCATGCTGTGGGTCCACAGGGAGTTGTAACTACATGTGTCCACTTCTAAAGAACCCCGGTCTGACTGGGGCATGCAGTGTGGGCCGAAGCCCACCTGCATTAAACATGACATTCTTACATCAGCTGTGATGGGCAATGCAATGGGATATATTAATGTACCGCCGGTGGCTTCCTGGCACCCACCCATGCTGTGGGTCCACAGGGAGTTGTAAATGCATCTGTCCACTTCTAAAGAACCCCGGTCTGACTGGGGCATGCAGTGTGGGCCGAAGACCACCTGCATTAAACATGACATTCTTACCTCAGCTGTGATGGGCAATGCAATGGGATATATTAATCTACAGCCGGTGGGTTCCAGGGAGCCACCCATGCTTTGGGTGCACACGGAATTCCCATTGCGGAGTTGTACCTGCCTGTGACTATTTATAAAAAACCACGGTCTGACTGGTGCATGCAGACACCTTGACAGAATGAATAGTGTGTGACACATAGGTTCCCCATTGCTATGCCCACGTCTGCAGCTCCAGATGGAGGTGGCACAGGATTGCATTTCTCATTGCTTCTGTACAGCATTGTGGACTATCGCCCAGCCCCTTTTAAAGAGGGTCGCTGCCTAGCCGTGCCAACCCTCTGCAGTGTGTGCCTGCTTTTCCTCTGGCAGACGCACTTATAAATAGACATGAGGGTGGCGTGGCATGAGGGCAGCTGAAGGCTGGGCAGGGATAGTTTGGTGTGCGCTGTGGACACTGGGTCGTGGGGGGGGGGGGGGTTGGGCAACATGTAACACAGGAGAAGTGGCAGCGGAGTGTCATGCAGGCAGTGATTGTGCTTTATTGGAGGTAGTGTGGTGCTTAGCTAAGGTATGCATTGCTAATGAGGGCTTTTCAGATGTAAAAGTTGTTGGGGGGGGGGGGCCCACTCTTGCCGCTATTGTGGCTTAATAGTGGGACCTGGGAACTTGAGATGCAGCCCAACATGTAGCCCCTCGCCTGCCCTATCCGTTGCTGTGTCGTTCCCATCACTTTCTTGAATTGCCCAGATTTTCACAAACGAAAACCTTAGCGAGCATCGGCGATATACAAAAATGCTCGGGTCGCCCATTGACTTCAATGGGGTTCGTTACTCGAAACGAACCCTCGAGCATCGCGAAAAGTTCGTCTCGAGTAACGAGCACCCGAGCATTTTGGTGCTCGCTCATCTCTACTGCTGATGTATACGTTTGCACAAACCAGACATATAGCTCAGTAACCTTCCCCTTAGTATGATCTTCGCTGTCTCCCAATACAGTATTGCATCATCTCTATGTTTCTTATGGTCAAAATCAAACTCGAACCACCAGTACTCGAGCAAATCAACAAAGTTCTCATCTCTGACCAGGAAGGAGGGAAAGCGCCACGAGAAGTCACTACCTCTAGGGTATCTATCTCATAAATCTAGTGACACTGGAGCATGATCCAAAATGACCGTGTCTAGAATTTCAATTGATTTTATTTTCTGAACCATCTACCTTTGTGTCAGCATGTAGTCTATAAATGACCAGCTTTGATGAGCATTAGAATAAAAAGTTACTTCCCTCATGTCTGGGTGGTGTAATTACCATACATCTAGGAGCCCAGTTGACTCTGTAAAAAAGCCAAGGCTTTTGTCCCAATGACTTGCGTCCTTCTCAGGGTTTTTGCAGTCTTCCCGAGAACACATCACTTTGTTCATGTTTCCCCCTATAATTTTTTACTGAACTGGGTCACTAAGGATTAATTGTTCGATTTGGGTGAAAAATGATTTATTTTCCGCATTTGAAACATACAAATTATATAAGCAATATCTGCTATCTTCATGATCAAATACCATGTGTGATCAGCGTCCCTCCTGGTCATGATGTTCAGTAGTAATCAAGTTTCAACTGAATGTCCTACTAATGAGAATTATCACTCCCGCCTTGCCCTTCCTTGCTGGAGAGCCTATCACCTCTCCCACCCAAAACTTTTTCATTCTGTAAAAATTAGACTCTACTAGATGTGTCTCTTATAGCATTACAATATCTGGCTTAAACCTCTTGAGATGGTGCATTATCTTAGTTCGCTTGTTCGGGGATTGCAACCCCTTCACATTCCATGTCATGACATACATTTTTAGCAGAGTTATTAAATGATTATGCTAAAACTAACCAAATGTGAATAAAGTGTCAGTCCACTTCTGCTGTCTTTTTCCAAACATGGAGTTTCTTAGAAGCAAAATTGAGCCAAGTCCCTCCTAATTTCTGAGGAAAAGAGAAGATGGAGGGTAGATAGGCGAAGATCAAAGGAAAATAGGGGAGGTCCAATGAATGTTTGGTTTATAACTCGATCAAATTGTCAGGAATCAACTTATTCTCAATCCGAACACAGAGTCTCTCGCGATTCTTGGTCTCACCAAAGTTGTACCTGATATATGGTTTAGAGAAGGGTAATACTACCACTAGAAATGAGCGAGTACCAAAATGCTCGGGTGCTCGTTACTCGAGAAGAACTTTTCGCGATGCTCGAGGGTTCGTTTCGAGTAACAAACCCCATTGAAGTCAATGGGCGACCCGAGCATTTTTGTATATCGCCGATGCTCGCTAAGGTTTTCATTTGTGAAAATCTGGGAAATTCAAGAAAGTGATGGGAACGACACAGAAATGGATAGGGCAGGCGAGGGGCTACATGTTGGGCTGCATTTCAAGTTCACAGGTCCCACTATTAAGCCACAATAGCGGCAAGAGTGCCCCCCCCCCAACAATTTTTACTTCTGAAAAACCCTCATTAGCAATGCATACCTTAGCTAAGCACCAAACTATCTCCAACAAAGCACAATCACTGCCTGCATGACACTCCGCTGCCACTTCTCCTGAGTTACATGCTGCCCAACCCCTCCCGCACGACCCAGTGTCCACAGCGCACACCAAAGTGTCCCTGCGCAGCTTTCAACTGCACTCATGCCACACGCTGGCCTCATAGCCACACCACCCTCATGTCTATTTATAAGTGCGTCTGCCATGAGGAGGAACCGCAGGCACACACTGCAGAGGGTTGGCACGGCCAGGCAGCGACCCTCTTTAAAAGGGGCGGGGCGATAGCCCACAATGCTGTACAGAAGCAATGAGAAATCCAATCCTGTGCCACCTCCATCAGGAGCTGCACACGTGGGCATAGCAATGGGGAACCCATGTGCCACACACTATTCATTCTGTCAAGGTGTCTGCATGCCCCAGTCAGACCGGGTTTTTTTTAAAATAGTCACAGGCAGGTACAACTCTGCAATGGGAATACCGTGTGCACCCACAGCATGGGTGGCTCCCTGGAACCCACCGGCTGTACATAAATGTATCCCATTGCAGTGCCCTGGACAGCAGAGCTAACGTCAGATTAAATGCAGGTGGGCTTCGGCCCACACTGCATGCCCCAGTCACACTGGGGTTTTTTATAAGTAGACACAGGCAGGTACAACTCCCTATTGTGAAGTCCCTGTGGACCCACAGCATGGGTGACTCCCTGGAACCCACCGGCGGTACATAAATAAATCCCATTGCAGTGCCCAGCACAGCTGAGGTAACGTCAGGTTTAATGCAGGTGGGCTTCGGCCCACACTGCATGCCCCAGTCAGACTGGGGTTCTTTAGAAGTGGACACATGCAGTTACAACTCCGTGTGGACCGACAGCATGGGTGGGTCCCAGGAAGCCACCGGCGGTACATAAATATATCCCATTGCATTGCCCATCACAGCTGAGGTAACGTCCGATTAAATGCAGGTGGTCTTCGGCCCACACTGCATGCCCCAGTCTGACCGGGGTTTTAATACATAGACACTGGCAGGTACAAATCCCTAATGTGAAGTCCCTGTGGACCCACAGCATGGGTGGCTCCCTGGAACCCATCGGCGGTACATAAATGTATCCCATTGCAGTGCCCTGCTCAGCAGAGCTAACGTCACATACAATGCAGGTGTGCTTCGGCCCACAGTGCATGCCCCAGTCAGAGTGGTAATATGTACCTTAACAGTAACCGCGTTGGTGGGAATGTGGTGGCGACTGCGGACCTAGTAGCGCGATTTTATTTAGTTGGTTTTCGGAATGTGGCCAGGATTAAGTGGGCCGTGGCGGGGGGATGGTGGTGGGGCTCTCGTTGTGTCGGTAAAGGTGAAATTCTTGGACTGCCACCAGACGGACCAATGCAAAGGTATTTGCCAAGAATGTTTTCATTGTTGGAGGAGGAGGGGGATGTTTTTGAGGCACTACGTGTCCTCTCCACGTGTCCGTGTTTATATGCATCTTAACAGTAACCGAGTTGGTGGGAAATGGCCTCGCCACCATCATGTCTTTGGGAAGTCTCCGTTTCCACACCCCAGTGACATAGCATTAGCAGCGGTATAGGTAGAGCCCAGAATTAGTAACCTTTCAGCGGTAGCATTAGAGACAGGCCCCAGTAACATATCACTAGCAGCATTATAGGGGGAGCACAGTATTAGTTCCATTTCAGTAGTAGTAGCAGTCCAGACAGGCCCCAGTAACAATTCCGAAGCAGCAGTATAGGGGGAGTACAGTATTAGTTCCATTTCAGTAGTAGTAGCAGTCAAGACAGGCCACAGTAGCATTCCCGTTGCAGCAGTTTAGGGAGATAACAGTCTCTTTCACATTTCAGTAGTTGCAGTATAGACAAGGCCCCAGTTACATTTATGTAGCAAAAGTGTAGGCCAACCCAACACACCTTGCTGTACCATGAGTGCAGGCGAAGCCCATAAAAATTACTAGGATTACACTGTAGGCGAGGGCACAAAAAAATTGGTGTACCAACAGTACTAATGTACCTCAGAAAAATTGCCCATGCCCAACCAAGAGGGCAGGTGAAACCCATTAATCGCTTTGGTTAATGTGGCTTAATTTGTAACTAGGCCTGGAGGCAGCCCAGTTAAAATAAAAATTGGTTCAGGTGCAAATTTCAACGCTTTAATGAGCATTAAAACGTATAAAAATTGTTTACAAAAATTATATGACTGAGCCTTGTGGGCCTAAGAAAAATTGCCCGTTCGGCGTGATTATGTGAGGTTTCAGGAGGAGGAGCAGGAGGAGGAGGATGAATATAATACACAGATTGATGAAGCTAAAAGGTCCCCGTTTTTGATGGTGATAGAGAACGATGCTTCCATCCGCGGGTGCAGCCTACGTATTGTTTAGGTACCACTGCTGTCCGCTGGTGGAGAAGAGAAGTCTGGGGAAATCCAGGCTTTGTTCATCTTTATGAGTGTAAGCCTGTCGGCACTGTCGATTGACAGGCGGGTATGCTTATCCGTGATGATTCTCCCAGCCGCACTAAACACCCTCTCTGACAAGACGCTAGCCGCAGGACAAGCAAGCACCTCCAGGGCATACAGCGTGAGTTCAGGCCATGTGTCCAGCTTCGACACCCAGTAGTTGTAGGGGGCAGAGGCGTCACGGAGGACGGTCGTGCGATCGGCTACGTACTCCCTCACCATCCTTTTACAGTGCTTCCGCCGACTCAGCCTTGACTGGGGAGCGGTGACACAGTCTTGCTGGGGAGCCATAAAGCTTGCAAAGGCCTTGGAGAGTGTTCCCTGCCTGTGCTGTACATGCTGCCTAATCTCCGCGCCTCCCCTGCTACCTGGCCCTCGGAACTGCGCCTTCTGCCACTAGCGCTGTCGGATGGGAATTTTACCATCAGTTTGTCCGCCAGGGTCCTGTGGTATAGCATCACTCTCGAACCCCTTTCCTCTTCGGGTATGAGAGTGGAAAGGTTCTCCTTATACCGTGGGTCGAGCAGTGTGTACACCCAGTAATCCGTAGTGGCCAGAATGCGTGTAACGCGAGTGTCACGAGAAAGGCATCCTAACATGAAGTCAGCCATGTGTGCCAGGGTACCTGTACACAACACATGGCTGTCCTCACTCGGAAGATCACTTTCAGGATCCTCCTGCTCCTCCTCAGGCCATACACGCTGAAAGGATGACAGGCAAGCAGCATGGGTACTCTCAGCAGTCGGCCAAGCTGTCTCTTACCCCTCCTCCTCATGCTCCTCCCCCTCCTCCCCCTCAACGCGCTGAGATATAGATATGAGGGTGCTCTGACTATCCAGTGACATACTGTCTTCCCCCGCCTCCGGGGGAGGCGAGACAGAGGTTGCGTAGGAGGAGGAGGAGAAGGAGGGTGGTTTAGTGGAGGAAGCATACACCGCCGCAGATACCACCACCGAGGTGGGGCCCGCAATTCTGGGGGTAGGTAGGACGTGAGCAGTCCCAGGCTCTGACTCGGTCCCAGCCTCCACTAAATTCACCCAATGTGCCGTCAGGGAGATATAGTGGCCCTGCCCGCCTGTGCTTGTCCACGTGTCCGTTGTTAAGTGGACCTTGGCAGTAACCGCGTTGGTGAGGGCGCGTACAATGTTGCGGGAGACGTGGTAGTGCGGGGCTGGGACGGCACATCGGGAAAAGTAGTGGCGACTGGGAACCGAGTAGCGCGGGGCCGCCGCCGCCTTCATGTTTTTGAAAGCCTCCGTTTCCACAAGCCTATACGGCAGCATCTCCAGGCTGATCAATTTGGCTATGTGCACGTTTAACGCTTGAGCGTGCAGGTGCGTGGCAGCGTACTTGCGCTTGCGCTCAAACAGTTGCGCTAGCGACGGCTGGACGCTGCGCTGAGAGACATTGCTGGATGGGGCCGAGGACAGCGGATGTGAGGGTGTGGGTGCAGGCCGGGAGACGGTCGTGCCTGTGTCCTGAGAGGGGGGTTGGATCTCAGTGGCAGGTTGGGGCACAGGGGGAGAGGCAGTGGTGCAAACCGGAGGCGGTGAACGGCCTTCGTCCCACCTTGTGGGGTGCTTGGCCATCATATGTCTGCGCATGCTGGTGGTAGTGGCTCCACGGCTGATCTTGCAGCAGCAGTGGATGGCGTAGAAGTCTGGGTGGTCGATAGATTGCTGGATGCACCTTCTGCCATCCACGACAGGACCTGCTCACACTGCTCATTTTCTAATAAAGGTCTACCGCGTGGACCCATTAATTGTGAGATGAATCTGGGGACACCAGAAACGTGCCTCTCTCCTAATCCCGCAGCAGTCAGCTGCGATACACCTGGATCAGGAGCTCGGTCTGTGCCCACACCCTGACTTGGGCCTCCACGTCCTCTAGGCCTACCCCTACCCCTCAGCATGGTGTATTACGAGTAGAGCAGAAACAGAACGCTGTAATTAAATGTGCCGCTTATTGGCCTGTGGTTGGAGGCTGACTTCGCTTACGGAACGCACAGCAGAGCCAGGAAACAATTTTGCGCACGCCTGTAGTGAGACGTAGGTGCGTATGACTGAGCTAGTGGAATTCACAGCGCAGAAGCAGTCAAGTGGCCAAAGGGTAGTGGTACGCCTTAAGTATTTTGCTTCAATTTTTTTAAATGGTGAGCTGAAACACCAGACAGATACTGTATGCAGCGTATATTATGTATACTGTTTTCCTCTGGCGCTATGACGGCGGTGATGTGACGGAGACAGCAGAGCCAGGAAACAATTTTGCGCAAGCCTGCTGTAACGCTTAGCTGCTAATTAATTAGGACTACTACCCCGGTCACAGGCAGCCCAAATATAGTATTTTTCCCAAATTTCTTTGAAAAAGCCCACTGCCTATATAGACAGTATATCTCTTTCACCTTTCCCACTGTCCCTGCCTCACCAGTACTGCCCCTATACTCTGTACAATGACTGCAGACTGAGGACGCAATGGTCTGCACGCCCAATATAAAAAAAAAAATTATTGTGCAACACTGCTAAAAGCAGCCTCAACAGTACTGCACACGGTCAGATGTGGCCCTAAGAAGGACCGTTGAGGTTCTTGAAGCCTAAAATCACTCCTAACGCTCTCCCTATAGCAGCTCCAGCATCAGCAGCACTTTCCCTGATCTCTGTCAGAATACATCTGTGGCGAGCCGCGGGAGGGGCCGATTTATATACTCGGGTGACACCTGATCTCGCCAGCCACTCACTGCAGGGGGGTGGTATAGGGCTTGAACATCACAGGAGGAAGTTGTAATGCCTTCCATGTCTTTCTATTGTCCAGAAAAGCGCGCAAATGTCTCAGAGATGAAAGTGAAAGTAACTCGAACATCGCGTGGTGCTCGTCTCGAGTAACGAGCATCTCGAACACCCTAATACTCGAACGAGTATCAAGCTCGGACGAGTACGCTCGCTCATCTCTAACTACCACACCTCCTTCTCCAAATCTTGACTTAACCCTGTTGTGTTTTGCAGTGTCACCACGTTAGGTTTGGGACTGCGCCTTTTTCTGCCATGTAGGAGCCTTCACTTTCAGGCTGGATTGTACCCACTCCCTTTACTATAACATATCACAGGAGAAGAAAAAAGAAAGGAAAAGAACATATGAAAGTGCAACATATAACAGAAAGAACTGCTTCCGAGCTGACAGTTATCCCCATTAGCCCTTTAAAACTAATCCTCTAAGACTCTAGCTGTTCTGTGTAACAATAATAGAAGTAGAAGTGATTTGAGGGTTTTCACTCCTCTAACTCGCCTTCTTCCAGTATTTTCAGAGTCCATGAATCAAAGTGATATTTTTATCATGTAGTTGTGCTGATTAACCACGCTTGCTGCAGTGTCACACATTTAGTAATTCTACTCACTAGTATCAAATGATCTCTTGTACTCGTAGGCTGAAGAAGACATTACTACTTTATCTGTTTCCTGGTTACTGTGGGGGCTCTGCTGTCGTATGTCCTCTCTGCCTTTGCCTCTCTGATGTGTCAAGCCTGGATGGAGAGAATTGGTGTGCAACTCTTTGTGGAGCCTGCAGTAGCGTTGTCTCCGCAGCTTCTGGGGTCGAGAAAACCCTAAAAGTGCCATCTGCATTAAACACTTTAAGCACTGCTAGATACTAGAGATGGAACCTGTTTTTTTTCTTGTACAGTGATGTACAGATGGTGCTGAACGCTCTTCTGCGTTCCACTACCTCTGCAGAGTACTCCACGAACAATAGAATTTTGCTATTGTTTATGCGTAGGGACTTCTATTTCTAGCTCAAAAAGCACACAGGAGTGCAATTTTATCATTAAAGTCTAATAGGCATATGATAAATTGACATGGGCGCACTTGCTGTGTGTTTCCCTTGGGGGAGGCCCTCTGTTCTGCCAGCTTTGGGCCTATATGATGGACCTATTTCATCCTACAATAGTAGTCCAGTCCAAGAGCATCTGGTAGCTCTTTCTTGCATATGTTATAAACAGTTCCTGTTGCTTTATATTTTCTGATAATCCCAATATTCTCAAATTGTTACTTCATGAATGATTTTCCAGGTTGTCTATTTTATCTGTCATGTGTTGGATAGTGAGCGACTATTCTCTCATTTCCAATTCCCCCCCATTCTCCATGTTGTGTAGCTGCTGCACGGACTGCTCCAGCGCATCCACTCTCAGCAAAGTAGATGCAATTTCCTCATGAAGGTGTGCTAAAGAGGACTGCAGGGCATGTTACAGTGTATTTTGTATGCCTGGAGCAATCTGCTGTGCCACTTCTTTTGCTAGCTACTTAAAGTTAAAAGTATGTCTGCTCACCTCAGCTGCAGGGGTTAATTTTAAGTTCTGCTGCTCGCTCTTTGTCTCACCTCTGCTCACTAGCGTGTTGACCGGCTTCTGAGTATGCGCCATCTTGTCAAAGCTGTGTAATTCCCCCTTAGTAGCATTACTCTGTATTATTGCCCCCACATGGCCCAACTCTACAATAATGCCTCATGTATGCCCATCTACTGTAATAATGTCCATATATCCTAAAACTTTTATAACCCACACTTAATACACTATAATTGTCCCATATGATGTAGAACAAAAAAAAATACTATACCCACTTCATATTTCCCTCTCCCCACTGCTTCAGTCAGTACCACTCTGCTCCCGCCTCACTTCCAGGTGACACTATCACTTGATGGCTGCAGTCAATCCAAACCTCAATCATCTGAAAATAAGCACGTGACCAGGTGCCAGGAATCAAGAAAAGACCAGAAGGGGAAACAAGAGGTGAGAAGAGTACAGGCTATGTGTTTATTTTACTTGCTTGCCTCTTTAAAAGCAAGGGAGTACGGGACTGTACCAACCAGCTCAGGTCTTCCTAAAATGCCACAAGCCCTGTGCCTTGGAACACCTGGGGAACCCCTTGGGAATGGGGTCCCTGAACAATTGCCCAGTTTGCACCCCTAATGCCAACCCTACTCCTCTATTATGTTCCCACTATTGTCTTTTAGAGAGGCAATTTTATCATTTTTCTTTTATGTAATTTAAATATTTCCAACTTTTTGGGGGATTGCTTTTAGTGATCTGCTTTTCTGTTAGTGATCAGCTTTTCTGTGGCTAAAATTTATCCAAGTCGCCCATGTAGCGTAGTGGCTGGCAAATTTAGTGTTGTCTCTAGCTCTCAGTTCTTCCATGTATCTAATGTCGTCCATGGCCTTTACCCACATTAAACGTGTAGGAGTCGTCGTAGTGTTCCACAACTGTGGTGTCACCTGTCTCGCTGCTAGGAGAAAGAACCTAAGTAGCCCCTTCTTGATCGAGGCTATAGGGCCTGGAATGGCTAAGAGGAGGGCAATCTCTGGGGAAAAAGAGACCTCCACAGTGGTAAGGGTGTTATATAGTGTGTTTACCTTGTCCCACAGAGGGGACACCAGAGGGCAGGACCACTAGATGTGTAACATCGATCCTAGACTATTTAGGCACCTCCAGCGGGTGCTACTAACATTTGGGTACATCTTGGCTAAGAGCGCCGGAGTGCGATACCACCTAGATAGGATTTTGTAGTTCAGTTCATGGTGTCTGCCTGATATGAAAATCTTATGAGTCATGATAGGAGATCTGGACCAGTCGCTTTCTTCAAGGTGCTGGTTCAGCTCCCTCTCCTAACTTCTCTTAAAACTCACCCCACCGTCTAGCGCATCCCCGGCCACCAATATGCCATAGACCACGGAAATCTCCCCTTTCCTTTCAAGGAACGTAACGCACATCTCCTCAAATAGGGGGGACTGTCGCGTGACCTCCGAGACCTGATCTTGTGAGTGGATAAAGTGGCTTAACTGTAAATATAGGAACCACACACTGGCCAATGGCCCCCCTCTCCCTACAGTGTTTACAGTGCTTTAATTTCACCCGTTGTAGTGACGTCCCTAATTCTGGGGACGGGGATCCCTATCCTGTCCAGGAGGGGCAAGGCCTTGCGTAACCAGCGGGAAATCAAGGTTACCCACCAGAGGTGTCCAGGGGCCGGGCACCAAGATTGAGCCTGCTTTTACTGCAAAGCCATCCCATTGCTTCAAGATAGTCTCCAGAAACAGAGAAACCACAATCCTTCGACGTCCGAGGCACCCTCTTAGCCAAAACACGCCTTGCGCTTTAAAAGGGTCTGAGTCCTTCTCAAGTTCCACCCATTGTTTCAATGATCTCCTGAGCATTAAGTCCAGTATGCACTTACTCAATGCCGCTATATGATATTTAGCAAGGTCCGGGAGCCCCACCCCTCCCATCTCTTTTTTTTGGGTTAAGATTTTGTAGCTCAGCCTGGGTCTTGTTCCATTCCATACAAATTACACTACGGCTCTTCTAAGGCGTGTGAAAAAGCTTTTTGGTGCCTGGATCGGTATGGTCTGGAACAGGTAGAGAAACCTGGGGAGGGCGTTCATTTTTATTGCGTTAATCCTGCAAAACCACGACAAGGTCAGGAATCGCCACTTTTCCAGGTCCCTCTCCAGCGAGGAACACAGGGGCCCCTGATTAAGATTGAACAAGTCATCCAACTTGGCAGAAATATGGATACCCAGATATTTGATATGGTCCTCTTTCCATTTCAAAGGGAATCGAGATTTTAGGTGGGTGACTTCTGAGGCGGGGAGGGTTATATTTAGGATTTCTGATTTGTTTATGTTTATTTTAAAGTTGCTAAATTGGCTATATCTTTTGAATTCCTGTAATATGGCTGGGAGACTAGTTTGGGAGCTAGTCAGGTAGGTCATCCACGAACAATACTAGCTTGTGCTCTGAGTGTGGAGTTTAAAATGTTTGAAATGTTTTTTTTTTGCTTTGGTCTTATTATATTCAGTGCTTCCCTATACAGCCATATTGGCTTCCTTTTATTCGTTAACATTTCATAATCAGGTGTAAATTTAGTATATCATTCACGTGATATATCATTTATCTTCAGTATGCCTATAAAGCAGTAAATGATCACAGTCTACAAGGCTAAGCTCTTCACCTGGTCGATTGACTTTCGCTTTTTTAGTTTCTTTCCAGCTCCTCTTTGTACTCTTCTATTAAATGTTATTTCAAAGCTTACAGTGCTATAGTCATTGCTGCTCACGTACTCCCAAACCTGCAAATTTGATATTGTATCTAGACTGTTTGACAAGAACAGGTCCAACATATTATTTCCTCTGGTTGGTTCATCAACTAGTTGAGAAAAATAATGGTCTTGAATGAGTAAAAACTTACAGCTTTTGGCACAACTAGTGGTCTCTATGTCCCTATTATTGTCTAGATAATTTAAATTCCCCTATAATAAGGACCCCATTATTTTGTGCAGCCTTTTGCATTTGTTGCAGCATGTCTGTTAAGATATATTCGGTGGCTTATAGCAAGCTCACATTGGTATTTTACCATTACTCCTTGCTTTATGCATATTTACAAAATAAAGACTCTAAGCAGTCACAGTTGTATCCAGCCCATGTAGGTTTAATATCTGCAATTGACCTTGCTCTGTCAATGGTACCACTCAGATAACCACTCTTCCTAAACCTAGAAACAATGCACTGGAATTCAAATTCATAATCGATGGTATGAGAACAAGCTCCCTTAAGGCCCATTTACCCGTAACGATTATGGCGCAAAATTTGTTCAAACGTCCGAAAATGAGCAATAATTGTTACATGTAAATGCGGGCATTTTGAACCTTTCATTTGAACGATGATTTTAAAGTGAACTTACAAAACCATTGTTCAGCTACCGACAGGTAAAGTAAACATGGGAGTCAGCAGATAACTTTGTAATCTGTCAGCAGCCGCAACCAGAACAATGCAGCTGTCTGCATAGCTGACTGTGTGATTAATCACATGCTGAGCTCTGCAAACAGCTCCTGGAGGCCCTTTTACATGCAAATGAAGCATATATAGTGTTAATGGCCATTAACACTTTATGCAAATAGATCACATAATCTTTCAATCTTTCAGTCATTTAAAAGATTATTTTTGCGTGTAAATGGGCCTTTAACCCTCATAAATTCCCCCAAAGGGAAATTAGCAATAGTGGGAGGGAAGGCAATTTAGGGAGAAGAGCAATGTATTACCAGAAATCAGTTTTCCAAACATAAAAAAAAAATCTTATTCCTAACTCGAACACCAGATAAGCAAAGATCCAAAAAGAAAGTTGTACTATTACCATATTGGGTAGGGAGGTAAATAAATGACGCTCCTCCTACCAAGCAATATAAAGATTGGCTAATGGAAAAAAAGAAGAGCCACAGGGGTTCCACAGACTTGTAAAGAAAAATTATTATTAACCCCTAACTGACCACCCCATAAACTATTTACATCCTGCTTTGCTGGGCTTTAATCCCCAGGGCCGTAAAAACATGATTCCTCCGGGGATTAAAGACCTGCAGGCTGTGGACATGACAGCTCCATGCTGTCAGTTACTGGAGGTAGCCAGTGATCGCTGTTATCCAATAGATAACGGCAATCACGAAAAAGTGAAAAAAAGTTTTAAAAAGTCAAACTTTCAGCTCACCTCATGGATCAGTTCCATGAGGGCAGCTGAAAATACTTACCTCTATCCTCCGCGATGTTCCATAACAATCTCATCCTGCCACCAGTTTCTGCGCATGCACTATTGTGGCGCGCATGCACAGAAGGCCCGAGAGCCCGGCAAATTTAAAATCTCCCTGCACCCGGCTGTCAAAGAAAGTGGAGTGCAGGGAGATTTCACCGGGGACCACTGTATGTGGTTCCTGGTCATGTGATCCCCGTTATCCATTGGATAACGGTGATTATGTAAAGTTAAAAAGTGTAAAAAAATATTAAAAAGTAAAATTTTCATCTCCCCTTACGTTGAGCAGTCCCCAATCACATGATAAAAAGGTCACAAACTACCTTAGGCCGGTCTTACACAACCAGATAGAAATTACGGATTCTGCGTACGTTTGATCCGTGGTAATATGCGGATCAATCGAATGCATTGGATTACACAATTCCATTCATATTAGTGGGTCGGAATTACGTAATCCAATCACACAAAACAGAACGCAGCATTTTCTATTTCACAGTGGATATCCGCAACATAGAGCCCATTGTGCTGTGTGGTCGCAGATATACCCGAGTCATCGCTAAGTGACAAACAAAAAAAGTGCACTGTGCATGACTGCCTGTATGAGTACGCAGTTATGCGCAGTACATACGCAGATGTACACAGGGCCATGGCCGGGCTTACAGCTGGGATATGCTGTGGGACTTAGCAAGCGGATTCCACATACAGCTGTGTGAACCTGGAATTATTCAGATCGTTACCTGTAATAAGTAATTTACAAGAATTCCTCAAGAATGCTCACCTGCCTGCAATTCCAGGAGCAGCTTGTTGAACGCCTTCTATTTGAGATCACCGCACCTCATCAACCTTACGAAGCCTCACATAGCTACATTATTTACATCCCATTCCTGCCACTGAGGTCAAGAAATACCCCCAAAAAAGCATGGCCTCCATGTACCCATCCCAACAAGGCCTCTATAATTCCACTGTCTTCGGACATACCACACAGTTTACATTATTACTTTTATCTAAGATTTAGGGAATACCAAAAAATGAAGATGGAGAGGGGAATTGGAGGAGGTGGAGTCTAGATCACGTGAGTTATTTATTCCCCTCTACTCTTCCTTAGTCAGACCTCATCTGGAATACTGTGTCCAGTTCTGGGCACCCCTCTTTAAAAAAAGACATAGACGAACTGGAGCAGGTTCAGAGAAGAGTTACCAAGATGGTGAGCGGTCTGCAAATCGTTTTGCAAAAAAGAAGGCTGAGAGGAGACTTAATAGCTGTCTACAAATATTTGAAGGGCTGTCTAGTGCAGAGGGATCAGCCCTATTCTTATTTGCACAAAGAAAGACCAGAAGCAATGGGATGAAACTGAAAGGAAGGAGGCACAAATTAGATATTAGAAAAAACTTTCTGACAGTGAGGGGGATCAATGAGTGGAACAAGTTAACATGGGAGGTAGGGAGTTCTCCTTCAATGGAAGTGTTCAAACAAAGGCTGGACAAATATCTGTCTGGGATGATTTAGTGATCCTGTACTGAGCAGGGGGTTGGACCCAATGACCCTGGAGTTCCCTTCTAACTCTACCATTCTATGATTCAATGGGGCCTAAAACACATTCAAGCAAAATGTCTGTTCTGAAAGCCACCGGTTGCTCCTTTTGGTTTGAGCCCCGTTGTGCATTCAGACATAATATTAGGGCCACAATGGGTATGCTTCTGAACATAGGAGAAACAAGGGGATCCATTTGGGGGGCAAGTCTTCATTCATATGTGTGCTGTACAAAAAAACTGTCTTTAAAATTACACAATTGTCATTCCAAATTTTTTTCCTTCTGCTTTGCTTAGATTCATTCAAAAACTGTGGAGTGAAAACACACAATACAACTCTAGATTAATTCATTAGTTTTTAAAACAGGGTCATTTGTGGGGGCTTTCAATTGTTTTGGCAGCTTATGGGCTCTACAAGTGTGCAATGGTGCCTAAAACGCCTTCAAGCAAAATTTCTGTTCTGAAAGCCACTGGCTGCTCCTTTCATTTTGGGCTCAATTGTGCACACAGACATAAGATTATGGCCGCAATTGGTATGTTTCTGAACACAGGAAAGACGGGGGTATCCATTTTGGGGTGTAAATCCTTTTCATGTGGACTATAAAAAAAAAAACTGCATTTAGAATGACATATTAAAACTTTATTTTTTCTCCTCTAAATTGCATTAGTTCCTGAAAAAAAATTGTGGGGTCAAAATACTCCTGACACCCCTCAATGAATACATTAAGGGATGTAGTTTTTAAAATGGGGTCATT
This sequence comes from Eleutherodactylus coqui, assembly GCF_035609145.1. Taxonomy (NCBI): domain Eukaryota; kingdom Metazoa; phylum Chordata; class Amphibia; order Anura; family Eleutherodactylidae; genus Eleutherodactylus; species Eleutherodactylus coqui. The sequence continues at coordinate 66,822,168 of NC_089845.1, read as the reverse complement.
TGTGGGGATATCTATCATTCTGAGACCTATGAGGCTTTGCAATCTTGGCTTGGTGTAGGAAAACAAAGTGTTCCTCAAAATGTTGATAATCAATGTTAAATTTGTACGTTTCCTAAATAGTTACACTCGAAACTAAACTTTTTCAAATGTGCATCCAGAATAAAGTAAACAGATGGAAATATATATCTCATCAAATGTTTGTACAATATATTTGCGCATATTTGAGATATCACAATTGAATGTGAAAAAATGGTAATTTTTTCAAAATGTTCCCAATTGTGGCACTTTTAATAAATAAACACAAATTCTATTGGTCTATTTTTACCACCTCAATGAAGCACAACATGTGGTGAAAAAAACAATGTCAGAATCACTTGAATATGCTAAATCTTAATGGAGTTATTCTATGTTAAAGTAGCACGTGTCAGATTTCCAAAAATTGGCTTGGTCATTAACCCATTCCCGCTGCAGGGCGTAAGTTTACGTCCTGGCAGCAGGGTACTTCCCGCAACAGGGCGTAAACTTACGTCCTGGGGTTAGCGCAGGATCCCATATGATCCCGCGGTATCCCGCAGCGGGAGCCGGCTGTCAGTCTCCAATGCCCCCCCGCTGTTAACCCCTTCCCTGCCGTGATCTAAGTAGATCGCTTCAGGGAAAGAGTTCACAGAGGGAGTGAATTAAAAAAAATGTAAAAAAAGAGTAAAAAAACAATTTTTTATGCTTTTTCTCAGATTAACATAAAAAAGGTAAAAAATAAATAAAACCCCACATACTTGGTATTGTCGCGTCCGTAACGATGCGTACAATAAGTTGCACATGCTTTTGACTGTGCACGGAAAAAAACGCAAAAAAACCCGCTAAATAACTGAGGCAAAATGCTAATTTTTAGCATTTTGCCTCACTAAAAACGCAATAAAAGTGATCAAAAAAGCCATATGTACCCCAAAATGGTACCAGTAAAAAACTACAGCTCGTCTCGCAAAAAAATAAGCCCTCACAGAGCTCCGTACATTAAAAAATAAAAAAGTTACAGGACTTTGAATGCAGCGATTTAGAAAAGAAAAAAGATTTCCAAAAAAAGGGTTTTTATTGCAGAAAAGTGAGAAAACCTAAAAAATATGTAAGAATTTTGGTATCGTTGTAACCATACCGGTCCGCAGAAAAAATGGAATGTCTCATTTATGCTGCATGATTAACGCTGTAAAAAAAAAATTTAAAAATCTATGGCAGAATTGATGCGTTTTCTCTCCCTGTCATAAAAAAAAAAGTTTTACAATATAGTCAATGTACCCAAAAATGACGTCGATAAAAACTACAGTTCGCCACGCAAAAAACAAGCCCTTACACGGCCGCGTCGACAGACAAATAAAAAAGTCATGGCTTTTGATAAACGGAGAAGAAAATCCGCCAAAAATTGTTGCGGCCTTAAGCCCAAAATAGGCCATGTCATGAAGGGGTTAAGGCCCAAACAGGCCTGGCCACTAAGGGGTTTAAAGGAGAAGAATTTTTGAGTCCATAAAAAAAAATAACTGATAGAATAAATTCCTTCATGTAAGTAGTATGAGAACTAAAGTTGTTTAAATGGTGTCCCAAAGCAATAAGTGACTTGTCATGTGGGATCATAGAATACAGTGATTTTACATCAGACGTAACCCATGATGAACTATCAGTCCACTTATGTTTATCCATAACTTTCAACAATGACTTTGTATCTTTAATGTATCCTGGTATTGAGTTGCAACAAATTATCTAGCCATTTGAACCTTTCCAATAGAGAGCCACTGCTGGCAATGATAGTTTGAAAAGCAAGAGGGAAACAATTTTTTATGAAGCTTAGGTATGGCATTGAAGATGGCACAAACCAGAAATTCCACTGAAAGATAGTTTTTTCTATTTTTCACTGATGATATCTAAAGCCAGACCTTTTTGTAATAGCTTGTGTAATGAAATCGTAAAGAATTCTATGCGTTAATTTTTCAAGGATCTATAGCTAGTAACATATCTATAACTTCTCTCTCATATAATAGTCTGTCTAATAAAACAATGGATTCTCCCTTATCCACGGAGCAAACAATGATATTGAAAGTTATAGATAACTCAACAAGAGCCTTTTTTGCAATGTGAGAAATTAGATCTATATTACATTGTTGTATATCTGTTGTAAGTTTTTTTCAACCTTGATCTGAAATTGAGCCATAGCTTCAACCTGAGATCGAAGAGAATAGAATAGCAATGAGGGTTGTGTATTCTTGTTGTTGTTAAAGTTGTAGACCTATGAGTTTAACCTGATATGGATTCACTGCAAACAGGATGCAGTGGCAACCTGTTCCATCAATGATTCAGAGCATCTTCCTTTTTATATGGAGGACGAGGGAATAATACTAAAATCCCCTGCAGTAGAATTTAAAAAATGTTTTTTCAAGGTTAACAGTCTGATAAATCTATTTATGTCTTTTAGGGTTTGAAAGGGGTTCATTTTTCAAGTGGAAGCAAAATTAAGACCCTTGGACAGTACCTTTAATTGATCTTAATATAATGCTCTGGCTGAAAGATTTACCATATCCAAATCCTCATGCACATTTAGCGTTGTTGCATGCTTTTCCAACTGGGAAGATTTTTCATCTTATAATGTTTGTGTGAAGTCCTTCTCCTTCATTTTTTGATGAAGAACTGGTTTTCATATTGGCATGATTATGGAATCGGATGGTGAGCTGTTTGCCCTGATAAAAATTATTTTTGAAGTACATTTATCAGCATCAGATATGTCCAAAAATTATTCTTCAGTATCAGACTTTAAGGATGAAAAACTCACATTTTGGTTTTTGCTCTTACTTTTAGCAATATATGGTTCAATGTATTATGTTCCATGTCATTTTCATATAGTGACATATCTATTCTATCTATTTTGTGCTTGCCATTTTTGATAAGTCTACTTTCTTTAGTTCTGTGCCTTCCAACATGTCTCTCCCAGACTTGATTAATCCCAATAGATTAGATAAAGCTGCTAAACTCTTTATGGATAGAGGTGAGCAGTCTGAAACTTCTGAGAATGTCTTATGTCTGGCTTAGAGAAACTCATGTCTGAATAATTATGAGTATGGTGGGATGCTACAACTCTTGAAACATATTTGGAGAGAAAAATGATTCCTCTGGGTTTGAGGTTGAAAGAATTACCCATCTTTGAATGTGACTAGCTTTTTTGTAACCCAATGAAACGATATTTTATCAGACTGCTCTTTTAAATTGATCTGTTTGATTATCACATATGAACAGGATAAACTCACAAATGTATTGATGCTTCTATTAAAGAAGCACAGGCTGCTTTATAACCATTTTCTGCTGTAATAATGATTTTTGGAACTACAGAGAAAGTTGCAATTGAACCTAAATAAACTTGAAGAATGGATAACCCAAACAAATAAACTCAAATTTACCCGGGATTTAAGAGATTATCATTCAGACACCACAAGGGCTGGTGCTGCTACCACTCTGGTCTTTTTTGTTTTAAGGGAGAATCTTTGGGGGGAATTTCTAATCCTTCTTAGTGATACCATCATCTATCTCTCCTCTCTGTATTTTCAGCTACAGTTTGGCTTGCGCTACTGTTTAGCAGTTGAGGATATTTCTACCATCTTGTCTGATGTACTGCTAGGAAATAGGTTCCTGATGACGCTGCGATGATTGTAGCAGAAACGCGTTGAACGGCGTAATTTATTGGAAAGCGACGTCTTTATCCTCTATATGCAGCCTATGGCTGTTTTCTGTTAGTAATGATCCATCGATATCGTCCTCTTTCGTGAAAGGAGTCCACCCATAGTCCGTGTGACTACTGGTTAGATTGTGCACAAAACAGGGATTTATCTATATCCCGTGCACTTTCTCCTGACAGGGTAAGATTCCTTCCAGTAGAAATTTCCGTCTGGTCTTAACTAGAAAGTGTGCTACAAAAGGGAAACTATACATATCCCAGGCACAAACCAGACCAAGGAATTCTCTATCAGTAGACCAAGGAAATTTCTGGGTAACTTTGAATATACTAGTCTGGTTGACCCTTGAATTAAACGGCTTTAGCTACACTATTTGCATTACAGGGTAGCCTCTGACCATTGTCAAAGCCGTAATATTTATTCTTACTAAATTGAAGCTAATTGCTCTTCATGAAATACGACATCCCTCACTATAGAGCATTATTGGGATCACCCACTGGGGAGCAATTTTTTTTTAATGTTTTTTGTGTGTCCCTCGGAAACTTGTATTCCAAGTTCCCTTTTAATGCAACATTTAATAAAAGTTATATTTTAGTTTTTTTCTCTCGAACCCCACAGTGATTAGTTTGATTAATCCCAATAGATTAGATAAAGCTGCTAAACTCTTTATGGATAGAGGTGAGCAGTCTGAAACTTCTGAGAATTTCTTATGTCTGGCTTAGAGAAACTCATGTCTGAATAATTACGAGTATGGTGGGATGCTACAACTCTTGAAACATATTTGGAGAGAAAAATGATTCCTCTGGGTTTGAGGTTGAAAGAATTCCCCATCTTTGAATGTGACTAGTTTTTTTTTAACCCAATGGAACGATATTTTATCAGACTGCTCTTTTAAATTGATCTGTTTAATTATCACATATGAACAGGATAAACTCACAAATGTACTGATGCTTCTATTAAAGAAGCACAGGCTGCTTTATAGCCATTTTCTGCCGTAATAATGATTTTTGGAACTACAGAGAAAGTTGCAATTGAACCTAAATAAACTTGAAGAATGGATAACCCAAATAAATAAACTCAAATTTACCCGGGATTTAAGAGATTATCATTCAGACACAATTTACAACTGTTGTTCTCATGGGAAACTGCAACGTAAACAAGGTATGAGGTCGATATTGATGAAAATATCCATATATTGGGAAAAATAAGACAGAGAGATGAGTTTGTCATCTTTAGAACCTTATACTTCAGATCAACTTACAGACATATCTGATGCCGATGGATATTCTTATCAAGTAAATAGTAATTTTTTTCAGAGCAAACAGCTCATCATCCAAGGTTTAATAATCATGCCAATGAGACAAGGGGAAAGTTCAAAGAATGACACATCTATTCTATGTTATCTCCTCTCCTCTGTACCCTTCCCCTCTGCTCGGCACATAGCCTGAGATGACAGCTATAAATTCCGTATTCCTAATCCCAGTTCAAATGGCTCTAACTATGGACATGCTTTTGGTGTCAATTTAAAGCCAAGAAACTTGCACTGACAGAATAATCACTAGAATAATAAATAGAATGGGCTCTGCTCATCCAAAGCTGTAATGTCCTTTTCCTGAACAAACTATGATTGTTCTAAACTGTAGGTGGGGCTTTAGGAACTGTTCAAGTTAACTTTTAGCAGCAGAAAACGCAACAGTAGTAACAGTATTATATTTACTCTATAACTTCACCATATGTTAAATATTGTTGTGCATGTAAAACAAAATATAACACTTGAACTTTCTTTTACTACGCAGGAGGAGGAAGAACTCATTATTATTTGGACTTGACTTCCAATAATCTGCTTGGAATATTACTACCCCCTTCACCCACCAGTCCACTCATTCTATTCCACTTGGGCTTACAGACCACCACAAGATCTCAGAGCAGCCAATCTCTCACTAACCACTGGTCATTTGCTCTCTGGGCTATCACAACTACCCCATCCTCCTAGCACCTTCAACACCCCGCTGAACAGCACCATTTAAAGCCACATACCATAGTGATAGGGAAATAATGGTAAAAGTCAGATTAAGAAAAAGTCAAATTACTAAAGACTAGTAAGGCTTTTCCCCCCTTACATGGCCTTGCACTAGACTAACCCTCAGTATTTAATGTATGCAGAATGTGCTACTTTATGTTTAGTAGCTATATAATAGAATGTTTACAATAAGTGATAATTATGCAATTACTTAGATGAAGGCCATGTAGACAGAATATTTTTCACATTCCTGCTCATATTTAATAAATTTATGCACCTGTCCTTAAACATTCCTGCTATGGATTATAACATTTTTATTTCCATGGAAACGACATGGCCTTTCATGGCTGTATGGTAAATTGGTTCATAGCTGAGCTAGGTGTGAATTCTGTCCTTCAGTCTGACCTTGTAAAGGAAATATGTTTTAATATTATATGCAGGGAATATATTGAGATTGAGGTAAGGCAAAAAACAAAAACAAAAACAAAAATATGTAAATGACTGATTTTATGCTAACAGACTGGAAAGCTGTTTTTCCTATAATTTTATTGCGGAAGGTAATAAATTCTTTAGTTATATATTTAAGGGACTTTGTTATGTGCTTTATGCTACCCTCACTGAGTGCAGCATAAACTAGTGTCAGACACCCACATTTCAGTGGTTTGTCACCTATGAGGTAATGTTCAATGGGCTTTAAAAACTTAAAGGTTGTTCCTGCAGCTGCTAAGTAGGGATGAGTCCAGTTTATTGATGAGGTGCTGCTAGTCTGGCCACATTCTGGGATTGACAGTTTTCTAGCTAATAAACTACATCCTGAAAATATTGCTAATGGACGCAGGTGGGCGATGCTGGCCGCACCTCATATAAGTGACTCACATCTGGCCAGGAACTGCAGGAACACGTTGTAAGTTCTTAAAAACCACTGTATATTACCCCTATAAGGGTGGCTCCACACACATTTTTTGGAAAACGCACTTGCAGTTTTTAATGCTGTTTTTTGAGACAAAGCCAGAAATAGAATACAAAAGAATAAGAACTATAAAGGAAGAACTCATATGTTTCCTTCATGCTAGATCCACTTCTAGCCTTGACTCAAAAAAGCTGCATCAAAAACTGTAAATGCGTTTTCAAAAAAATGCAGTGTGTAAAGTCACCTTAAGTGACGGACCACTGAAATCAGCATGTCTGTCACTACTCAGTGACATTGCAATGGCCAAGCAAAGCATGTCAAAGTGAGGGTCCATGAGGGTTGCAGAAGGGTTGTCACAGGTGGCTCTATGGTCCCTCCAGACACTGGTGCCAAAGGTGCTATGCTCAGGGGTTGTGCAGCGTATGCTTACAGGAAGGCCTGTTTTGTCACATGTGACGCCAGTACTCCAACTGGACCCTCAGGATGGAATACCGATGAAATAACTGAGACAAGTCCAGTAGCTTGTAATAGTAATCTGGGAGTATGAAGATTTACTAGGCTGATTTTGTAACAGTAAAAAAATACAATCTCCACAATGGTACTTTGAAATGGTACCAGCAGCAACAGCAGTATGCAATGAATTGAACACGGAGTAGAATACAGCAATATTTAGTTGTGTAGAAACTGACTTCAACGCTCTCTCCTTTCCTCTTACTAATTCTCTGACGCTGAATTGAAACTGATTCCTCCTCCTCCTTCTCACACAATCTGACTACAACCACCACTCTCCCACTCCTGGTTGCATCTCCCTAACTGCTCACTCTGATTCCCCCTTTTATATCCTCTACTCCTTCCCACACTTTCTCAACTCCTCCGACTCTGCATAGGGACTTGTGTGGTTGTTTTCCTGACCTTGGACTTTGCACCAGTGAGAATGAAGCTGACTATCAGCCAATAGGGCACCAGCTGACATCAGGGCTAAGCTCTAAGCTTAGAAGAGGAAGGGGAGAAACAGGGTCTCTCCTATGGACAGCACGTTCTATGTCCATGGACAGTACATAGCCAGGGGAGACAGGACAAGTGTTGCTGTGAATGTTCTGTAGGATCCATCAAGCGCCTACAACAGCACAAAGGACATAACAGGTTGTTTTCAATTCTACAGAACAGTGCTACAGAAACATCAAATATTAACTTGACATTTAACACATTACATTTCATTTATTTCAGCGGGAAGTAATGGGAAAAATGTACAGTAAAAGTTTGCTACATCTGTATTATATCTAGTTCTTAACAAGTGGTCACCATTTACAGGGGTCTAAACAGAAACCATAGGGCCTAGTGCAAAGCTTCATAGTGATCTACAATCAATAGTCTATGGTCTTTTTCATTTACGCCTTCCATTAGTCACAGTGATCATTAGCTGCATCCTACCTCTCACTGGACTGGTAGGTACTAGGTGACATAGCAGATGCTATGTTTCTAAGGCCTGATTAATACATGCATACACGTAGTTGCACAGGCATTCACGCCACATTTTCATGAGAGTATTTGCATGTGCAACAGCATTTTGTACTGTACTTATTGCACATAGAGGTCATGAGTAATTGGACATGCAAAAAAACATGCACTGATGCCATTGAAATGGCCAATTAGTCTAATGAGTCCAATATATGTTCTTTTCATGCACAAAAGGTGCAGGAAAATAGAGCATGATGCATTTTTATGCGCAACAGAATTGCTAATGCCCAAAACATGCATGGTAACCAACCCATTGAATTCAATAGGGGCGGGGCGATAGTCCATAATGCTGTACAGAAGCAATGAGAAATCCAATCCTGTGCCACCTCCATCAGGAGCTGCACACGTGGGCATAGCAATGGGGAACCCATGTGCCACACACTATTCATTCTGTCAAGGTGTCTGCATGCCCCAGTCAGACCGGGTTTTTTTTATAAATAGTCACAGGCAGGTACAACTCCGCAATGGGAATTCCGTGTGCACCCACAGCATGGGTGGCTCCCTGGAACCCACTGGCTGTACATAAATGTATCCCATTGCAGTGCCCTGGACAGCAGAGCTAACGTCAGATTAAATGCAGGTGGGCTTCGGCCCACACTGCATGCCCCAGTCAGACTGGGGTTCTTTAGAAGTGCACACATGCAGTTACAACTCCGTGTGGACCGACAGCATGGGTGGCTCCCTGGAACCCACCGGCGATACATAAATATATCCCATTGCAGTGCCCAGGACAGCAAAGCTAATGTCAGGTTTAATGCAGGTGGGCTTCGGCCCACACTGCATGCCCCAGTCAGACTGGGGTTCTTTAGAAGTGCACACATGCAGTTACAACTCCGTGTGGACCGACAGCATGGGTGGCTCCCTGGAACCCACCGGCGATACATAAATATATCCCATTGCAGTGCCCAGGACAGCAAAGCTAATGTCAGGTTTAATGCAGGTGGGCTTCGGCCCACACTGCATGCCCCAGTCAGACTGGGGTTCTTTAGAAGTGGACACATGCAGTTACAACTCCGTGTGGACCGACAGTATGGGTGGGTCCCTGCAACCCACCGGCGGTACATAAATATATCCCATTGCAGTGCCCAGCACAGCTGAGGTAATGTCATGTTTAATGCAGGTGGGCTTCGGCCCACACTGCATGCCCCAGTCAGACTGGGGTTCTTTAGAAGTGGACACATGCAGTTACAACTCCGTGTGGACCGACAGCATGGGTGGGTGCCAGGAAGCCACCAGCGTTACATAAATATATCCCATTGCAGTGCCCTGGACAGCAAAGCTAATGTCAGGTTTAATGCAGGTGGGCTTCGGCCCACACTGCATGCCCCAGTCAGACTGGGGTTCTTTAGAAGTGGACACATGCAGTTACAACTCTGTGTGGACCGACAGCATGGGTGGGTCCCTGGAACCCACCGGCGGTACATAAATATATCCCATTGCAGTGCCCAGCACAGCTGAGGTAATGTCATGTTTAATGCAGGTGGGCTTCGGCCCACACTGCATGCCCCAGTCAGACTGGGGTTCTTTAGAAGTGGACACATGCAGTTACAACTCCGTGTGGACCGACAGCATGGGTGGATGCCAGGAAGCCACCAGCGTTACATAAATATATCCCATTGCAGTGCCCTGGACAGCAAAGCTAATGTCAGGTTTAATGCAGGTGGGCTTCGGCCCACACTGCATGCCCCAGTCAGACTGGGGTTCTTTAGAAGTGGACACATGCAGTTACAACTCTGTGTGGACCGACAGCATGGGTGGGTCCCTGGAACCCACTGGCGGTACATAAATATATCCCATTGCAGTGCCCAGCACAGCTGAGGTAATGTCAGGTTTAATGCAGGTGGGCAAAAAATTTATTGGATTACACTGTAGGCGAGGGCCCCAAAAAATTGGTGTACCAACAGTACTAATGTACCTCAGAAAAATTGCCCATGCCCAACCAAGAGGGCAGGTGAAACCCATTAATCGCTTTGGTTAATGTGGCTTAATTTGTAACTAGGCCTGGAGGCAGCCCAGTTAAAATAAAAATTGGTTTAGGTGCAAGTTTCAACGCTTTAATGAGCATTGAAACGTATAAAAATTGTTTACAAAAATTATACGACTGAGCCTTGTGGGCCTAAGAAAAATTGCCCGTTCGGCGTTATTACGTCAGGTTTCAGGAGGAGGAGCAGGAGGAGGATGAATATAATACACAGATTGATGAAGCTAAAAGGTCCCCGTTTCTTATGGTGATAGAGAACGATTCTTCCATCCGCGGGTGCAGCCTACGTATTGCTTAGGTACCGCTGCTGTCCGCTGGTGGAGAAGAGAAGTCTGGGGAAAGTCAGGCTTTGTTCATCTTTATGAGTGTAAGCCTGTCGGCACTGTCGGTTGACAGGCGGGTACGCTTATCCGTGATGATTCCCCCAGCCGCACTAAACACCCTCTCTGACAAGACGCTAGCCGCAGGACAAGCAAGCACCTCCAGGGCATATAGCGTGAGTTCAGGCCACGTGTCCAGCTTCGACACCCAGTAGTTGTAGGGGCAGAGGCGTCACGGAGGATGGTCGTGCCATCGGCTACGTACTCCCTCACCATCCTTTTACAGTGCTCCCGCCAACTCAGCCTTGACTGGGGAGCGGTGACACAGTCTTGCTGGGGAGCCATAAAGCTGTCAAAGGCCTTAGAGAGTGTTCCCCTGCCTGCGCTGTACATGCTGCCTGATCTCCGCGCCTCCCCTGCTACCTAGCCCTCGGAACTGCGCCTTCTGCCACTAGCGCTGTCGGATGGGAATTTTACCATCAGTTTGTCCGCCAGGGTCCTGTGGTATAGCATCACTCTCGAACCCCTTTCCTCTTCGGGTATGAGAGTGGAAAGGTTCTCTTTATACTGTGGGTCGAGCAGTGTGTACAATCAGTAATCCGTAGTGGCCAGAATGCGTGTAACGCGAGGGTCACGAGAAAGGCATCCTAACATGAAGTCAGCCATGTGTGCCAGGGTACCTGTATGCAACACATGGCTGTCCTCACTAGGAAGATCACTTTCAGGATCCTCCTCCTTCTCCTCCTCAGGCCATACACGCTGAAAGAATGACAGGCAAGCAGCATGGGTACCCTCAGCAGTGGGCCAAGTTGTCTCTTCCCCCTCCTCCTCATGCTCCTCCACCTCCTCAACGCACTGAGATATAGACAGGAGGGTGCTCTGACTATCCAGCGACATACTGTTTTCCCCCGCCTCCGTTTCCGAGCGCAAAGCGTCTGCCTTTATGCTTTGCAGGGAACTTCTCAAAAGGCATAGCAGAGGAATGGTGACGCTAATGATTGCAGCATCGCCGCTCACCATCTGGGTAGACTCCTCAAAGTTTCCAAGGACCTGGCAGATGTCTGCCAACCAGGCCCACTCTTCTGTAAAGAATTGAGGAGGCTGACTCCCACTACGCCGCCCATGTTGGAGTTGGTATTCCACTATAGCTCTACGCTGCTCATAGAGCCTGGCCAACATGTGGAGCGTAGAGTTCCACCGTGTGGGCACGTCGCACAGCAGTCGGTGCACTGGCAGATTAAACCGATGTTGCAGGGTGCGCAGGGTGGCAGCGTCCGTGTGGGACTTGCGGAAATGTGCGCTGAGCTGGCGCACCTTTCCGAGCAGGTCTGACAAGCGTGGGTAGCTTTTCAGAAAGCGCTGAACCATCAAATTAAAGACGTGGGCCAGGCATGGCACGTGCGTGAGGCTGCCGAGCTGCAGAGCCTCCACCAGGTTACGGCCGTTGTCACACACGACCATGCCTGGTTGGAGGCTCAGCGGCGCAAGCCAGCGGTCGGTCTGCTCTGTCAGACCCTGCAGCAGTTCGTGGGCTGTGTGCCTCTTCTCTCCTAAGCTGAGTAGTTTCAGCACGGCCTACTGACGCTTGCCCACCGCTCTGCTGCCACGCCGCGCGACACCGACTGCTGGCGACGTGCTGCTGCTGACACATCTTGATTGCGAGACAGAGGTTGCGTAGGAGGAGGGTGGTTTAGTGGAGGAAGCATACACCGCCGCAGATACCACCACCGAGCTGGGGCCTGCAATACTGGGGGTGGGTAGGACGTGAGCGGTCCCAGGCTCTGACTCGGTCCCAGCCTCCACTAAATTCACCCAATGTGCCGTCAGGGAGATATAGTGGCCCTGCCCGCCTGTGCTTGCCAACGTGTCCGTTGTTAAGTGGACCTTGGCAGTAACCGCGTTGGTGAGGGTGTGTACAATGTTGCGGGAGACGTGGTTGTGCAGGGATGGGACGGCACATCGGGAACAGTAGTAGCGACTGGGAACCGAGTAGCGAGGGGCCGCCGCCGCCATCATGCCTTTGACAGCCTCCGTTTCCACAAGCCTATACGGCAGCATCTCCAGGCTGATAAATTTGGCTATGTGCACGTTTAACACTTGAGCGTGCGGGTGCGTGGCGGTGTACTTGCGCTTCCGCTCCAACACTTGCGCTAGCGATGGCTGGACAGTGCGCTGAGAGACATTGCTGGATGGGGCCGAGGACAGCGGAGGTGAGGGTGTGGGTGCAGGCCAGGAGACGGTAGTGCCTGTGTCCTGAGAGGGGGGTTGGATCTCAGTGGCAGGTTGGGGCACAGGGGGAGAGGCAGCGGTGCAAACCGGAGGCGGTGAACGGCCTTCGTCCCACCTTGTGGGGTGCTTGGCCATCATATGTCTGCGCATGCTGGTGGTGGTGAGGCTGGTGGTGGTGGCTCCCTGGCTGATCTTGGCGCGACAAAGGTTGCACACCATGTTCGTTGGTCGTCTGCACTCTCAGTGAAAAACTGCCAGACCTTTGAGCACCTCGGCCTCTGCAGGGTGGCATGGCGCGAGGGGGCGCTTTGGGAAACAGTTGGTGGATTATTCGGTCTGGCCCTGCCTCTACCCCTGGCCACCGCACTGCCTCTTCCAACCTGCCCTGCTGCTGCACTTGCCTCCCCCTCTGAAGACCTGTCCTCAGTAGGCTTAGCAAATCAGGTGGGGTCAGTCACCTCATCGTCCTACTGCTCTTCCTCCGAATCCTCTGTGCGCTCCTCCCTCGGACTTACTGCAATTACTACTACCTGAGTGATAGACAACTGTGTCTCATCGTCGTCGTCCTCCTCACCCACTGAAAGCTCTTGAGACAGTTGCCGGAAGTCCCCAGCCTCATCCACCGGACCCCGGGAACTTTCCAAAGGTTGGGCATCGGTCACGACAAACTCCTCCGGTGGGAGAGGAACAATTGCTGCCCATTCTGGGCAGGGGCCCGAGAACAGTTCCTGGGAGTCTGCCTGCTCCTCAGAATGTGTCATTGTAATGGAGTGAGAAGGCTGGGAGGAAGGAGGAGCAGCAGCCAGAGGATTCAGAGTTGCAGCAGTGGACGGCGCAGAACTCTGGGTGGTCGATAGATTGCTGGATGCACTTTCTGCCATCCACGACAGGACCTGCTCACACTGCTCATTTTCTAATAAAGGTCTACCGCGTGGACCCATTAATTGTGAGATTAATCTTGGGACGCCAGAAACGTGCCTCTCTCCTAATCCCGCAGCAGTCGGCTGCGATACACCTGGATCAGGAGCTCGGCCTGTGCCTACACCCTGACTTGGGCCTTCGCGTCCTCGTCCGCGTCCACGTCCTCTAGGCCTACCCCTACCCCTCAGCATGGTGTATTACCAGTAGTGCAGAAACAGAACGCTGTAATTAAATGTGCCGCTTATTGGCCTGTGGTTGGAGGCCAGCACAGCAGAGCCAGGAAAGAATTTTGCGCAAGCCTGTAGTGAGACGTAGGTGCGTATGACTGAGCTAGTGGAATTCACAGCGCAGAAGCAGTCAAGTATCCAAAGGCCACTAGTAGGCCATAAGTGTTTTGCTTCTATTTTTTTAAAGGCTGAGCTGAGACAGCAGACAGATACTGTAGGCAGCGTATATATGTATACTGTTTCCCTCTGGGCGGGATGACGGCGGTGAAGTAACGGGCAACGCAGAGCCAGGAAACACTTTTGCGCAAGCCTGCTGTAACACTTAGCTGTGTATTAATTAGGACTACTCCCCCCAGCAGAGACGTAGTACACTGAGGACGGTCACAGGCAGCCCAAATATATATTTTTTTCCCAAATTTTTTTGAAAAAGCCCACTGCCTATATAGACAGTATATCTCTTTCACCTTTCCCGCTGTCCCTGCCTCACCACTACTGGCCCTATACTATGTAAAATTACTGCAGACTGTTTCCCTCTGGACGGGATGACAGCGGTGATGTAAAGGGCAACGCAGAGCCAGGAAAGAATTTTGCGCAAGCCTGCTGTAACACTTAGCTGCGTATTAAGTAGGACTACTACCCCCAGCAGAGACGCAGTACACTGAGGACGGTCACAGGCAGCCCAAATATATTTTTCTTTCCCAAATTTTTTTGAAAAAGCCCACTGCCTATATAGACAGTATATCTCTTTCACCTTTCCCACTGTCCCTGCCTCACCACTACTGGCCCTATACTATGTAAAATTACTGCAGACTGTTCCCCTCTGGACTGGATGACGGTGGTGATGTAACGGGCAACGCAGAGCCAGGAAAGAATTTTGCGTAAGACTGCTGTAACATTTAGCTGCATATTAATTCGGACTACTACCTCCAGCAGAGACGCAGTACACTGAGGACGATCACAGGCAGCCCAAATATAGTATTTTTCCCAAATTTTTTTGAAAAAGCCCACTGCCTATATAGACAGTATATCTCTTTCACCTTTCCCACTGTCCCTGCCTCACCACTACTGGCCCTATGCTATGTAAAATTACTGCAGACTGTTTCCGTCTGGACTGGATGACGGCGGTGATGTAACGGGCAACGCAGAGCCAGGAAACACTTTTGCGCATGCCTGCTGTAACACTTAGCTGCGTATTAATTAGGACTACTACCCCCAGCAGAGACGCAGTACACTGAGGACGGTCACAGGCAGCCCAAATATATTTTTTTTCCCCAAATTTTTTTGAAAAAGCCCACTGCCTATATAGACAGTATATCTCTTTCACCTTTCCCACTGTCCCTGCCTCACCACTACTGGCCCTATACTATGTAAAATTACTGCAGACTAAGGACGCAATGCTCTGCACGGCCGATATACAAAAAAAAAATGTGCAGCACTGCTAAAAGCAGCCTCAACAGTACTGCACACGGTCAGATGTGGCCCAAAGAAGGACCGTTGGGGTTCTTGAAGCCTAAAATAACTCCTAACACTCTCCCTATAGCAGCTCCGGCACCAGCAGCACTTTCCCTGATCTATGTCAGAATGCATCTGTGGCGAGCCGCGGGAGGGGCCCATTTAAATACTCGGGTGACACCTGATCTTGCCAGCCACTTACTGCAGGGGGGTGGTATAGGGCTTGAACGTCGCAGGGGGAAGTTGTAATGCCTTCCCTGTCTTTCTATTGGCCAGAAAAGCGCGCTAACGTCTCAGAGATGAAAGTGAAAGTAACTCGAACATCGCGTGGTGCTCGCCTCGAGTAACGAGCATCTCGAACACGCTAATACTCGAACGAGTATCAAGCTCGGACGAGTACATTCGCTCATCTCTATTAAAATCACATCGCACAAAAATCACAAAAGCACAAACTTGAGATTTTTGTGCGATGCGATTTTAACATTAGAAAGTCCCATTGAAAAAAACAGCGATATCACAGCGTTAAAAAAACGCTGGTGGGTAGAAGCCCTAAAGGGCATGATATTTTTTTTCAGTGGGCTGGTACATTTATGATAATACTAAATTCTTTTAAGTCTCTCCCCTTTTGCACAACAAAAACCTTTTTTTTTCCTGGAAATGTCTTTTTCTATTTAGTTGCATTCAAAGTCCCAATATTTTTTTTACTTTTCCATGGACAGCGCTCTCTGAGGGCTTGTTTTTTGCGTGGCAAGCAGTAGTTTTTATTGGTATCATTTTGGAGGTACATACAGCTTTTTGATAAATTTTATTGCATTTGTTGGGAGGTAAAATGATCAATATAATCATTTTCCCTCTGTTTTTTTAACCTTTCCAATCCACTGTCTGACGTCTGAAGACATTCTGATTGAAGGCTGTAGAGCTCCGATGTCGGAAGACGTCCGGCATGGTATTCTTACTGTATATTACTGGCTGCTCTGCTGTCGGGGGCCTCTTCAGCATGTCCCATACCGCAGTACAGGCTCTATCCAGCAGATGGTGCCATTGTATAATGGCAGAAAGAGAAAAACCCCTAGGAAACCCTGAATTCAAAATTGGATTGCAAAGGGTTAAGGGGGGTTATGTTTTTTTACCATGCAGGATAAATAATGTGTTCAATTTATTATAGAAGTCATTATGAATGCAATTATACCAAATATATAGATGGTTTTTTTTTACAAACAGGGAAAAGTGTGCAAAAGAAAGGTTTTTTTAAATTATTTTTTTCCATTATTTTTTAATACTATTTTCTTTTATTTTTCATGTCCCTATACAGGACCTCAACTTTAAAAGCTATGATCATTATGATAATGGATTGCAGTATTTCTGTACTGCAATGCATTACTGCACACAATAACATACAATCCCAGACAAGGGCAGGCTCTGACACCAGTATCTGCCATCCAGTTGCCATGGCAACCCATTGGCTCTCCGTGATTGCATTGCAGAGTGCCAATGACTACACAGAGGGAATGAGCTCCATCAGTGAACCTTATACATGCCGCAAGGTACATTGATTGTGCAGGAGGCAGGCTATCAGTCGCAGTTGGCTCCCACTGCGGGGTGATGCAGGCTCACTTTTGAACTATCCTCAGTATGTCATCTGGAATTTGCAACAGGTTAAAAGACTTCTAAAAAAAATAACTGTTGCTATACTAGTTAGTGCGAAATTTGGAATTCCAGAGCAATGGGTTAAAAGACTTCTAGGAAGTTTCCATTGTAACCACATTCACCTTTTCAGTGTCTCTACTGAACCATTCTTCAAGGATTTCTCTCTTTTGCTCTTCAACAGAGACTAGGCATGCAGTATTTTCTTCCATTTTCTTTGTCATATCTGCAACCATATTCTGAAGTACTAAAACCTGCTTTGATAGTTTTTTTTTTATTTCTGAATCTTCCTCTAGCTGCTTAAGGAACACATTTCTCTCATCTTCCATTCTTTTTAGTTGTGCACAAAGGCCAAACCACTGGTGCGCCTCTTCTTGCAACAGTTTCTGTGACTCTTGGATCTGCAATTCCATTTCCACTTGCAGTATATTTGCCTTCTCAGACAGCTCTGTTTGTAACCTGTCATCTTCCGTGATTACTTGTAGCTCTTAAAGCTGCATCTTCACTGTGTTTCTCTTGCAGAGTCATGGTTGTCTTCCAATAGCACCTTGACCTCATAGGTCAACCCAATACACTAATTTTCTTTCACCTTTTCAGTTTGCTCTAGCTGTTCAGTCAGTTCCTGAATTTGGGTTTCGTATATTTCAGCTTCCCCATCCAAGCTTATCTATAGCTGGGTCACCACTTGCTCATGGAGTGTTTTCAGGACTTCCTTGAAGTCTAATATTCCTTGTTTGTTTTTTTCACCTGGCTGCAAGCAGCTTTCTTTGATTCCAAGTTAACCTTGGGTTCACTTATCTGAGACTCCAGTCCACCATTCTTCTTAAGAGTGATAGTCTGGTATGCAGACACTTCCTCTACTCTTGCAAGAGCAGTATGGAATTCTTCTTCCTTCTTACCTAACTGCATTTTCAACTCTGCCATTTATGCTTGCAACTCTACAATTTAATTCAGCAAATCTGTAGAATCTCCCTCTAACTTGCAACTTGTCATCTCTAAAGGCCCATTTACACCAAGCGATGATCGCTCAAAAATCGCTAAAAAGCAATTGTTTGAGCGATCATCGCTGCATCTAAACGTACGACAATCGCGCACTTTTCATGCACTGCTACATGATCGTTAAATTCAGGCCAACCAAAAAATCATTGTTCGGTCTTATCAGGAGTTCTCCACGGGTAGTGCTCATATCATTGTTTTCCGTCGGAGAACAAAGGAACTGAAAGCAGATAAGAGCCCTCGGGCTATTAACTGTATTCAGCTAAAGGCTTCATTTGCACACTTAATAGCTATTAAGTAGCTGAATAGCTACTTAATAGTTACTGCAAAATGATCGCTCAAAGCTGTCACTCAAACTGTCGTTTGAGCGATCTTTGAGCAATCATCGCTCCATGTAAATGGACCTTTACTCTTGGGCTCTCATTTGCATTTTGAGCTCATGCATCCTTTCATGGACCTTTGAAATATATTCCTCAAACTTCTTTTTCTCATTGCTCAATTTTTTTTCAAAGTCCTATTCACACTCAGGAGCTTGAGCCTTCAGACATAACCTGCAAACGGCTTTATCTTGGTTACATTTCTGAGGTTCTAATTCTCTTTCCTGACAATCTCAATTTCAGTTTTCAACTGAGCGGCTTCTTTGAGAGCATCCTCCCTTTCACTCTGGAGACTTCCTGTTTCCTCTTCTATCAGTAACCTTTGTCTCTTGGCCTCTCTTGCAATTAGACACAAGTTGGCAACTTCCTTTTTCGACTGAGCATCATATATTTTATTTGCAGCTTGACATGCTTCTTATGCAAAGATCTTGGCCTTCAAAAGAATATCTACAGAAACTCGCATCTGTGCCAGTTCCTCTTGAACTCTGAGCAACTGTTCACTTTCTTTCTTATCTTGGACTTCGGAGTCTCCACTTACTACATCCACTATCATCAGAGAAGCAGTCCTTTTCTTTGATCTTTTTTTTTTTTTTGCTTTGTAATCTTACTATCTCTAGTCTCAAGGACATTTGGTTGCTACTATCAACTACCTGAGGTTTACAGGAAACTACACTGGCAACGCCTCTCTCTAGTTTACCTTCACTCTTAGGACTACATGCAGTCTTTTTCTTCTTTTCCTTCC
Organism: Eleutherodactylus coqui; assembly: GCF_035609145.1. NCBI lineage: Eukaryota > Metazoa > Chordata > Amphibia > Anura > Eleutherodactylidae > Eleutherodactylus > Eleutherodactylus coqui. The sequence continues at coordinate 66,803,124 of NC_089845.1, read as the reverse complement.
CAGATTTACTATCTGTAATCCCAGGGGATATTTGGTTGCTACTAGCAACTAGCTGAGCTTCAAAGGAAACTATACTAGCAACACCTCTCTCTTGTTTGTTTTTAGTGCCTGGACTATATGAAATGCTTCATCATTTCTATGCTCTACCACCAGGTGTACATTTGAGCTAATTCCCACATGGGCTGTGACTGGGCCTTTTATACCAGCCTGCTCAAACTCTGCCTTCACCTGTGCAGATTGTGGAATATTTTCACATATCAATGATATTTCATGCACAAAACAAGACATTTCATCACATAATGATATAGTGTCAGTTTTGGCAGCAAAGATTTCAATCACATTTTCTAGTCTCTCCTAGATGCAAGTGCACACTGTGCAGTTTTCACTGCACCAACCTGCAAAGAAAACACATCATGCATTTCACATGACTTTGCCTTATCATTTTTTATTTGTCTCTCCTGAGGAACTGCTACTTCAGCAACAGTGGACAACAGTTCAGGAGTTACTCTGTTGAAAATGGTGAACAAGCATAGTCACCTGACTTAGCACCATCCCCAACATGCACACTCTGTTCAATGTGAAAGCTGCATGTGTTTCTACAGCTGCATGCTTAGCCTTGTCAAGCAACAACCATTATGAATTGCACACTCGATCCACTTTGGGGTTAACATTATCAAAAAAGATTGATTTCACTTGGAAACTTAGCAAGTACTGCAACATAATTATCACTTATATCTTATAAGAGATATCACCTGTACTATTGGTTTATGCAAAGTTTTTTGAAATCTCAGTGAGCATGATCAGTGATCATTTAATGTTTTAAGGCATTATTCAGATGAGCATATGTTTTGCTGGCGCATAATGCACGCTTCTAAAAGAACCAATGGGTTCCTATAGAAGCGTTCATATGTGCACAATTAGAAGTGCAAAACCGCGCTTACCTAAAAAAGATAAGACATAGGTGTACATTTTGCAGGAGTTTCCTTTGACTTCTATGGGAGCAGGAGTTAATAGAAACCCCTGTGCTGCCAATAGCTTCCCTGCTGCTTACAGCGGGCATTTAACCCCTTAGTCCCCGCAGGGATGAGGGAACTCCCGGAGGATTCCAGCAATCCCTGCGGGGAGTCCCCTTATCACTGTACATTGTGACAGCACTGTCACAGTGTTCAGTGATGAGGGGACTGCAGCAAGGATGAAAGAATCCCTTGCCACAGCTGTCACAGCTGTGGCAGAGGAGCGCAGTGCCATCCCATTGCTTTCAATGGGGCCGGCGCTGCTGCCTCCACATTCAAAACAATGGGATGAAGGCAACCCCCGCAGTGATGATTTTTATATAGCAGTCTCCCCCTGAAAATCATTGCTGCGGGGTTGCCTTCATCTCATTGTTTTCATTGGGGCAACAGCAGCGAGGGCCCCATTTAAAGCAATGGGATAGCATAGGGGTCCTCTGCCACAGCTGTGACAGCTGTAGCAGGGGATTCTTTCAGTCTCGCTGCAGTCCCATCATTACTGAACACAGTGCTGTCACAGTGTTCAGTGATGAGGGGATCTTTGTGGAGCAGCTGCTCTAGTGAACGTGCAAAGTTTCATGCTCTGCGCATATGAAACTTTGCCCATTCACATGTCTCCGCTCATGCGAGCAGCGGGGTTTTCTTTGTGCATGAAGGCGTGCAAAAAACCATGGGGGTCTGAATGAAGCCTAATACTGCAAGGAAGGGCTTGCAGATCTAACATGGTCTGCTTAGCAATAAGAGCAGTGGAATCATAGTCTGGTGATTTGCATGCAGCTCAGTAAATCAGAGGGTCAGATTTTAGAGATTACCATAAGTGCATGTTTGACTTTCTCACACTGTTACATATCTTCACAGGGAAGAAAGGTTGTATAGAAAGAATAGGGGGCATACATTTTAGAATTTATATGAGGGCATGGTGCTTGAGCTTAACTGGCCTAAAAAAGGAAAACATTCCTAAACGCACGATCATACAGCTAGAACAATTAATACCATGCTATAAGCTAATATTGGATAGCATGTGATATTCATACATATTTTAAGTGAAAGCTATAAGAGAAAAAAAATTCAAGAAGATTATTTAATATTAATAAAGTGTTTTTTTCTAATTGTAGACATTTAAAGCATATCTACAAGATATCTCATAACAGCTCTCTGACAGGTGCTGATCCTGACTTCTTTTCTGCCTAGTTAGGCATCACCATCTACCGCATCCAACCAAGGATGGATGAAGATATGGCCATACATCTGAGTGGCTGTTTCTATTCAATCTTATGGGGTTTATTGAAACACTTGAGCAATGTGTGTCCACTAGAGATAAGCGAGCACCACAATGCTCGGGTGCTTGGTACTCGAGTCGAACTTTTCGTAATGCTCGAGTGCATAATGAACCCCACTGAAGTCAATGGGGGACGCGAGAATTTTTGTATGGGACCGTTGCTCCGCATAGGTGATGACTTGTGAAACACTAGAAAACATCAGAAAGTCATGGAAACACCACAGAAATGGATAGGGAAGGGCAAGGACAGCATACATGGCTGCATCTGAGGCTCCCAGGTCCCACTATTGAGCCAAAATGGGGGCAAGAGCCTGGCGGTCACCCCCCTAACAATTTACTTAGGACAAACCCTCATTAGCAAGGCACACACGCTGGCACATCTTAGCTAAGCACCACACTACCTGAAACCAAGGACAATCACTGCCTGCGGGTGACACCGCTGCCTCTTTTTTTTCTGGTTTACATGCTGGCATTGCTGTCCAACCCTCTGCATGACCCTGTGTCCACAGCGCACACAAAATTTTCCCTGCGCAGTGTACAGCTGGCCTCATGCCACATGCTCACTTCATAGCCACACCACTGTCATGTCTATTTATAAGTGCATACTGGATGAGGAGGAACCGGAGGCACACACTGCAGAGGGTTGGCACGGCTAGGCAGCGACCTTCTTTGAAAGTGTGGGTGATAGCCCACAATGCTGTTGAGAATTGATAATAAATTGACGTACGATTATCATTCCAATCCTGTGTCAACTCCGTCACAAAATTGTCAGGAGCCGCAAACGTAAACGTAAAATAAAACGGACTCAGGTGCCAGCCCTTTTACGCATCTCCCCAATGCAGCAATACCCTGTGTGGGAAGCACATGAGCGGGCCCAGGGTCAGACTTGTTCACAGCCTCCACCTTGTGTGACCCAAGGTGCCGTGAGTTACATAGCAATGGGAAATCCATGTGTCCCCATACAATTCATTCTGTGTAGGTGTCAGTTAGCTCAACACCGCAATGGGAAATCTTTGAGTTCATTGGGCTCGCCTATGCTGTCAGAACACAAAGATGGTATTACACAGGAAGAAATCAGAGTGTCCAAAAATGGCAGAGTTTCACCCCGCCAAGGACCTCGGCCTCGGCCCACATTTATGCCCTAGTCAGTCAGGGTATTTGTGCCAGACAGATAAACACCGCAATGGGAAGTCTTTGTGCACCCACAGCATAGGCGAGCCCAAGGAACTCAAACATGGTATTTCACATGAGGAAATCAGAGTGCCCAAACATGGCAGAGTTTCACCCCGCCAAGGGCCTCGGCCCACATTTCTACCCTAGTCAGTCAGTGTATTTGTGCCAGACATGTAAAACACCGCCATGGGAAGTCTTTGTGCACCCACAGCATAGGTGAGCCCATGAAACTCAAAGACAGTATTACACCTAAAGAAATCAGAGTGCCCAAACATGGCAGTTTCACCCCGCCCAGGACCTCGGCCCACACTTCTGCCCCAGTCAGTCAGTGTATTTCTGCCAGACAGGTAAAACAATGCACTGGGAAGTCTTTGTGCACCGACAGCATAGGCGAGCCCAAGGAACTCAAACTGAGGAAATCAGAGTGCCCAAACATGGCAGAGTTTCACCCCGCCAAGGACCTCGGCCTCGGCCCACATTTATGCCCTAGTCAGTCAGTGTATTTGTGCCAGACAGGTAAAACACCGCAATGGGAAGTCTTTGTGCACCCACAGCATAGGCGAGCCCAAGGAACTCAAACATGGTATTTCACAGGAGAAAATCAGAGTGCCCAAACATGGCAGAGTTTCACCCTGCCAAGGGCCTCGGCCCACATTTCTACCCTAGTCAGTCAGTGTATTTGTGCTAGACATGTAAAACACCGCCATGGGAAGTCTTTGTGTACCCACAGCATAGGTGAGCCCATGAAAGTCAAAGACAATATTACACCTAAAGAAATCAGAGCACCCAAACAAGGCAGTTTCATCCCGCCAAGGTCCTCGGCCTCAGCTCACACCCTCAGTAATCATGGGCATAAAGCGGACTCGGATGCTAGTACAGCTGTGAATGTCTCTTTAAATCAGTAACGGTTGCTTTCATTGCACCAAAGACTGGATGAACCACAAACCACCTTGGGTCACACCTTGTGTGACCCAAGGTGCTGTGAGATAAATAGCAATGGTAAATCCATGTATCCCCACACTTCATTCTGTGTATGTGTCAGGCAGCTGAACACCGCAATGGAAAACCTTTGTGCACCTACAGTATAGGCGGACTCCAGTAACATTTCTGTAGCAAGAGTAGAGGTGGACCCCAGTAACATTTCTTTAGCAAGAGTATAGGCGTTCCCCAGTAACATTTCTGTAGCAAGAGTATAGGCGGACCCCAGTAACATTTATGTAGCAAGAGTATAGGCGGACCCCAATAACATTTATGTAGCAAGAGTATAGGCGGACCCCTGTAACATTTCTGTACTAAGTGTATAGGCGGACCCCAGTAACATTTCTGTAGCAAGAGTATAAGCGAACCCCTGTAACATTTCTGTACCAAGTGTATAGGCGGACCCCTGTAACATTTCTGCAGCAAGAGTGTAGGCAAACCCCTGAAACATTGGTGTACCAAGAGCATAGGCAAACACCTGAAAAAATTTGGTTACCAAGAGTGTAGGCGAAGGCAGAAAAAATTAGTTAAATAACAGTATATGCAAGGGCCTGAAAAATTGGTGCACCAAGAGTACAAGTGTACCCCTGAAAAATTGCTCAACCGCGAGAGCATTTTTTAGTAACATTTTTTAAAGATACAGCTCGCTGTTGCTTAATTTGTAACAGAGCCTGGAGGCAGCCTTCCAAAAAAATTGGCTTCAGTTAAAGTATAAAAACTTTTAAAAATTATGAAAAACTTTTAACCCCTTTCCGCTCCATGACGTAAGGGTACGTCATCGGAGCGGGGTACTTCCCGCAAAATTACGTACACTTACGTCATAGGGATAGAGCGAGATCATAGCAGATCTTGCGCTATCCCGCAGATAGCGCGCTCCCTCTGTGACAACCAGCCGGCTCTCGTGGCGTCCTGTATTGCCATAGCCTAAGATCGCTGTAATAAGCGATAAGGTATGGCAGGAGAGAAGTCCTGCCATGCCTTATCGCAACGATCTGCAGTGCTGTGGTGAAAGTCCCTCAAAGGGACATAGATGTTGTAAAAAAAAGAGAAAAATAAAGATCAAAAAATAAAAATGTAAAAGAAAAGTTTAAAAAAAACCTTTTTTTATGCTTTTCTTATATTAGCATAACATTTTTTTTTTTTAAATCCCACATATTTGGTATTGACGTGTCCGTAACATTGAACATGCTTTTTATCCTGCACGGCAAAAGGCGTTTAAAAAAACGCTAAAAAACCAAGGCAAAATGCTAATATTTAGCATTTTGCATCCCAAAAAACGCAATAAAAGTGATTTAAAAAAATGTATGTACCCCAAAATGGTACCAATAAAAACTACAGCTCGTCTCACAAAAAATAAGCCCACACAGAGCGTTGTTCATGGAAAAATAAAAAAGTTACATGACTTTGAATGCAGTGAGTTTAGAAAAAAAAAATTCCAAAAAAGGGCTTTTATTGTGGAAAAGTGGAAAAACCTAAAAAAAATATAACAATTTTGGTATCGTTGTAGCCGTACCGACCCGCAGAAAAAAATTTACTGCGTCATTTATGCTGCATAATTACAGCTCTAAAAAAAACCCAAAAATCTATGGCAGAATTGATGCGTTTTCTCTCCCTACAATCATAAAAAAAATAATAAAAGTTTTACAATGTAGTCTATGTACCCAAAAATGGTACCAATAAAAACTACAGTTCGCCACGCAAAAACAAGCCCTCATACGGCCGCGTCGACGGAAAAATAAAAAAGTTATGGCTGTTGAAAAATGAAGATGAAAAAATACCAAAAATCGTTTGGTCCTCAATGCCAAAATAGGCCATGTCATTAAGGGGATAAACAGAGCCTTTTGGGGCTGCTGAAAAATTGGCAGTTCAGCGTGATGACATGCTGTTTTAGGAGGAGGAGTAGATAGAGAAGTAATAATATCTGAGAGTGATTGACGAAGCTAATTCCCCCTTTTTTGTGGTGATAGAGGATGCATTTTTCTCCTGTTGCAGTGAAAAGAATCATTAGGTTCCACTGCTTTCCGCCGGTGGAGAAGGTAAGTCTGGGGAAATCCAGCCTTTGTTCATCTTCATGAGCGTAAGCATGTCGGCACTGGCATTGGACAGGCGGGTATGCTTTTCAGTGATGATTCCCCGAGCTGCACTAAACACCCTCTCTGACAAGACACTAGCGGCAGGGCAGGCCAGCCCCTCCAGGGCGTACAGCGCAAGTTCGTGCCACATGTCCAGCTTTGACACCCAATAGTTGTATGGAGCAGAGGCATCACGGAGGACAGTGGTACAATCGGCTACGTACTCCCTCACTATCTTTTTATAGTGCTCCCTCCAACTCAGCCTTGACTGGGGAGTGGTGACACAGCCTTTCTGGAGAGCCATAAAGCTGGCAAAGTTCTTGGAGAGTGTTCCCCTGCCTGTGCTGGACATGCTGCCTGAACTCCCCGCCCTCCCCTGCTAGTTGGCCCTCCAAACTGCGTCTTCTGCCACTAGCGCTGTCAGATGGGAACTTTAGCATCACTTTTTCCACCAGGGCCCTGTGGTATTACATCACTCTTGTACCCCTTTCCTCTTCGGGAATGAGAGTGGAAAGGTTCTCCTTATACCGTGGGTCTAGAAGGGTGTACACCCTGTAATCCGTGTTGGCCAGAATGCGTCTAAAGCGAGGGTCATGGGAAAGGCAGCCTAACATGAAGTCAGCCATGTGTGCCAGGGTCCCAGTACGCAACTGTCCTCACTAGGAAGATGACTTTCAGGATCCTCCTCCTCCTCTTCAGCCCATACATGCTGAACAGATAAGAGGCAAGCAGCATGGGTACCCTCTGCAGTGTGGCCAGCTGTCTCTTCCCCCTCCTCCTCCAAAACACGCTGAGATATAGACATGAGAGTGGTCTGGCTATCAAGCGACATACTGTCATCCCCGTCTCCTGTTCCAACCGCAAAGCGTCGGCCTTTATGCTTAGCAGCGAACTTCTCAGCTGGCATAGCAGCAGGACGGTAACGCTAATGATGGCCGCATCACCGCTCACCATCTGGGTAGACTCCTCAAAGTGTCCGAGGACCTGGCAGATATCTGCCATCCATGCCCACTCCTCAGTAAAGAATTGCGAAGGCTGACTACCACTCCGACGCTCATATTACAGCTGGTATCATACTATTGTTCTACGCTGCTCGTACAGCCTGGCCAACATGTGCAGCGTAGAATTCCAGTGTGTGGGCACATCGCACAGCAGTCGGTGCTCTGGCAGCTGAAACCGACATTGCAGGGTCCTCATAGCTTGCAGTGGCCCAGGAAATATTAGAGTACTGTTTCGTGGTGAGACCTCTGTCCAATGCACTGCAGACATAGAACGTTATAACTGAAATAGTTTGCAGTGGCCTAGGAAATATTACAGTACTGTTTCGCGGTGAGACCTCTGTCTAATGCACTGCAGACATAGAACGGTATAACTGAAATAGTTTGCAGTGGCCCAGGAAATATTACAGTACTATTTAGCGGTGAGACCTCTGTCTAATGCACTGCAGACATAGAACGGTATAACTGAAATGCTTTGCAGTGGCCCAGGAAATATTACAGTACTGTTTAGCGGTGAGACCTCTTTCTAATGCACTGCAGACATAGAATGGTATAACTGAAATAGTTTGCAGTGGCCCAGGAAATATTACAGTACTGTTTAGCAGTGAGACCTCTTTCTAATGCACTGCAGACATAGAACGATATAACAGAACTACTTTGCAGTAGGCTAGGAAATTTTAGAGTGCTGTTTCATGGTGAGAGCTCATTGTACAGCACCGCAGGCTGAGATTGCTATAATTGCAAGGTTGTGAACTGGCCCAGATGTGTAATACAAAAGTTGGTGCACTACTGCTCCCAGCCAGCCACAACTATAATGCACACGGTGAGATGTAGCCCTGAGAGAGACTGCTGGGCTTCTTGCACAGAGGATCAGGAGTCCTGTAAAACTTTCCCTATATAGGCAGCTCTGTCCCTATACTCTGCGTAATACACTGCAGACTGAGAACGTTATAGCTGAAATGGCCTGCACAGCCCGAGATGCTTTAAAAAAAAAATTGGTGCACTACTGCTCCAAGCCAGCCACAACTATAATGCACATGATGAGGAGTAGCCCTAAGAAGGACCGTTGGGGTTTTTGATGACAGGATCCTACTCTAACACTTTCCTTATATCATCAGCAGCACTTTCCCTAACCTCTGCCAGCCACTGATCGGCCCAGCCACTTACTACTGTGGGGGGGGGGGGGGGCTGGCACGTCACATCAGGAAGTGGTAATGCCTTCCCAGCATGTTTATTGCCTAGAAAATGGCGCTAAATATGTGGGGAAGGAAATGCAATTGACTTGAGTACCGCGTGGTGTTCGTCTCTAGTAACGAGCATCTCCAGTACCCTAATACTCGAACGAGCATCAAGCTCGGATGAGTGTGCTTGCTCATCTCTAGTGTCCACCTCTCGCCTAAATTGTTGCCTTACCAGAAAAGTTAGGAGTTAAGGGACTCCCGTTTCACTTAGAGGTGAGACTAGCACCTATCATTCTGTCAGGCAGATGGCTGTGGATCTGTCTTGCCACACGCTGGTTTGAATTACCTAAAGAGGCAATACTTGGAGACCCCTGGTTTTCATGCTCGACTGCTCCAAGCAGAATTTCACCTTCACTATGGTATCCCCAAGCCATTACTCACAAAGACAGTCCTAGTTGTGTGGCTGCCAATACTGCCATAGGTTCATATTCAAAGGACTGCCTAGGATCAGGGCTTGCAACACAGGAGCAATAACAATGTCCAAGCAGAAGGTCAAGCAGATAGCTGGCAATAATGAAGTCCAGAATACAGAGTTGAGGTCAGGGAGCACAGTAGACAGAATAGTCAGACATACAAGCAAGGATTACAACGGGAATAAACAAACTGGGGTTTTATCACAATGGCTATAGGAGGCCAATTGCTCAGGCACCCTCCATATGGTTGGACATGGATGTGTATTGGTGGAGGACATGTTTAGGGCACTCACACACTCGCCCTTTTTAGGGAAGAGAAGGGAGCACGTATGAGTTCTACAACCAGACACCAGGGGGCAGAGGTGGACAACACACAGCATGTAGCATGTGACCCTGACACATGTGTGGCATATCCTGTGGATGGTACTCGTGTATCTTGTCTCCACCACAAAAATGGGTGGAGACCTGGGATTGTGCTGTGGGAGGTATAGGGTATGCCCACAGCTGCTGATTGGCTGGGCTCCTGTCTTGGCTGTGCCATGTCCTCCTTTCTCAGCTTCAGGCGGGTTCCCTGCCGGGCTCCCTGCAATACCCCCAGCTGTGACAGCCTAGGACAGCTGCTGCCACTGTGTTCAGCAGGAGCAACATCAACACCATGGAGGGGAAGGAGTATGGAGCAGCGGCTTGCATACAGGCCACCGGCACTCCAACACCTTCTCCGCACGATTATGACGATTTTTGAAATTTTAAATATGAACATAATAAAACATACATTAATGTGGGAACTGCTATATCCCTGTGAATTATAGGTGTATTGTATATATAAGCTGAGAGCCTGCACTAAAAGCTGATATGTTGTATTGTTACTGGCATAAGACGAATATTTAATATTCTTTCTATCCATTTTCATTCATCCTTTTGCTATATTATATGTTACTAGTCTGAAGATTATTATTTTAATATTAAATGGCACTAATAGAGACGGTCAGGATTCTAAGGGTTATTGTCTTTATTAGAAAATATTTTAGGAGAGAAATTAAATATCTGATGTCAATGAAAAAGATAACTGTGATGGCCAATTCAAAATAATATGTTGTTCTCCAATGATGGAAAAAAAATACCCAAAAGAGCAGAGTTACAGGATGCTCAGTATTTGCCTTTTGTCCTAATTTCCTTCTATCGTAGTTCAGAACTGTCATTTGACAGCATCTACTGACCTCTGCTGGTACATTTCTTTATTACCAGCTATGGCATCAGCAATGGAAAAAGTAAATTAACATAATAATAATGTGCAAATAACAACAATATGGTAAATAAGCATTTAAAAAATACTAAAACGATATCACTTTGAACTTAGATTTACAGCTGTTTTATTACTTGGAGCATTTGGTCTAATCATCATCATACAAGCACTGTATTATGTGTGTATGGGCTCCTGCACACTGGCGTTTTTCTTGCGCGGTTTTATCACGCGATATCTCTGCGTTTTTTTTCACGCGATGGTCAATGGGACTTTCTAATGTTAAAAACGCATCGCACAAAAATTGCAAAGCACCAACTTGCAATGCGTTTTTAACATTAGAAAGTCCCATTGACAATCGCGTTAAAAAAAACACAGCGACATTGCGTGAAAAAAATACGCAAGAAAAACGCAAGTGTGCAGGAGCCCTAAAAAGGAGAGCTCAGAGCCATTGATTTGCATTTGGGTGTTCAGACTTACATTTTTCACGAGCATGAAAAAAAAACGCAGCATGTCCTATTTTGATTCGTATTACAGACCGAAATAGCCCATTAAAGTCAATGGAATCAGGTAAATAAGCAGTGAAAAGGCATGATACATGCCCATTCACTGCATATTTATGCATGAAATTAGTGGGACTTTCTTGTGGGGTTTTTGTGCTTGTAAAAATGCAATGAATAAGCATGCAAGAAAGGCAATATGCAGGAAATACTGCGCATTTCATGGACCGAAACTGAAAACGCCCACATGATTGTGCTCTTAGTTGTCTACAAAGTTCTTCCTAGTATAGCAATAAGAAAAAAAAGACAGAAAAGTATGATAAAAAAGGTAAGAACTCACCTGGTGCAGGGGGTCCGTCTAATGGACAGACCACCACACACCAAAAATCTAGTTCAGCCTTATTTAGATGAATCACATTACCGGTTGTTGCTAAGATCTCTCTGCCGACCTCGGCATTTTTAGCAATGACATGTGCATCATGTGACCATTGTTTCACTTCTGGTTCACAAGCGCCATCTTTAAAATTTTAAATTAAAAAGTATTCCAATCAAACACCCCACTTGCTTAAAAAAGGAGGAAGTTATGCCTTCAAAACGTGTTGCAGAGCTATCTTGACGGATCCCCTGATCTATTTGTAAGAAGAATTTATGTGTTTACCAAGGAGAAGACAATCAAATCTCATGTAGAAGTCTGAGCCCAGGAGAAATACAAATCACACCAGCCTGTTGCGGTATCAAATTATTTCTAATGTATTCAAAGTGGTATGTAGTTTATATATCATAAATGACATCACAGGAAAAGTACATACCTCCAAGATTAATAAGAATACATTACAACTAAAATGTTTAACATAAGTTACACCTAACTTAACTATAACATACAAATAAACTGTTATGAATTCAGTGAAAAGGAATGCAAGGGGGGGAGGGGGGCTGGAGGGCTATCTTGACTCCTGTCTGTCTCTCTCAGTACCATTCACTGGTATAGAACAGGTTTTGTTTAACCCCTCCACTACTTATACTAGCAGCATGTTATATCTTTCTAGTCTACAATCTAATAGAAAAACCATTAACTGATACATTGATCTACAATTTTCTTAACACTATTATCTTTTGAAATAAGCCAATTACCTAGTCATATATGATTATTTGTTGGACTGTAGTTACTAACTATTCTCTTATTTCATTTCAGGATTTCAATCTTCCTTCCTTATATGTGGGTTTACAGATGATTCTTCTCCCCAGCCCTCCTTTTCCCTCTTTCTTTTCCTCTCTACCCACCACCAGTCCCCCGCTCTACCTCCTGGGGACTCACCTTCTGCTACACCCCATGACAGTCTAGTACTTCATATTGCTTTCTGTCTCCATCTCCCTCTGTTCTCTGCTTTTGTTTTGTTCTCTTGTGTGCTTGTTTCTGTCTTTTTTGTCTTATTCTGTGTTGCCTTTGATTTGGTACCCAACTTTTCCATCTATTCCCCCTTATACCCTTCTATTTTAGTACTCAATTCATTTTTTTCTATCCCCTTTTTTATTCTCTTTTTTTTCTCCCTTGTCCCCTTTCCCTTTGGTATTCCACCCTCCCCTGTACTTTTGCTGATCAATATCCTTTCTCCTAAATGTTCAGGACTTTTCTTTCCTTTAGGGCTCCCACCCACTGGCGTTTTTTTTTCCCACTGCGCTGTGAGAGTAAGTGAAAACTCTTGCATAGCAGTGCGAGAAAATCTTATGAAATGAATAGCTAAGAGCTATCTGCCATTGGCTGAGCGCTCAGCCAATAGCTAAGCACTGGCTGCTATTGGCTGAGCCCTCAGCCAATCCGCACAGCCCTTTCAGGAGGCAGGGATTTTTACAGCTGTGGCAGAAGTCCGCGGCATTCTCCATATCTTTTCAATGGGACTAGCGCTGCTGCCGCTGGCCCCATTGAAAATACTGGCGATGTCGCAGCTATATCCCAGCGATTTGTGGGTATCTGCCAGTGTTTTTTTCGCACTGCAATGCGAGACTTTTACTTTAGAATCGCATCGCAGTGGAGAAAAAACCGTCAGTGGGTGGGAGCCCTTAACCTGTCTTTGTCATTTTCTTATTTTCTCTTTTCCTATCTCTGACCTTGGATACACCCCCCAACCCTACCCCCCAACTCCCCCCCCCCCCTTGAGTCTATATTCTCTCAGGCAATTGCACACAGTCTACACCTGCTCCTCCCTTCTCTAGCTGTTTGCCATCAACACTCCTCCTTAAGCAGTCACATACTGGTACAAGGAGCTGCAGTCCACCTTAAAAATACAGCACTGTGCTGTTTTCAGCTATGAGTGACACAATCTGTGTCACTTATGGTAATGTGTGATGCCATCCTCATCACTTCTGGGTGTGACTTGGCACAAAACCGAATGTTACCAGCTTATTTAAGGTGTCCTGCCCACCATTGTTCGCCCCACCTCTATGGTGACTTTGGATCCCTTATACTCCATCTACATGTCAGTTCCATTCCCAAATGGGATATTGATTTATTGACACCTGCTCTCCCTCCCTTTTACTTTGGCACTTCTCCATGTGTCCATGCTTATTATCTCTACCTTCCCCCTGGGCATCTCATTCTTGTTCACTCTGTACAACTTATTCTCCTTTGTACTGTGATCCTCCTCCAGGTGTCCTCGCTAAATCTTTCTACCACACTCCTGTACATCTTATTCTTTATTCTGAGCATTTTATTTTTACACTCTGCCTCTGTGCTCTAGTTTCACTGTTTAACTCTCCATCTACATGCTGGATCCAGACTGATTAACCTATTATTTGCAATCATTAATATATACTAAACCAGGGCATACCAATTATATTCAACACTGAACATAATTAGATTCCTGTTTAATGATTTCCTTTGCTTGTTGTTCTCATTATGCCCTTTCATAAATGCAGATTTCTTTCAATATCTGGGAAATAGCTGCTGTGTTTGTGTATCATTATAGCCTAGGAATCTCTTAGTCCTATTGATTATTAGCAATTAGCTCTAGTCCCTTCTCTCTTTTCGTGCTCCTGCTGTTCCTCCCTGAGTCTCACTGATTCATGTCCATATTAGTATCAGCCAGTTGTATACCTTGTTTCTTGTGAAAATGTATACAGATCTCATTTTAACCTAATAACAAATTAGTAAGATCCTAAAGACCCATTTACACGCAAAGATAATCTTTCAAACGATTGAAAAATTGACAGTTTTAGCGATTGTTTTGCATATAATGTTAATAGACACTAAGGTCCATTAACACATTATTAGCTTCATTTGCATGTAAAAGGGCCCCAATGAGCTGTTCGCAGAGCACAGCATGTGATCTAAGTTTTGCACACAGCTCCATTGCTCTTGCATGGGCTGTCGGTAGAATACAATGTAATTTCCAACTCCCGTGCAAAAAACAGCGTGCCGTTCCTGTTATCTCTCTCCGGCTGAAGGATGGATTTTAAGCTCACCTAAAATCATTGTTCAGCCGATGAGTGAATATTGGCAGCGTTTACATACAATAATTATTGCTCATATGCCATTGTTTAAACGGATTTTGAACAATAATGATTGCTTGTAAATGGGCCTTACATTTCTTCTATTTTTGGATATTTAAAGACACACATATATTTAGAAAAAAGTATAAACAGCACATTCTGTAGGTATACTTTAACCCCTTTGTGGCCAAGGTCTATGATATCTCAATGTCCACATCAACATTTCATATTTTTAAAATAATATATTCTAAGGCTTAATATTTTTTTATTTGGTATCTAATTTATTTATTTTTTTGTGTGGAATATATTGGGCTCTCTTATAGTGCCCGGGGGCAGTATCTTTCAATTTTTATATAACGATACTGTCAAAACTGATACTGGCAGGAATATCAACTAGAGTTGATGCTCATTCGTGTATTAGCATACTCAATGGTGCTTGTTACTCGAGTGAGCACCATGCCGTGTTCAACCCCTCCCCGTTTTGACCCCTCCCCGCATTACCACTTCTTGCTATGACGTGCCAGCGTGCGCACGTCCACAGCAGTATGTGGCTGGCAGGGGGAGAGAGAGAAATAAAAAAGAAAAAGCTTGGCACCCGGCGGGTCCACTGCAAAAATGCTTGAGTCTCCCATTGACTTCAATGGGGTTCGTTACTCGAATAGAGTTCTCGAATATTATGAAAAGCTCGACTCGAATAACGAGTAGCCGAGCATTTTGGTGCTCGCTCATCTTTAATATCAACCAACTGCAAGAAGCAGTGCAAAACCAAAAAACATGGAGGGAGGTCGCTTTTAGGGTCACTGAGGGTTGTGAAAGACTAAACAGATAACAACAACATAAAGAAAAATGGGTAAAAATTGTATAGAATTCAAATTTTGTTGTTTTTTTCCTTTTTTTTTAAATTCAGTGTAATAAATTCAATTAAAACAATCTTCTTACACTGATGTACATAACAATACCAAATATGTGTACACTAATTAACCCACCATCAGTGGCCCACCTGAGAACAAAGGTCCCCATATTTTTTTTTTAGTAATTCCTGTCATTAGCTTGCAATACAGCACACTTTGACAGCTGGTTATCACTTTTCATCAGTGAGAGCTAATCATTTTAACTTTCTGTCATTTCATTAGGGTAGAAGTGCCAGCCCAATGTTTTTACTGGCAGAGAGCTATACAATGAAATATGCCATTTAGGCCGCCTGCAGACGAGCGGGTCGGATCCGGCAGCGAGAATTCTCGCTGCGGGACCCGACCCGAGAGCCTGCAGGGACGAGCGCGTACTCACCCGCGCCTGGCGGCCCCGGCTCTTTCACGTGCCGGCTGCGGCGCAGCCGGCGCATGCGCAGACCGGAGCCGGCGGCCGGGTGAGTACGTGCCCAGCACAAAAATAGGACATGCCGCGGTTTGTTTGCCGCGCGAGATTTCGCGCGGCCAAACCGCGGCCGTCTGCATAGGAGTGCGTATTGTAATGCACTCCTATGCAAACTTTCAGTGGCGGAAATCCCGCAGGAAATACCGCCGCGGGATTTCCGCCCGTGTGCAGGCGGCCTAAAGTGGAAGATGTGCATGTACGTTCTAGCTGTACAGTGTATCAACAATTAGGACATATATCTACAGATGGTGGTAGCAAAGGAGTTAAGCAACTATGTAGTAACTGTTATTATTATGAACTGTTAGAATAACATCGGTTGCAAAAATGCAAAAGCTTTATATAAATATAATTAAATGAATCATGTTTAGTGGCCGTATTAAAGGATCATGGGAAATGTTCTAGAACAAAAAAGGATAAAATGGAAAATTAAAAAGTTACAACAATCCCTAAAATCAGAAGTCTTATTCTAAGGAGTCCTTAGAAATTAGCTACAGAGGAGGAAAAAGTATTGAAAGACACTTTTTAAAATATGGGAACATTAAAGTGACCCTTCTGTCCCAGATAAACAATGGCCAAACTACTTCTCTGACTACCTGATGTGCACCGTGCATACGTATGCATTGTTAGTCTAAGACACTACACCTGCTTTAATTGACCAGTGCTTTCTGCATGAACAGTCAGAGCAGCATGTAGTGTCTTAGACTACTGATGTATACTAAGGCAGTGTGTATCAAGTAGTCAGAAAAGCAGTTTGGCCATCTTTGTTTATCCAGAACTGAAGGGTCGCTTTAATTGCATTTTATTTTTTTTAGATAGATGCATTTATTTGGTCCTAAGCTTTAGCCAATAAATAAATTGTTGCATCCACTATGATGTTGTGTATACAGATGTGTCCACCCTCAATGTAACTTTAATTTAAGCTAAATTATTCAACTTGTCATGTTGCCAATTCAATAGAATGGTTTAGTAAACATGGAGTAAAAAATAGTATACCTTTCACATGTTTGTTTAACATCTCACACCATACATCTGTAAGTTAGGACTTGACATAAGATGATGATACATTACTGTAGTAAGGTGCCATCACTCATCACATTAATAGTATATTATATTTACAAGTTAGCTTTATTAATACTCTACTGAACTAAATGATAAAGCAGAACTACTGTACATAGCAATGTAAAAATTGTTTCAGTGGCCGCAGGAGCAGAAGTATACTGCTCAAGCAGGGGGCATACCATTTCCCCTGAAAATAAGCCCTACCCAGATAATTAGCCCTATGTCTATTTTCAGAGGGGCTTGTAATATAAGCTCTCCCCCAAAATAAGACCTAGCAAAGTGTAAAAGAAAAAAATCAATACTTACCTAGCCGGCAGCGTCTGAGTCTCTCGCACTAGGCAGGCTGCCATGTCCTCTGCACTGGCGCAAAATTCCCCTTCTGATGATGGGGCTTTGAAACCCCGCCTCCAGCAAGCGAGTGCTGTGATTGGATCGAGCCCCAGCTAATCTGAGCTCATGCTCGATCATTCACAGCCATTCAGTGAATGACATCACTGAATGGCTGTGATTGTCTTATCGAGCGCCAGCTCTGATCGGCTGAGCACGGCGCTTGTGAGCCAATCACAGCACTCGCTTGCTAGAGGTGGGGTATTCAAAGCCCCGTCACCAGAAGGAGAGTACTGTGTGAACACCAAGGACACTACACTCTGCCGCATCGCCATAGGAGATCAGCAGCGCCAGGGACCCAGGCACTGTGGACCAGGTGAGTATTACCCCCTCGCTTCTGAAAATAAGACACTGTGCCTCTTTTGGGGCAAAAAATAATATAAGACAGTGTCTTATTTTCAGGGAAACATGTTAGCATCCATTATTGTTTTATTCTGTTTATTCCATTTTTAATTAAACATTTATGTTATTTTCTTTTAAACTATAAAATAAGCAACCATGCTTTTACATCTATGGATCTGCTTAATGGCTGCTTTCAAATGTTCCTTATGCCAGGAATGGTACGTAAAAAACTATGGATCAAAAATGCCCTATTTTCTAATATGGGAGCATGTATTACCATGTATGATGTCATGCACAATACTCAAGCTCCCAAAACATGCCCAACAGCCACCAACAAACACATATAAGTGGTCCAAAGCTTAAAAGTATATACAAAGTGTTTGTAGAGAAATAAGTAATGCTGTAATAGAGATGGACTTTAGAGATGTCATCTGACAAGTTCACATGTTTTGTTGCTGGTCATAAAGTTCACACAAAACGGTCTAAACATCTAGTTCATCATAGTAAGATTTACGTCAATTACGTCATTATAAAAGCTTCAAAATACGGATATGTTACAAATGTTTCTTGCAATGATCTCAGTGGGCAGTTTATATTTTAAGTACATTTTAAATGTATAATTTCATGTTTTCATCTGGCAAAGCAATTACAAAGCTTATAAACGGCATTTTTCTTAAATACAACTGAATATTTTTCCGATAACTTGCAGGATTATAAAGCAATTAAAACTCAAAGAACAAATAGAACATTGTACAAGTTTGGAAATCCAGTTCAAACTTCAATTTGATTTGATTGACATGTTGAGACAGCGAGCATTCCTTAGTGGTGACAAATCCCTCATGTGGAAGATTAAATGAGTTTCCCTTGAGCACTTATGCCCATAGAAAGGGCAAGTAAATAAATCAAAACTCACATGTCAATTTAAGAAGGGCAGGAGGGTGAATATTATAAGGCCTGAAGTGCTTTGTGCCCTCATAGCATTCCATTTGTCAATGGAGTATTAAGACTGACAATATTGTAAATGTCATGCCTATTAGTGTAACTACACAGGGAAAAAAATGACAGGAACTCATTTAATTGACTATGAAAAAAATTCACCTGAAAATACTGACAAGATCATGTTTCTAAATGTGACTTTTCGTTTTGTAAAATGTCTTCAATTTATAAAAATGTTTCCAGATTCCTCAAAATCAGCTCTAAGAGAGGAATGAGATAACACCTATTATTATATAGTCAAGTCCTTCATAGATATTCGATAAAATCAACATACTAAATGCTACAAACTACATGTTCAATGTCTGGTATTTAAAGTGTCAAATAAAAGGCAAAATGCATAATTTTTATTATCCATTTGGCAGTGGATATTGAGGTCTAAGGCTTCAGGGATGCAGGCAACCCTGCAGTGATTTTTGGAGACGGGCTTGAAATATAAGCCCCTCTCTGAAAATAAGTCCTAGCTGAATGAAAAAATATAAAGAAATTAATGCATCACCTAGCAGCGCTGTCGGCGCTCCGATGCTTCTTCTCTCTGGCTCCTCAGTAGTATTTTTCAGCATTTTCTTCTGGCTGGGGATTTAAAAATCCCCGCCTCCTGTAAATGCTGCCTCTGATCGGCTGAGCACTGTGACCAATCAGAGGCAGTGCTCAGCTGCCATTCAATTTTGCGCCCGTAAAAAATGGACATGTGAACACTGCATAGGAAACCAATGGTTCTAATAGACGCTCTTTTTTTGCACACATAGCCACGCAAAAAAAAATCGCTCTTCTGACTGCGGCCTTATAGTGGATTTTTAAATTTGAAAATCCCAATTTCCAACTATACTGTTGTTGGCATTTTCAATGAAGATAGCCAAGAAAGCTGACTGCTCAATAAATTTTATAACTGCAATTTTCATAAACTCTTTACTTGTAGTGAATGTATTATGGCTGATATTTGTACATATACTTGATGTGTACCTTAAAGTTTACAACTTGCTATAAATAGATCTTCCAGTACAAGTTCCCTACATTGCAAAAATATGTTTATTTACCATATTTGTAACTCCCAAAATCAATGACCATGGATCCGTTACAAAAATAAAATATACAGTTTTTTGGAATAAAGAAGAGTCAGTATAACTGCTTAAAGGCTATGTATAGCTTTGAAACCATTTTTCTATTAGAGTAAAGCATCTAAATAAAATAAGGCAAATCTGCACATAGTTTTAATTATATATGTTCTACAATTTTGTATCTGCAGCTGCTATACAAAACAATGTGTCTCTATCGGAAAAGGGAGTAGGTTCAGCGTAGGATAAAAACTCTTTCTCTTTCTTGAAAAATCCACATAGAGGAATAAAAACATGTGTCTCCATCATTATAGACTACCAACCAATTCTACTTCTTGCTAATTTATATTCTGCATGTTAGCAATAATTAGAAGACAGATTAACATACAGCCACAGGATCAGGTAGCCGGCTCAAGGTTGACTCAGCCTTCCATTCTTCCGAGGTTGATAAAATGAGTACCCAGCTTGCTGGGGGGTAGAAGATGACTGGCGAAGGCCATGGCAAACCACCCCGCAAAAGCAGTCTGCCGAGAAAATATCAAGATGTGACATCACCGTAAGAGTCAGTCATGATTTGGTGCTTGCACCAGGGGACTTTAAGTTTTACCTTACAAGATTAGACTATACATTTTTTTTAGTCTGTAACAATTGAAACATAGGTCTACAAAGAAGCTGCATAAACAAATATTTTCTTTTTTTCACAAGACTAGTTATAATGTTTCTCAGGCATTAGTATTATTGCCTACATGAGGATTTAGGTCGAGTATATGTAAAGGCCCATTTACAGGCCCATTTACACGGAGCAATAATCGCTAAAAAAAATCGCTAAAAGGCGATCGTTTTAGCGATAATCGTTGCGTCTAAATGTGCCTCCATTGTGCACGTTTTGTGCATTGCAAGCTGATCGTTAACTTCAGTCCAACCTAAAAATCGTCAGTCAGCCTTATCAGCAGTTCTCCATGGGGAGTGCTGATAGCATTGTTTCCCGCTGGAGAACCAAGGATCTGAATGCAGATAAGAGCCCTCAGGCTATTAACTGCTTTCAGCTAACGCTTTATTTGCACACTTAATTGCTCTTAATTAGCAACTTAAAAGTTTATGCAAAATGATCACTTAAAGCTGTCACTCAAACTGTCATTTGAGCGATCTTTGAGCAATTATTGGCCCAGGTAAATGGGCCTTAAGTGGTGCGCTATTTCTGAGTGATTGGGGGGAAGGGGGTGCCAATGAGAAGTCTACATAGCTGGGAAAAGTCCTACAGGAACAATTAAAATTCAGTCTTTGATAAAAGACTGACTAGCTATGCTCAAAGCAAATAGATCCCTTTTATTGGCTAAACTTGAATGTTCAATAGCAGACAATCCCATTCTCACTCAGAGGAAATTACATTGTCAGAAACAGATTTGATAGGATTATCAGTTTCTCTTTTATGTATTTCTATACTGAATTTAAAGACCAGCAAATATGCTTAAACTGACATGCCGGAAAACTGACACTAATATTTTAAATATATTTTCCATTGATAAATGCAGCATGTCACTGGAATATCCCTTTCATTGTTAAAAACACCTAATTATGGAATAGTCTGCTATAAGAAATTCTGAAATCTTAAAAAGAACTAATTTGTGATATCTTAAATACATTAAAATCTTTTTCTGACAAAATATCTATGATGTTAGAACAGCTAAAAAAACTAATTCTACCAAAGCTGTTGTCTTTATTTCTTCCAACCCATATCAGACGTGGAAATAAAGATGTTAATGTTGGTAAATCTCAAGAGGCCTCGATACTGAGGTCATGTATCGTTATTGGGGCAGGAGCTCCATTTATCTGTTACAGAGTTCCACATCCATGGCTTCCCTTTATAAAGTCATACGGTGAAAACCAAAAAGTATGACCATTGTAGACCCCTTTAACGAACAGCATTTACCTACTGCACCTTTGCAAATAGAGGCTGTAGCATCTGTTTTACATACTGTATGTCGTTTCTAGCAGTCCTATGAATAGAATTTAAGGGCGATGATCATTAGGTTTATTAGAAGCAGCATTATCTTATAGATGGGATTGGTAAAAGGAGATTTATTCCTTAGACAGATCCTCTTTAAAATTCTGACTGCCTGCATCCACCAGTAGGGGGTTCTTGGGAGAAAAATGCATACAGATATAATACTAAGTTCAATTGGAGATCCATATGCGTAATGTTATTGTTTAATTTTAAGATCATATACAGGAAAGCAGGGTTTGTGGAGCTCAGTAACAGAAAACAAGCATATCTATTGCTTGCAAGGTTTTTAAGAAAAAGGTGATCCAGTGGAACACATTAATAAATCTGAAATTAAATTGTCTATTCACTACAGACACTGGAACTATAAAAATTAATCTGACCTTTCAGCGGTAGAAGACTGTTCATTAAAAGGTGAAAACAAAAATTGATGCTTCCTTTAATAGTGCAACATTCAACTCTCCTCTCCCCCAGTACATCTTTCTCTGCTCATCATTACTGGAATTACCCGAGAGTGATGCAGGATGAGGAGACATGGAATGGGATATGAATGCAGATGCCAAACGCAGAACGCCTGTCAGTTGGGGGTTGATGCTGTGAGTGACTACATCTCCCTCTAGTACGGTATGTGCCATGCACTCAGGCCCAGATCTAGTTATCACTCCAGCTTTAACACACACTTAGCTGTTATTTGCACAGCATGCTAGTAGCTCTTGATTTTCTCATATCTTTTGGCAAATTCTGTTGCTATCTAAGTGTAATCCCATGATGAGCCTTGTGTTTACTATACTTGAGAAACACGTTAGAACATTTACCCCCATATGAACATTCTATGATCGTCTATCTTTGTATTTTAACTTGGGGTCACCCTTCTCAGGGTGGTAGCCCCATTTTTATGTCACATAGGGCAGTGCTAGGCAGTAGGGAATGACAGGGTGAGTTCAGGTCACTTCTTCCCTTGTTTCTTTATATACTAGCAAATTCTGTGGTTGGAGTCATCATGAGATTGGAACATCTGACAAATTAAGCATATCCAGAAAGTGTGCTGACTTGGTGAGATTATTCATTTATTCCCTCCCTTTATTTTCTGGTTTGGCTCAGTCACATTTCTATTGTTTTATGGGAATTAGAATATGTACCCTTCTGCCATTTTTGATATTGTCCGACAGTATGTGGCTGGTGTTATTTATGTGTGCACGTGACTTACTGAATTACAATGGTACCCTTATTTTAATTACCATAATAAAAGTTACATCTTAATTTTCCAACTTATGGCCCATTCTGCTTTTTAGAAAAGAAAAAAATAAACAATATTAATCAATATAGCTTTTGCTAACAATAGCAGTACATTTGGAACTTGTATATTTCTGTATACTTCTGCCCAAGGTTTGAAAAACATGGCTGCTTTCTTCTAAACACAGTGCCACCCATGTTCATGAAATATGTCTGGTATTGCAGCTCAGCCCCCATTCACTGTAATGGAACGTCTAATCAATATCAGTGCTTCTCAGCTGATTAAGGAATTTCACCAAAGATATTCAGGTAAACATAGTCTAGAGTCTGCTTTTGAAGGGGAGAGTAATGGCAGGATTCTGTTGTCTTTCCAGGAATTTTAACCACTAATTGTCACGGTTTCATACTTTTAAGTATTGGGCTGCCCCTTACTCCTTGCCACTGGAGGCTGTTTTTTTCCTTAACTTGCCTTTAAAGAAGATGACTGATGCTGCCTCTTTGAAATGCCCTCTTTTTTCCTGTTCGGGTCGGCTTAAGTTCCCATAAATAGCCTAAACCTTGCTTGAGTATTGTGATTAAGCTGTTCTGCCTAACTCCTTTCTTGTGCCCCAGGGAACTCTTTTTACCAGACTGTTCTCTCTGATCGCTGTATGGGTCATGCAGCATTTTACCAATTTCTGTGCTAGCTGGCAGAGGCCGCGTATGGCAACAAGCCCACATATCTCATGCACTCACTTATGTGCAGTGTGACTTTGATTTTTTAAAGTTTTTTTTCAATTCCTTGCTCTGTTTCATAGTGGGGTTGTATATGTACCATCGCCCATAAGCAATGTATTGCTTATGGACAGCATTGCATACACTGCCCAAAGAATAGCTTGTGATATGCGGTGAGATAGAGCATGCTGTAATCTTTTTCAGATGCGTATTGTTAGAGAAAAAAAAAAAATATATATATATATATATGCAACAAGACTGACTTCATCTTTATATTCTCATACATGATTGTAGTCATTGGTGTGATTAAATTTGTATGTGTAGCTTTAAGGCCTTAGTCACACGGACGTTTTTTGCCGCGATTTGCGGACCGCATGACGGATGCGCATCCGCAAATCGCGTGACCGGGGCCGAAAAATCGCCCGAAAAAACTGCTCCTAGCCGTGTTTCAATAGAAATGGGCCGGAGCTGTCCAGCGCATTGAATTCAATGGAGCCGGCAATACAGCCGGCTCCATTGAAAGCAATGCGCTGCGGGCGATCTCACAATGAATTGTCGGGAAGGGCTTAAATATATAAGCCCTTCCCTGCAATTCATCCAGAAATGTGTAAAAATAAAAAAAATATATATACTCACCCGTTCCCGGCAGACGGAGTTCAGCGCGGCCGGCCGGCAGTTCTCTGAACTGCTCTCTGTAGTATTCAGCAGCCGGGGAATTAAAATCCCCGCCTGCTGAATGAGCTGCCTCTGATTGGTCACAGCCTGACCAATCAGAGGCAGCTCTCACTCACACCCATTCATGAATTCATGAATGGGTGAGTGAGTGCTGCCTCTGATTGGCTCAGCGCAGGGACCAATCAGGGGCAGCTCTCAGCTGTCATTCATAAATTCATGAATGGGTGTGAGTGAGAGCTGCCTCTGATTGGTCAGGCTGTGACCAATCAGAGGCAGCTCATTCGGCTCATTTAATTCCCCGGCTGCTGAATACTACAGAGAACAGTTCAGAGAACTGCCGGCCGGCCGCGCTGAACCCCGTCTGCCGGGACAAGGTGAGTATATATTTTTTTTTTTATTTTTACACATTTCTGGATGAATTGCAGGGAAGGGCTTATATATTTAAGCCCTTCCCGAAAATTCATCGTGAGATCGCCCGCAGCCCATTGCTTTCAATGCAGCCAGCTGTATTGCCGGCTCCATTGAATTCAATGGGCAAACATCGTTCTTCTCTGCCACAGCTGTAACAGCTGTTGCAGAGAAGAATGATTTGTCTAGTATATGTTCTCAATGGGGTCGGCGCTGCTGTCGCCGGCCCCATTGAGCGCATATAGAGAAGAGAACAGGAATCGCAGATCGCAGATAGGTGTGATCTGCGATTTCTGTTCTATAATTTATCGGACGAGCGCATAAAAAGCTCTCATGTGTCCGATACCATTGCAAAGCAATGGTTTTATAAAATCGCTGGACACATGCGCAAATCGCGCAAAAAAACGCCCGTCTGACTAAGGCCTAAGAGAATAGATATTTTATATTAAGTGCTTTTTTAGATATAGGGCATAGTTTAGTACAGCTGCTTCAGATGTTTATCTAGATGACACAGCCAGAAGAGACACCTTTGATAAGAAATAATCGACGTCATAGCGTGTGCTCACATAGCAAAAATAATATGGTTAAGCAGAAGCTAATGTTCTATGAAAACATGTTTTTGTAAAGATGCACAGCTGTTTTCTATTAGCTAGGAAGATAGGCACACCCTTTGATAAGAAAATATAAAAATTTACTATATGTTGGAATAAAGGAGAGATCGTTCTGATTACACCAAACGGAGTGTGACGTGTCAGGATTTCCAGAGCAGCTGCTACCTTTTTTAACAAATTTGACACAAGCAAGGTATACCTGTTTCACAGACTTAGGGCGCCCACCCACTGGCAATTTTTTTCCCTGCGAAATTCGCAGCATTTTTTTTGTCTGCAGGGGTCTATGGGACTTGTAATTTTAAAATCGCGATCGCGCAAAATCGCAATTTACCGCGAATTTGCGATTTTGCGCGATCGCGATTTTAACATTACAAGTCCCATAGACCCCTGCAGAGAAAAAAATGCTGCGAATTTCGCAGGGAAAAAAAATCGCCAGTGGGTGGGCGCCCTTATTGTGACAACAGTGACTACTTGCAGTCTTTACCCGCTAATGTGAATGGATCAATGAAAGTCCATGTGCTTTCATGAACTCCATTCACTACGTATCACGCAGCCATGCATCGTTCGCAGGATAAGCGCTGAAATCATGGCTGCATGAATTAGCCCTAACATGTGTAAAGTAACATTTTTTGAAGTGAAATAAAAAAATTAAATATGGCCTGGCTGTAGGGACTGACATGTAACACTTTACATAGAAACACCATGGGGAAAGTTTCCTAACTTTAATATATGGAGGGAAATGCTTAAAGTTGTACTTTTAGGCCTCGGTCACATGGGCGGTTTTTCCAGCGATTTGCGGATCGCATGACGGATGCGCATCCGCAAATCGCATGACCGGGGCCGAAAAAATGCACGAAAAATCTGCTCCTAGCCGCGTTTCATTAGGAACGGGCCGGAGCAGTGCAGCGCTGTCTAGCGCATTGAATTCAATGGAGCCGGCAATACAGCCGGCTCCATTGAAAGCAATGGGCTGCGGGCGATCTCACGATGAATTTTTGGGAAGGGCTTAAAAATATAAGCCCTTCCCTGAAATTCATCCAGAAATGTGTAAAAAGTAAAAAAAAAAATATACTCACCTTGTCCCTGCAGCCAGAGTTCAGCCGCGGCCGGCCGGCAGTTCTCCTGAACTGCTATGAGTAGTATTCAGCAGCTGGGGATTTAAAATCGGACGAAAATGGTATCGGACGAGCGCATAAAAAGCGCTCATGTGTCCGATACCATTGCAATGCAATGGTTTTATAAAATCGCAGATCGCACGGAAAATCGCCCGTGTGACCGAGGCCTTAATGTGAAAGAAATTAATGTTATAATTGTTCTACACGTTAAACAGTTTGCATTTGTTAAATGATATCAAGAAAACTGTTGCGCTGAATTAAACTGTAATATTTTGATAATGTGAATGTAATATAGTTTGGAGTATTGCAAATGTTTTTTGTTTATTGGAGAGTTGTTATTGGTCACTTGTTAACAATTATGTCTGCAAGTTTGACATCCATTTTGAATGCATCAGAAATTATTTTCATATTGTCCTAGAATGTAATACAATAAGCCAATCCGATTATATAAAAGCTAATCTTTGTTGCTGGTGGAAATTTGAGGGGAAGATTTTTAATAAATTTTCATATACTGTATGTAATCATGCTATTATATTGCATACTGTATAGCTGGTGCCTACTTTCTCTGTCAATATCACTCTTAATTCTTAGTTAATTGTCTGATAAAGCAATTGTCTCACATTTCATGTTCAATCTTGCAAAACATAATATTCTTACAATTGAAATTATTCAAAAACAATGCGCTTGTGTAGTTTTGAGTGAACTGAAGCAGTAGAATGCTGTTTCAATGCAAACTTTACCAAAAATTTGGTTAGGCAAGAACCCGAACCCCAGGTGGGAAGGGGGGTGTAGAAGATCTTCCTCTTGTTCTCCTTCTTCTTCTTCACCTTCTCACTTTCTACTGTTTCTTGTTTTCCTCTTACAGAGTTTGTATGCTGTCTTTGTGTTTCTTTTTCTTGTTTTTCTCCTTCTTCTCCTCCTAAGGAGAAGGAACAAGAAGTGTGGTGGTGGTTCAGTGGTTAGCACTGTTACCCTAGAATGCTGGAGTCCTGGCTTCAAATCTGATCTTTACAAAGTCCAAACAGATGTTATCCTTGTCAGATTTGAACCTAGGACCCCAGCACTGCAAGGCAGAGCTACAAGCAAAGAACTACCACCATGTCAGGGCTCTCAGACAGTGTTCAATACTAGTTTTAGGGATTTTGTACTGGAGCCAACTAGAGGGAGGGCCACTCTGGACTTATTATTAACAAACCGGACAGAATAACGGGGGTGCAGATGCAGGCACATTCGGGAAATAGTGACCACACTATAGTTAATTTCCAGCTGTCATTCAATAAGAAGCCTTATCAGGGAGCGACAAAAAAAAAAAGTTAGCAAAGCAAAATTTGATCAGCTTAGAACTATTATAGGTAGCATTAATTGGGATAGTTTCTATGATCATGTAAGCAGCATGAGGGGTTAAATCATCCACAGTTTCATCTTCTTAAAAATGCAAAAATTCTTTATTGATCCATTCTTTGCTGCACGCAAGGAGGAGGCAGAGAGACTTATTTCCAAAGAGAGCAAAAATAAAAATAAACTGTTCTTCAATTATAGAAGCAGTGAAAGAATTTGCACTGAAAGCCCTGGCCTTTTAATAAATAATGCAGGAGAAATCATAGAAGATGATGGGGGAAAGGCGAATCTATTAAATAGCTTTTTTTCAACTGTATTCACAAAGGAAAAAGAACTGTCACACAAGATGCAGGGGGATAAAATGACCCCCCCCCCCCCCCCACACACACACACACACACACACACACACACACACACACAATATCACCTGCCTACCTCAGGAAGAACAGAGCCAGTTAAAAAAGCGTAAAGTCGAAAAATCGCCAGGCCGAGATTGAATATATTCAAGGATTTCAAGGGAATTAAGTGACTTGATAGCTAGACAGACTGCTATTTCTTATATTTAAGGACACTATGGATATCAGGGTTGTACCACTGGATTGGCGTATTGCCATTGTGGTTCCAATATACAAAAAGTGGTCAAGAAGGGAGCCTGTTAACTACAGGCTGGTAAGTCTCACTTCAATAATTGGAAAAATATTCAAGGAAAAAACCAATGGTATAACTCTTCAACAGCATGGGCTCATGAGAGGTTGATCATGTCAGACCAATTTGATTGGCTTCTACAATGAACTAAATTCTAGGCTGGACCCAGAGAGTCTAATGATGTTGTGTATATGGATTTTTCTAAAGCATTTGACACCGTGCCGTATAATAGGATGATATATTAAATGAGACAGCTTGGTCTGGACAAAAACATGTGTAGTTTGGTAAAGAACTGACTCAGAGATAGAAAACAGAGGGTGGTAATAAATGGATCGTACTCTGATTGGGTCACCGATGATAGTTCGGTACCACAGGGTTTAGTATTGGACCCCATTCTGTTCGATTTATTTATCAATGACCTGATAGAGGGGCTGGACAGTAAAATAGCAATATTTGCAGATGATATGGAATTGTACAAGGTAAATAATACAAAGTAGGACAATGTATGACTGTAAATGGACCTAGATAATTAGTTGACTGTAGACTTAACTGGAACATTCAATGACAATCAGCTGCTGCAAAAGCAAATAAAGTCTTGGGGTGCATTAAAAGAGGTATGGGGCAAGGGATGAGAACCTTGTTCTTCCACTATATAAGGCACTTGTCAGGCCCCACATGGAATACTGTGTACAGTTCTGGTCACCGGTGCTCAGGAAAGATGTTACAGTACTGGAGTGGGTTCAAAGAGGGTCAACTAAATTAATAAACAGAATGGGAGGACTGGAAAACCCAGAGAGGCTATAATAATTGGGATTATTTACCCTGAAAACAAGACAGTTAAGGGGCGACCAAATAACTGTATAAATACATTAGGGGACAACACAAGGATCTCTCTCATGATCTGTTTACACACAGGACTGCGACAGTAACAAGAGGGCATCCTCTACTTCTAGCGGAATGAAGGTTTCATCCCCAACATAGAAGAGGGTTCTTTACTGTAAGAGCAGTGAGACTGTGGAACTCTCTGCCTGAGGACGTGGTGATGACAAAATCGATAGAGGAGTTTAAGAGGAGACTAGGTGCCTTTCTAGAGCGCTACAATATTACAGGATATAGGCACTAAATAACCAGCGGGGTTGTTGATACAGATCTTGGAGTCTGGTAGTAACTTTCAAACGTTGATCCAGGGATTATTCTGACTGCTACTATGGAGTCAGGAGGGAATTTTTTCCCCAAAAGGCCTAATTGGCTTCTGCCACATTGGTGTTTTTTTGCCTTCCTCTGGATCAACAAGGGGTGCTGGAAACAGGCTGGACTAAATGGACTTTGTCTCCCTTCAGCCTAACATACTATGTTACTATGTTCGGTTCAAAGTAATTTGGACTGAATCGATCTTTTTGCCAAAATTCACTGAACCAGCTAAACTGAACTTTTGAAATGTTTGCTCATCTTCTGTGTCCATGTATTGCTGTTACCAACTTTTTTAGATGCCCCCTGGAATTCTTTTAATTTGCATAATGACAGTAATTTAAAAGGTGCATGCTTCATAACAATGTGTCGCATCTTTTGCTGCTTATAAGACAAGATTGGAAATCTATGCCTGCTACGAGCAGGCATAGATTTGCACTATACAGTAATTTATGCCAATTTCTGACATAACATATCACAAGTTTTAGCAATAATATGCTGTGCACCAAAATAATGTGAGCCTTTTCTATGCTAGAAAACGGGTGCAAATCATTGAATAAATGACCTCCAAAGTCTTTAGCGTCAGTAAGAAGCTATTTCTAGTGTATCAATTCTTATTGGTTGACCTGCACAATAGAAACAGTCTATTCACCAACCATGTGCAAGAGGATCCAGACAATAAACTCAAGCTATTAGACAAGTGTGACCACCAGAACAGGATGCTTTAGGCAGGTGTACTGAGAGGGAAGCAAAATAGGAGGCACCATGACACATGGCATAGCAGCAATATTTAGAAATAGGAACATTTTTTTAAAGAATGATTATGTTTTAAATGGTCTAACAGGAAAATGTAATATTTAAAGGAACACTTGTATTTGTTTACCTATTCACTATGTACCATACGTAGTCACCCACATATACGTCAGCTAGTACAGTATTATCTTGATTAATTATTCATTTATATCTGAAAATTTTCTTCATTTGGGGCATATGATTTCAGGGATCCTCTGGGAATTACTTGACTTTCTGAATTTAGTCACCAGAATTTTGTGTATGATGAAATGAAATGCACACAAGCTTTTCCCAGGGAGGATATAACTTTTATCTTGGTTACTGCTGATGATTAGCTCCAGTCACACAGCTATAATGAAGGAGATGACAATTCATCCTCCTTAACTGTATACTTTTGATGTTTAGCTAATTTAGGAGAATATAGAGGGTAATAATAGTTCCACATTCCTCCCAGCAGGCAGAGAAAGTGTTGGCTCTGGCTGGTTATCTGATGCTGTAGTGATGTATCACAGGTTTGAGAGCACAGCACAGAGAAATAGAGAGCAGGTGGAATCTAAAAGTCAAGATGGTGTCTGATATGTATCAGAAAAATACACTGCAAAGAAGTGAGTACAATATACAGGATAATTCATAACGTATGGTGCACAAGTAATGCTGATTTTTCCATACATGAATTGACATACAACAGCCAGAATGACATGAAAAGATAGAACACTTCCAAGTTTTCAATGCACATTAGAGATGTTGAATGTGGACACAGTTGGTGACATGGCAGATAGTATGTCAGTAGTCCAGTTCTGCCCAGACTCATCCTGGCATTTCCTCTATTATCAATTCCACTGCAGTAGAGATGCGTTATTTTAGGTCATCTAGTGTCACCAACTGTGAGCAAATCAATCATCTTTAAGGTTCATTAAAAACTTGGATACAAGTCAGGATAGGTCATCAATAGTCTGAGAAAAGCCCTGTAAGAGCATGGTTATTTTTTTTTTAAAGATTACTGTTCTCACATCTGCCAATTTTGGCCAAAATATATTCTGAGGCAATAAAATTGTTTCAATCTTTTCCTACATATGATCTGTTGTGTGTACTCTTAGAGTACAGTTATTTACTGTTAACTTATCAGGATAAATAAATGTGCTACTTTTACTATAAGTATCATAATATAGGGTGGTCCGAAGGTATGGAGACACCTGAATAAATGGAAACCATTGGTTGGTGATGCCATGCTGTATGAAGAATTTTGCTAAGAGACATGGGCAAATCTATGACGGCTGGTGTCCAACATGATGGCCTTTTTGGAAAGCCATCTTGGAATCAAGTTGATATCTTCAAATGGGAAAGTGGTGCATGTGACATATGTATCTGATAGAGAATTTGATACATTTCTGCTTTGGTGTTGCTCTCAGTGAATCTTGAATGGGAGAAGAGGATAGCCTTGATGATTCAAAGCAACGGGGAGCATAGCAAGCATATCCTGTAGTAGATCATTGTTGTGCGACATGTCACAGAAAAATTGTTAATGCCTTTGACATAAATAAAAGTATATGACATTTTTAAGCATAGAAAATTTGATGAAGAATCCAAATCTATCAAATACATGTGTCACACGCACATCTTTCCATTTGAAATATCGACTCAGTTTCAAGACGCCAGCTATCAAAATGGGCATGTTAGACACTGCCCTTCTCATAATTGCCCTCTTCGCTTAGCAACATGCCACACACAGGATGGTGTTACCAGTCACCATTCTCTATTTATTCAGGTGTCTCCATACCTTTGGACCACCCTGTACAATAAATCACTATAATAAGAGACTATGGAGCGAACAAAGCTTCTCCACCTAAATTTACTTTTACAAAGATGTGATTAATTCTTCACATAAAGAAGCTGTTTATTGCCCATACATTGCCAATCCTGTATTTTGCAGAACAGCAATTAAATTCAGACAGGTTAGATACTAGTAATACTCTGCTTCCAGCATACAGTCTCTAATATGGGAAGGTCAGCAGCTCAAAAAAGAATTTGCAAAGCTGTGGGCAAAGATCTATGGAGTGGTCTGGCCAGAATCTAAACAATGCATCTTTCTATCTTTTATTACCACCTCAACCAAAATTTTTAAAATACATTTGTCAGCAACTCTCTGGATACTAAAAAGTAGCACAGCAGGGATGCTGACATAGGGGTCAGGCTTCACATACCTCCTTCACTGCTTATAGTTCACCAGGAACCCCAAAATCAGTGTTTGATATTGCCATGTGTATATTAAGCTGTAGCCATCCGAAAGGCAGTCTATTAGTACACAGTGGTCTTGGCTTTCTGTATTATATGATCCTCATCCACTGCTCCTGGCTCTTGACTAATGTCTCAGGTATAACATTGGTGTTCAATCAAGAGCAGGGGAAAGGGTTGAGGACTGCATAATGCAGAAAGCCTAGGACCACTCTGTAGTAATGAAACATCCATCAGACAGTCCTAGCCTAATTTGTATACAACATATGGTGATATCTAAAATTGATTTCAATGTTCCTGATCAAGTATGAGCAGCCAGGTATATGTAACCTGCTCCCATGTAAGCACCCCCACTAGTCATTAAGGAGCTGGAGAGATGTCTAAAATAATAGAAAAATCTAGACTGTGCACAGTATTGGATTAAGAGATTTCAGTCATCAAGACCAGCATTAATACATTTTGTTTAAAGTCAATTTTAATACATATTATAAGATACAATATGCATTTTGTTAGCTTATTAAAAAAAGAACATAAAAACAAGTATATTTAATACTTCATTTGTTTTCTTAACACAAGTCCATTGAAAGTTTTCCATTGCTTTGGAAATAGGTTTACATTTCCAATACTTTACATTAAAAGAATAATGAAATGTGAATAGTAAAATGTATACTTCGATTATTGAGAGGCTTTCAGGTCTTTCTATTTAACAGCAGTGATATATTACTTTAAATGTTCAACATTTTCTCTTTTTTTAAGCTCTATAAACCATTTATTTGGTTACAAAAAATATTTTGAGCTTTTGGATGGAATAGCTATACATTATTTAATGAAGAAATTCATTAAGAAAGACCAGTATGCAAGCAAAAAGGGAATTTAAGCATTAATTATAACAAATGATAATGCATGCATATGGGTTAGTAAGACACAGCTTTCTCTGCTCCAAATTCCGAATTACTAGACTGAAAAGCAGTGCCTAGGAATTTGGTCTAGCCATTTAGAATACAATCACATCCATACACAGAATACCAACCTAAAATTATTCGACAAATGCCAATGTGACCAGAAAATCTCAAATCAAAGATTTTGACTCAAATAAGCAAATATAAATTAAGACAGAAGAAGACAACTTATTGCCATTTAGTATTTTAATCAAAACAATCATTTTATAGAATATCTGTTAAATTATAATAGTAGTGTCATATTTTTTTTAAATTTGCGTATCATTTTAAAATTCAGGAACATTTCAAGTAATTAGTAAAATGAAAATAAGATACAAATTAAACATTTTTTATTGAGGGTTATTTTTCACATCAGTTTTGTTCAGTAAAACCAAAAAAAAAACTTGACCTCGTCAAAAATAAAATACCAAATACTTGGGAATTCCACAATCAGTAACCAGATTCTTCTTCAAGTATCCAGTATATTTCAAAATGTATTTAAAAACTAAGGAGCACTTGGTGGCCAGCAACCAAATTACAACAATGTCATTGAGTAGCAGGAACATTGCGTTGAGGGCAGGAATGTCTGTATATCCTATATTAAGAAGGCAATGGAATGGGCTTAGAACAGAGTCCACTCTCTGGAGATGGATGAAATAATTCTTTATAGAACATACTCATTTGAGTCCTAAAATTGTAAAAATTCTTCTCTGAAAGCAAAATAAATAATTAAACAGGCCGTCCTAAAAGTGAAAGAGAAATAGTCATGTTAATACGTTTTAAAATGCATAAACCAGACAAGAAACGACAGACATTCTACTAAAAATACAATATACAGTCACAGAAAGGAAATTTCTAAATAATACATCATTATAGAGAATGCAATATAGAATATAGAAAAACTTAAATATGAAGATGCAAATATATCTATTATTATTATTTACATGTAGCTATGAAAAACATGATTTAAGTAACCAAAAACATTTTTTTTAAATTTTTAATGAAAAAAATCAAAATGATTAGATAATAAAGGGAGACTAAGAAGTAGAACAATTATTTTAATGATGTGACTGCAGAAAAATAAATGTATTTACAATAATCGATTCTTAGCTTAATATTGCACTAAATGATATGGAAATATAGGGGGCTAACTGAGTTTCAATGAAAATCTTTGCATAGGTACATTTGTATGTCAATTGATACATTGTTACCAGTGACCCTCTATAATATTTATACACCTGGCAACCCAACCAAACAGT
This sequence comes from Eleutherodactylus coqui, assembly GCF_035609145.1. Lineage (NCBI taxonomy): Eukaryota > Metazoa > Chordata > Amphibia > Anura > Eleutherodactylidae > Eleutherodactylus > Eleutherodactylus coqui. The sequence goes on along the minus strand of NC_089845.1, from coordinate 66,768,374 downwards.
TATTTTATCTGAGCTACGAGGCCAGCACAGTTCGGTACACTGTGTAGAAGCTTGAGTCCAATTCAAGTAAATAGGACTTAATTTGCAGTGCCATTCCAGCTTGCTGCACACTGTACTATGTCCAGCCACTGGAGCTCTGGCAAACAGCTAATCATTGTGGTGCTGGTGTCAGATCCCTGCTAAATGCTGTACAACACCTTCATTGAGTTCAATGGGGCTTCGCAGACTAGCGTTCGAACGCGGCGTTTCTAACTACATGATTTTCAAATGCTGTCTGCTCTATTTTCATGCATTTAAGCACTTTTTAACGCACCTCATCACCCATTACAATGATGGGGTGCAATAAAAAACGCTATCGAATTTGTTAAAAAACACCACTGAAACGTGCAGTAAACACCATGTTTTGCTAACGCCTATGTGTGAGCAGCCTAATGTACATTTACGTGGCAGAGAAGTTTTTGTAGTGGTGATTGTCTTCCACTTTTTCATATATATGAAATAAAGTGGAATTTTTTAATATTTTTCTGCGTCTCTGGATGAGTTGGAATTCGAAGTTGTAAGCTTTCACGCCCTCCAAAATGTTAGCGGTAAAAACACTTTTTCAGTTCTATGCGTTAGTATCCCTTTAATGATTTCATCAATGTTAAATGAAATAGATTAAGTCAAGACATGCCACAAAGTTCCTTACCTTAAGTCTGCTTTTCATACCCTAGTTGTGTTGTATTCAGTTTCATGTTTGTTTAGAGACCCAATGAGGCAGAACCTGGAATGTTATGGCTATTTCATTCAATGTGTTTGCATAAACAGATTATGTTTTCAGAAAATAACCATACATACATATATATATAAACACAATACAAAAAAAACACAAGCATGCAGAACACACTAAAACAGGAGAAGAGTTTTTGAGATATATTAGTGATTTTAATGTGCAAAGAAAGCATGTAGTGCATGTAAACAAACACATAAGCACAAGTATGCATGCGATACAAACACGGATAAACATACAGATAAGTGCTATAACATCCAATGGCTTATGGAGCATCTATTTCCCTGACACTATGTATACAAATCTTATTCACAGTCATTCAATGTGCATTACATAAAAAGTTTTTTTCTCTTTTGTTTTTCTTATTAAAATGCCCTGCTAGATGTCTTACTGATTCATAAAACAGAACCGCATATCATGTCTAGTAATACTTAATCAACAGTACCGTTTATAAGAAGTGGTTATAATAACTAAAAGTCAGATCGTTTCATACATACTGTATATGTTAATGTAATACTGCATGCATGTAGGAGCATGACATAATTCGAGATAGTAAAAAGTGCAACCTGGAAATTGAAAAAGAAGCATTCACTGAGGAAGGAGTGTTAATAAAAGTCTTACAATCTACGGATGCATTAGTAATTAGAATTCTTATGAACCAATGAATTAATTAGAAATAGTTAATTGAGATGCAAAAAAAATCTGTCATCATCAATGATGTGTGCTCATTCTACAATTTTATTTTACATGATCTAAAGTTGTTAAAAGTTACGAAAAATCAAAAGGGAATGAAAAGGGGAATGAGGAAACATAAAATGATGAAAGGAAATCTGGAGAAACAAGCAAGTCCTTAAGTAAATGTCTTCATCAAAAATGTATTGATACTGACCGCTGGACAGATTTGTCATGTCTGGATAGCCTGTGACTTGTGGTGGGAACCTCTTCAATTTCATCGATGTCACATGTGTCTGTGGCATCCTGCGAATAACTATGCTTCATTACCAGGATGTTTCTTCTATTCATAGGCTGTAGATTCGATTTAGCAGGCTGGTTTGGTGTGTCTGTTACTATGGGTGCTTCTCTTGTACTAAGGTTACTACGGCTGCCCTTAGTGCTTGACAATTGTGATCCACAGTGATGGTCATGTATGCATTTTGAAGATGATCTCCGTAATTTATGATAATTTTCAAAATCATCTGCAACATCAGCAATGTCTGCTGCAGCTCCTGAACCTCTAAGAGTGCATAATTCATAATGTGGAGGCTCAAACACCTCCTGAAATACTGTTTGGTCAAAGTCTGCCTTCCTTTGGATGAACTTTTTACGAGGTTGTTTGATTTGTACTATTACAGAGATAATAATGAGGATGATAACAATACAAGAAGAGACCCCTATAACTGTCCCACCGGTATTTGTAAGCTGGTCCAAAAGGTTGGATTTTCTTTTTTCTGTAGGATAAGAACATTGAAGAGATGTTATTAACAATGCAAAAAAGAGTTATAATTTTATTTTTAAAAATTCCCAGATTATTATTATTATTGTGTAAATTAGTGTTTCTCAAAATCTAGCATATAGTTTGCAAAGTAGATACCACTACTCTCTGCAGCACACAAGAGCAATCTGCCATACAAATTTATTCCAAATAATACATACAATAAGCAGTTTGTTTCTGTCATTACAAACTGTGTTTCCAGCATGAAAGTTTTATTTTGCAAGTTTAGGATTAGGGCTAAATTTCACTTAATTTTTTTTTTCAATTTGTTCCGTAATACAAGATTGATAATTAACGACAGATCATTATGTCAAGAATTTGTCAACAGATCATTTCAATGGAACTCAAAATGATGGCAAATAATATATATGGTATTATATATATCTTTTCATTATTTTATTCACTTATTTATTTTTAATATATTGAGCTGCTATAATAGGTTCCTATTCCATGGATTACCTTTGCAATGGTTTTCATCCCAAGGGTACACACAATTCTGAACTCCATTGCAGACCAATGTATTATTAATGCACATATTACTATGACAAAAAAATGAGTTTGCTTCACACGGAGCTGAAAGGAAAGAGAGAAATTAAAACAGAGAATAATAATTATGATTGGTCAATATAGAGTTGAAAAGATCCAGTGTAATAGTAATTTGACAAATAGCATTTTTAGGAAAAGTGCAATGTTTTGGGGTGTTTTTTTCCAGCACTTTTTTCTGTGTTTTTCTGTGTTTAGAAACTGTGGCTAATAGTTGGCTATAGGTCAATAGGGAGTTATGAGTTACACATTACAGTGCTGTTTCTTGTGCTATTTTGCCTCACTTTTTTTCTTAGTTCATGGCATTCTTTTCAAAAGGTACCATGCTCTAGTTATGGCAACATTTTTAGGAGTTTTCCCAAAGACTTTTCTGTAGTAGAAAAGTCAGAAAATAATCATGGCAAACATGTGTGACCCAAAAATTCCACAAAAAAACACTTGTGCAAAATACATGAATATCAACAATTTTGGTGGGCATCACCACCAAATTATGAAAAACCTAATAGCAGATGCTCCATAGTTAACACACAAAAATGTGTAAATAACAAAGAAATAGTGTGTGAAATCACAAGGCACACCATAGAAATAGAATGCAATAAAAAAAAAAGTTGATCACAAATATTTGCAAAACACAGTTTTTAAAAACATTAATAGATCCCCAAAACAGGAATCATAGTGAAGTCCTAGAACCACAATAGCCTGTACATGTAGAAATAGCAATAAGAATAAGAACCTTTTGATATGCGATGGAATACAATAACATGGCATCCTCTGCTAAACACAGTGTACCAAGGCTTAAATAGACATTGATTGTCCCTAAACACTATACGCTACACTGGTAATAATCACAATGAACAATAATAAATAAAAACTTAGTAGTAATAAAAACGCTATATTGACTAAATTGCATCACCAGCTCTGAACTGAAGATGAAATGTACAATTCAGTGGTCTTGGCTTGGTAGCGAAGCAAAGTTGTAGCATCTCTGAGCTGCTGCATGACAGGAACAATCAAAGCTATCCCGCCCAACCACAGAACACCAAAGTGCTACTTGAAAGGTACCTTTATCCTCCAACACAAAGGGGAAATGCAAAATGAAGACAAGCCAGATACCAACCTAGAACATTATTTTTCTTGAGAGTGCAAAAAAGATGGAGGCACATGCTCGCTGTCTCCCTCTCCACTTTCCTTGCTTCCTCCTCTTCACCTGTGCTCCCACGAGCAGTTATATCAGAGAGAACTTCTTCCCCAGATGATTCACAAGGGACCCCAGCTCTTCACCTGCCCTCTAACCCAGATGATATCTGACTATTTTCTATCTTCAACTAGCAAGCACTGACATGACTAAGATGAACATTTCAGCTGGCTCATTCTAGCGATCGCTGGGGGAGTCAGCAGCTGGACCCCTAGTGAGCAAAACCTTTGGCATTTTATGATATATCAAAAGGTATCAGAAAGCACAGCTGCACTTTAAAAATATGTTACTAGCTCTAAAGGACTCTATATCACACGATGTTCCACAGCTTCTTGGGCCAACAAACTTCTTGGTGCAAGACCTTGAAGAAAGGGTTCATCATAATAAATTCAAAATAGGAGATTTCGCATCTTCCCATAACAAGTCATTGATGGTCATAATAATCTGGCAGATGAGGTACAGTTGCTGAATACTAAAATTACAGATCTTGAGAAGAGATCCCACTGTAATAACACATCAAGTTCAGAGGCATTAAGGAAAACATTCGATAGGAAGAGCTTACAAAATACCTACAAGACTTTATTAAAAGTTAATTCCAGATTTATCTATGCAGGACCTTGTTACTGACAGCATTCAGAAATCACCTCGCCCAAAACACTTACAACAACACACCCAGAAATGTCCTTGCAAGCATCCATTTTTCCCAAAAAGAGAAAATAGTGAATGCCACTCGAAAAATGAAAACCCTCCTGAAAACATACCACCGATTAAATTGTACACAGACCTATCTGTTATTACACTAAACACAGAGAACTAGCCCCAATAGCAGAGGCCTTTAGAAACAGCACTCTTTAAAGTTGGGGCATTGCCTGTGAAGATTCTCATTAAAAAATTTGAGTTCCCAAAAGCATTAGATCCTTGAAAGAAGAAAACAAATTTCTATCCAAATGGAACACTAATGTGCCACGTCCAGCTCGGAGGAGTCTGAAGGAGTCTGCAAAGGGATTGGCAAACAGTTCATCTTAAAAATAAACCAAAGGACTGATGATATCATTGAGATAGTATGTATATCACAACAAAGATAGGTCCGCGCTCCGGGAATATGGCACTTCAATACTTTAATCTTCCACAACGCGTTTCATCCCTTTAAAGGGACTTTTTCAAGTGTGGTAATACATTACATACAGAACATTTATAGTAAAAGTTACATACCTTCATTACATGCGGTCCGCTCCGTCCTCCATCCCCCTCAGCGTCCTGCGGCGTCACGCCTCCTCCGCGCGTGTCAGCTGACTGGGTCACGTGGGGCTATGACGTCACCTCATCGGGCGCTGCTTCTTGTGTGAAAGTGGGAATGTGGACGGGCTCGCTCGCACTCCTGAATATATCAATCAAGAGGATGTTACTGGCCTACATCTCTATTATAAAACATATGGATTATTAGACATGATAGCGCTTCCACTGAATGTTCTGTATGTAATGTATTACCACACTTGAAAAAGTCTCTTTAACGGGATGAAACGCGTTGTGGAAGATTAAAGTATTGAAGTGCCATATTCCCGGAGCGCGGACCTATCTTTGTTGTGATATACATACTTTTTGGATTGAGCGGCTCTCTGCTTGAGAGACGGAGGAGGAACGCGGCTCCCCAGCTGACTCCCCTGGCCGAGCAGGACACCAGGGGATTAAAGGCACAGGCGCACAGAGAGATATATATATAAGAGCTCCTGGATAAAGAGTGTTAGTGAGGATCCTAACAAACAGGATCTTCACTTGACACCGGGTGAGTGAGATATAATTTTTGCAAACATCTGTTTCATGACTTCTCAGTACACTCTGGCAGCGCTATCCTAATTTTTTTCATATATCATTTTTATCATTGAGATAGTGATAGTGCCATTCACAGGGTTTTTATCTTAGACTTGGTAAGGGCCTTATGTTTTTGCCTACTGAGTCAGCTAATTAAGTTGTATTAGTTTATAACAGTCCTTCTGTTCTTATGTATGTTGAAACTTGTTCAAATGTATTGTGCTTAGTTTTGTTATCGCCATGGCCTATTATGGTATACTACCTCATTCCTTACGAAATAACGATGTTAAGATTTGTTTTACTTAATGTGAAGTTGTTAAACTATCCACAGATCAGGTCATATATGTGGGAACATACAAACCCACCATACCAAAAAGAAAAGAAGTGTTATGGTGGCGGTTTAAAATACCATTAAATGAACTTTTAAGTTAACTTCAGTGATCACTGAGGAAAGGGGCCGATATGTACTTACAATGTTGCATTAATAAAAAAGTGAAATGGAGGGCTTACTTTATGTGGGAACTTTAACAACATACTCAATAACTATTGTGATATGACTAATTCATCAATATCACCCCTTCTTAAAAGAGAAGAACTGCATGATGTCTGGTAGGTGCTACAGGAAACGGAATAACACTTTAATTTTTCTTCAAATGCTCAGACATGTCGCTCCTTTTTCAAGCTAGCTCTTCAAGCATTGATTTGATTAAATGGTCAAATTCGTCAGCCATAGCATTGAATGAGGAAGAAGAATGTAGTGCACAACTTACACGCATATGAAGATACGTTACTTACATCTTGGGGCACTCCAAATACAAAACAGGGATTGAACAAACTATTGCAGAATAGCCCCAATTCTCTCACATCAATCAAATACAATCAAGTTGGATTTATTCAGGGACACCAAGCTCCTGAAAAAACTAGGAGACTACTAGATCTTATTGATCTGATGGAAATGCAAGGTGCTCAATTGGCATTAGGTCACTTTGGATGCAGAGAAAGTATTTGAATTACGTGGTCATTTGACTTCTTGGTTTTAGACGTCATGGGCTTTAGGAGTAATATTTTAACGCTCTTACCAACACATTCTTTCCTCTCCACTAGTGTGCACACTAGAGTTGAGCGAATGTACTCTGTCGAGCTTGATGCTCATTCGAGTATTAGTAACATAGTAACATAGTTCGCAAGGCTGAATGAAGACATTGTCCATCTAGTCCAGCCTGTCTAGCCTCCTGTTTTGTTGATCCAGAGGAAGGCAAAAAACCCCAAGAGCAGGAGCCAATTAGCCCTTTTGGGGAAAAAATTCCTTCCCGACTCCCTAATGGCAGTCAGACTGTTCCCTGGATCAACCCCTAATAGTTCCTACCTGCCTGTATACCCGGATTAACAAATAACCTTAGATTTATAGCCTATAATATCCTTCCTCTCCAGAAAGACATCAAGTCCCCTTTTAAACTCCTCTACGGATTTTGCCATCACCACTTCCTCAGGCAGAGAGTTCCACAGTCTAACTGCTCTAACAGTAAAGAACCCCTTTCTATGTTGGTGATGAAACTTTCTTTCCTCTAAACGTAGTGGATGCCCTCTTGTTACCTTCGCAGTCCTGGGTATAAACAGATCCTGGGAGAGATCCTTTTATTGTCCCCTCATGTACTTATACATGGTTATTTGGTCACCTCTTAACCTTCTTTTTTCTAGAGTAAATAGTCCCAATTTGGATAGCCTCTCTGGGTATTCCAGTCCAGTCATTCCATGTATTAGTTTAGTTGCCCTTCTTTGAACCCTCTCCAATACCGTAACATCTTTCCTGAGCAGCGGATTCCAGAACTGTACGCAGTATTCCATGTGAGGCCTGACAAGTGCCTTATATAATGGAAGGATAATGTTCTTGTCCTTCGCCCCTATACCTCTTTTAATGCATCCCAAAACTTTATTTGCCTTTGCAGCAGCTGATTGGCATTGGTTACTCCAGTTTAGTCTACAATCCACTAGTACCCCCAGGTCTTTTTCCATATCACTTTTCCCTAGTGGTACCCCATTATACGAATATTCGTAACATCCATTCTTGCTGCCCATGTGCATAACCTTACATTTATCAACATTGAACTTCATTTGCCATTTTTCTGCCCAAGCCCCCAGCTTATCTAGGTCCGTTTGTAGCTGCACATTGTCCTCCATTGCGTACTCGATGGTGCTCGTTACTCGAACATACATCAAGCCGTGTTCAACCCCGCCCTAGTTTTTGGCTCCTCCCCGCTGTGACGTGCCTGTTTTGGCCCCTCCCTGCTGTGACGCAGTGCGTGTCAATGGCAATTTTTTTGTCTGGCAGGCAGGGGAGAGAGAGAGAGAGAGAGAGAGAGAGAGATAGAGAGAGAGAGAGAGAAACACACGAACCTAGAATTAAAAAAAAAGCTTGGCACCCGGCGTCCCACATAAAAAAAAACTGCTCGAGTCTCCCATTGTAGCCAATGGGGTTCGTTACTCGGGTAGAGCTCTCAAATTTTATGAAAAGCTCGACTTGAATAACGCGGACCCAAGCATTTGGGTACTTGCTCATCTCTAGTGCTCACTAATAGCATACTATTAGATATATTCAATATTTAGAATGGCTCAAGACGGATGTGCCTTGTTTTTCTTAAATTTCATAATATCAATCAAACTTTTAGCTCAAGTTTTAAGATAGAAAGAAAACATTGAAAGGATTAAAAGGCTTTTGTTATTTAAAAAAAATTCTACACTCACCTATTTCTCCCCAGGCAGATTCCTTACATCATTTTCTCCTCACGGATCTTCTCCTGTCCCCCAGGTCACCTCACCACAAGCCGTCTGGATTCTCTTCTCCTTGTTACGAAACATGCATTCTTCTTCCTGCAGGTCAGTGAAGGTCACATCCCTGTGATGTAACATTTACTGGCTAGGAAGGAATGCTGATCTATTGCAGAGACAGCGGGAATGTGCAGTCTCTGCAATAGCTCAGCACTCCCTGCAAGACTGTGAACTAGTGACATAGCATACACTGCCGGGCAGGAAGGAGACTGGCTGTGAATGTATGTAGCATCACAGGAAACAGAATTAGCCAGCCTGAGGTAAAGAGACCCCCTTGGGACTGCAGGAGACATGAGAAGATTGGGGAGGAGAAGATGAGGTAAGAAATCTACCTGGATAGGAATAGGTGAGTATAGATTTTTTTTTTTAATGACAGGATCCCTTTAATGTTGGTGATTGTATGCACACACTATCCATGTGTGCAGATGATATAATCCTCTAACTAAGGCTGATTTCAGACAAGTTTAATTTGACTCCATATTAGGTCCATGTTCTGCAAAATGTAATAGGGAGCCATTGTAAATCTATGCACCTATTCACGTGGCCATATTCTTCACTGCCATCTTTTTAAAAAGCAGCATTATTTATTTTTGCTAATTTTTGCCTCTGTGTAGGTATTCTTTTCTATTGGGTACATACCGATCAGTATTTGGTCAGTAGAAAATAAAACCAATGATAGTAAATATGAAGACAAATACAGGTCAAAAACTTTAACCCTTTCCCTGCCGCGATCTACTTAGATCGCAGCAGGGAAGGGATTAACAGCATTTCCGATGCACCCCCGCTGTTGCAGCGGGTGGCCAGCTATCAGTGATCTGTCATGATCTCACGCTATCCCTATGACGTAAGGGTACGTGATTTTGCGGGAAGTACCCCGCTCCCTTGACGTACCCTTACATTATGGGGAGGGAAGGGGTTAAAGCCCATGCTATATGACGATTTATATGTGAGAGAGGTGAACATGTAGGGTCTCTATGGGTGGAGATACATGAAGCTAAAAACAATAATAAAATCTTCATAGCGGTTTGCTAAGGGCCACAAAATATAACAGAAGCTACTGAAAAGCTATTACTAAGTCAAATTGAAGCATCAAATCACAATGAGTTAATTATAATGGGAGACTTTAACTATCCAGATATAAACTGGGAAGGTGAAACCTGCAGATCTCATAAAGGTAAGTTTCTGTGAATAACTAAAGGCAATTACCTTTCCCAACTCATACCGGACCCAAATAGAGTGATAGCCATTTTGGACTTAATAATAACCAAAGGACCTGACAGAATAACAAAGGTGCAGGTCAAGGGCCACCTGGAAAACAGTGATGATAATTTAATAAATTTCCACTTGTCTTTCAATAGGGAGTTTTATCAGGGAGCTACAAAAGTACTAAACTTTAGGAAGAAAAAGTTCAAACAGCTTAGAGATGTCCTTAACCTTATCAACTGAGACAATGTGCTCGAAAATAACAGTACAGACAGTAAATGGAAAATGTAAAAGTCATCCTAAATACTCACTGTGAATGGTTTATACCTTACAGGAATAAAAAAGCTAGCGATAAAAAAAACAACATCGCTCAATAAAAATATAAAGGGGACAATAAGCATCAAAATGATAGTATTTAAGCTACAAAAATAAGAAGGCAGTGAAGAATCACTGAAGTGAAAACCTATAAGGAAAAAAAATAATTATGCAAAAAGCAGATAAAAACAGCAAAACAACCTAAACTGTTCTTCAACTATATAAATAGTAAAAAGATAATACTGAAAGTGTTGGTACTTAAAAAAATTATGTAGGAAAAATTGTAGAGGATAATGAGGAGAAAGCAAATCTATGAAATAGTTGTTTTTGCCAGTGTATTCACTTAGGAAAATGAAAGGTCAGGTGAAATAGAGAGTTACAATGTAAATTTTTCATTAAACCAGTCTAACCCAGGAAGAAGTGAAGTGTTAGAAGATTAAAATAGGTCCCGGCTAGAACTCACAAGTTCTGCCCGGATACATTCTCCGATTGCTTTAGAGCAGCGTTCCCCAACTCCAGTCCTCAGGGACCGCCAACAGGTCATGTTTTCAGGATTTCCTCAGCATTGCACAGGTGATGTAATTCTTGTTGGTGGTCCCTGAGGACTGGAGTTGGGGACCCCTGCTTTAGAGGACGCAACACCTTGGGAACAACGTTACAGATATGGTGGACATCCCAACAGCACAGTCCTTCTGGAAGCAGGCGGCGAGAATCATAACTAGAGTGAGAGGCAAAACGTTTCCTCTATCTCTTATGGCATGCCTGTTGGCTGACAAACCTATAGGATATAATAACCAGCAATATAAATTGTCCCAATATATCTGCATGGTGGCTAGAATATATTTGGCCTTGCAATGGTTGTCAGCTTCTCTACATAGTAAACCAGTCATTGACAGGATCTCTAAGATAATGCTGTATAAAAAACTTTCAGCAATGAGGGATGATACAATGGAAAGGTTCCTTGGAACCTGGTCTCCATGGTCCAGTTATCTCGACCTGCCAGAACTCTCGTGGCTTATGGCGACTTAGAATAAGACAGTTAGAAGATAGCTTGGTAGGAGAGGAACTGAATGAGGCGACCCCCAGCCGGTTTAGATACCAACTACTATCACCCATTTCTATACTGATACTTGCTGTTTTTTATATTATCAGTAGCAAAACGTGGATGCCTTATATAACTGTTACTGTTGTTGTAATATGATTGATATGCTATCACTACATTTTTGTTATACCCCCTGCGAGGGGAATCACCAGCATAAAAGGCATGTATATTTTAATTTAAAATAAATAAAAATCCCTTTGAAATTAAACAGATTGAAATAGAAAAATTTGCAGGTCCCAATGACATACACCCCCACCTAGACCAAGCATTCTTATTTTATATGCCAACCTTTTATGTTACACAATATTAAACGCTTTGGAAAAGTTAAAATATACAAGTTCCAGTTATTTTCCCAGGTCCACTCTAGAACCTACCTCCTCATAGAAGCTGATCAGATAACATCTCTTAAAAGCATCTTAAACATTTTACCCACAATAGAAGTTAGACTTACTAGCCTGTAGTTTTCAGGTTCACTTTTTGACCATATTTGAATATTGGCACCACATGTGTTATGTGCCAGTCTAGTAGAACAGACCCCATCACTAAAGAGCCCTTAAATATAAGAAACAATGGTCTATCGCATTACATAATTGCTAGAGATGAGCGAACGTACTCGTCCGAGCTTGATGCTTGTTCGAGTATTAGCGTGTTCGAGATGCTCGTTACTAGAGGCGAGTTACTTTCACTTTCATCTCTGAGACGTTAGCACGCTTTTCTGGCCAATAGAAAGACAAGGAAGGCATTACAACTTCCTCCTGTGATGTTCCAGCCCTATACCACCCCCCTGCAGTGAGTGGCTGGCAAGATCAGGTGTCACCCGAGTATATAAATCAGCCCCTCCCGCGGCTCGCCACAGATGCATTCTGACATAGCTCAGGGAAAGTGCTGCTGATGCTGGAGCTGCTATTGGGAGAGTGTTAGGAGTGATTTTAGGCTTCAAGAACCCCAACGGTCCTTCTTAGGGCCACATCTGACCGTGTGCAGTACTGTTGAGGCTGCTTTTTGCAGTGTTGCACATTTTATTATTATTTTTTTTTGTATATCGGCCGTGCAGAGCATTGCGTCCTCAGTCTGCAGTAATTTTACATAGTATAGGGCCAGTAGTGCTGAGGCAGGGACAGTGAAAAACGTGAAAGACATATACTGTCTATATAGGCAGTGGGCTTTTCCCAAAAAATTTGGGACAAAAATATCTATTTGGGCTGCCTGTGACCGTCCTGACTGTACTGCGTCTCTGCTGGGGGTAGTAGTCCTAATTAATACGCAGCCAGCTAAGTGTTACAGCGGGCTTGCGCAAAATTCTTTCCTGGCTCTGCTGTGCGTTCCGTAAGCGAAGTCAGCCTCCAACCACAGGCCAATAAGCGGCACATTTAATTACAGCGTTCTGTTTCTGCACTACTGGTAATACACCATGCTGAGGGGTAGGGGTAGGCCTAGAGGACGTGGACGCGGGTGAGGACGCGGAGGCCCAAGTCAGGGTGTGGCCACAGGCCGAGCTCCTGATCCAGGTGTATCGCAGCCGACTGCTGCGGGATTAGGAGAAAGGCACGTTTCTGGCGTCCCCACATTCATCTCACAATTAATGGGTCCACGCGGTAGACCTTTATTAGAAAATGAGCAGTGTGAGCAGGTCCTGTCGTGGATGGCAGAAAGTGCATCCAGCAATCTATCGACCACCCAGAGTTCTGCACCGTCCACTGCTGCAACTCTGAATCCTCTGGCTGGTGCTCCTCCTTCCTCCCAGCCTCCTCACTCCATTACAATGACACATTCTGAGGAGCAGGCAGACTCCCAGGAACTGTTCCCGGGCCCCTGCCCAGAATGGGCAGCAATGGCTCCTCTCCCACCGGAGGAGTTTGTCGTGACCGATGCCCAACCTTTGGAAAGTTCCCGGGGTCCGGGGGATGAGGCTGGGAACTTCCGGCAACTGTCTCAAGAGCTTTCAGTGGGTGAGGAGGACGATGACGATGAGACACAGTTGTCTATCACTCAGGTAGTAGTAATTGGAGTAAGTCCGAGGGAGGAGCGCACAGAGGATTCGGAGGAAGAGCAGCAGGACGATGAGGTGACTGACCCCACCTGGTTTGCTACGCCTATTGAGGACAGGTCTTCAGAGGGGGAGGCAAGTGCAGCAGCAGGGCAGGTTGGAAGAGCCAGTGCGGTGGCCAGGGGTAGAGGCAGGGCCAGACCGAATAATCCACCAACTGTTTCCCAAAGCGCCCCCTCGCGCCATGCCACCCTGCAGTGGCCGAGGTGCTCAAAGGTCTGGCAGTTTTTCACTGAGAGTGCAGACGACCGATGAACAGTGGTGTGCAACTTTTGTCGCGCCAAGATCAGTCGGGGAGCCACCACCACCAGCATGCGCAGACATATGATGGCCAACCACCCCACAAGGTGGGACGAAGGCCGTTCACCGTCTCCTGGCCTGCACCCACATCCTCACCTCCGCTGTCCTCGGCCCCATCCACCAATGTCTCTCAGCGCACCGTCCAGCCGTCGCTAGCGCAAGTGTTTGAGCGCAAGCGCAAGTACGCCGCCACGCACCCGCATGCTCGAGCGTTAAACATGCACATAGCCAAATTGATCAGCCTGGAGATGCTGCCGTATAGGCTTGTGGAAACGGAGGCTTTCAAAAGCATGATGGCGGCGGCGGCCCCGCGCTACTCGGTTCCCAGTCGCCACTACTTTTCCCGATGTGCCGTCCCAGCCCTGCACGACCACGTCTCCCGCAACATTGTACGCGCCCTCACCAACGTGGTTACTGCCAAGGTCCACTTAACAACGGACACGTGAACAAGCACAGGCGGGCAGGGCCACTATATCTCCCTGACGGCACATTGGGTGAATTTAGTGGAGGCTGGGACAGAGTCAGAGCCTGGGACCACTCACGTCCTACCCACCCCCAGAATTGCGGGCCCCAGCTCGGTGGTGGTATCTGCGGAGGTGTATGCTTCCTCCACTAAACCACCCTCCTCCTCCTCCTCCTATGCAACCTCTGTCTCGCAATCAAGATGTGTCAGCAGCAGCACGTCGCCAGCAGTTGGTGTCGTGCGGCGTGGCAGCACAGCGGTGGGCAAGCGTCAGCAGGCCGTGCTGAAACTACTCAGCTTAGGAGAGAAGAGGCACACGGCCCACGAACTGCTGCAGGGTCTGACAGAGCAGACCGACCGCTGGCTTGCGCCGCTGAGCCTCCAACCGGGCATGGTCGTGTGTGACAACGGCCGTAACCTGGTGGCGGCTCTGCAGCTCGGCAGCCTCACGCACGTGCCATGCCTGGCCCACGTCTTTAATTTGGTGGTTCAGCGCATTCTGAAAAGCTACCCACACTTGTCAGACCTGCTTGTAAAGGTGCGCCGGCTCTGTGCACATTTCCGCAAGTCCCACACGGACGCTGCCACCCTGCGCACTCTGCAACATCGGTTTAATCTGCCAGTGCACCGACTGCTGTGCGACGTGCCCACACGGTGGAACTCTACGCTCCACATGTTGGCCAGGCTCTATGAGCAGCGTAGAGCTATAGTGGAATACCAACTCCAACATGGGCGGCGCAGTGGGAGTCAGCCTCCTCAATTCTTTACAGAAGAGTGGGCCTGGTTGGCAGACATCTGCCAGGTCCTTGGAAACTTTGAGGAGTCTACCCAGATGGTGAGCGGCGATGCTGCAATCATTAGCGTCACCATTCCTCTTTTATGCCTCTTGAGAAGTTCCCTGCAAAGCATAAAGGCAGACGCTTTGCGCTCGGAAACAGAGGCGGGGGAAGACAGTATGTCGCTGGATAGTGGCATTCTGGCCACTACGGATTACTGGGTGTACACACTGCTCGACCCACGGTATAAGGAGAACCTTTCCACTCTCATACCCGAAGAGGAAAGGGGTTCGAGAGTGATGCTATACCACAGGACCCTGGCGGACAAGCTGATGGTAAAATTCCCATCCGACAGCGCTAGTGGCAGAAGGCGCAGTTCCGAGGGCCAGGTAGCAGGGGAGGCGCGGAGATCAGGCAACATGTACAGCACAGGCAGGTGAACACTCTCTAAGGTCTTTAACAGCTTTCTGGCTCCCCAGCAAGACTGTGTCACCGCTCCCCAGTCAAGGCTGAGTCGGCGGGAGCTCTCTAAAAGGATGGTGAGGGAGTACGTAGCCGATCGCACGACCGTCCTCCGTGACGCCTCTGCCCTCTACAACTACTGGGTGTTGAAGCTGGACACGTGGCCTGAACTCGTGCTGTATGCCCTGGAGGTGCTTGCTTGTCCTGCGGATAGCGTCTTGTCAGAGAGGGTGTTTAGTGCAGCTGGGGGAATCATCACGGATAAGCGTACCCGCCTGTCAACCGACAGTGCCGACAGGCTTACACTCATCAAGATGAACAAAGCCTGGATTTCCCCAGACTTTTCTTCTCCACCAGCGGACAGCATCGATACCTAAACAATACGTAGGCTGCACCCGCGGATGGAAGCATCATTCTCTATCACCATCAAAAATGGGACCTTTTAGCTTCATCAATCTGTGTATTATATTCATCCTCCTCCTCCTGAAACCTCACGTAATCACGCCGAACGGGCAATTTTTCTTAGGCCCACAAGGCTCAGTCATATAACTTTTGTAAACAATGTTTATACGTTTCAATTCTCAATTGAATAAAGCGTTGAAACTTGCACCTGAACCAATTTTTATTTTAACTGGGCTGCCTCCAGGCCTAGTTACCAATTAAGCCACATTAACCAAAGCGATTAATGGGTTTCACCTGCCCTCTTGGTTGGGAATGGGCAATTTTTCTGAAGTACATTTGTACTGTTGGTACACCAATTTTTTGGGCCCTCGCCTACATTGTAATCCTAGTAATTTTTAGCCCACCTGCATTAAAGCTGACGTTACCTCAGCTGTGCTGGGCACTGCAATGGGATATATTTATGTACCGCCGGTGGGTTCCAGGGAGCCACCCATGCTGTGGGTCCACAGGGAGTTGTAACTGCATGTGTCTACTTCTAAAGAACCCCAGTCTGACTGGGGCATGCAGTGTGGGCCGAAGCCCACCTGCATTTAACATGACATTACCTCAGCTGTGATGGGCAATGCAATGGGATATATTTATGTACCGCCGGTGGCTTCCTGGCACCCACCCATGCTGTCGGTCCACACGGAGTTGTAACTGCATGTGTCCACTTCTATAGAACCCCAGTCTGACTGGGGCATGCAGTGTGGGCCGAAGCCCACCTGCATTTAACATGACATTACCTCAGCTGTGATGGGCAATGCAATGGGATATATTTATGTACCGCCGGTGGCTTCCTGGCACCCACCCATGCTGTCGGTCCACACGGAGTTGTAACTGCATGTGTCCACTTCTATAGAACCCCAGTCTGACTGGGGCATGCAGTGTGGGCCGAAGCCCACCTGCATTTAACATGACATTACCTCAGCTGTGATGGGCAATGCAATGGGATATATTTATGTACCGCCGGTGGCTTCCTGGCACCCACCCATGCTGTCGGTCCACACGGAGTTGTAACTGCATGTGTCCACTTCTATAGAACCCCAGTCTGACTGGGGCATGCAGTGTGGGCCGAAGCCCACCTGCATTTAACATGACATTACCTCAGCTGTGATGGGCAATGCAATGGGATGTATTTATGTACCGCCGGTGGGTTCCAGGGAGCCACCCATGCTGTGGGTGCACACGGAATTCCCATTTCGGAGTTGTACCTGCCTGTGACTATTTATAAAAAACCGCAGGCTGACTGGGGCATGCAGACACCTTGACAGAATGAATAGTGTGTGGCACATGGGTTCCCCATTGCTATGCCCACGTGTGCAGCTCCAGGTGGAGGTGGCACAGGATTGGATTTCTCATTGCTTCTGTACAGCATTGTGGGCTATCGCCCCGCCCCTTTTAAAGAGGGTCGCTGCCTAGCCGTGCCAACCCTCTGCAGTGTGTGCCTGCGGTTCCTCCTCATGGCAGACGCACTTATAAATAGACATGAGGGTGGTGTGGCATGAGGGCAGCTGAAGGCTGCGCAGGGACAATTTGGTGTGCGCTGTGGACACTGGGTCGTGCAGGGGGAAGGGGGTTGGGCAGCATGTAACCCAGGAGAAGTGGCAGCGGAGTGTCATGCAGGCAGTGATTGTGCTTTGTTGGAGGTAGTGTGGTGCTTAGCTAAGGTATGCATTGCTAATGAGGGCTTTTCAGAAGGTAAAATCATTGGGAGGGGGGAGGGGCCACTCTTGCCGCTATTGTGGCTTACTAGTGGGACCTGGGAACTTGAGATGCAGCCCAACATGTAGCCCCTCGCCTGCCCTATACGTTTCTGTGTCGTTCCCATCACTTTCTTGAATTGCCCAGATTTTCACAAATGGAAACCTTAGCGAGCATCGGCGATATACAAAAATGCTCGGGTCGCCCATTGACTTCAATGGGGTTCGTTATTCGAAACGAACCCTCGAGCATCGCAAAAATTTCGTCCTGAGTAACAAGCACCCGAGCATTTTGGTGCTCGCTCATCTCTAATAATTGCCTTAAAACCCTTTAAAACCCTTTAAGGCAAGTATGTAATGTGATAGGCTATTGCTTCTTATATATAAAGACTCTTTAGAGATGTGGTCTGTTCTACTGGATTGGCACATAACACATGTGGTACATTAAATAGCACCATTGAAAAATCCAACTCGTCCTGCAAAAAACAAGCTGTCATACAGCTATGTCGATGGATAAAGGAATTACGATTTTTGTAGTTAGGACATAGGTTTTTTCCTAAAAATAGGAAAATTGGTTTCTGCCTCATTGGAGGTTTTTGCTTCCTCTGGATCAACATTGCAGAAAAATTGGCTGAATTTGATGGACACAAGTCTTTTGTCAGCTTACAATACTATGTTATCAGGTATTTTAGGACAATTTGCATACTTTTGACATCTACAAATAAATCCTGAGTTATACATTCAGACTTTTATTAAAAAACTAAGAGGAAACAAAGCAGAAGTTTTGATTAAATAATTGATTGTCTTAATTGATCCAATGTACAATAAACTGAAATCTCTAGAATAAATTAGATCAAGATTGGTGGGGATCTGACCTCTATGACCTCCACTAAGCCAAAAATGAAGGGACTGAGAACCCTTCAGCTTTCCCTGCTTCTGACACAAACTTTGCAGTGAGGGTGCATTCACACGAGCGTGTGTGTACATAGGTGCGCACAAAACCACGCACCCACGTACGTGCACAAACGCATGAAAGCAGGTCCATGCAGCATTGATTTCAATGGGGCCGCAGCTGCTACCAGCGGCCCTATTGAAAGCAGAAGGATGCCGACAACCCCTGCAGCGATTTTCAGGGAAGGGCTTGAAATATAAACTTTCCTGAAAATCATCGCTGGTTTGTGTAAAAAAAATAAAAATAAATAAAAAATATATATATATAGTGCTGTCACAGTGTTCAGTGACACGGGGACTCCCCGCGGGGAGTAAAGAGTCCTCTGCCACAGCTGTCACAGTAGTAATAGCGACCCCCTATATTGGTGGCCCTGGTAGTAATAGCAACCCCCTATATTGGTGGCCCCGGTAAAAATGGTGACCCCCCACAGTGGCCTCGGTAGTAATTATTGCGGCCCCGGCAGTAATAGATGACCTCTATTGATCACGGGCAGTAATAGGTGACCCCGATTGCGGCCCCGGTAGTAAGAGGTGACCCCTATTGCGGCTCTGGCAGTAATAGGTGACCCCTATTGTGGCCCCGGCAGTAATAGGTGACCCCTATCGCAGTCCCGGCAGTAATAGGTGACCCAAGTAGTAATAGTGAACCCTTTTGCAGCCGTAGTAGTAATAGCGAAACCTATTGCAGCCCCAGTAGTAATAGCGACCCCTTTTGCGGCCCCAGTAGTAATAGTGGCCCCAGTAGTTATAGCGACCCCTATTGCTGCCCCAGTGGTAATAGTGACCCCTATTTCTGCCCCAGTAATAATAGCGAACCCAGTAGTTATAGTGACCTCTATTGGGACCCAAATAGTAATAGCAACCCCAGTATAGCGACCCTTATTGTGGCCCCAGTAGTTATAGCGACCCCTATTGTGGCCCCAGTAGTAATAACGACACCAGTACTTATAGCGACCCCTATTGCGGCCCCAGTAGTACTATTAACCCCACAGTAGCCCCAGCAAAACTATTCTCCCCCCCCCCCAGTAACATTAACTCCCCAGTAATAACATTAACCCACCACCCCAGTAATAACATTACCCCCCCCCCCCCCCGACCCTTATACTTACCTCCTCCTGGTACTGGTGTATCTTGACGCCACCAGGACTTATCCACCGGACTTATGAGGTTCTGCAGCTACTGAAGCATGGGCGTAACTATAGGAAATGGAGAGGTTGCACCCAGGCCCAAAAGCCTTAGGATGCCCATAAGGTCTCTCTGCCCCATATAGGGAGATCCAGTACTATGAATAAACCATTGCAATTGGGAGCCCTGTAACAGATTTTGAATTGGGGCCCAGGAGCTTCAAGTTATGCCTATGTGCTGAGTAGTATATAATGATGTTCTGCAATAGTCGACAAATGTATTATGATGTCCTCCAGCATCTAAGGTGTGTATTATGAGATTCTGCAGCAAACTGTGTATGTTATGGGATTCTGCAGTAGCTAAGGAGTATATTAAGATGCTCTGCAGCAGCTGATATGTATTAAGTTGTGGAACGTGAGCTTTCTTTAAATGTTGATGTTGATCAACATAATGGAGTAAACTATAAGAAACATATTTAGTTTCATTTTATATTTTTTATTGTTTTCAACTATGACACTACAGTGACCTCAGTGTAATGACTATTAGCTATTAACACACATTAAATGAGTTACATATTTTGTCTTAGTAAAGCTAGATGAAATACAGTTCAGAGCTGCAATATTAAAAATTCCAAGCTGCAAGTGGAAGAATTTACAGCAGATGGCAGTGTTTGATCATAATATAAGACATTTATTGTGTTGCAGGTGTCAAAAATTGAATATTATTCTCATTTTTTCGTAGGTATTTTCTTTAATCATGAAAATGTGTTATATTGTTACAAATTGAAAGAAAAGAAACAGTCAGCCACTAATATCTTCTAACAACACTAATGCCACCTGAAGCACAAGTCCGATAGATAGATAGATAGATAGATAGATAGATAGATAGATAGATAGATAGATAGATAGATAGATAGATAGATAGATAGATAGATAGATATGAGATAGATAGATAGATATGAGATAGATAGATAGATAGATAGATAGATCATGTTTTCAGGATTTCCTCAGTGTTGCACAGGGGATGTAATTATTGTCGGTGCCTCAGACATTGCCACAGGTGTTCTCTCTATAGGATATCCTGAAAACATAACCTGTTGGGGTGCCTTGAGGACTGGAGTTGGGAAACACTGGATTAGATAGATGCATGCCATAACAAAATCTAAAGATAAAATGAAAATAAAGTGAATATAAATCCTAATTACACAGATTTTCATCCAGTTAAGAATTATTGGGGGTAGTATATGAGTATATGTCCTTCAAAATTATTACTATCAGTAATTAAATATTGTAGAGTACTGCAGGTTATAAATAACAGGTTTACAATTTGACAAGAGACTTATACAAAAAATTGCCCTACTATACCTTTGTATGACTCTATTTATCTGTGAAGGCATAGAGGATTTTTTCTGTCGGACTCCAACATGAATCTATTAGAAAATAAAAATCTGAATATACTGACTGTGCAGATACCGAGTGCCAGACTTTTGGGTGGGGAAGACAGTGGGGAGAAATTATGGTTGTTCATAGTGGCTCTGCTGTCTCCTCCTAATACACCCAAAATGCGGCCTGGACTGGGTGCGCGCAGGGGTATAGTCAGCAACCATGCTAAGAAGATTTATGACTTACTGTTTCACGTGATGCCAGTGCCTCTTTCAAGTAATGAGTTGTTCCACTCAAATAAAACAAGTCCACGGTCAAAAAGTAGTTTTAAACCAGAGGCACATGGTTCTTTACTTAACGTTTCCAACTTTAATTTTCCAAGCATTACACAGCAACAGTCTTTGTGTCAAGGTGTGCTGCTGGGATCTGTAGTACTAAGGTTCCTAGCAGCACAGCTCCTCAGGCTGGGGTAAATTGAGCTGGCTGGGTGTGGTATTCTCCAGCAGCCAATCCCCTTTAGTCTGCAGCACATAAAAGCCAGCATTGCTCAGTAGTTGAGGCTGTTCTTTGTACTGTTTGGATGTATCTGCTTTGTGCCCATTTAAAGCTATGTTTGCATGGTGGTCTGTTGTCTCTCTGCTTCCCAAAGATGGTTTGGACACCTGTGGTCCTTGTCTGTAGCATATGCAGATTCCCTTTTCCCTTCCCCTTTACAGGTGCGGCCTCCAAACGTCTTATGTCTTGTCTGTGTGTCAGTTGGTGAACCTCTGACACAGTTCCCTATGTCAGCTCGGTGACTGACTGTCTACCGCCCTGGCATGAGAACACTTACACTTGCTGCGGAGTTGCATCTGTGTGCATGTGAACTCTGGGTGGAGTCCATGTTATATGCACTACCTGTTGTAGTCTGGTGTGAGCAGTCCTGTTCTGTGCTCATTCTGTCTCTCTTTGTGGTGTGAACAGGTTCTATGTGTAGTGGCTGCAAGAAAAGTGCTGTTGCAGCTTGCTGTGTGACTTGTGTTCTGTTGTCTGTGCTGTTGCTGTTTGTAGTGTGAACTGTGTCCAGAGCCGCTGGACTCCTGGTTAGTGTAGGGACTAGCAATATAGCCAGGAGCCGTGACGAGCCCGCTAGCTTCCATGTTTTGATCATAATATCAACTAATACCTGGTATTTATATTCAGCTTTATTATCTATTAGTGTTTGCATTTTGGCTGTTGTATGCTGTGTTTTATGACTCTGTGTGTCTTCTCATTCTGTCCACTTGTCCCTGTCATGTGGCATGTGTATGTGTCCTGTTCTGGTGGTGTGGTTCCTAGGAGCAGCAAAGGCCCAGTTCCAAAGACCGCTGGGCTGCCCTTTATCAGGGCGATGTCCCCGCTTAGGTAGAGCCATGTCATCCTCCCTGTAGCACAGGGCCAGTTGTCTGAAACCCATGTGTGTATCCTTCTTGGTCACGATCGTGTGGGCCCCGTGCTTTGTAGCCCACATGATTGTAACACTTTGACATAATGCCTTTAACCTACTTGTTTCTTACTTTACAATCCTCAAATGCATTTGCATTCAAGCTCCTTCCCAGGAATACAGTCATCACCAGTCTCAGTTATCTGATGGAAAAAAAGTCCTTAGTACTACACTTCAAATGGCAGGAGCATAACACACACTGCTCCTCACTGTTCCTAGCACCTCTTCCTTCTCTGACTCTCCGCTCCAGTGGGAGAACATATCCCAAGAAAAATTGGAATTTTCATGCCCTGCGCTTAGACTTCAGCATGAGTGCCTCAGCCTACACATCCTCCTTTACCGACTACATTCTCTCAACTCTAATTCCCCCCTTAACCTTTTCTATCAACCAATCACACCACATGGAGAAGGTTAGCGATAACAGACACAGATATCACCAAGTTTGGTGACACCAACACGAGACAATGACCCGACTTTGACCCAGATAGAGCCAATACACATAACAATACACAGGCTGCTACACTTATCAGTACAAACAGATACACAACACAAAAGACAGACATTGAAGTGCTGGCGGGCCCCTACTTTGGGACTGCTTTATGAAGGAGGTATTCTCCACTTGAAGCATCGTAGTGCAGTAGAGTGCATTGGAATAGAGTCTCATACAAAGACATCATACAGTGGCACATCAGCACAGTCTACCATCAGTCCGTGTTTTTCTGTTCTTTCCACAGACTTATAGTTGAAATTATTAGAGCTGTTCTCTCACACAGCTCACTAAGGGCTTTTACTAAATTAAAAGACTAC
Source organism: Eleutherodactylus coqui (assembly GCF_035609145.1). NCBI lineage: Eukaryota > Metazoa > Chordata > Amphibia > Anura > Eleutherodactylidae > Eleutherodactylus > Eleutherodactylus coqui. Next base: position 66,745,201 of record NC_089845.1, on the reverse strand, counting down.
AGCTATTTTTCCCAGAAACAGTGCCACTCCAGCCCACAGGCTGTGTCTGGTATTGTGACTCAGTCCCAAGTGTATGGGGTTGAATTGCAATATCAAGCATGGCCTGTGGACATAGAACTGTCTCAATACAATTGTGCACCTCATTACTAGTTTAAGGGTTGGAAAACACATCTCTAGACTATATACAGACCAGGCAAACTGTCACGCTCCCAAGTTATGGCACTGTTGGGGGAGGTGATGGGGAGCATCGTGATGCATTTTTTATACTCACCTGCTCCCTGGTTCCCACACTATCACCTGCTGAAGGGGATCCTGTGAATATAACAACCAGTTGAGGAAAAGGGTCTAACTAAAAAGTAAAAAATTGTGCACAGTTAAGCATAGGGGTGTGACTAGCATCAGGAATCCAAGGCACATGCCCCAGATTTCTGTTCCGGTGCCCCGAATGTCCAGGCAGGTTTTGCTTTCAACTTTATTGGCAGCCATAGAATGCCAATACACTTGAAATCTAATGTAGAGAGAGGAAGTCTAAGATCTCTGCTTTGCCATTCCCCACCTGCCATGCCATGCACAGAATGTCAGCATTCTAGCACAGGTGACATGAGGACATGAATACATTGTGTCACCTAGGCCACTAACAGTGCAGAAGAGGAGAGGATGGACTGCTCGGTTGTTAAGTAAGTATGAGGGTTTTTTCTGTGGCACACACGAAACCATTAGTTGTTAACTAGAGATGAGCGAGCGTACTCGCTAAGGCAAACTACTCGAGCGAGTAGTGCCTTATGCGAGTACCTGCCCACTTGTCTCTAAAGATTCGGGTGACGGCGGGGGAGAGCGGTGAGTTGCGGGAGTAAGCAGGGGGGAGAGAGAGTGAGTGAGATCTACCCCCCGTTCCTCCCGGCTCTCCCCCCCCCCCCCCCGATGGCACTCGAATCTTTGGAGACGAGCGGGCAGGTACTCGCATAAGGCACTACTCGCTCGAGTAGGTTGCCTTAGCGAGTACGCTCGCTCATCTATATTGTTAACCCTTTGAGAATCCAGGGACATATTTGCCCTATAGTTTTAAACTATTTCCAATTTGATTGAATCAATTACAGTCCTGAAGTGGTATTGACTTTTGTATGCTGTGCTTTAAAAAGTAACAGTACATAGATAATAACAGTTAGTGGCAACATTTGTTCCTGGTGTAGCAGTAAGAACATTATATGATAACTATATATGTATATACATCTTTTATTTTTTTAGGGGCGGGGGAGGAGGGGGCGCAGCATAACTTGGGCTTGCACTCCTGATCTTTTTAAACCATAACAATGCCCCTCTTCAAGCAAATTCAGCTAAATACAATATTTGCACTTCAACTAACAGGTCTGAGCGTACAGCTTGTCTTTCCTTAGCGCAGATGGGCTATAACAGCAGACAACCAGTTTGAGTGATGATGCTGAGAAAGTGAAAGTCAAAACTCCAATTTGCAAACGAACAGAAAAATTGCATCATTGAGCAGCTTAACAACATCACCTGGTTGGATGAATTTAGATTTGAATTCAGATAAGAGGGTCAGAATTTGGCACAAGCAGCGTGAATCAACAGACTACTAAGACAATAACCCCATTTTGTTATTGTACTTAACTATTATTTTATGGTTATTGAAAATATTACAAACACTTGGTTTTCCCATGCAGGGGCTGGCTGCCCACCCTAATATGTTCACACAGTAGAATCCAACACAAATTTTTCCACGAGGATTGCACCTCTGCAAACATGGCGCTGAAGTGCTGGATGTCTGTAGTGAATGAAACAATGCTGGCATGGGTGCTATTTGTAATGGATAGTCCCACATATGTTTACCATGACAATTTTCCAGTAATCCTTAACTCTCGCACATAGCCATATGGCATGAAAAAAAATCTTCTCAGGAAGTATTGCATTTAGGACACTCCATTAGCCTTACAGAGGGAGACTGAATACATAAATTGCTGCATGAATAAGCTTAAAGTACGTTTCCCTCCATCTTTCACTTATCACATGGCATGCACTAGTTGCCATCCAGCCAATATTTTCTCCCCGATACCCAGTGCCTTCAATCTCCTTTCCCAAAAAGTGAACTGGTTTCTTTCACCTCGACTATACTTGTCTCCGATAAATTTACATATATTAGAAATGGTCTTCCTGTTTGGAGCAGTCTTTATCAATGAATCAGAGGAATCAATCTGAATCTTGCCCTCTAGATCCTTTCATCAGGATGAGCAAAAACACTCTATATTGCATTAATTGATGACCATATAAACCAATTCCGACTTGAGATCCTACAGCGCTTTGAGTTGAAGATCACGGTCATGAAATAACTGTATAAGGGCTCATGTCCACGGGGAAAATAGGATTTAGGATCCGCAGCGGATTTCCTGCATGCGGATCCGCACCCCATAGGGATGCATTGACCACCCGCGGGTACATAAATACCCGCGGATCGTCAATAAAAGTGATTTAAAAAAAAATGGAGCATGAAAAAATCTGGACCATGCTCCATTTTCATGCGGGTCTCCCGCAGGGACGGCTCCCGCAGGCTTCTATTGAAGCCTATGGAAGCCGTCCGGATCCGCGGGAGACCTAAAATAGGAATTTAAAGCATTTACTCACCCGCAGCGGACCGCGAAGCTCTTCTCTTCCTCACGGCCGCATCTCCCTTGCTTCGGCAGGAATTCATCCGCCGGCCGAAAATGAAGATCCGGCCGTGAGGAAGAGCAGAGCTTCGTCGCCCGCGCCGGATAGGTAAATTCTTTTAAATTGCTATTTTCGGCGCTCATGTCCGCGGGGCAGGAGGGACCCGCTGCAGATTCTCCATGGAGAATCTGCAGCGGATCTGATTTTCCCCGTGGACATGAGGCCTAAGAGTATAGATCTCACTGCATTTTCTGCTTCGTAACTATGTTGCCTCTCAACTGGGAACTCAAGGTGTGAAAAGATGGATATATACTTGTAGATTCTATTGCATAGCTTAAAATGTTCTTCCATGTACCTATGGTAACTTTATGAAAAACAGGTGCTCTTATAAAATGAGGTATTGATGAATTGCCAATGCAATAGGGCCACCAGGTCAAACGGTTCAGCTAATGCCGCCTCCAAGGTTCATTCTGAGTGAAAATCCAAGTTATGTACCCAGTCTATGACATGCCCTGTTAGACATTCAGTATTATAACCCCAGAGGTAAGGAAGATTTAGCCCACCCCGATTTCTTGGGAGCATTAATTTAGATCATTGAGGGCCATTTACACGTAAAGAAAATCTTTCAAATGACGATCTATTTGCATAAAGTATTAATAGCCATTAATGACCATTAACACTTTATCATCTTTATTTGCATGTAAAAAGACCTCCAGGAGCTGTTTGCAGAGCCCAGCATGAAAATGATCACACACCCAGCTGTGCACATAGCTGCACTGTTCTGCTCGTGGTTGTCAGCAAATTACAATGTTATCTGCTGACTCCTGTGGAGAAAAAAGCATGCAGTCTATTAAGAGACACTTTATCTCTCAGTGTCTGAATGATAGATTTTAAGTTTACCTTAAAATCATCATTCAAACGAAAAGTGCACGATGCCCATGTTTACATGTAATGATTATCGCATTGCCTTCTTTTATGTCTTTGCCTTAGTAAATCTGGAATGGTCTGTAGAGGGTATAAAAGCCTGGCAAAGCTTAGCATTTTAAGCAAAAGGTATTCTCTGACAGATTTGAAGATAAATGCATCCACCTTTTGAGTTCAGTATAAATTTCTTGTAACAATGGAGGGTAATTTAGAGAATACAAAGACCCCGGCAAGCATCTACTTTAATCCCCAAATATGTGATATATGAGGCTACTACTTTAAATCCTACACTTTGGATTTCAGCTTCCTCTTTCAGAGACAAAGATTTAAGGTGCAAAAGTTCACACTTCTTTGCATTAATTCTGTATACTGAAAGATTGCCAAAGTGAGTTATATGGTCAGAGACCCGCGGTGGATGCTTTGTTGGATATTTCATAAACAACAGAACATCATCTGTGAAGAGTGCCATGTTTACTTCCCTACAACCTATCTTTATGCTTCAAATGTGAAAGAAGCTCAAGAGCTAGATTAAGGCCTCATGTCCACGGGGAAAATCAGGCCCGCTCCGGATTCTCCATGGAGAATTCGTAGCGGGTCCCTTCTGCCCCGCGGACATGAGGGCTGAAAATAAGGATAAATCAGAATAAACTTACCTCTCGCACGCTCCGGATCCTTCCTTCGCTGCGGCGTCATCTTCTCTGCGTCGCGGCCGGATCTTCTTTCTTCGGCCCGGCGGATGCGCAGGATGACGTCGGTGACGTGCCCCACGCATGCGCCGGCCCGAAGAAAAAAGTTCCGGCCGCGACGGAGAGAAGATGGCGCCGCGGCGAAGAGAAGAAACGGAGCGGGTGAGTAAATTCCGATTTTGTGTCTCCCACGGATCCGGACGGCTTCCATAGGCTTCAATAGAAGCCTGCGGGAGCCGTCCCCACGGGAGACCCGCACGAAAATGGAGCATGGTCCGGATTTTTTCATGCTCCATTTTTTTTTAAATCACTTTTATTGACCATCAGCGGGTATTTATCTACCTGCGGCTGGTCAATGCATCCCTATGGGGTGCGGATCCGCGGGCAGGAGAAGAGTTAAAATCTGCTGCGGATTTTAATTCTTCTTTTGCCTGTGGACATGAGGCCTTAAAAGTAGCGGGGAGATTGGACATCTTCGGCGTCTGTTCTTTTGTAAAGGGAAATGCTTTTGAAATAAATCCCCTTGTGTATATTACTAGAAGGTGTGCTGAGACTTATAAGGACACCCATGCTCCTCTGGGGAATATGCAAATTAAAAGATAGAACAATGTCTCTACAGCACCACCTACTGGAACGTAGAATTCCTGCAAGTCAAGGTCAGACCTTTTAAAAAAGCCTTGTAATAATGACTAAGAATGAGCCAAAGCCAGAATCTTCTCCAGAAAGAAAATATAACCATGCACAGACAGACTGTTTCAGGGTGATTGCCCCTCATCTGCATGCAGTAAGTTTCATGGCTTTGTCTCATATTCCCAGTCCCTTTTACAAGGCTTGTAGGGATGCTGCTTTCCAATAGGTGGCGCTGCAGAGGTATTGCTCAATAGTCCCATTTGCATATTTCCCAGAGGAGCATGGATGGCTTTATAAGTTTCCTGACTCCATCTAGATGCTCTCCCTGAGGAGAAACGATACCCTTCCTGACCCACATCTATAGGCCTCTCACTAGCCAGGCCAATAAATCTACCGCACACTTATGAGGGGCAATCACCCCAAAACAATCTGTCTTTGCATGGTTATCTTTTCCTTCTGGAGAAGATTCTGGCTTTGGCTCATATTCCTAGTCAGTGTTACATGGCTTGTTAAAAGGAATGCTGCCTTCCAAGATATGGCATTGTTCCATCTTACCGTTGTCATTTTTCATTAACTTCAATTTACAGTGAATGAGTTAGTTGGAGCCTCAATTAGAGTAATGCTCTGGCAGGAGTAAAAGTATAATACTGTTTTACGCAAGAATAATTGGGCTGTAATGCGAGTGGATGGAATGCTGCTTGTAGTCTCCAACGGCTCCTCCCTCCACAGTGAAACATTCTGAATTTCTGACCAATTTTTTTTGCAACTTTTTTTTTTTTTTTTTTTAAAGAGGAAATGATTTTCATGTCTTTTGTCACATCAAATAATTGGAGCAAAAATCTCTGTAACGTCACTGTAAAAACTTTGATAAAACAATATTAAGATGTTCCCTGTCTTCTTCCCTTCATCCCTCCTTTATGCTCTGCTCCCAAGTTTCAGCTAAGCGTCCCTTTTGTTTCTTCCTGCTGCTTGATTCCCGGTATTGTGAGTTCACAATCCCAGCAATCTGAGTCCAATAAAGTGTATAAAACTACAAATATAAAAGTGTTGCAAAAAATGAACAAATTTTCTTCCAAAATAAAGCAATACAAAAAAATATATATATATTTAGAAAAATAAATGTAAGCTTGTCCTTCAAAAAGCAAGACCTCCCATGACTATGTGGCTGGGTTCACAAGGGGTGAAACTGCCCAGATTTTCCATGCAGACTTCCTGCATGGAAATTCCACCAGCAATCTTAAAACCAAGTTTAAGCAGCAAAGTGGACGAGATTTGCAAAAATCTTGTCCAAGTGCTGTGGACAGTCTGTTGCAGCCAAGCCGCGCTGAAACTGACATGCCGCACGGGATTCAAAGCCGCGGCATGTTCATTTTGATCGCAGTTTCCGCTGCCAGCTCTCTGCTCCCTATGGGGTGAGATGGCCACAGCGGAATAAGCCACTTTTAAAACCCGCGGGACTTCAGCTGCGGAAATCTTGCAAAATTTCTGTGCAGTCCCGCTGCGGACATTCCACGATATTTCTGCAGGATTTATTCCTCATGTGAACCTAGCCTTTTAGTGGAAAAATGAAACAGTTATGCCTGAATACAGTGGGCAAACAATTTTTCTGATTTTAAAAGTCAAAATTTGTGACATTGTTAAGAGGTGACTAGGTATTGAAGGACTTTAACCCCTTAATGACCGTCCATATACCTATTAATGGTGGTTATTAAAGGACCTTATCCTGGTGTTTACACCTTTATGTAGCGCTGTATTAGAAGTCTGGCCTTGGTCTCCCGTGAGAGGAGGAGCAGGTGCTTGGCTGTTGACAGCCCTGTACTTGGTTTAACAGCAGGGACCAATGGAACCACTGATCCTTGCTGTTTAACTCTTTACATGTATCGGTCAATGCATGGTATGTAAAGAGCTGACAAAGGGAGGGGGCTCCCTCTGTCACCCATAAGACCCTCAAAATATGATAGCGGTGTCCTGATGGGCTGCTATTGCACCCGTAAGTTTGAAGATGGCCGCTGGATCTGCCAAGTACAGTAGCCTATGCGGCTCTGCTTCTGGCTGAGCTTCATAAGCTTTATAATACACTGCTATACTGAAGTATAATATAAGAACAATGTAAAGTGGTTAAATTCAAGTCCTCAAGTGGGACAAAAGTTTTAAAAAAAGTAAAAAATACAAAAAAATGAAAAAGTCAAAATCCCACCTTTTTCTCCTATGTATGTAAAAAAAACACGTACAAAAAAAACCCACCACAAGTTTGGTATCACTGCATTTTTAGTGACACAAGTAAAACGTGAGTACATTATCTAACCCGCACAGTGCAAGCTGTTAAAAGAAATACAAAAAACATGGAGAATACAGCTAGTTTTGCCCATTTGCCTTGCAAAAAACGGAATAGAAAGTGATCAGAAAATGGTACCATTAAGAAGTACAACTCATCCCACAAAAAACCCTCAAACAGCACCATTGATGAAAAAAGAAATTGTTAGCAGTCAATAAATGCGACGATAGAAAAAAATTAAAGGGTTAAAAATTGCAAGCAAAAAAGCTAAATAAATTTGGTACAGATGTAATCATAATAATCTGCATAATTATTTGAACATATTATTTATACCGCACAGTGTGTGCCGTAAACAAAAAAATCACGGCAGAATTGCAGATGCATTTTATCTTCCCTCTATAAAAATGGAATACAAAATGTATCAAAATGTTTTATGTTCACAAAAATGGGGTAAATAAAGACTAGAACCCATCCCGGAAAAATAAAAATACATCATAGAGCTCCGTCGATGGAAAAATAAAATTTTTATGGCTGTTCGAATGCGGCAACACAAAGGCAGAGTTTAAAAAAAATATGTATGTGTTTTAGTGTACAAAAATAGAAGACATAAAAAAACTGTATAAATTTAGCATCATCAGAATCGTGCTGATCCAGTGGATATTGTTTTCACATTATTCAGTCTGTATGGTGAATGCCATAAAAATGAAATCCAAAAAACAATGGCAGAATTTATTTCTTGTCCCGCATAAAAAGCCCTCATAAGGCTAATTCGACAAAAAAATGTAAAGGTTATGGCTCCTGGAATGCAATGATGACAAAAAAAATCTCAAACATTAGTTGGTCATTGGGGCATAAAATTGGCCCGTCACTAAGGAGTTAATTGTATGACAGCTGTATCTATGTGACATAAATGAAATAACTGCATATAAAATAAATGACATCCTCAGGATTGCTTTTGCAATTTTAAGCCTTATTCGCATGACCATATATACACAGCTATTTAGCGGCATCTAAAATTAAAAAAAAAAAAAATTGGGAAAAAAATCGCGACCATCTGAAGCACTGGATTCCAATGTGTTCATTCAGCTGATCAATTTGAAAAATATCACATTGGTGACGGTTTTCGGTTGCTGATTTTATATGCTGCGTCCAAAGATAGGTCTTGCCCTATCTTTTGCCGAGATACCCTGGAAGCTCCCATAGACTCCTATGGAAGCTGAAAAAAAAGGAAGGGGGGAGTTTACCCGCGCCCGGCGCCGGGGAAAGTGGACAGCTGGCTCTATTTAAGCATTAGCAGTCATTCTGGGGATTTCTTCTGATTGAAGGTTTTCCACACTGCAGTGTAATTCTTTGCCGATACATGGCTAAAGATTGTGACTCGATCGCATCAATTCTTCATTCATGTGATTTTACAGCACGTACGGGCGACCATAAAAACACATACGGTTGTGTGAAAGAGGCCTTAGGGCTCAGTCACACGGGCGCATCGGCACCCGTACACCAGCGCCGATGCGCCCGTTAGAAGACGGCCGTACCTGCAGACGGCCGTCTCTCTGCAGCGCTGATGAAAGAACACATGACCGGCAATGAAGCCGGTCACATGTTCTTTCCTCTGGCGCTGCAGAGAGACGGCCGTCTTCAGGTACGTCTGTCTCCTTCCTACAGTAACACGGGCGCCGATGCGCCCGTGTGACTGAGCCCTTAATCTGTTTGTATCCAAAGTCTTCAGGAAATATCCTAAAAGCCACATACTAATTGTCAATTAGAGCAGTGTGTGGGGGGGTTGTATTATAAATCTCAACGAATCCATTATACATCCCACACAGTTCTAGTATTTATATTCACATTTGGCTGAATAAATGAAATATTTCAGTTCTACAAAAGTGGAAAAAATCATTGACGCATAGAATAATTATTTCTTATACTACTGAATTATCTTCTTTAATAGCCTTGAGTGGGAAAAACAGAGATGTTTAGTTAAGAGCGATTTGATTATGAGAGATAAACAGCTATTATGGTGCATTAGTTCAACATGAAACATAATGTGCCTTACGTTCTTGGAAAGATGTGAAGAGCATCTGGAAACGACTGGTGCGGCTGCCTTCATCTGCCCACATTCGGATTACTCCAAGTCCTGTACGCAGCATCACATCATTAGCAACTGTGCTGCAAAATTTAGCTTTCAAATCTTCTACTGAACTACTTCCATCATACACAGCCACAAAATTCCTTTTACATTCATTTGAATTTTGCATTTCATAGTCCAAAAATCGCAAATATATCTGGAAGTAAAGAAAGTCTATTATGTGAGCACTATTACACATTGATTGAGTATTCACAGTTCAATCAGTAAGTACTTCAATTATCTGCTATTCAAAGCAAACCATTTATTAAACTGCACATTCATTCCATTATTGATGAGCAGAGGCTGCTTAATACAGGCTGGAAAAAAAATGTTTTATAGAGAATATGTCAAATTGCTTTTCTTAGAAAAACAAAAGTGCAGAGAAATATTATGTCACCAAAAACGTAACCAAGATGAATTGTATAGGAATATATAGAGGATGTTTTTCTTCTTCTTTCAGTGCTATAAATTTCCCACCACTATAAACACTGAAATTTAAAGACAATTGCAGTTTAGGTAGTGAAAAAGTTTTAAATCAATGCAATCAACCGCTAAGAATTCTGTTTTCAAATCAAGTAAAGGTGTAACATAACGATCACTGCCAAAAAGTAGAAAACCTAAAACATAGCTTTTATTAAATTTAAAAACTTAATTTGGTCAAATACACATAAATTATAATTAGAGATGAGCGAGTATACTCGCTAAGGCACATTACTCGAGCAAGTAGTGCCTTAGCCGAGTATCTCCCCGCTCGTCTCTAAAGATTTGGGGGCCGGCGGGGGGCGAGGAGCGGCGGGGGAGAGCGAGGAGGAACGGAGGGGAGATCTCTCTCTCCCTCTCTCCCCCCCCCCGCTCACTGCCGCAACTCACCTGTCCCCCGCGCCGGCCCCCGAATCTTTAGAGACGAGCGGGGAGATACTCGGCTAAGGCACTACTCGCTCGAGTAATGTGCCTTAGCGAGTATACTCGCTCATCTCTAATTATAATCCATTTATCCATAAATAATGCATTCGAATAGAAGGACCCCAAATATATTACGTCAGTTGATAACCACTCAATCAAATAGACTAATACTCATCGTAACAACCACTATGACACCTAATAATCCCTTAAAAGTCCAATGATTTCCCAGGGCCTAGATGGAGTACAAGCCCTGAAAAGAGCAACCCATATTGGAATTTGCCCCTAAATGCCCTTTATGGTCCTAAAAACTGATATAACAAAACAGGAAAAGTATATTCCACAAACTAGTCCATCACGACAATCGGTCACCACAGGATCCCTCCTAAAATAAAGGTCAAGATAATCATTCCAAAACAAAAAACATTAATGCAATATCCTAATCAAATAATTGAGCTATAAGTAAGATTAGTGCAACAACAAGGCGCTACGGGAAAGCATCACAACAATCCTACAAAAGTTTCAAAGAACAATTCATGGAAAATGAAGTAAACAATGACACTATGTCAATATGGACAAGGTATATGAAATCCAATACCATCAGCCATAGAAAACTCTAACAAATGCATTCCCATCTCACAAAAATTATTATCCCAAATATATTCCACATCTCTTCCTTCTAGTAAACAAAGGGTTCATCAGGGGCAATCGTGTGATCTGGAAAAGACAAATGGGTATGATACTCATTCATCCCTCTGTGCACAGTTATAAGGTTCAGGGAAGCCATAATGATATTACATATGAGGCTCTGTTCATACCTACACTGGGTTCCACTTCATCTGGACTTTGGTGTATTTGGGGACAAAAATACTATTGTATACAGTATTATATTACCATAGAAAGAACGGCAAACCTGAAAGCCCCCAATAAATGTCTTTTCAGGATTCGTTGGGATATGTTGGAAATTTTACGCCCTTAAAGGGCCACTCTGGCAAAAACACATTTTACCATCCTTGCTCTCTCGCTGATTGCCTTTCACACTTTGGATGTCTCCTATGTATATTACAGTCACTTCCATGCGATGAAGCCTCCTGATGTTTATTAGTTACCATTTTTATGTAGGGATTTCTCCCTGCTTTCTTTTTCACTATTATGTGCCATCAATTGCATGATGCATCAGCACAACATCACATGACCAGACAACACCATTACCGTCCATGCCTACAGGGTGGACACTGATTACCATTACCTTCTATTTTCACATAAATAAGCAACATACCATAAGTATACAGTCAGGAGGCTAAACTATCATCTTCTTCATTATAACTGTGTTACAAGAGCCTCTAATTGAGGTAACTGTGATAGGACTTTATTTGCCCCCCTCTAAAGAGCTTGTGTGGTATGGTCCATCAGACAGAAATTATGCTGAGATCGCATTACCGCCTAAGGAGAAGAACTCCAGAAAGTTTCAGATATAAAGGAAAAATTAACCAAGGTAATACTAGCTGACTTATATATACTGTGAGGCTACTTACATAATGAAAGAAACCAAAGTAATTTCACCAGAGAGATTTTTGAAGCACATAAGCTTGTGAACAGAGCCTGAGTGTTCAAGTACATGGCTAAACTACAGCTCCATACAACCTTGTAACTCTACATGGATAGCCATCTACTACTATGAGGGGTTGCTTCTGTCAAACCAATCTCATCAACTTCTATGAGGTGGTAAGTTCTGGATTGGAGCGGGGAGAGTCATTGGACCTCAAATATCGTATAAGAGAAATGGGAAGCCAGCAGCACAATCTTCAGAAGCTAAATGTAGTCAGGCAAATAATATGCAAAGTCAGGAGGAAGAGCTTGATCCAACAAAGCTCAAAGGGTACAATGTAGAAAGCAGGCGTGACAAACTTGACAAAGTCTTCTATAGTCGAAACGTTGTGCTTTTCTGTTTGGGAGAAATAAAAAGGACTTTTAAACTGCATCACTGATGTTGTCATGCCTGCTTTCTACATTGGACCTCATATATCTTGATTTTTTTATAGTACTTCAAACTGATAGAAGAGTGGTATATAAATGTGCACGCTTGGTCTGGGCGAGAATGTGTGTAAGTGGGGAAGTAACTGTCTCAGTGATAGAAAGCAGAGGGTGCTTATTAGAGATGAGCGAGCACCAAAATGCTCGGGTGCTCGTTACTCGGGATGAACTTTTCGCGATGCTCGAGGGTTCGTTTCGAGTAACGAACCCCATTGAAGTCAATGGGCGACCCGAGCATTTTTGTATATCGCCGATGCTCGCTAAGGTTTTCATTTGTGAAAATAGGGGCAATTCAAGAAAGTGATGGGAACGACACAGAAACGGATAGGGCAGGCGAGGGGCTACATGTTGGGCTGCATCTCAAGTTCACAGGTCCCACTATTAAGCCACAATAGCGGCAAGAGTGGGCCCCCCCCCCCCCCCCCCACTGTCAGCATAAAGATCGTTCTCCTCTGCCATAGCTGTAACAGCTGTGGCAGAGAAGAACAATGTTAGCCCATTGAATTCAATGGAGCCGGCAATACAGCAGGTTCCACTGAAAGCAATGGGCTGCCGGCGATCGCAGGATGAATTGTCGGGAAGGGCTTAAATATATAAGCCCTTCCCTGCAATTCATCCAGAAATGTGTTACAATAAAAATATATACCGTATATACCGGCGTATAAGGCGACGGGGCGTATAAGACGACCTCCCAACTGTCACCTTATACGCCGGGAATACAGCGGAGCAAAGAATAAAAATCATTACTCACTTCTCCTGGCGTTCTGCGGCACTGCTGCAGGCTGTCGCTCCCTCCTGGTCCCCGGCAGAGCATTGCTTTCTGGACACAGGGCTTGAAATCCCCGCCTCCAGAAAACACACGTGCCTTCAGCCAATCACAGCCAATGACAATGATGTCATTGAATGGCTGTGATTGGCTGAAAGCACGTGTGTTTTCTGAAGGCGGCGATTTCAAGCCCTGTGTCCAGAAAGCAATGCTCTGCCGGGGACCAGGAGGGAGCGACAGCCTGCAGCAGCGCCGCAGAACGCCAGGAGAAGTGAGTAATGATTTTTGTTCTTTGCTCCGCTGTATTCCCGGCGTATAAGGTGACTGTTGGGGGGTCATCTTATACGCCCCGTCGCCTTATACGCCGGTATATACGGTATATATTTTTATTGTAACACATTTCTGGATGAATTGCAGGGAAGGGCTTATATATTTAAGCCCTTCCCGAAAATTCATCCCGCGATCGCCGGCAGCCCATTGCTTTCAGTGGAACCTGCTGTATTGCCGGCTCCATTGAATTCAATGGGCAAACATCGTTCTTCTCTGCCACAGCTGTTACAGCTGTGGCAGAGAAGAATGATTTGTCTTCTATATGTTCTCAATGGGGTCGGCGCTGCTGCCGCCGGCCCCATTGCGCGCATATAGAGAAGAGAACAGGAATCGCAGATCGCAGATAGGTGCGATCTGTGATTTCTATGGCCTAAGAAGGACTGTTGGGGTTCTTGAAGCCTAAAATAACTCCTAACGCTCTCCCTATAGCAGCAGCACCAGCAGCAGCACTTTCCCTGATTTATGTCAGAAGGCATCTGTGGCGAGCCGCGGGCGGGCAGATTTTAATACTCGGGTGACACCTAATCTCGCCAGCCACTCACTGCAGGGGGGTGGTATAGGGCTTGAACGTTGCAGGGGGAAGTTGTAATGCCTTCCCTGTCTTTCTATTGGCCAGAAAAGCGCGCAAATTTCTCAGGGAAGAGAATGAAAGTGACTCGAACATCGCGTGGTACTCGTCTCGAGTAACGAGCATCTCGAACACCCTAATACTCGAACGAGTATCAAACTCGGACGAGTATGCTCGCTCATCTCTAGTGCTTATTAATGGTACATACTCTGATTGGGTCACCAATACCAGTGGGGTAACACAGGGGTCAGGTTTGGGACCTATTCGTTTTAATATATTTAACAAGAACAATGTGGAGGGATTGTAAAACAAAATATCAATATTTGAAGATGATACAAAGCTATGTAAAGTGATTAACACAAGAGAAAAGAACACTGGTAAATGTAAGGTTATGCTCATGGGCGGGGAAATACATGTCACCATTACACACTCAGTACTCAGTCACACGGGCACAATAGGCGCCCGTGTTACTGCAGGAAGGAGACAGCCGTACCTGAAGACGGATGTCTCTCTGCAGCGCCGGGAGAAAGAACATGTGACCGGCTTTATTGCCGGTCATGTGTTCTTTCTTCAGCGCTGCAGAGAGACGTCCGTCTTGAGGTACGGCTGTCTTCCTCCTGCAGTGAGGGCTCAGTCACACGGGCGCATCGACGCCTGTGTACGGGTGCCGATGCGCCCGTGTGACTAAGCCCTCAATGAGAAACCACAGGGTAAAACTGACATAGAGAAGGAGTTGTGGGTTTTAATTAACTGCAAACCTAACTGGAGCAACCAGTGTCAGGCAGCTGCTGCCAAGGCAAATAGGATCATAAGAGGCATCAAAAGATGTCTAGGGGCACATGATGAGAACCTTGTTCTTCCTCTTTACAAGTCACTGGTCAGAGCACACATGCAATACCGTGTGCAGTTTTGGGCACCAGTACTAACGAAGGACATATCACAGCTTGAGCAGGTACAAAGGTGAGCAACTAAAGTAAAAAATGGAATGGGCGGACCACAATAGCCAGAGAGGTTATCAAAATTGGTCTTATTTTGTTTAGAAAAAAAGACAGCTGAAGGGTGACCTAATAACTATGTATAAATATATCAGGGGACAATACAGAGATCTTTACCATCTTCTATTCATACTAAGGACTGACTGTAACAAGGGGGCGCCCTCTACGTCTAGAGGAAAGAAGGTTTCTACACCAACAAAGAAGGGGGTTCTTTATTGTAAGAGCAGTGAGACTATGGAACTCTTTGCCTGGGACTTGGTGATGAACTCACTAAAAGAGTTCAAGAGGGTCCTGGATGACTTTCTTGAGGGTAACAATACTTCAAGCTAAAGTCACTAATTACTTCAGAAGATTGATGGTTATCCATGGATTATTCTAATTGCCAGGTTGAAGTGAGCAAGAACAGTTTTCCCTAAAAGTAGGGAAATTGGCTTCTACCTCATGTTTTTATTTCTTCCCCTTCATCAATATTGAGGGGTAGAACAGGATAAACTAGATGGATATGCATCTGCTTTTCAGCCTTGCACACTATGTTACTATGTATGGAATTCAACTGTTCCTACCTATGCCATATTACTCAGAAATTCTTCGACATAGGCCTCATGTCCGCTTCCGAAGTGTGTCCGTGTCTTCACTGCGGATGTGTGCGGAAGCACTGGCTGGCGCACATGCGCAGTAGAGATTTTTTAAAATCTCCTGCTTTCCCACGGAATCTGCGGTCTGTCCACAATTGAATTGCGGACGGGCCACAGATTGGATGGCTTCCATTGACCTCAATGAGAGCCGTCGGTGATGGAACCGCAGCAAAATGGATCATGCTGTGATTTCTTCTCTGGCTGAAAGATCAAAACAAATCCCATGCTTTAAATCAGCTGCGGAGGCCCATGTCTTTCTATCAGCGGCTTGAACCGCGTGGATTCCGCAATTCAAATTTGCCCGTGGACATTGGGCCATACAGAGTCACACAGACCATCATTTCTAGATACACTACAGACTTTATCTTGTTTTTAACTTTGTTTTTATCTTACCTGTAAAGTGTATTGCACACAGCATAGTGTAAAGTATGAGTATATCCTTTCTATCAAGCTGGGCCAAATATTTTATTCATACGACAAACATTGCGACCAAGAATAAAAAAAATCAAGTATACAACCAAGCATTCTCCATAGAAAAACATTATAAGTAGAACTGATTGCCCTACTGAGTTGAGTAATTCTCTACTAAAAGATGAGAAATTTCCAAATCAGGCTGTCAAATTTGCATCTTGATAGAGTGACCCTCGTCAACTCTGTTCTTTTATTGGGAAAGCAGTTTATATAAGCAAAAAAAGGCAGCTACAAAATGGCAACTCACAGAATTTAAACAAATATAATTATACAGTCAGCTGTCCTCTATCTATGTGTGATCTGTGGGGGCCCAACTCCTGGGACCCCAAACATTCAGCAAAATGAATGGTCTGTAGCATTGCAGACCCTTTGTTGTTTTAGATACTGTACAGTGGCCATTCCATACATGTGGGGGCGTCTGGTACTGCAGCTCAGCCCCAGTCAAGTCAATGAGCTGCAGTACTAAGCACAGCCAGAAGTAACATAGTAACATAGTAACATAGTATGTAAGGCCGAATGAAGACATTGTCCATCTAGTCCAGCCTGTCTATCCTACTGTGTTGATCCAGAGGAAGGCAAAAAACCCCAAGGCCAGAAGCCAATTAGCCCTTTTGGGGGAAAAATTCCATCCCGACTCCCTAATGGCAATCAGACTGTTCCCTGGATCAACCCCTAATAGTTCCTACCTGCCTATATACCAGGATTGACACTTAACCTAATATTTATATCCTGTAATATCCTTCTCCAGAAAGATATCAAGTCCCCTTTTAAACTCCTCTATGGATTTTGTCATCACCACTTCCTCCGGTAGAGAGTTCCACAGTCTTACCGCCCTTACAGTAAAGAACCCCTTTCTGTGTTGGTGATGAAACCTACTTTCCTCTAATCGTAGCGGATGTCCTTTTGTTACCGTCGTGGTCCTGGGTGTAAACAGATCGCGGGAGAGATCCATGTGTTGTCCCCTCATGTACTTATACATGGTTATTTGGTCGCCTCTTAACCTTCTTTTTTCTAGAGTAAATAGTCCCAATATTGATAACCTCTCGGGGTATTCCAGTCCCGTCATTCCATGTATTAGTTTAGTTGCCCTTCTTTGAACCCCCTCAAGCACTGTGACATCTTTCCTGAGCACCGGTGTCCAGAATTGTACGCAGTATTCCATGTGAGGTCTGACAAGTGCCTTATATAATGGAAGGATAATGTTCTCGTCCTTCGCCCCTATACCTCTTTTGATGCTAAGCTTGGTACAAAAGGGGCTCCAGCAAACACTACACTACCTTATGTTCTGCTAATGGATCCCAGGGTTTCTCACAAATTGTTGTCCACCATATAGATTCCGGGAAAAAAACATATAAAATCCAATCTGGTTTGTTATTGTTGCAAAATAACCATAAAAAATTATGGATAGGAGTATCTGAATAGTCTTAACAGGCATTATAGGCGTTTGCATACAACTAGTGAAATATGACAATGGAAGACTTTGGGTCCCTGTAGTGGTGGTTGCTGTTGTAGTCTTCTCTTATTACAATTAGGCCCAGTTCCCACTTTGCATGATCATTCCATTTTTTTCTTGCTAAAACTAGGAATTGGTTCAAAAAAAGATCCTAAACCCCTCATTTTTACTTATCATTGTAGGCTCACTGCTGCTTTTAGCCCAAAGCATTGGCAAATAATATTATGTGAAATGGCCTTAGGTTGTTTTATTCTCCATATTCTGTGATGGGGCCCTGATTGAACAAGGAATTGTAAGTTTATGTGACTGTCAACTGTGCTATTAGGAAGAAGAGCCTTGAACCGATGAACAAAGAGAATATACATTACCTTCACCACCTCTGATAACCCATTACCAAGAAGCACCAGACAACCAAGAATTAGAATCCTCCTCCCACACCAGACCACAAAATCTACCCTTGAATACCAGGAACTAAATGCTTACTGTATACTTCTAGTGAATTCTGCTGCAGAAGCACGAAGAAGAGAAATGTGGGTAATTTCCAAACAAGAGTTAATGTTTGGGGTCCACTAACAATGTAATAATATAGGGAAATGCTATTCTTTCACTATAGATTACTAATAGGGCATTGAAAAATCCAGAGCCAGCCAAGAAAACAAATATATTTCAGTAAATTGGAACTGTAACTTTATACAGAAAGTTTACATTAAATACATGTTTTTATGGGTCATGGTTTTAGTGTAAAATTGCATTATGATTTGAGCTCTGTGTAGCGCAGAGTGCTAAAGCAGCAGAAATGCAGTCCTAAGCTCTCGGTCACGACCTGAACGTTGCAAGCTCAATCACTGCGTGGTTCAGGTAGCCGACTCAAGGTTGACTCAGCCTTTCATCCTTCTAAGGTTGGTAAAATGAGTACCCAGCTTGCTGAGGGGTAATAAATAAATTACCTGGAAGTGCTGCAAAATAAGTTGGCACTATACAAATGACAAGTTTTTTTTGTATTTAGACGCTATATGTTTTTGAGGCAGAATTTTGTGACTAGTAGTGCCCTCTGTGAGATGAATGTGCTAAACTGCATTTAGTATGCAAATTTCATAAAGGCAAATAAAAATGCAGCTTACCTTAGACCGTGGTGGTGCTCGAATATACCATTTGCAATCAACTGCCTCACTTGTAGAAGCCTTTCCTTCTTTAAGGATTTGCACTGACTCTATTATTCCTTCTGGTCCCCCCATTTCAAACTCACAAACTATATATTTAAAATAATAAAAAAATTGTATTTATAAAATGTATATTATAGATAGAAATGACAGATAAATATAAGATAGATATGAGATAGATAGATAGATAGATAGATAGATAGATATGAGAGAGAGAGAGAGAGAGAGATAGATAGATAGATAGATAGATAGATAGATAGATAGATAGATAGATAGAGAGATAGATAGAGAGATAGATAGATAGATAGATAGATATGAGAGAGATAGATAGAGAGATAGATAGAGAGATAGATTGATAGATAGATAGTGAGATAGATAGATAGATAGTGAGATAGATATGAGAGAGAGAGATAGACAGTGAGATAGATATGAGATGGATAGATAGATAGATAGATAGATAGATAGATAGATAGATAGATAGATAGATAGATAGATATGAGAGAGATGAGAGTTAGATAGATAGATAGTGAGATAGATATGAGAGAGATATATAGATAGATAGATAGCTAGATAGATAGATAGTGAGATAGATAGTGAGATAGATAGATAGATATGAGATAGATATGTGATAGATAGATAGATATGTGATAGATAGATATGAGAGAGATAGATAGATAAATAGAAGATAGATATATAGATAGATATGAGAGAGAGAGATAGATAGATAGATAGGTATGAGATAGATAGATAGATAGATAGATAGATAGATAGATAGATAGATAGATAGTGAGATAGATAGATAGTGAGATAGATATGAGAGAGAGAGAGAGATAGATAGATAGTGAGATAGATATGAGAGAGATAGATAGATAGTGAGATAGATATGAGATAGATAGATAGATAGATAGATAGATAGATAGTGAGATAGATATGAGAAAGATAGATACACAGTGAGATAGATAGATAGTGAGAGAGAAATGAGAGAGATAGATAGACAGTGAGATAGATATGAGATGGATAGATAGATAGATAGATAGATAGATAGATAGATAGATAGATAAATAGATATGAGAGAGATGAGAGATAGATAGATAGTGAGATAGATAGATAGATAGATATGAGATAGATATGTGATAGATAGATAGATAAATAGAAGATAGATATATAGATAGATATGAGAGAGAGAGATAGATAGATATGAGATAGATAGATAGATAGATAGATAGATAGATATGAGATATATAGATAGATAGATAGTGAGATAGATAGATAGATAGTGAGATAGATATGAGATAGATAGATAGTGAGATAGATATGAGATAGATAGATAGATAGATAGATAGATAGTGAGATATCAGAGAGATAGATAGACAGTGAGATAGATATGAGAGAGATAGATAGATAGATAGATAGATAGATAGATAGATATGAGAGAGATGAGAGATAGATAGATAGATAGATAGATGAGAGAGAGATAGATAGTGAGATAGATAGATAGATAGATAGATAGATAGATAGATAGATAGATAGATAGATAGATATGAGATAGATAGATAGATAGATAGGAGATAGATATGAGATAGATAGATAGATAGATATGAGATAGATAGATAGATAGATAGATAGATAGGAGATAGATAGATATGAGAGAGAGAGATAGATAGATAAATAGAAGATAGATATATAGATAGATATGAGAGAGATAGATAGATAGATAAATAGAAGATAGATAGATAGATAGATAGATAGATAGTTATGAGATAGATAGATGCAAGATTAAGAATAAAGGCTGCTCACCAGGTAATGGTTTAAGAACTCCAAGTTCTTTAAAATCTGGATCTGTTGACAGAAATTGTTAAAATAATTATATATAATATGTATTGGGGATATTTCTGCAGTGGACATTTAACATTACAGATCACATAGGAGAATTATTTTATAAGACGAATGTTTGATAGCTCATTTCATTTGCCTAAAAAGACAATCCTCTCTTCTTACCATGTGTGGCTGAGTGATATTGCACATTCTAGCAGTAGAGGGCAACATGTCCCTGCATAACACATTTTTGCAGACATTTAAATCTGACTTATCAGTAGCTAACATCACATTCACACAAGTCATAATTACATTAGCATCAGTTTAATACACAGCCTTCATTGTGTTTAGATTTATGAACCAAAGAGAAACCCTCAAAAGTAGTATGCACACCACACCATTAAAATATGTATTAGTCTTAGAAGTTGGTCTCACGCCTGCCATCATGGTGTCACATATTGTCTGAGTTTGGACGCTGTTTTCTGGATTTTTAGTTCCATTTTTAAGGGCCCTAATGAACCCTTTGGTTATGGCAGAGGAAGAAACGCATTGGTACCATTTGGGACTTATTTTGACGGAAACTTTGTCTTCAACCATCCAGGCACGGCTTGATGCTCGTTCGAGTAATGAGCACCATCGAGTACGCTAATACTCGAATAAGCATCAAGCTTGGCAGAGTATGTTCGCTCAACTCTATTCAGCACCTAATGGCCCAGAATCAAAAATATGTGAAATCGGGTTTAAAAAACACTCTTTCAACAAGCAGTACGCATAGACCATTACAGTTTGCTGCTGTATCATTGTGGTTGCAAATTACTACTCTGCTTACTGAGTATAGCTTATTCTGGTTCCCTGCTGCTTAATCAATACTGTTCTGTTGCCCCCTTACCTGCTGACCTTGTCATCAAAAATTGTTTGTTACTATTATATGATCTTTGATAGGTTGGCTTTTAATAAATGAATTGTGTTTTATGGGGTATATTTGATGCAGTGATTTGGTATTTTTGATACCTCTGGGTATTATTATTGGCAATGATTGTCCCTGCATAACACATTTTCTGTAGACATTTTAATCAGAATTATCAGTAGCCAACATCACATTCACATAAATCATAATTATATTAATCAGTGTCATATATAATTTCCATTGTGTTTATATTCATTAACAAAAAAAAGCAGCGTTTTGAATGCATACCACACCATTAAGATATGTATTAGTCTTAGAAGTCAGTATCTCCAGTAGGGTTCTGTATCTCTGCAATCAGGAACATGGCTATAAGAAGGACCTTTCAATTAAACAGTAACCAAGTAATGTTTCCGTTGGGGATTTTCTAATTATAGATATTATTCTAATATCATTCTAATATTTAATTGCTGACCATAAACACCTAATAAATTTAATTAGGGATTTAGCTTGTGCTTACTATTTAATTGTGGAGGAAGGACGTCATAGTCAAAACAGGACCTCTCCTCCACCAAGTGGCTCCCAATCCAACCTCTGCCTCCATACACATTATGTTCTTAGACAGCTATCAACTCGTCCAGCTTTTCCTGTAGTTCAGAAGGACAATATAAATTGTGCGGGGAATCTCAATGTTAAGGCTTGGAACCACATTCGTCCTCAGCTGCTCAATTCATGGCAAAGTTTACCTTGGCTCTGCTGCTCGGAAAATTCTCTCTCCCAAGGCCAAACTGCATGTGTGATGAACTTAATCATGCCCGCTTACTCATCACAGCATGGAAATTCAATGTATAGTACTGTGCAAATGTTTTAGACAGATGTGGAAAAAATGCTGTTAATAGTTTTTTTTGACAAAAAACAAAATGTAAAGTGAATGAACAAAAATAGGAATCTAAATCAAATCAATATTTGGTGGGACCACCCTTTGCCTTCACAACAGCATCAGTTCTTCTAGGTACACTTGCACATGGTTTTGAAGAAACTTGGCAGGGTATTTTTTTTTCAAACATCTCGGAAAACTAACCACAGATCTTCTGTGGATGTAGGCTTGCTCAAATCCTTCTGTCTCTTCATGTAATCCCAGACTGACTGGATGATGTTG
The DNA here is from genome assembly GCF_035609145.1 of Eleutherodactylus coqui. NCBI lineage: Eukaryota > Metazoa > Chordata > Amphibia > Anura > Eleutherodactylidae > Eleutherodactylus > Eleutherodactylus coqui. The sequence goes on along the minus strand of NC_089845.1, from coordinate 66,722,713 downwards.
AGATCAGGGCTTTGTGGGGTCACATCATCACTTCCAGTTCTTCTTTATGGCGAAGATAGATCTTAATGATATTTGCTTTAGGTTTGGGGTCGTTGTCCTGCTGTAGAAAAAATTTGGAGTCAGACGCTTTCTATTTTTGAAAGAAATTCTTACTTTTCCACAACTGCCTAAAACTTCTGCACAGTACTATATGTGAGACATACAAGTCATTCCAACTAATGTGTTATAAGGCCAAGTTCCATTCTGAAAGATGATTTTCCATCATTATATAACATACTTGTAAGTGATATAAAAGGAAACACCCTTTAAATAAAATCTATTAAAATATGGCTAAAACCTTGCCGTGATATATCCCAACATGCCCGTTCATGCTCTTTGTCAAAGTAACAAACATATTTCAAAACACCACTATTACCCAGGGTCAGCCTGCCCATGCAGTCCCTTACATCCTCCCCTTCTTTTTGGTTCTTGCCCTTGACAACAGTAAATGGAAACCAGAAAATGTACACTTATATTGCAAAAGGCATTTCACATAAACTTGTTACAACATGTTACAAAATGGAAGAATTTAGACATTAGCAGGCCACTTGAATTCCTCACTGTTGGACATCACTTTAACAGCATCTGCTGACTTTTTTGCCTCCCTGTATCTCTCTCTCTGGCCAGAACAGACCACAAATCTCCTAGCATTCGTGGTGGACATTTGGACTGTCCTCCACATAGCACTATAATGGATTACACTGTATGTTGGCTGCACGGCATGCTGTATCACAGTGGGGTCAGGCTCTTTTTCTTTAGCCCTGTGAGCAGGCTTCCTCTAAGGGTGCCGTCTTTTGCTCAAGAGTACTACTCATTTGCTCATCAATCCACAGGCCCTTAGAGTTCCTTACATAACTAACATCTGTATTATACCTAGCACAGAGTGGTGGATCCCCTAATGGCATGTACCCCTACAGACACCTGTTTTCAGTGGCATCTTACTTCTTACACATTGGCATCCCACCTCCAGATTCTTACTGCCTCTCAATAGCTGTGGTTCGGACTCCATAACCTTGGTGAAATAAACCTGCTCCCCTTTCTGGAGGTTGTTCAGGCCCACAGTCCTCTCACTCCACTGACCTTATATGGAGAAAGAGATCCTCGTCTGCCTCTTCATCCATGAGGAACTAATGGCCCTTATTCGCATCTAACATCACCATAGTGTCCAATCTCTGCAGCATCTAATGCTCTCCAACTAAGTTTGTTATAACAACCACCAGATCCCCTGATTCATGGAGATCCTTTGTTCCTCTGACTCCACTACCATGTGCTCACATCTCTCCTGGCATTGTGCCAATCTCTTGGCCTGACCTTGATCTGCCTTCAATGGTCAGGCCACAAAAAGGTGGTCTGTCTTGTTAGCTGGATAGTTCTGATCTCTTCCAAGATTTTGGACTTGTTGCTCTAGTACCACCATCTTTCTCTAACAGCTACTCTTGCAACACTCTGATCATCATCTGATCCATGCTACAAACTACACCAATTGCATGTAATCATGCTCAAGGGACCGGTTAGGGATCTTGGTGGTCTCCCTTGCTACATCAAGTCGGTCAACTGAGCTTATCTAAGGTAGTGGAAACTTCAGAAAGTCATATTTATCAAGCAATTTTCCCTTGGTGTTAGATGGGACAATGCAAAACCAAGAAAACAATGCCATACCATTGTTTGGCAACAGAAAGACATTTACTTGCAATATGGATAGTCAAAATTGTGGAACAAAGGTTTTGTTTTAACAGAAGCAGCAAATTCAACACTTAGGTGTGACATCTCTCTCTTGAAACCATAGTTTACGACTCTACGACTGGCAGCTTCTTCAAGGGATTCAACAATCTGAAACTGTGAATGTTTGAAAGACATAGAAAATGTATCTACCGTATGCTATTTGTGAGAACCGTGTGGGCAGGCAGTGACAAACTTCTGACAGTGGTATTGCACAAATCACCTAAATGTAACATTACTTTATGGCTGGATGATGTTTATTATGTATTTTGTATATTTAATGAATAAGCACCATTGTTTGTCAGTGTGTAGTCAATAGGTATCTTATACATATAATGGAATACCACCACTGCCAAAACAGGTAGACAGCGCCCAAGAAGTTTTGAACTATACTCAACCATGGCATAATATAGAATATTAAGCATTATGATCTCCTCAGCTATAAAATACCTGGCTTTTGTATTTAGAAGTGCATTTAATTGTTCAACTCAGGATAACTAGAACTAGGGGATAGGGCAGAAAAAGATTACATGATTGCAGAATCTGATATTACTGAAGCTATGCTTTGTCTGAAACCTTATGAAACTATATTTCTTGCTGATGCTTTAGATACCTAATATACCAGACAATATATGTTTTACGTCATAGTAAGACTGTATCTCTTCTTATCTTTCTCATTGATGTTACAAGAAATCTGCAAACATCATCTAAGTTATATTCAGAATAATACCGGCACTCGGCTATGTCCTACCTTACTCATTCTTATACAGCGCATCATCTATAAAGAAATTGTACTACAGGCTACTCCAGCTAGTCCAAAGCCTTAATACACATTGCCACCAGGGCAGTTTTTAAGAAACTTGGCCAACCAGGTGAACATCAAAAAATTGCCCCCCGTCTACATCAAATAATGCTAACAATGTTAATTATAATGCTTCATAATTACATCAATGCAACTTATTATTTTTTTTATTTTTAGTGCATTATGTTGATCTTCAAGACCTGAACATTTAAAAACAGTGCACTTTTCACTACTTATAGGACTTATCCAGGGACAAAAATAATCTGTTCAGCCTGTGGTAAAAAATATAAAGTAGGCATACTTACCTCACTCAATTCCCTGCTATTCCCATTCAATGGATGCCCGGAAGCCCAATTGGTCTTCGCCTCCAGCTGCAGCAATGATGATGTCCTGAGAAGAGAACATGTGGCCACTGCAACTAATCACCAGCCAAAGTGAGTACAAATTGTCTGCAGTGGTCATATGTGCCTAGTGTTACTGACATTCTTGCTAGCTCATGGTAGCTGGAGGTGAATACAAGCGGGGAATAGGGCATTGGTAGAATAGAAGTGGCAGGGAATTGGGTGAGTTGAGTTTGTCTACTTTTACCACAGGCTAAGCAGCTTTGAAAAAGTTTTCATCCTCAGTTAAACCCTATAATACATACCTTAGCTGCTGCAGACCATCATAATACACACCTCCACTGCTGCAGAACATTATACACACCCGACTTTTTCATAAGACAACTTTTATGACAAGGTAAGCTTAGATACAGTAAATCAGCTCTATGTCTGATAGTATTCCTCTAAAAAATGCAGTCACAAAAAAAATCTCTGAGTGTAGTCATCTGCTTCCCCTTTCTTCTACAAACAGCCCACACTGCCATGATAACTTCCGGTGACCCTTCATCTCTGCCCATAAATTTCCCATCTTTCTGCTACCACTGCTCCGCTCAGTGCCTTTCATACAGTAATAGTGCCCAAATAATGTCTCTTTTGAGCCCACACTAATAGCACCCATATTGTTTCCCCACAAACCAATAAGCCCTCTTTATGCCTCCACTATAATTCCCTCTCTGTGACCCCACAATAATGCCCCTATGCAGCCCAACAATTCCGCCTTTGTGGCTGATGCCCCACTAAAATACCACGTCTATGGTCTCCCCTCTCTAATAATGCCTTCTCTGTGCCCCCACCCCCAATAATGCCTTCTTTGTAGTTGACCCACCCAATATTACCTTCTTTGTGGCCCTGCCTGACATTACTGTTATTTGTTGTATGCACCAAGGGAGTGCCGTTTGCAACACTATCCAGTGCAATGAAGCTACACAGGCAGCCATGTGCCAGACAGTGTGAGGAGCTGCACTTTAGCAGTGTGCACACCTAATAACGGTATCGTTAATTTCCCCATGTGCTCCCTCTATTTCTCAGCTAAAGCACTTCTGTCTTCCCTATCCTCCTACACACACAGGACCTCCGACACATCCAAAACACCTTTTGAATTGTGTCACCCCCAGGCATCCTGTTGTCCTATTCAGCCAAACTGACGAAGGGGTTCATCCCCGAAACGCGTATTCTATTGCTGGTTTTTAATTTGTGAAATAATAAAAAAGAAATGCTTTCACCATCACACATTGGACCTTTATCTTCATCTTCCAGTAGCTTAGAGGGTTGTGCCTCCATACCAGTTTTTTCACATCCTTTTCGCTACACTCATGCCCACACTGGTGGAGCATCATCTGGTTGGCAGCACCTCCACCATTCAAAATACTCCATCATTGGAAACACTTTGTACTCCAGAAATATTCCACCACCCTCACTGGGTCTTGCTCCACCCTCCTTTTTCATTTCTTTTACTCTCCTGGTGTGGGGCCTATCAGATGATAGGTCTTCACACCTATGGTCCAATTTAGCCTTTAATAGTCATCACAAGCACATAATCCTGCCATGCTATAGTATCATCAAGATTCCTTCAATGAAAATCTATTGACCCACTCTGATACAGACCTGCTGTAAAGCTGGAGAGTTGTGGTACCCTACTGACTGTTCATTTGACAAAGTTATTGAGGTACCACTAAAATTTGAAACCACTTGCAGACATTCCCTTCACTTTATGATGATCAAGAAAGGGTTGTTGTACTATGAATTATTAGTAATGTGGCAGAATTGTAAAGTGAGACATAACTGACATTCGAAGAAAATATGTTTTACTCATTTTTTAATGAATACATCTACTTCCTGAAGACACAATAATTGTTTTAAAACACACTAGTATTACACCTGCTGATTCTATTCACATAAATGTAAAATGCATGAATTACAATTATTTCTATTTTAAACAAAGAAATGAAACTGGATGAAATGTAACAGAAAGTGTTCAACAAGAACGGGGATAATCAGCTGGAAACAAAGATAATTATAATAGACATTACACAGTTACTAGATTCATTAAACACTTGTATAGTATAGTCAGCTGATGTAATGAAGAAACTTAATTTAGCATAATGAAAATATCAAGGCATAAATCACATAATTCTATCTTCCTTCAACTTTTTTGTGTACATTGTTTCTATATATGGTACCTATTTAATCTAATGCTCCTATTTATCGATTTCTCATTGTATTGCTGTTTCTTATGCCTATCTTTTCCATAATTCTGTAGTCACGTCCCATAATTCACTATAAGAATTGTAGATTGTGATGAAGAGAAAGCACCTATTAAATGTGCTTTCTGATCTCTCTTTTACCCCCTACATCCAATCTCTGGCCTGAACATGCCAGCTGCACCTCAAGAACATCGCAAGAATCCGCTCTTTTTTCACTGTGGACACGCTAAAAACGCTTACTGTTGCCCTCATCCACTCCCGGCTCGATTATTGCAACTCGTTGCTGATCGGCCTCCCCTGCACCAGACTCTACCCTCTCCAATCCATCCTGAATGTGGCAGCCAGGCTCATCTTCCTGTCCAGGCGCTACTCGGACGCCTCTGCCCTGTGCCAGTCACTGCACTGGCTGCCCGTTAAATACAGAATTCAATTTAAACTCGCCACCTTCATCCACAAAGCGCTCCACAGTGCAGCACCCCCCTATATCGCCTCCCTCATCTCAATCCATCAACCAGCCCGGGCTCTCCGCTCTGCTAACGAAACCAGACTGAGCGCCCCTTTAATTCGAACTTCTCATTCCCGCCTCCAAGACTTCTCCAGAGCAGCACCGGTCCTCTGGAACGCACTACCAAAGGCTACCCGATCAATCCAGGACTCGCAGAACTTCAGGCATGCTCTAAAAACGCACCTCTTCAGGGAGGCATACCGAATTCCCTAAACAAACCCCTCTGTACTCCACCTGATAACATGCTCCCTGACCTACTGACTGCAATCCCTGCTAGCCATCATAAACCGCTCCTGCAGTCATACTGTTTCTGCCGTCACACGGCTAAATGTCTGACCATTGTCTGTGTATAGCATCCCTCACTCTCCACCTCGCCATACCGTGCACACTGCCAGCCCCTTTACCTTCTGTATCACCCCATTACTTGTAGTATGTAAGCTCATTGGAGCAGGACCCGCACCCCTATTGTTTCCATCAATTGATTACTATGTAACCGTGGTTCTGTAATGTTTGTACTTTTGTCTTTCTGTATCCCCCGTCTATGTAAGCGCTGCGGAATATGTTGGCGCTATACAAATAAAGTTTATTATTAGTTTATTATTAGAGATGAGTGAGCATACTCGTCCGAGCTTGATACTCGTTCGAGTATTAGGGTGTTCGAGATGCTCGTTACTCGTAACGAGTACCACGCGGTGTTCGGGTTACTTTCATTTTCTTCCCTGAGAAATATGCACGCTTTTCTGGCCAATAGAAAGACAGGGAAGGCATTACAACTTCCCCCTGCAACGTTCAAGCCCTATACCACCCCCCTGCAGTGAGTGGCTGGCGAGATTAGGTGTCACCCGAGTATTAAAATCTGCCCCTCCCGCGGCTCGCCACAGATGCATTCTGACATTAGTTCAGGGAAAGTGGTATCTTGGTGGAGCTGCTATAGGGAGAGTGTTAGGAGTATTTTAGGTTTCAAGAACCCCAACGGTCCTTCTTAAGGCCATAAATCTTCTCTATATGTGCTCAATGGGGCCGGCGGCAGCAGCACCGACCCCATTGAGAACATATAGAAGACAAATCCTTCTTCTCTGCCACAGCAGTAACAGCTGTGGCAGAGAAGAACGATGTTTGCCCATTGAATTCAATGGAGCCAGCAATACAGCAGGTTCCACTGAAAGCAATGGGCTTCCGGCGAGCGCGGGGATGAATTGTCGGGAAGGGGTTAAATATATAAGCCCTTCCCTGCAATTCATCCAGAAATGTGTTACAATAAAAATATATACCGGCGTATAAGGCGACGGGGCGTATAAGACGACCCCCCAACTGTCACCTTATACGCCGGCAATACAGTGGAGCAAAGAATAAAAATCATTACTTACTTCTTCTGATGTTCTGCGGCGCTGCTGCAGGCTGTCGCTCCCTCCTGGTTCCCAGCAGAGCATTGATTTCTCTATGAAGGGCTTTAAATCCCCGCCTCCAGAAACACACGTGCCTTCAGCCAATCACAGCCAATGACAATGATGTCATTGAATGGCTGTGATTGGCTGTGTTTCTGGAGGTGGGGATTTCAAGCCCTGCGTCCAGAAAGCAATACTCTGCCATGGACCAGGAGGGAGCGACAGCCTGCAGGAGCGGCGCAGAACGTCAGAAGAAGTGGTTAATGATTTTTATTCTTTGCTCCACTGTATTGCCGGCGTATAAGGTGACAGTTGGGAGGTCGTCTTATACGCCCCGTCGCCTTATACGCCGGTATATATTTTTATTGTAACACATTTCTGGATGAATTGCAGGGAAGGGCTTATATATTTAACCCCTTCCCGACAATTCATCCTGCGATCGCCGGCAGCCCATTGCTTTCAGTGGAACCTGCTGTATTGCTGGCTCCATTGAATTCAATGGGCAAACATCGTTCTTCTCTGCCACAGCTGTTACAGCTATGGCAGAGGAGAACGATCTTTACGCTGACAGTGCGGGGGGGGGGCACTCTTGCCGCTATTGTGGCTTAATAGTGGGACCTATGAACTTGAGATGCAGCCCAACATGTAGCCCCTTGCCTGCCCTATCCGTTGCTGTGTCGTTCCCATCACTTTGTTGAATTGCCCAGATTTTCACAAACGAAAACCTTAGCGAGCATCGGCGATATACAAAAATGCTCGGGTCGCCCATTGACTTCAATGGGGTTCGTTACTCGAAACGAACCCTCGAGCATTGCGAAAATTTCGTCCCGAGTAACGAGCACCCGAGCATTTTGGTGCTCGCTCATCTCTATTTATTATTATTATTTTCTCCACTGTATTCATAGAGTAAAAAGAACTCAAGTGAAATACAGAGTGATAAAGTAAACTCTAAGATTACAAATTACCAGTCTAACCCAAATAGAAGTGCAATGCTGCCTTAAAAAGATTTTTTTTAAATAGACAAATCTCTGGGTCCAAGTGACTCCTGGGCTCAAAGGAAAATGTGATAAATATTAAAATTTTTGGTCTAAGGACTCTGTAGTGACAGGGACTGGTCCCCAAGATGGGCGCATAGTAAATGTAGTGCCATTATTCTAAAAGGGGTGAAAGGTGTGTACTTGGAAACTATAGGCTGATAAGTCTAACTGCTATATTGGGTAAAACATTTAAAGGATTTCTAAGAGATGCTATCTGGTAATACCTCAATGAAAATAGTTATATAACTACATATCTGCATACATTTATGAGGAAATTATCCTGTTACTCTAATCTGACCAGCTTCTATGAGGAGATAAGTTCACTGATGGGGGAAACCTGGCTGCTGTGCTGTGTTCTACAGATTGTGCAGAGAATTGCAGATTGTTATCGCAAACTGTCTGTAACAGAGTCAGAAAACTTAACATAATCATAGAGGAGAATGCAGCAATGAGCAGTGGAGATGAGATTTCAGAGACTAAATGCGGTAGACAAGTCACTTACTATTAGCTGCATGAAGTGTCAGTCTATTCTCTCATTCTCTCCTCATCTTCCCTCTATACACTTCACTGAGCACAATGACACAACCCCATCCTTCACGTTCTGTTCTGCCGTCACTTCATACCCATCCAGGGTGCCAGCCTACGCCCACTCTTATGAGGTTTGTGGCTATTTAGCTGGCAGCAGGAGCTCTCTCTCTCTCTCCACAGTGATCTTCAAATAGAACTTTCAGGGACCTAATGGACCCCTCAGGGACCCTGAGTCCAGCAACTCAGGGGTATTTCTGTCTTGCAGATAGATACACCAATACCTGAGGCTGCTCATTAATTACACTGGGGGGAAAAAAAACAACATTTTTCGTGCTGCCTGGAACTTTAGACCTTATTCTAGGTATTTTTGTGTAACGGATTTTGAAAATACCGGTCATTTTGTTCTAGGAGCTCTAGATATTCCCAATGTCATTAACTATTTTTGTTACATTTACTTTATTTTCCCACCAGCATTTGCTTACTATTAGTACATAATGCTACCAAACTTGGTCTGATGAAACAATTTGTAAGGATGTTGAAGATAAATGGAATACAAATGTAGAAATTTTCCTGCAATGGAGCATTGAGAAGCCAGAAGCAGATAAATTCAATGGACCACAAATCCAGAAACTCTTAAAGCCCAGCATTTCCAATATTCAGTGGACAAGGTTGAGGCATGTGTGTGGTCGTTGTTTTGTAGGGTTGTAAACCATTTCCTATAAGGCCACAAACTGCGGTGAACTTGTGGAGAATATGCTCACTTCTGTTCTTGAATACTTGGTTGTAATATGAGCATCAAATTGCATGACCTGCACAGTCATTGTGAATCGATTTTCAAATTGTCTTGGTGATTTAAGCAATGAACGATTGGTGAACGATTTGACCAGGAAATAAGGATCGTGGAAGAACGGTACCGTTGATGATGGGATACGCATAAGATAGCAGACTACAGTTGAAACATCCAGTGCAAATGTCCAGGAATATATCATCGCAGGAAATCACAAAAATGTAGTTTCATCGACATGTCTCAATAAAGAAACTTTTTTTTAATGCTTTTTGGGATTTATTTTTGTACCTTCAGCTTTTGATTGGTAGACATGTATAATACAATATGTGTACATGTATACATTTATATGGGCATATGTGATATCTTGATAAGCATACATGATGGAGAAAAAATAATATCATTTTCAGAGTCGATGACCCCAAAATACCCCCCAAAAGTTCTAGCATTTCACTCACCAAAAATTGTGTTCGCTAATGTTAGCAGAAAGAACCATTTTCTAGCTGAAAAGTATTTCTGAAACCTGCTCATAAACCCCTTAAGTACTGCATGGCTACATACATACCCCCTATAATAAAAAGTCTGTAGGACTTTTCACCCATCTGCAGGGTCAAAGCTTTCACTTTAGGGAATTCTCAGCCCCAAACATTCAAATAGCTAAGCTATGCCAAGAGACCTATGTTTAAATTGTCTCTCTCCACCTACATTGTCTGGCAGACCTAGGCCCGTGCCTTATTTAGAGTACCTCTACTGTCACTGGGCTCTCATGACTTTTTACGTCTACTGTCACTGGGCTCTCATGCCTTCTCACATTCTGGGCTCTCATGCCTTTTTTCATCTATTTGTGACTTCCATGTTTCCCTTTAACTCATGGGTTTTCACTTCAGCCCTTTGCAAGCCACCTAAAACCCTTCCTTCAAGACTTCTCTGGTCAACTTGTCACTCGTCAACGGGCACACTCTTTTTGTAGAATTTTGGGTTCCCACATTGTTCACGGCAACCTCATTTTGCCCTGTCACACCCTTTTCAATATGGAATTTGCAGACACTGTTGCATCCTCATGCTCTGCCTTCCCAGAAAGCTTATGCTTCTTTACATGGACCACCTTCGCTATTATACATCTCATCTTCTTCAACAGGGTCTTCATGACTTTTACTTGCTGTTTGAACAGACTCCTAGACTTCTCTAGTGTCTGAACCTTCTTTTCAGCAATACAACTGACACCCTGTGTTTTACCTTTGTGTTCAACTTTATAACAAGCCCTTTTACCACAGCCTTTTCTTTAAAGACCTCTTTCCAACTCCATTTGTTGTACTGTACTTCACTTTCCAATAGCATCTGTCATCTCAGGAAAGATTCCAGCCTTTCATTTTGGCATCTCCTCTCACCTTTAGATGCATGTTTCCACTACACGATTCTTTCTTCATAATTTTCCTTGCACTGACCTACTTGTTCTTTCACTACACGTCTCACGTCAGCTTCACCTTCAGCCAAACTTTTGAGGTACTCATTCTCGTCTACCTTCTGCTTTAGGGAGATTTCAGCCTTTAACTTCTCCTACAGGAAGGAACCTTCCTGTTTCAGCCTCCTGTTTAGTGTCTTCATCCTCTGCCACAGACCTTCACTTCCTAGCTTTCTCAGCGAGAGGGCATAATCTGGCAGCGTCCTGTCCTGCCAACAAATATTGCTTCAGTGCTTCTTCTGCATGAGCACTCAGCCTGAGAAATTCTCCTGTGAGTTCTTACATTGCCTTCTGCTTCTAGTATCTTTGGGTTACACTCTTCTTTTACTGAAAGACACTTCTATTTCGGCACATACATTCACAATTTAACTTTTCGGGTGGACACACTCCTCTTCCAGAACCACTCAACATTTACCTTTGTCTTTAGCCGCATTATTTCTTGATCATTCCATAATCTGTTGGAAACAGTTTCATCAACTCTCTCTGTTTCTCAAAGTCTTTCTGCAGGCTGGAACTAACCTTACACTATCGGTCTAGCTCCGCCCTAACACCAGTTAGCTCCTCCTGAAGCCTAGCTACCACTGTCTCCCTCTTTATATGAATCGCTTCTTTTCCATCTCATTGTGGATCTACACCTCCCACAGATGCAAGGGGCACATGACTTTTCTGTGTTTCTGTTTTCCTATCTGACCCCCAAATTTCCTTTTTTGATTAACTCACTATCCCTTGCATTTACTGAACCACAGCCCGGGCAGTGAAAATCAACATTTTTCAGTACATGTCAGTACCTCACACACTTTCATTACATTACATTTGTCATATTGTAATGCATTATTACTTTGGTTGCTAGTAGCAATGACACCAATTTCGCTCGAAAAGGCACTGGCTATATCACTCCTTAAATGGCCAGCAATCACATTAATTTCATCACATGTAATTTTCGCATTTTTACACATTTCACTCTTTTGAGGAATCACCACCTGATTTTGAGGACTCACCTGACTCAATATGGTCTTTAATACCGACATGCTTTTCCATTTAGTTTAGCTGCACATTTCTCAGTTATTCTGTCTTGCAGACACACCTGTGTCTGCTCAGAAATGAGCAGATAGAACCCTTTTCTTGCTGGAGATTTCTTTCTGCAAACTGCCTTTAAGACTCTTACTGGCCACCTTAGGTACTGCATGGCTATACAATATACTCATAATAGTATTAAAAGAGATATGACATACTGCTCTATACATACACTGATCAGCCATCATTTTAAAACCACCTGCTTAATATTGTGTAGGTCCCCATCATGCAGCTAAAACAGCTTTGACCTGTCAATGTGTGGACTCCACATGAACTCTGAAAGTGTATCGTCTGGCATCAAAGTATTTGCAGGAGTTCCTCACTGTAAATAGGTGGAGTCTCTATGGATCAGGAACTTGAAGGCCAAGTTATCACCTTGAACACTTTGTCAGGTTCTTTAAACTGTCCATTGCTATTTTTTGCAGTGTGGTAGGCAGCATTATGCTGCTGAGAGAGGTCAGTACTATTAGGGAATATCATTGTCACAAAGGAGTATATTTGGTCTGCCTCAATGTTTAGGACGTTTCTATGTGTCAAACTTTTTTCTACAGTAGAACATTGCCTGGGGTATCAGACTGCCTTCACCAGCTTGCCTTACTCCCATACCACATTCTGGAGGTATTTCTTTGCAGGTAAAACAAAAAGGTTTGATACCGAAAACCGATTGAGCAACCCATATACCTCAGATGGCACGGTATACACCCTAAGCACATCAAAAAGTCCATTGGCCACCATCTTAAAAAGACATTTTTAAACCAGGGCTATCATCCCACCTCAGTTGATGACCAAATCAATCAGAGCCACCAGGATACCCCAAAATCAACTGCTCTAATACACAGAATGGGAAGAAAATGGTCATGTAACTCAAGTAGTGACCTACAATTCACAGCTAGAGGTACTAAGGAAAACCGCAAAGAAACTCCATCATACCCTACATAAGGATGACTGCCTGAAAACCATATTCCCGGACCCTCCCCTGCTGTGTTACAGGCAAACACTAAATTTGAGAAACTTTATAATCTGGAGTGCATTGTCCTCTGACACACAAAAAGGAACCTATCCCTGTAATGTAGGGAGCTGAAAGACCTGCTCACATGCACTGACCAAGGACAGGATACAAATCCCCAACACACAATAGGACTATAAGATCCCTGTGACATTCACATGTTCCATGTCTGATGTTGTGTACCTGATCTGGTGTCATAAATGTCCTGTTGGGGCTTTAATGTTGGAGAAAGAGGACAAAAACGTAGAGCAAGGATGAGGTCTCACCACCACACAATTAAAGAGAGAAAGACAAAATTACCTGTGGATGAATATTTCTCTAGTCACGGACACAACATAGAACGTATGCAAGTTACCATATTAAAAGGTCATTTCAAACCTTTACGTCACAGGAGAATTTGGGAGTACAAATCTATTACTACCTTTGACACTCTCTAGAACAGAATGAATATCGGAAGAGGCTATCTACGCCAGTAGAGAATATGAAAAATCTGTAAGAGAGATAATATGCTGGTGACCCCCTAACACAAATTTAGAGACCATAAAACTTTCACATCACTTATCAGCAGACAATTTACGCATTCAAGTGTAAATTAATCACTCCATGTCTGTGCTTTTTCATCCTGTTAGGGCTTTGATTTAAGTGCAAATTCATCACACCAGGTCTGTGCCTGTTCACATGTATGTATAAATGCATGTTTCTTCAGATCTACGCCATAAGCCTGAGGAAAAACCCGAAGCAGGTGCGAAAGCTCGCTCTAACATCCTGTATTTTTGTTAGCCATTAAAAGGTATCATATCTACAAGATTACTTGGTTTCTCTTGCTTACAGCAATCACATTTTCCCCTGGTAAGCAAAGCACATGCACTTGACCACATGATGTACAAGAAAACATGATTCATTGGACCAGGCTACCTACTTCCATTGCTTCATAGTCTGGTTCTAATGCTCATGTGCACATTGTAGGCACTTTCGGAACTATTCAAGGGTCAGTATAAGCACTCTAACCGATTTGCAGCTATTCAGTCCCATACACCATAAGCAAAGATTCAATATGTGTTGTCATACCTCCCTATCATAGTCAGTGTTAACTTTTTTTAGCAATTTCTGCTACAGTAGTTATTCTATGGGATCATATGCATCAATGTCTCTAGTGTCCTTTGTAACACTTTACATACGCACTGATCACAGTATACCACAAGTGCTACCAGTGTTTGCAGATGCTCTGACACAGTCATCTAGGCATCACAATTTGGCACTTTTCAAGGTCGCTCAGATTCTTCTCTGCTTACCACATTAACTTCAAAGACTGCTCACTCGCTGCCTAATATATCCCACCAGCTTGATAGCAGCCAATAAAATGAAATAATAAATGCTATTAATTTCACTTATTTCACAATATTTATAAGAAACATATGAAATGGTAAATTCTGGGAGGTCCCAAGACTGTATGATTATCAGGCTTCCTTATGTTTGCTGTCAGGCGTACACCTCTGTCACAGTTGTTTGAACACTTCATCATTCACTGTCAAGCTTGCTTGTACTGTGCGTCACTCATTATCCCACTATCTGCATAGCTCTGCTGTTTGCTTGTTGATATGCAGTATTTAAAATTGGGAAGAAAGGCATGACATAGGCATATATACATCTTATTCCCGAAACCCTAAATGGGTGTCTAAGAGGAAACACATTATAAGCAAGTGAGAAAATATACAGTATTACACAGAGGATCACACAAAAATATTTACCGGAAGGAAGCCATGTGTGGTTATTTTTCAAGACCTAGGCCTACCGTAGCGGACCTTAGCAGCATCATGAAGCCCTGCTTCTATCTACAGATTTAGCAATTGTTAACATGACTGGGACATTGTGACAACTCGATTTACAGTATTGCAGTACATTATAATTAAGTTAACATAGCACATTAAATGTTAAGTTAACATTTGCTGCATCTGTATATACACTGTGTTGCCAAAAGTATTTGAATACACACAGAAGGTGATAAATTTTATTTTATTTACATTTTTCAATATGGTGCTGGGCCACCTTTGGCTTCAATGACTGAAACCCACTGAGGCATGTTTTCCACCAAATTTCAATAGATGTGCGGAGGGATTTGCCTCCATTTTTTCTGATAGCAATGCATGGGATGATAGGCATATTGGGCATGCACCGATACGTCATTTTAGTTCATCCCAAAGATGCTCGATAGGACTGAGATCTGAACTTTGGGCTGGCCAATGAAGGTTGCAAATGTTCTGCTCCTCAAAGTAAGCATCAACACTGTGTGCTTTATGATATGGTGCTCAGTCATGTTAGTAGAGACAGTTGTACCAGTGTATTGCCACAGTGTTGGTAATACTACATTGTCCAGAATATCTCTGTACCCATTGGCATCAGAGATGCACTTAACTATAACCAATAAAAGAACACCACTGTTGTGATGATGCAGTCATGTAGAAACTGATCTCCAGACAACCGCAACACTCAATGATGCCATCCAATTGGAAGATGGTGTACTGTGATTTATTTGTCTGTAAAACTTGCTTCAAATCCTATACAGTCTAAGAACAACACTCCAAGCGCTACTAGAGGTGCCTCTGTGCATTCACTGCTGTGATGTCAGGCTTGTGTGCGGCGGCTCGTCCATGGTAACCTTCCTCATGCAGTGCCCTATTGATGGTTCTGGTGCTATTGGATGTTCAAATGACCCATGAGATCTCTTGAGTGATTGTTTCAATGTATGTGATGCCTTCACAGCTCGTAGAAGGCTTCGTTGTCCATGTTCTGTCAGTTACGAGGTCTCCCCAAACTTGGCTGCACTGCACATATCAGATGTTTCCCATTTCCGAATAACATTGCCAACAGTGGACTTTGGAAGGTCCAAAAGCGTTGCGATTTCTCATGATGAATGGTTGCTCAGGTGACATCCCATCACTATGCCCCATTGGTAGTCTATCAACTCCACACCTCATGACATTCTGATGGTTTCTGTACTGGGATATACCTGTGTGATACTTTCCTTTACACCTAATGCTCACACATCCGATTTGCATATCCCCTTTGCCTGACAGGACAGGATTGATGACTGTCCCAATACTCTAGTCAACATAGTGTAGATTCCATGTCCCATTCCAAGTGTCTCAATAATGCTACCCTATAGTGCCCACATCTTACAGCTGTTAAGTGTTCCAATACTACTGCCATATAGAGCAAACTTTAGCTTCACACCTGTATTATACATCATCATATATATTGGTCACCATACAACTTCCAAATAACACGTCACCATTTTTACATAGCTAAAACATGTAAATTAAGTGCAGGGATTCTAACTCCAAGAATCAACTTTAGCACAATACTTATTTCTACTGACAAAAGCTAATACTTATAAGATTGGACTACCTGATTCCTAGTGGAAGTGACTGTCAGGATTGCATTTGTGGAGCATCAGGCATTCTATCACTTCATGCTGCCATCTTAAAGGGAACCTATCAATATTTTGGAGCAGGTTAAAGTCAATTTTTCAAGGCATGATGGTATTAGGAGCTGTAACAAGAAAAACTTTGGAACGCTCTCTAATTTTTTTGTTCTCCAGCTGCCATTGGTTTAACCAGCTCCAAGCTGGTGATAGATTTCCTTTAAAATGCCCTTCATGCATCAATGACCAATCCAGTACTTACACCATAGGACAGGTCTCAGCTACAAGACATCTTAGCAACTTTACATGCATGCACTAAAATAAGATTGCATAGACTACTTAAACTACACAGAACGACTTTGAAGCAGCCAAAAATTGTACCATTGAATTTGTTGGTACTACAGACTAACTTATCTGATCAAACAAATGGGTGTGCCCAGGTAACTGTAAGGCCGTTTTCACCCAAGGCGGAAATGTTGTGGAATTTCCGCTGCTGGAATTGCTATGGAAGTTCTGCACCATTTACAATAAAAGCCATATGGAGGAGATTCTTAAAATCTCCTTCACATGGTGTGGAATTCTTTTGCAGTGAATTCACAGAGGTTTTGAAAAATGTCTAGTAATGCTGCAGATGTATGCTGCAGAATTCAACCCTTGAAATACAAGGGTTAAATCTCACAGCAGATCCAATACAAAAATTGTGGTAAATTTACACGCTCACAAAACCTTAGAAAACACGGTCATGTGAAGAAGCCCTTAGAGTCTTATCTTAAAAAGGTAACCAGAGAGAGAGAACCTTTACATGATTCACAAAAACACAAGTTTTTTTGCCGCCTTGGTTTAATAATTATTGCCCCAGGACTTTCCTGTGAGTTAATTAAATAAATGTGATTGGGACACAACAGGAACACTCACACTCAACAGCTGATCCAGTAGATAAATTTATAACACCGTTTAAGAACATGGACATAAGAGAGTAATTAGTTGACCTGGAGTTGTGCCCAGATGACCAGTCTTCCATGTCATAGGCAATAGAAACGGTTTTCAAGGCTATAAGTGAAAACACATCCATTTGATTGGGACAGAACAAGAACACTGAAAAACCCAAACGCATCATCCAAAGTTTACTACATCCTGAGACCTTTTGCGTCCTTCTATTTACTGTCTTGTATGATATTTGGAATCTTCCTAATTACTTCTTGAAAAAACTTAAATTTTTTTGTTTTTATTACAAGTTCTGGACTTTGTATCTATCACTTATTATTATGCAGAAACAAATAAGGATTCTTACAGTGAGCGTCTCAAATCAAATAGTGTTATCATGTAGGCACAGTGACTTTACTGGTCCCAGCACATGATGGTGGAGGGCAATCAATGTGAATTATTCTATTATTTACCAATGTCACTAGAAATAAGAACTTCTATAGTGAAATTAACTAAAAATATCCAAAATGCAGAAATAGAAGAAAATATTTATAAGTACAGTTCATTCAACCACACTTAGCGCCAGCAACTAAAAAATGATTCATTAATTATTATGTTACTCCAATAATTACTATATTATTACAATATTACTGTAAAAGAAAATATCTGCAGAACGCTGAACTGAAAAAAAGTAGCATTAACAGTGAAGAGACGCAATTAGGGCGGGTTTTGAAGTTTTACAGCATTACAATAATTAACAAACTATCATGGTATAAACCAAACTATCATAGGGATAAACCAAGTTCACCACTAAATGGCATTTGCTTAACCTAGCAATGTCTTTCAATTAAGAAGATGAAATAGGAAGTGTGTAGAGATGAGTGAACGTACTCGGTAAGGGCGATTTCGCAATCGAGCACCGCGATTTTCGAGTACTTCACTACTCGGGTGAAAAGTACTCGGGTGCGCTGTGGGTGAGCGGGTTGCAGAGGGGAGGGGGGGGGGAGAGGGAGAGAGAGAGGGCTGCCCCCTGTTCCCCGCTGCTACCCCCCTCTCCGCCGCGCCACCCCCTGCCCCCCGGCGCACCCGAGTACTTTTCACCCGAGTAGTGAAGTACTCGAAAATCGCGGTGCTCGATTGCGAAATCGCCCTTACCGAGTACGTTCGCTCATCTCTAGAAGTGTGTTTTTCACAGGTGCTTTGCCCATTAAATAAAGGCACACAGTCTGGTTACTGACAAATCTGTTCTCAAGAAAGATTGGTTAGTGAGAACAAAGTCTCGATGCAAACAACTTTTAGTATATGTGTAATTGAGACATATGAAGCTGGAAAATAACAGAAATACATAGCTAAAAACCCAGGTGCATCAGTCCACAAATTCTCGACAAATGGAGAAAATTCAAGACTCATCCTACTCCTCATTTAAGTGGGCATTCTGTTAAGATCAGTCCAAGAGTACAAGGAGTATTCCTGAAGGAGATGAGAAAGAATTCAAGGGTAACCACAAATAACTTACAGAAGACTCTACATACTACCAATAAACGTTTGGTCATGTGTCCACTATTACAAAAACAGTAAACAAGAATGGTGTTCATGAAAGGATACCACTAAGGCAGCTGCTGCTGTCCAAAAAACATTGCAGCCCATCTTGTGTTTGCCACCTAGATGTTCCACAATGCTTTAGAGAAAATGTTCTATGAGCAGACAAGATAAAGTTGAACATTTTAGCACAAATACCCTGAACTGTGTCTGAAGGGAAAAGAACACAGTACACCAGCACCAAAATCTCATCCCAACTGTAAAGCATTGTGGAGGAAGCATCAAGGTTTGGGATTGCTTTGCTGCCTTAGGGCCTGGCTGCCTTTCGATCATTGTTGAAAAAATTAATTAAATCTAAGGCGTATCAAAAGCATTTTACAGGAAAATACAAGAGCAGAAGTCCCTGACCTCAAGTGGAAGAAATGTTGGTTAATACAACAAGTAAATAAACTAAGGAATGGTTGAAAAAGAAGAAGGAAAGGTCAAGTTAGAGTCTTGACCTTAACCCTACAGAAATTGTATGGCATGACCAATTGTACATGAATAATATTCCAGAAATATTGATGAACTGAAACACATTTCCAGGGAGGAATTGTCCACACTTTCTCCTCAACGTTGCACAAATATTATTTTCAGTTAAAAGAAAGTAAAAGTGGAACCGAATGCTGCTAAGGGTGGGATCTACAGTTTATTAAATTCAAGGGTTTAATTATTGAGTAAACATTCACAGTGCAGGGAGAAAAAATGTGTTCAATAAAAGTAATGAATGGCACAACGAATTGTGTGTTATTAGTTTAGTTAGATTGTGTTTCTCTATAATTGTGACTTAGATAACATTTTACTAATCAATAAAGAATTCCACGTAATACCAAATGGTTTGTGTACTTTTCCTTGTGTATGCATGTGTCACGTCTGTCTCTTGGGATCTGTGGTACTACAGATGATCTGCAGCTTTCCTGCTCAGATTGTGCTGGCTGGGTCGTGTGTGTGTCTCCAGTCAGCCAATCGCTCCAGGTCAGTACACATAAAGCTGTCTCCCCAGGTGTGGGTGTGGTCAGCTTTCTCTGTTCTCATTCTCTCTCTATGTGTGGTTTGAGCAGGTTCTGTGTGTGGTGGCTGCAAGAAAGGTTTGTGTCTTGTGGTTTTGTTTAGTTGTGTCGCTAGACTCCTGGTTAGTGTAGGGACTAGTGGTATAGCCAGGAGCTGTGATGTGACCCACTAGCTTCCATATTTTGATTAAAATGTCAACTGATACCTGGTATTTATAGCGTTAACATCTGCTACCAGTGTTTGAATTTTGGCTGCTGTATGGTGGGATTATGGCGCTGTGTGTCTTCTTACCCTGTCCAGTTTTCCCTGTTGGTGGTGGCATGTTTATGTGTCCTATCTAGGGTGCATAGGTTCTTAGGAGCAGCTAAGGCCCAGTTCCGAAAACCACTAGGCCGCCCCTTTATTGGGCCGATGTCCTCGTTCAGGTAGGTCTGTGTCACTAACCCTAGTAGAAGATAGGGAGAGGTGCTAATTTGTGGTAGTTCACCTGGTGTTCCCTATCAATCTGGGTCACGTTTGTGTGGGCTAAGTGCTCACTTGCCCACTTGAACGTAACAGCATGTTTTTTTTTCACCTCCTTCAGTGGGTAAAACTGCCACTGAGACACTTTTTACTTGTTGGACACCTTCTAATTCATGCTTGTATGACCTTAGCTGACCTCAAAGTGCCAACGGTCACCAGTGTTATATGTAATAATAAACAATGTCAGCCAGGTCCTTAGTGTGAAGTGTGAAGCCTCCTTTCTATAATAACTCATTCACTATGGGAGTGGGTTTACACCGAACAACTATACTCCAAATAGTCGCTCAAAAGAGTTGCTACATTGAGTTGTTGTTTTTGTGCTTTTACACAGAGCGATTGTTATTCACTAACTGTTTCTTTTTGCAGTAACTGAAGCATACATGTACCTGCAAAGTCATTGCCTATTTACACCAGACAATAATTAATCAACCAGCGACTATTTCACTTACATTCGCTCTATCAAGGGATTATTCGGATGATAGTGGTCCTGTGTAAAGGCACTTTTACGCAGAAAAATTATTCAAAAAATCATTCAAATGAGCAAAAATGAATGACCATTTAGTCTAAATGCAGCCAATGACCGAACGATGAACGATAATCATTCACTTTCATTCATCATTCATTTTATGCAGGACTAAAAATCATAGTTGGCGCATTCGCTTATCGTGTAGTTTAAATTATGATCATTCAGTTGTTCTCATTCACTAACACAGTGAATTTGAACAATTGAATGATTTCCTATTTGAACAAGCCAACGATTTATCTGCCTGACATTACTCACTCATTCACTCTTTCAAATGAGAAGGCGGCTTGTCTAAACGGACCCCAGAGTCTTCTTTACTGCTCACACTGATGCCTAAACAATTAGATTTGTTTCCCTTATCAGCTTGCAAATATCAGGGCAACAGCAAGAGTGAAGGTGCTTTTAGATGGAATGATTATTGTTAAAAAAAAAATTCAAACTAGCGAAAGTGAATGATAATTGTTCAGTCTAAATGTGAGCCAATGACCCAAAGACAAATCGTTCACTTCTCATTTGTGGTTGATTTTATGCAGGCATAAAAATCATTATTGGTTCATTCATTTAGCGTTCGGTTTCAATACCAATTGTTCAGTCTTTTACATTCGCTTATACAGCAAATGTGAAAGACTGAATGATTCTTGTTTGAATGAGCCAACGATGTATCTGCTAGTATAAGCAGTGCACAATCGAATGAGCTAGTGGTGACATCACTCGCTCATTCAAACCATTTATAATTGGCTCATCTAAACGGACCCTGAGTAGTAACAGTGAATGAGTTGTCCCTTACAGGAGCCAGCTTCCCTTTCTTCACAGTACCGACCTGGCTGACAAAGCTTATAATAGCACATAGCAGCAGTGAGCATAGGCCCTTTAAGGTTAGCTAGGGTCATCTCCTTCCCACACCCTCCCTCGCCTGCTGGCTAACGCATATGCATATCTCTGCCCCCTCCAGCCATTAGCTCCATCAACAGTAAAGCTGCCTAACTGATTGTAGAAGAATCTCTGTTCTCCTGCTATCACTGTAATAGGACATAGGACAAGCCTAGAAAGTAAACTCTTAAACATTTTTTATAACATTGATTGCAAATATAATTTTTTGAAAACTACATGGATTTACAGGGGAAAAAAAGCCAACAAAGGTGTCTATAGCCTTTCAGTAATTAATTAATGGAATGGCAGGATTGCAGTACCAAGGGAGATTATCATACTTGGGGCTGTTCAGTTTGGAAAAAAGACAGCCTAGGTGTGATCTAATTACAATGTACAGATACTGCATATGAGTTGACAATACAGAGATCTGTGTAATGACCTTTCTTATACCTTGGCCTGTACCCATGACAAGGAGGCAACCTCTAGAGATAGAAGGTTTCACCCTCATCATACTTGGGGCATTTTTACTATAAGAACACTATGGAACTCTGCCACGCAATGTTGTGATAGTTGACAAGTTGAAAAAGAGCCTGGATGAGGTTCTTGAAAGTAATACTAACCCAGGTATAGTATATTTCTAGAGATGGATAATTGATCCAGGGATTTATTCTAATATCCATGATTAGCGTTAGGAAGGAATTTTTCCCCCTAAAATGATGCAAATGACAGCCTCATCATGGGACTTTTTACCTTCCCCTGGACTTGATGAACCTTTTTTTATTTTCAACATTATCAACTATATAACTATGCAACTAACTTAGGCCAAACGAAGGGGTCATATTCCACATGCTGTCGCTAGGCAATGACGCGGAATCTGCAACCTTTCCGCAATGTCAATTGCAGAGAGGCCGCGAGTCAGATAGCTTCTATTGACTTCAATGGAAACTGTCCGCACGGAATCCGCACAAAGGTAGAATGTACTTCAATTTTTTTTTTCCCCCGCGAGTGCAAATTGCAATCACTGTCTGCTTGTGTGAGCGGACATGCGAATGTTCTATTCTTGCTAATGGATGCGGAATGCTGTGGATCGGCCACGTGGGTGACGATCATGGATTCCGCAATCCAAATCCGGCCGTGTGCAGCCAACCTTAAACTGTCCCTATATTTTGCTGCCCTGTTGATTGGCATGGAGAGACAGGGAGCATGTTGGGCTGTAAATTGCTGAGGCAACCATACAACAGCCAAATGATTTTGTGCATAAGTCCCATTCTAATTAGTACGACCCATGCACAAGACTCTTTAGGCTGTTACTATCAGCTGAGAGTTGTAGTTCTCTCCTCTTATACCTTCTGACAGCACATAATAACAGCCTGGATGTGCTGTCAGTTGTAGTTCTGTTACACCTGCTTCCTGTAATGTGTTTGAATATCACACAGTGACAATATGGGCATTGAGACTTGTAGGTCCCCCATCTTATAATCTCCCCTCTGTAATCTTTCCTGATAACCCATAATGCCCTCCTTATGGTATGTTCACACGTGACAAATACGATGAAGACTTTCTACAGTAAAAAATCTGCAGCGTGTTACAGCAATAGTAAAGAGCCTGAGATTTTGATAAATTCTGTTCACATGTTACTAAAAAAATCTGCAGTGTAGATTTCCCTGCTGTGCAGATTATAAAGTGAAATACACATCAAAACCCATGCTGAATCCACATTACATGGGGGTTTTGGTGCAGATTTTGAAGTGGATGGGTCACAAAATCTGCCACGTAGCCTTAATGTTATCACGGCTTCCTGTGGAGAACACAGCGTGAAGTCCCTGCTATCAGCTCTTCTGCCAAATGATGGATTTTATGCTAAACATAAAATCATCATTCCGCAGAAGAGTGAAAGATGGGCACATTTACATGAAACGATTATCACTCAAAAGATGGCTTTTGAGAAGAGATGAGCGAGCACCAAAATGCTCGGATGCTCGTTACTCGAGACGAACTTTTCGCGATGCTCGAGGGTTCGTTTCGAGTAACGAACCCCATTGAAGTCAATGGGCGACTCGAGCATTTTTGTATATCCCCGATGCTCGCTAAGGTTTTCATTTGTGAAAATCTGGGAAATTCAAGAAAGTGATAGGGAACGACACAGAAACGGATAGGGCAGGCGAGGGGCTACATGTTGGGCTGCATCTCAAGTTCCCAGGTCCCACTATTAAGCCACAATAGCGGCAAGAGTGCCCCCCCCCCTCCCAACAATTTTTACTTCTGAAAAACCCTCATTAGCAAGGCATAGCTTAGCTAAGCACCACACTAACTCCAACAAAACACAATCACTGCCTGCATGACACTCCGCTGCCACTTCTCCTGGGTTACATGCTGCCCAACCCCCCCCCCCCCCGCACGACCCAGTGTCCACAGCGCACACCAAAGTGTCCCTGCGCAGCCTTCAGCTGCCCTCATGCCCCACGCTGGCCTCATAGCCACACCACCCTCATGTCTATTTATAAGTGCGTCTGCCATGAGGAGGAACCTGAGGCACATACTGCAGAGGGTTGGCAGGGCCAGGCAGCGACCCTCTTTAAAAGGGGCGGGGCGATAGCCCACAATGCTGTACAGAAGCAATGAGAAATCCAATCCTGTGCCACCTCCATCAGGAGCTGCACACGTGGGCATAGCAATGGGGAACCCATGTGCCACACACTATTCATTCTGTCAAGGTGTCTGCATGCCCCAGTCAGACCGGGGTTTTTTATAAATAGTCACAGACAGGTACAACTCCGCAATGGGAATTCCGTGTGCACCCACAGCATGGGTGGCTCCCTGGAACCCACCGGCTGTACATAAATGTATCCCATTGCAGTGCCCTGGACAGCAGAGCTAACGCCAGATTAAATGCAGGTGGGCTTCGGCCCACACTGCATGCCCCAGTCACACTGGGGTTTTTTATAAGTAGACACAGGCAGGTACAACTCCCTATTGTGAAGTCCCTGTGGACCCACAGCATGGGTGGGTCCTAGGAAGCCACCAGTGGTACATAACTATATCCCATTGCATTGCCCATCACAGCTGAGGTAACGTCCGATTAAATGCAGGTGGTCTTCAGCCCACACTGCATGCCCCAGTCTGACCGGGGTTTTTAATACATAGACACTGGCAGGTACAAATCCCTAATGTGAAGTCCCTTTGGACCCACAGCATGGGTGGCTCCCTGGAACCCATCGGTGGTACATTAATGTATCCCATTGCAGTGCCCTGCTCAGCAGAGCTAACGTCACATACAATACAGGTGTGCTTCGGCCCACAGTGCATGCCCCAGTCAGACTGATAATATGTACCTTAACAGTAACCGCGTTGGTGGGAATGTGGTGGCGACTGCGGACCTAGTAGCGCAGTTTTATTTAGTTGGTTTTCGGAATGTGGCCAGGATTAAGTGGGCCGTGGCGGGGGGATGGTGGGGGGGCTCTCTTGTTGTGTCGGTAAAGGTGAAATTCTTGGACTGCCACCAGACGGACCAATGCAAAGGTATTTGCCAAGAATGTTTTCATTGTTGGAGGAGGAGGGGGATGTTTTTGAGGCACTACGTGTCCTCTCCACGTGTCCGTGGTTATATGCACCTTAACAGTAACCGCGTTGGTGGGAAATGGCCTCGCCACCATCATGTCTTTGGGAAGCCTCCGTTTTCACACCCCAGTGACATAGCATTAGCAGCGGTATAGGTAGAGCCCAGAATTAGTAACATTTCAGCGATAGCATTAGGGACAGGCCCCAGTAACATATCACTAGCAGCATTATAGGGGGGAGCACAGTATTAGTTCCATTTCAGTAGTAGTAGTAGTCTAGACAGGCCCCAGTAACATATCACTAGCAGCAGTATAGGGGGAGCACAGTCTTAGTTCCATTTCAGTAATAGTAGCAGTCAAGACAGGCCCCAGTAACAATTCCGAAGCAGCAGTATAGGGGGAGCACAGTACTAGTTCCATTTCAGTAGTAGTAGCAGTCAAGACAGGCCACAGTAACATTCCCGTTGCAGCAGTTTAGGGAGATAACAGTCTCTTTCACATTTCAGTAGTTGCAGTATAGACAAGGCCCCAGTTACATTTATGTAGCAAAAGTGTAGGCCAACCCCACACACCTTGCTGTACCATGAGTGCAGGCGAAGCCCATAAAAATTACTAGGATTACACTGCAGGCGAGGGCCCAAAAAAATTGGTGTACCAACAGTACTAATGTACCTCAGAAAAATTGCCCATGCCCAACCAAGAGGGCAGGTGAAACCCATTAATCGCTTTGCTTAATGTGGCTTAATTTGTAACTAGGCCTGTAGGCAGCCCAGTTAAAATAAAAATTGGTTCAGGTGCAAGTTTCAACGCTTTAATGAGAATTGAAACGTATAAACATTGTTTACTAAAGTAATATGACTGAGCCTTGTGGGCCTAAGAAAAATTGCCCGTTCGGCGTGATTACGTGAGGTTTCAGGAGGAGGAGCAGGAGGAGGAGGATGAATATAATACACAGATTGATGAAGCTAAAAGGTCCCCGTTTTTGATGGTGATAGAGAACGATGCTTCCATCCGCCGGTGCAGCCTACGTATTGTTTAGGTACCGCTGCTGTCCGCTGGTGGAGAAGAGAAGTCTGGGGAAATCCAGGCTTTGTTCATCTTTATGAGTGTAAGCCTGTCAGCACTGTCGGTTGACAGGCGGGTACGCTTATCCGTGATGATTCCCCCAGCCGCACTAAACACCCTCTCTGACAAGACGCTAGCCGCAGGACAAGCAAGCACCTCCAGGGCATACAGCGCGAGTTCAGGCCACGTGTCCAGCTTCGACACCCAGTAGTTGTAGGGGGCAGAGGCGTCACGGAGGACGGTCGTGCGATCGGCTACATACTCCCTCACCATCCTTTTACAGTGCTCCCGCCGACTCAGCCTTGACTGGGGAGCGGTGACACAGTCTTGCTGGGGGGCCATAAAGCTGGAAAAGGCCTTGGAGAGTGTTCCCCTGCCTGTGCTGTACATGCTGCCTGATCTCCGCGCCTCCCTTGCTACCTGGCCCTCGGAACTGTGCCTTCTGCCACTAGTGCTGTCGGATGGGAATTTTACCATCAGTTTGTCCGCCAGGGTCCTGTGGTATAGCATCACTCTCAAACCCCTTTCCTCTTCGGGTATGAGAGTGGAAAGGTTCTCCTTATACCGTGGGTCGAGCAGTGTGTACACCCAGTAATCCGTAGTGGCAAGAATGCGTGTAACGCGAGGGTCACGAGAAAGGCATCCTAACATGAAGTCAGCCATGTGTGCCAGGGTACCTGTACGCAACACATGGCTGTACTCACTAGGAAGATCACTTTCAGGATCCTGCTTCTCCTCCTCAGGCCATACACGCTGAAAGGATGACAGGCAAGCAGCATGGGTACCCTCAGCAGTGGGCCAAGCTGTCTCTTCCCCCTCCTCCTCATGCTCCTCCCCCTCCTCCTCCTCAACGCGCTAAGATATAGACATGAGGGTGCTCTGAGTATCCAGCGACATACTGTCTTCCCCCGCCTCCGTTTCCGAGCGCAAAGCGTCTGCCTTTTTGCTTTGCAGGGAACTTCTCAAGAGGCATAGCAGAGGAATGGTGACGCTAATGATTGCAGCATCGCTGCTCACCATCTGGGTAGACTCCTCAAAGTTTCCAAGGACCTGGCAGATGTCTGCCAACCAGGCCCACTCTTCTGTAAAGAATTGAGGAGGCTGACTCCCACTACGCCGCCCATGTTGGAGTTGGTATTCCACTATAGCTCTACACTGCTCATAGAGCCTGGCCAACATGTGGAGCGTAGAGTTCCACCGTGTGGGCATGTCGCACAGCAGTCGGTGCACTGGCAGATTAAACCGATGTTGCAGGGTTCGCAGGGTGGCAGCGTCCGTCTTGAACTTGCGGAAATGTGCGCTGAGCCGGCGCACCTTTCCGAGCAGGTCTGACAAGCGTGGGTAGCTTTTCAGAAAGCGCTGAACCAACAAATTAAAGACGTGTGCCAGGCATGGCACGTGCGTGAGGCTGCCGAGCTGCAGAGCCGCCACCAGATTACGGCCGTTGTCACACACGACCATGCCCGGTTGGAGGCTCAGCGGTCGGTCTGCTCTGTCAGACCCTGCAGCAGTTCGTGGGCCGTGTGCCTCTTTTCTCCTAAGCTGAGTAGTTTCAGCACGGCCTGCTGACGCTTGCCCACCGCTGTGCTGCCACGCCGCGCGACACCGACTGCTGGCGACGTGCTGCTGACACATCTTGATTGCGAGACAGAGGTTGCGTAAGAGGAGGAGGAGGAGGTGGTTTAGTGGAGGAAGTATACACCGCTGCAGATACCAGCACCGAGCTGGGGCCCGCAATTCTGGGGGTGAGTAGGATGTGAGCGGTCCCAGGCTCTGACTCGGTCCCAGCCTCCACTAAATTCACCCAATGTGCCGTCAGGGAGATATAGTGGCTCTGCCCGCCTGTGCTTGCCAACGTGTCCGTTGTTAAGTGGACATTGGCAGTAACCGCGTTGGTGAGGGCGCGTACAATGTTGCGGGAGACGTGGTCGTGCAGGGCTGGGACGGCACATCGGGAAAAGTAGTGGCGACTGGGAACCGAGTAGCGCGGTGCCGCCGCCATCATGTTTTTGAAAGCCTCCGTTTCCACAAGCCTATACGGCAGCATCTCCAGGCTGATAAATTTGGCTATGTGCACATTTAACGCTTGAGCGTGCGGGTGCGTGGCGGCGTACTTGCGCTTGCGCTCCAACAGTTGCGCTAGCAACGGCTGGACACTGCGCTGAGAGACATTGCTGGATGGGGCCGAGGACAGCGGAGGTGAGGGTGTGGGTGAGGCAGGGAGACGGTCGTGCCTGTGTCCTGAGAGGGGGGTTGGATCTCAGTGGCAGGTTGGGGCACAGGGGGGAGTCAGTGGTGCAAACCGGAGGCGGTGAACGGCCTTCGTCCCACCTTGTGGGGTATTCGGCCATCATATGCCTGCGCATGCTGGTGGTGGTGAGGCTGGTGGTGGTGGCTACCCGGCTGATCTTGGCGCGACAAACCTTGCACACCACAGTTCGTCGGTCATCTGCACTCCCAGTGAAAAACTGCCAGACCTTTGAGCACCTCGGCCTCTGCAGGGTGGCATGGCGCGAGGGGGCGCTTTGGGAAACAGTTGGTGGATTATTCGGTCTGGCCCTGCCTCTACCCCTGGCCACCGCACTGCCTCTTCCAACCTGCCCTGCTGCTGCACTTGCCTCCCCCTCTGAAGACCTGTCCTCAGTAGGCTTAGCAAACCAGGTGGGGTCAGTCACCTCATTGTCCAGCTGCTCTTCCTCCGAATCCTCTGTGCGCTCCTCCCTCGGAATTACTGCCCTTACTACTACCTCACTGATAGACAACTGTGTCTCATCGTCATCGTCCTCCTCACCCACTGAAAGGTCTTGAGACAGTTGCCGGAAGTCCCCAGCCTCATCCCCCGGACCCCGGGAACTTTCCAAAGGTTGCGCATCGGTCACGACAAACTCCTCTGGTGGGAGAGGAACCATTGCTGCCCAATCTGGGCAGGGGCCCGGGAACAGTTCCTGGGAGTCTGCCTGCTCCTCAGAATGTGTCATTTTCATGGAGTGAGGAAGCTGGGAGGAAGGAGGAGCAGCAGCCAGAGGATTCAGAGTTGCAGCTGTGGACGGTGTAGAAGACTGGGTGGTCGATAGATTGCTGGATGCACTTTCTGCCATCCACGACAGGACCTGCTCACACTGCTCATTTTCTAATAAAGGTCTACCGCGTGGACCCATTAATTGTGAGATGAATCTGGGGACCCCTGAAACTTGCCTTTCTCCTAATCCCGCAGCAGTCGGCTGCGATACACCTGGATCAGGAGCTCGGCCTGTGCCCACACCCTGACTTGGGCCTCCGCGTCCTCGCCCGCGTCCACGTCCTCTAGGCCTAACCATACCCCTGAGCATGGTGTATTACGAGTAGAGCAGAAACAGAACGCTGTAATTAAATGTGCCGCTTATTGGCCTGTGGTTGGAGGCTGACTTCGCTTACGGAACGCACAGCAGAGCCAGGAAACAATTTTGTGCATGCCTGTAGTGAGACGTAGGTGCGTATGATTGAGCTAGTGGAATTCACAGCGCAGAAGCAGTCAAGTGGCCAAAGGGCAGTGGTAGGCCTTAAGTATTTTGATTCAATTTTTTTAAATGGTGAGCTGAAACACCAGACAGATACTGTATGCAGCGTATATTATGTATACGGTTTCCCTCTGGCGCTATGACGGCGGTGATGTAACGGGCACAGCAGAGCCAGGAAACAATTTTGTGCACGCCTATAGTGAGACGTAGGTGTGTATGACTGAGCTAGTGGAATTCACAGTGCAGAAGCAGTCAAGTGGCCAAAGGGCAGTGGTACGCCTTAAGTATTTTGCTTCAATTTGTTTAAATGGTGAGCTGAAACACCAGACAGATACTGTATGCAGTGTATATTATGTATTCTGTTTCCCTCTGGCGCTATGACAGCGGTGATGTAACGGAGACAGCAGAGCCAGGAAACAATTTTGCGCAAGCCTGCTGTAACGCTTAGCTGCGTATTAATTAGGACTACTACCCCCAGCAGACACGCAGTACACTGAAGACAGTCACAGGCAGCCCAAATATAGTACTTTTCACCAATTTTTTTGAAAAAGCCCACTGTCTATATAGACAGTATATCTCTTTCACTTTTCCCACTGTCCCTGCCTCACCAGTACTGCCCCTATACTCTGTACAATGACTGCAGACTGAGGACGCAATGGTCTGCACGCTCGATATACAAAAAAAAAAAAATTGTGCAACACTGCTAAAAGTAGCCTCAACAGTACTGCACATGGTCAGATGTGGCCCTAAGAAGGACCGTTGGGGTTCTTGAAGCCTAAAATAACTCCTAACGCTCTCCCTATAGCAGCAGCAGCATCAGCAGCACTGTCCCTGATCTATGTCAGAATGCATCTGTGGCGAGCCGCGGGCGGGGCAGATTTTAATACTCGGGTGTCACCTGATCTCCCCAGCCACTCACTGCAGGGGGTGGTATAGGGCTGGAACGTCACAGGAGGAAGTTCTAATGCCTTCCATGTCTTTCTATTGGCCAGAAAAGCGCGCAAATTTCTCAGAGATGAAAGTGAAAGTAACTCGAACACCGCGTGGTGCTCGTTAAGAGTAACGAGCATCCCGAACACCCTAATACTCGAATGAGTATCAAGCTCGGACGAGTACGTTTGCTCATCTTTACTTTTGAGCGATCATCATTGTGCGTAAAAGGACCTTTACAAAAGTTGTTCAGTAGTTAAAACAAATGTCCTAGAATTCAAAAATACCTACATAAATCCGCCCTCACCTCCTCAGTCTCCCTTTGATCCAGTGCAGATGCTCTGGTGGCTGCCTGCTGTTTTTTTCTTATAGGCAGCCAGTGATGATGTGCCGTACTGACACATGACTACTGCAGCCAATCACTGGCCTCAGAGGACATGTGCCATTCCTGCTGCTATCACTATGCAGCAGCAAGATATTTTTTCATATTTCAAGACAATTTTTTTCTGCTGTTTTGTTGAACTATTGGACATCAACTTCACTAGAGCTTCAAAGTCTGCACCCCAGATGCCAAGCTGCCTTGTATAGTTAAAGTACAGGTTTCCAAGTGCTCCCCGGGCATTGTTAGTACAGCGCTGCACTTACTTCATTGTGCACAAAGTCTTCAGCAAGGAACCGGTGGGAGGTAGAGATTAGTGCTCTAGGGTCAGCTGAAGAAGCGTGACGAATAACTCCTCAGTACGTTTGTCCATGTGTGTACACATATGCCATATCTATCTATCTATCTATCTATCTATCTATCTATCTCCTATCTATCTATCTATCTATCTATCTATCTATCTATCTATCTATCTATCTATCTATCTATCTATCTATCTATCTATCTATCTATCTCTCTATCCCATATCTCTCTCTCTCTCTATCTATCTCTCTATCCCATATCTCTCTATCTATCTATCTATCTATCTAGGTGGACCTTATTCTTCAGCTTTTTGAATGTTTAGCTCCCAGCCCTTATCTCGTTCCATTGAACAAAAAAAAGGATTTGTGCTCAATTCGACAACTCCAAGGCGACCCTCATTGACCATAAAGCTTTGAAATTCTCACCCGGAAATTCATTTTTTTAGTTATTTTATTTATAATCACTTGTAAGCACTAGTAATGTAAATTAATGTGAGTTTTCAATAATTGAATTAGTATTGCTATTGCTAAGTTAAGTTACAATTGATTCAATATACAATTAGGTAATGTGATTTGTACATTGCACAATAACATTGCATACAGTACTTTTCCTTATCATGGTGTCATTAATAGGTTGTCTGTCTGCATGGTGAACTACATATATCAGAATGGTCTGGCACCCTGTATCCACTATGTGTGGGAGTGTATGCCAAGCATCCACCCCCCGCATTATCAGGAGGCAGTGTGAGTGGGTGTTTTATCGGTGCCCTCACAGGTGTTATTGGCTCCTCCATTTGGTAATCAGCTACCTGCATGGTGAGAGGATGCATCTATATGCACTCCTCACCCAGTAAGTAACGGCCATTTTCTGTGATTGTTTTTAATTTTTAATTTCTCCTTCTGTGATGCAGTACTTTTCCTGTGTTAAAAGTAACGTCGCTATTCATGGCAGCGGCGCTTTTAACATGGTCCTCTATGAATAAATGCCCATTTAAACAACAATTATCGCTCAAAATTCGCTCAAAAGCCATCTTTTGAGCGATAATTGTTGCGTGTAAATGTGCCAATTCTTCAGTTTTCTGCCGAACTATGGTTCTCAGTTCGGCTTGAAATCCGTTGTTCAGCACACTGTGTTCTACCCAGGGACTGCGGATAACAGCTGATTGCATTGTCTCAGCTGTTTTCAGCTGTCATCCCTGCTTGCAGAACAAATGGAATTTATTCAGAGAACAGTGGCTGGTCTTCTGAATAAATTCACCTCCCGAAGGCTCACACCATACTAATAGGCATTAATACCAATTAGCAGATTATGCAAAATGATCACTCAAAAGCCATATTTTGAGTGATTATCTGTGTGTCTAAAGGGGTCATAACACTGAGCACCTTTGGGAAGATTATCAGGCTTTATCACTGCACTTAATAATGAGTTAAAGGTCATTAAGTGCAGTGAATTATTCATGAGGTAGGAAGGGCTGTGGTGTCCAATATTTTGTTTTACAGATCATTGCCAGAGACTGTAAAAAATACTCAACTGCTACTAAATCCTATTAGGAAAAAATAATGTTTAATGTTTTCTAAATGGTT
Source organism: Eleutherodactylus coqui (assembly GCF_035609145.1). NCBI lineage: Eukaryota > Metazoa > Chordata > Amphibia > Anura > Eleutherodactylidae > Eleutherodactylus > Eleutherodactylus coqui. The sequence continues at coordinate 66,689,625 of NC_089845.1, read as the reverse complement.
TCTAATAAACAGTTATGGCATATCCATATGATATTTCATGAGTAGGGGTCCAGAAAACGGGCGCCCCCATTTTCAGGATTGGTGAGGGAGTCGAGCTGTCACATTTTTACCATTAAATATCTATGTCAGATAAGCACAGGTCTTAGTCTTTGCCAAAAAAAGTAGAAGTAATTAATTATTGAAGACCATGATTCACAAGAATTGCAAACAAAGCTGCGCTGCAAACATACAGAATGAGGAGGTACTCACTTAAGAGAGGGGAGTAGGTACCCAGATAACTGGGCAAGAATTCTCCCCTCTAAGGGTCTAGGGTAGCCTTGAATAAAAATAGTTCTGATCCATGTCCACCAGGATCAAATCAACTCCATGACAATCCAATAGTAAAAGAGGATTTATTTACATGTACAAAGGGTTCCCCTTCAGGGGAGCCAAAAACATACAACGCGTTTCGGCTATATGTAGCCTTTTTCAATTATAAGACATCACATATACTAATCAAGCTTATGAAGCCCATGATTGTATTTTTTAACCCATTTTTAGTAAAACATCTTTTTTGTTTTAAACGTGTTTTTAAACACTTTCTAGGGTTGCCTGGATGTGTCCACATAAATGTTTCTAAGTAGAAAAAAGAAAATGGTCGAGATAGGGAAGAGTATACTGCTTTTGAAAGGAATTAATCATTGTGTAATGCGTATACTATGTTCCAACTTCAAGGCGTTTAAGGGTCACCCATCAGTTGTCCGATTGAGCTGAAGTTTTGAATGACCCTTTTTTTTATTGGGACAGGATTAGGGGGTGGAAGCAGCAAAATATTAACTTTCAGAAAATTACCTATAGCTAAGGGGCTCCTTAATAAATATAAATATATATATATAGCATTTTTTTTATTGGTATGCAGAGGGGACCTCAGTCGCATACCGTACCACAGGACTTTCTGACTGTCTGACCACCATTTGGATGTTAGCCATATCCAAGGCGATTTTTTAAAATCAGTAACTCTTAATACTTCAACTTTCTGCATTTGCTTGATAAAGGCTGTTGAGCCCGAAATGTTGCGCAAATTGTGTGAACATCTGGACTGTCCAAAGAAACTTTAAGAGCATTTAAAAACTACAGTGTGTGCTGTCCAACTGTTCATTTCTGATAGCGGTAGAGTCTGAGATGGATGGACTCTGAGACACTGCATCACGTCCAACCTGCATGAGGGAATGCTACCTAACGCAGTTTTTATTACTTCAGCGGCATAAATATTGCCTTCTATTATTTCAAAATGTAAAATGTGGACTCGTCTATAAAATCTTACACCACATCGTGGATGTCTTGTTTTAGTGCTCTAGTGCAATCCTCTTCTTTTCTCACTAATGTCTTCTTGATAGCAATTAGAGATGAGCGAACGTACTCGTCCGAGCTTGATGCTCGGGCGAATATTAGGGTGTTCGGGATGCTCGTTACTCTTAACGAGCACCACGCGGTGTTCGGGTTACTTTCACTTTCATCTCTGAGACGTTAGCGCGCTTTTCTGGCCAATTGAAAGACAGGGAAGGCATTACAACTTCCCCCTGTGACGTTCAAGCCCTATACCACCCCCCTGCTGTGAGTGGCTGGGGAGATCAGATGTCACCTGAGTATAAAAGTCGGCCCCTCCCGCGGCTCGCCTCAGATGCCTTGTGACATAGCTGAGGGAAAGTGCTGCTGGTGCCGGAGCTGCTGTAGGGAGAGTGTTAGGAGTGAGTGTGGGCTTCAAGAACCCCAACGGTCCTTCTTAGGGCCACATCTATCCGTGTGCAATAGTGTGGAGGCTGCTGTTAGCAGTGTTGCCCTTTTTTTTTTTTTTCAAAATCGGCTGTGCAGAGCATTGCGCCCTGCAGTAATACTACAGGGACAGAAGTGGTGGTTAGGCAGGGAGAGTGTTAGGAGTGAGTGTAGGCTTCAAGAACCCCAACGGTCCTTCTTAGGGCCACATTTAACCATGTGCAGTACTGTGCAGGCTGCTGTTAGCAGTGTTGCATTTTATTTTTTTTTCAAAATCGGCTGTGCAGAGCATTGCGCCCTGCAGTAATACTACAGGGACAGAAGTGGTGGTTAGGCAGGGAGAGTGTTAGGAGTGAGTGTAGGCTTCAAGAACCCCAACGGTCCTTCTTAGGGCCACATTTAACCGTGAGCAGTACTGTGCAGGCTGCTGTTAGCAGTGTTGCATTTTTTTTTTTTTTCAAAATCGGCTGTGCAGAGCATTGCGCCCTGGAGTAATACTACAGGGACAGATTTGTGTAGGCAGGGCCAGAAGACATATATTATTGATTGAATATAGTCAGTGGGCCTTTTCTTTAAAAAAAAAAGGGAAACATTCTATTTGGCCTGCCTCTGACAGTCCTCAGCGTTCTGGGTACGTGTGTGGTGGGTGGAGAACGTAAACAAAAATCATACGCAGCCAGCTAAGTTTAACAGCAGGCTTGCGCCAATTTATTTCCTGCCTGGGAAATCACTGCTCTGCTGTAGTTAATAACTCTGCAACCCTGCAGTTCTGTGACACATTTGCAGGGCCAGAAGACATATTTATTATTGATTGAATATACGCAGTGGGCCTTTCCTTGAAAAAAAAGGGAAAACATTCTATTTGGCCTGCAGGCTTGCGCCAATTTATTTCCTGCCTGGGAAATCACCGCTCTGCTGTAGTTAATAGCTCTGCAACCCTGCAGTTCTGTGACACATTTGCAGGGCCAGAAGACATATTTATTATTGATTGAATATACGCAGTGGGCCTTTCCTTGAAAAAAAAGGGAAAACATTCTATTTGGCCTGCAGGCTTGCGCCAATTTATTTCCTGTCTGGGAAATCACCGCTCTGCTGTAGTTAATAACTCTGCAACCCTGCAGTTCTGTGACACATTTGCAGGGCCAGAAGACATATTTATTATTGATTGAATATACGCAGTGGGCCTTTCCTTGAAAAAAAAGGGAAAACATTCTATTTGGCCTGCAGGCTTGCGCCAATTTATTTCCTGCCTGGGAAATCACCGCTCTGCTGTAGTTAATAACTCTGCAACCCTGCAGTTCTGTGACACATTTGCAGGGCCAGAAGACATATTTATTATTGATTGAATATACGCAGTGGGCCTTTCCTTGAAAAAAAAGGGAAAACATTCTATTTGGCCTGCCTCTGACAGTCCTCAGCGTTCTGGGTACGTGTGTGGTGGGTGGAGAACGTAAATAAATCATACGCAGCCAGCTAAGTTTAACAGCAGGCTTGCGCCAATTTATTTCCTGGCTGGGAAATCAGATCACTGGTAATACACCATGCTGAGGGGTAGGGGTAGGCCTATAGGACGTGGACGCGGGCGAGGACGCGGAGGCCCAAGTCAGGGTGTGGGCACAGGCCAAGCCAGTGCGGTGGCCAGGGGTAGAGGCAGGGCCAGACCGAATAATCCACCAACTGGTTCCCAAAGCGCCCCCTCGCGCCATGCCACCCTGCAGAGGTCAAGGTGCTGTACGGTGTGGCAGTTTTTCACAGAGACGCCTGACGACCGACGAACAGTGGTGTGCAACCTTTGTCGCGCCAAGATCAGCTGGGGAGGCACCACCACCAGCATGCGCAGGCATATGATGGCCAAGCACTCCACAAGGTGGGACGATGCCCGTTCACCGCCTCCGGTTTGCACCACTGCCTCTCCCCCTGTGCCCCAACCTGCCACTGAGATCCAACCCCCCTCTGAGGACACAGGCAGTACCGTCTCCTGGCCTGCACCCACACCCTCACCTCCGCTGTCCTCGGCCCCATCCAACAATGTCTCTCAGCGTAGCGTCCAGACGTCGCTAGCGCCACAGTTTGAGCGCAAGCGCAAGTACGCCGCCACGCACCCGCATGCTCAAGCGTTAAACGTGCACATTGCAAAATTGATCAGCCTAGAAATGCTGCCGTATAGGCTTGTGGAAACGGAGGCTTTCAAAAGCATGATGGCGGTGGCGGCCCCGCGCTACTCGGTTCCCAGTTGCCACTACTTTTCCCGATGTGCCGTCCCAGGCCTGCACGACCACGTCTCCCGCAACATTGTACGCGCCCTCACCAACGCGGTTACTGCCAAGGTCCACTTAACAACAGACACGTGGACAAGTACAGGCGGGCAGGGCCACTATATCTCCCTGACGGCACATTGGGTGAATTTAGTGGAGGCTGGGACAGAGTCAGAGCCTGGGACCGCTCACGTCCTACCTACCCCCCGAATTGCGTGCCCCAGCTCGGTGCTGGTATCTGCGGGGGTGTATGCTTCCTCCACTAAACCACCCTCCTCCTCCTCCTACGCAACCTCTGTCACGCAATCAAGATGTGTCAGCAGCAGCACGTCGCCAGCAGTCGGTGTCACGCGGCGTGGCAGCACAGCGGTGGCCAAGCGTCAGCAGGCCGTGCTGAAACTACTCAGCTTAGGAGAGAAGAGCCACATGGCCCACGAACTGCTGCAGGGTCTGACAGAGCAGACCGACCGCTGGCTTGCGCCGCTGAGCCTCCAACCGGGCATGGTCATGTGTGACAACGGCCGTAACCTGGTGGCGGCTCTGCAGCTCGGCAGCCTCACGCACGTGCCATGCCTGGCCCATGTCTTTAATTTGGTGGTTCAGCGCTTTCTGAAAAGCTACCCCCACTTGTCATACCTGCTCGTAAAGGTGCGCCGGCTCTGCGCACATTTCCGCAAATCCCACACGCACGCTGCCACCCTGCGGACCCTGCAACATCGGTTTAATCTGCCAGTGCACCGACTGCTGTGCGACGTGCCCACACAGTGGAACTCTACGCTCCACATGTTGGCCAGACTCTATGAGCAGCGTAGAGCTATAGTGGAATACCAACTCCAACTTGCGCGGCGCAGTGGGAGTCAGCCTCCTCAATTATTTACAGAAGAGTGGGCCTGGTTGGCAGCCATCTGCCAGGTCCTTGGAAAATTTGAGGAGTCTACCCAGATGGTGAGCGGGGATGCTGCAATCATTAGCGTCACCATTCCTCTGCTATGCCTCTTGAGAAGTTCCCTGCAAAGCATAAAGGCAGACGCTTTGGAATCAGAAACGGAGGCGGGGGAAGACAGTATGTCGCTGGATAGTCAGAGCAACCTCATGTCTATATCTCAGCGCGTTGAGGAGGAGGGGGAGGAGCATGAGGAGGAGGGGGAAGAGACAGCTTGGCCCACTGCTGAGGGGACAGATGCTGCTTGCCTGTCATCCTTTCAGCGTGTATGGCCAGAGGAGGAGGAGGAGGAGGAGGAGGAGGAGGATCCTGAAAGTGATCTTCCGAGTGAGGACAGCCATGTGTTGCGTACAGGTACCCTGGCACACATGGCTGACTTCATGTTACGATGCCTTTCTCGTGACCTTCGCGTTACACGCATTCTGGCCACTACGGATTACTGGGTGTATACACTGCTCGATCCACAGTCTAAGGAGAGCCTTTGCACTCTCATTCCCGAAGAGGAAAGGGGTTCGAGAATGATGCTATACCACAGGGCGCTGGTGGACAAACTGATGGTAAAATTCCCATCCGACAGCGCTAGTGGCAGAAGGCGCAGTTCCGAGGGCCAGGTAGCAGGGGAGGCGCAGAGATCAGGCAGCATGTACAGCGCAGGCAGGGGAACACTCTCCAAGGCCTTCGCCAGCTTTATGGCTCCCCAGCAAGACTGTGTCACCGGTCCCCAGTCAAGGCTGAGTTGGCGGGAGCACTGTAAAAGGATGGTGAGGGAGTACGTAGCTGATTGCAGCACCGTCCTTGGTGACGCCTCTGCCCCCTACAACTACTGGGTGTTGAAGCTGGACACGTGGCCTGAACTCGCGCTGTATGCCCTGGAGGTGCTTGCTTGTCCTGCGGCTAGCGTCTTGTCAGAGAGGGTGTTTAGTGCGGCTGGGGGAATCATCACAGATAAGCGTACCCGCCTGTCAACCGACAGTGCCGACAGGCTTACACTCATCAAAATGAACAAAGCCTGGATTTCCCCAGACTTCTCTTCTCCACCAGCGGACAGCAGCGATACCTAAGCAATACGTAGGCTGCACCCGCGGATGGAAGCATCGTTCTCTCTCACCATCCAAAACGGGGACATTTCTGCTTCATCAATCTGTGTATAATATTCCTCCTCCTCCTCCTCCTGCTCCTCCTCCTGAAACCTCACGTAATCACGCCGAACGGGCAATTTTTCTTAGGGCCACAAGGCTCACTCATATAATTTTTCTAAACAATTTTTATACGTTTCAATGCTCTTAAAAGCGTTGAAACTTTAACTTGAACCAATTTTTCGTTAAACTGGGCTGCCTCCAGGCATAGTTACCACTTAAGCCACATTAACCAAAGCGATTAATGGGTTTCACCTGCCATCTTGGTTGGGCATGGCCAATTTTTTCTGAGGTACATTAGTACTGTTGCTACACCAATTTTTTTGGGCCCTCACCTACAGTGTAATCATTGTAATTTCTATGTTCTTCGCCTGCACTCATGGTACAGAAAGGTGTGTGGGGTTGGCCTACACTTTTGCTACATAAATGTAACTGGGGCATTGTCTATACTGCAGCTACTGAAATGTGAAAGAGACTGTTATCTCCCTAAACTGCTGCAATGGGAATTGTTACTGGGGCTTGTCTTGAGTGCTACTATTACTGAAATGGAACTAAGACTGCGCTCTTCCTATACTGCTGCTTCGGAATTGTTACTGGGGCCTGTCTTGAGTGCTACTATTACTGAAATGGAACTAAGACTGCGCTCCCCCTATACTGCTGCTAGTGATATGTTAGGGGGGTCTGTCCCTAATGCTACCGCTGAAATGTTAATAATTGTGGGCTCTGCCTATACCGCTGCTAATGGTATGTCACTGGGGTGTGGAAACAGAGGCTTCACAAAGACATGATGGCGGCGAGGCCATTTCCCACCAACGCTGTTACTGTTAAGGTGCATATAACCACGGACACGTGTAGAGGACACATAGTGCCTCCAAAACATCCCCCTCCTCCTCCAACAATGAAAACATTCTTGGCAAATACCTTTGCATTGGTCCGTCTGGTGGCAGTCCAAGAATTTCACCTTTAACGACACAACAAGAGAGCACCACCACCATCCCCCCACCACGGCCCACTAAATCCTGGCCACATTCCGAAAACCAACTACATAAAACCGCGCTACCAGGTCCGCAGTCACCACCACATTACCACCAACGAGGTTACTGTTAAGGTACATAGTACCAGTCTGACTGGGGCATGCAGTGTGGGCCGAAGCCCACCTGTATTAAGCACGACATTACTACCTCAGCTGTGTTGGGCAATGCAATGGGATATTTTTATGTACCGCCGGTGGGTTCCAGGGAGCCACCCATGCTGTGGGTCCACAGGGAATTATAAATGCATCTGTTTCCACTTTTAAAGAACCCCAGTCTGACTGGGGCATGCAGTGTGGGCCGAAGCCCACCTGTATTAAGCACGACATTACTACCTCAGCTGTGTTGGGCAATGCAATGGGATATTTTTATGTACCGCCGGTGGGTTCCAGGGAGCCACCCATGCTGTGGGTCCACAGGGAATTATAAATGCTTCTGTTTCCACTTCTAAAGAACCCCAGTCTGACTGGGGCATGCAGTGTGGGCCGAAGCCCACCTGTATTAAGCACGACATTACTACCTCAGCTGTGTTGGGCAATGCAATGGGATATATTTATGTACCGCCGGTGGGTTCCAGGGAGCCACCCATGCTGTGGGTCCACAGGGAATTATAAATGCATCTGTTTCCACTTGTAAAGAACCCCAGTCTGACTGGGGCATGCAGTGTGGGCCGAAGCCCACCTGTATTAAGCACGACATTACTACCTCAGCTGTGTTGGGCAATGCAATGGGATATTTTTATGTACCGCCGTTGGCTTCCTGGCACCCACCCATGCTGTTGGTCCACAGGGAATTATAAATGCATCTGTTTCCACTTCTAAAGAACCCCAGTCAGACTGGGGCATGCAGTGTGGGCCGAAGCCCAACTGCATTAAGCACGACATTACTACCTCAGATGTGTTGGGCAATGCAATGGGATATTTTTATGTACCGTCGGTGGGTTCCAGGGAGCCACCCATGCTGTCGGTCCACAGGGACTTCACAATAGGGAGTTGTACCTGCCTGTGTCTATGAATTAAAAACCGCGGTCTGACTGGGGCATGCAGACACCTTGACAGAATGAATAGTGTGTGGCACATAGGTTCCCCATTGCTATGCCCTCGTGTGCAGCTCCTGATGGCAGTGGCACAGGATTATATTTCTCATTGCTTCTGTACAGCATTGTGGGCTATCGCCCCGCCCCTTTTAAAGAGGGTCGCTGCCTAGCCGTGCCAACCCTCTGCAGTGTGTGCCTGCGGTTCCTCCTCATGGCAGACGCACTTATAAATAGACATGAGGGTGGTGTGGCATGAGGGCAGCTGAAGGCTGCGCAGGGACACTTTAGTGTGCGCTGTGGACACTGGGTCGTGCGGGGGGGTTGGTCAGCATGTAACCCAGGAGAAGTGGCAGCGGAGTTTCATGCAGGCAGTGATTGTGCTTTGTTGGAGGTAGTGTGGTGCTTAGCTAAGGTATGCATTACTAATGAGGGCTTTTCAGAAGTAAAAGTTGTTGGGAGGGGGGGGGCCCACTCTTGCCGGTATTGTGGCTTAATAGTGGGACCTGGGAACTTGAGATGCAGCCCAACATGTAGCCCCTCGCCTGCCCTATCCGTTTCTGTGTCGTTCCCATCACTTTCTTGAATTGCCCAGATTTTCACAAATGAAAACCTTAGCAAGCATCGGCGAAATACAAAAATGCTCGGGTCGCCCATTGACTTCAATGGGGTTCGTTATTCGAAACGAACCCTCGAGCATCGCGATAATTTCGTCCCGAGTAACGAGCACCCGAGCATTTTGGTGCTCGCTCATCTCTAATAGCAATACATCCTTTTAGATTCCTAGGCCAACATTTACTTAGTAGTTGGAAGTTGCAACGTGCAACAATTTTGAGGTATAATTTGTGATTTTTTTTCAGCACTCAGATACAGCAAATGTTGCCCACAATAGAGGTTTAGACAGAACTACTTTAAGGACGCCTGCACACAACTGGATTTGAATTGCGGAATCCGCGATTGTCTCCCGCATGGATGGTCTGTGGGATTTCACACCAATTCAAACCAATGGAGCATCCACATGTTCACTCACACGATCGAATAGCGGCTACGATTTTCTGCTAATGGAGGGGAAAAAAAAAATATTGCAGCTTGGTCCATTTTCATGCAGTCTACCCACAGACAGCTTCCATTGAAGTCAATGGAAACCGTCCCATTCACCCCCCGGCCTCTACGCAATTGACGTTGCAGAAAGTTCGCACGACCCGCATCATCGCCTGGCGATGGTGCAGGAAAATCTGTAATGCACATGTCTGTTGTTAACCAGCCAGACCATCTGCAGTACAGAAAAAGATAAGAAATGACAGGTACGTGGGGTCAACATCCGGGCACAGGGTTAGATTCCGTTGTGGGATCCCGCATCTGACCTGCTCGTGTGCAGCAGGCCTTAGGCTCTGAGGCATGTGTGGAGCTTGATATTTTTCTTTCTTTTAAAGATAGGAGATTTAATTACTGTCAGTACAATAAATATGTTTCCTATTTTCTGGTAATTAATGACAATTTTGACTGGAATACAAATAATGATGCATTTTTGCACAGTACTGTACTAATAGTATAATAATAATTAGGCAAGTTTGCTACAACTGTCTAGACAATTATAAGTAAGCGAAAAACATCAGTAACACAAATAATGCCCTCATTACTAAAAGGATTCAGTCTAGATAAATACAGTGGATATAAAAGGTCTACACACCCCTGTTACAATGCCCTGTTTTGTCATGGTAAAAAATCTGACAAAGATGAATCATTTCCAATTTATTTCCACTTTCAGTGTGACCCATTATCTGTACAATTCCATTGAAAAACAAACAAATCTTTTTTGGGTGGAAAAATAACAAAACTAAAAAATTATGGTTGCATAAGTGTGAACACCCTCTTATATTTGGGGATGAAGTTGTGCTCAGAATTAGCCAATCACATTTAAACTCGTGTTAAATAGTAGTCAGTACTCCGCTGCCATTATTTACAGGGATTCTGATGTACCCCATCTAAAATTCATCTCTTTTAGTAGGATTTTCCAGATTAAAGTGGCACAACAGTGACATTACAAAAGCTGGACATCCCTTAAAAATCAATGAAAGAGCAGAAGAAAGTTGGTCCAGCCCTCAAAGGACCAGAAGAAAATTGGTCCAGGAGGCTACCAAGAGACCTACAGCAACATTAAAGGAGCTGCAGGAACTTCTGGCAACTACTTTCAGAAGTGCAGTTGTAAGGGAGATGTTTGACACATGTAGTACATTTGTCAAACATCTCCCTTATTCTTTATATCTGGGCTGTGCGGTAGGGTGGCAAGACGGAAGCCTTTTCTAATATCAGTCCATTTTGCACAAAACCTTCAAGGCTCTGCTAAAAAGTTGAATATGAATAGGAATTTCACTTTGCAGCATGAAAACAACCCAAAGCAGACCTCCAAATCAACAAAAGAATGGAGACATCAGAACTGAGACACTAGGGAAAGGATGAAGGTCAAGTCTTTTAAGGTAAGCCACCTGTCCCAATATTAGGGAGCAATGTGGCAAAGTTGGAAACTATAACCATGCCTCATACAGCCTTGCTGCATTCATAACAAAATACTTAGGTCATAGTGCCAGCGACAATGTTCAGGCTGTGTTTTTAATTGTTTCAAGCTGGAGTAAAACTATAGGGAGTGCAGACGTTACGGTCACATCTGTCCAATGTGAGGTGGCCAGTAATATAAACGGCATGTAGTATTAGGACTTGCAGCCTTTCAAGGATTTTGCTAGCAGGATGCAATACTCTATTTAATTTGTATAATCAGAAATTAGAGTGATTAACTACCTTCAAGGAAGGCTAAGGGTGGACACATCTGTATGTCATGTAACATACTTTTTCAGGGTGGATGTCTGACTGAGGGCCTGTCACCTCTCCCGCCATGCCTGTTTAATGATTGTATTACTCTTGAAATAAATAGTTGGGAGCACCTTTAATTTAGAACTTTGTTATTCCTCCAAGAAAATTGGGAATAAATTGACATCTGGGAGTTACCAGTTGGGATGTGTACCTGCACACTCTGGCATTGTCCAGTTAGTGCTGACAGTTCCAGAGTGCGTAGGGAAACAACCCTTTGACAAGGGCAATATTAAGCTCGAATTGTCAACTTATTGGTAAATTTCTAGGAGTAATAACAGTTATTGCACGATAGCACAACAATTCAGTCTTGTTATTTTAATAAAAGCATTTACTGAAATAGACATGTTAGGAGAGCTGATAGGTCCTCTGAGACATTGTCATCTCCTGTAAGCCCCATATACTTATGTGCTCCGAGTTACGAGGGCGGGTTGTGGCGCCTCTCCTTGCCTGCTGCATTAAGACTAACAGCTCTCTCTCCCCTTTTGTGTATAGGGAGAGAGTTATCAAGTCTATGTGATGTAGCACTACAGCATTTCAAAATCAAACACTCACGGGGGCCAATAGGCATATCTGTCTTAGGCTCATGTTGCCGGTGGTTTGGGCAGCATGAATCTGATGACAGAATCCCTTTAAAATCCCATTTTTACTTGACCAATATTACTTGGATGAAAGCAGTATGCAATTAAACCCTATGGAAATGCGATTGTTAGATCTGCGAGATTTCAAGTCTGGACTATGCCAATACTATTGCTAATTCTAACTTCCACAGTGATTGACCTGTTTTTTGGGAGTAACATCATGAAAGACCCAAAATGAGATCACTGTTCTGTTTATGATAGGACAATAGCAGTTCAGCCTGATAACGCCTTTGCTAGTTCTCAATTTGCCATTTTCGTGTATAGTTTATTGAAGTGCAAAAAAGTGATGATGCAGAATATGGGCTGAAAATCAGTCAATCACATTAAGGTTACCTACCCAGTCTGTGAAACTCGGCCCGTTATCGCACTCCTGAACATGCAATTTACCTGTGGATGCAAGGCATTTTTCAGGCAAAAAACACCCACATCTGTGAAGAACCGCTCCTCCTGCATGAGTTCCAAGTGCGATAGAGGATAAAAAGTCTTTCCCATTGATTTCATACCAGAGCCATGCAAGGCATTGAAGGTCCCATCGAAATCAATGGGCAATGCGTTCCGAGGAATGCAAAAGTTAGAGCCTGCCAAAAGTTAGAAACATTGCTCATGTATATGACTCCATTCTAACAAATGGGGTTCATATTCGCACGAGATTTGTGTGTCTTGCAATGCATAAATCTTGCACGATTTTCTCGGCCATGTAAAACCAGCCTAGGGCTAGATGCACACTTGAATCAAAAAAATGGCTGTGCTACATCTACAAAAAAAATGACATTTTTTTTATATATGCACAGCCCTGTGTGGCCTCCGCATTCCATCAGTGTGTCATTTTTTTTTCTCTTTATGCCTTGAGTTTTTTGTCCACAAAAGAAAATTGACAAAAGCCTGATTCCTTTTTTTTTTTGTGGATCTTTAAAATTGAATTAAAATTGACTGTGCTGTCATTTTTTTTCTCTCCATATTGATTTGAATGGGCAAGTCTCTTCTGCAATCCATGTCTGCATGAAAAAACATGGTACTGTGTTTTGCACCATAGAATAATATAGATCTATATGCTGTCTGTGTGGATTCCGGTTTTGTAACAGACTACACGCGGATTAAAGAAAAACACTAGTGTGTCAGGGGCCTAAGAAAAACGCTGTTTTATCATGGTAGGCCAACAATAACCAGAATATAGATGCACACAGGCAGCAGCATGTATTCTGCTGAAAGTCTCAGGGCTCAGTCACATGGGCGTCGATCCGCCCGTGTTTCAGGACGGGAAGACAGCAGTGCGGACGAATCTCTGCACCTCCTGGAAAAGGAACATATGGCTTGCAATGAAGCCGGTCATGCGGAGATTCGTCCGACACGCGGTGCGGCCATCTTTGGGTCCCTAAATACGAGTGGATCGGCGCCGTGTGACTGAGCCCTCATATGACAATTTAAGAGGCTGCTGTCCTAGGTCAATCGCACTTATAGAGAGAGGAAGTAGTTCAAATTGTAGTAAGATGCAACTGAATTGCTCTATATGCAATATCCTAATATAAAAGTGGGTTCAGCTTTGTCTTTAAGACATAAATAAATACAACCGAAAAATATAATACAGCAATAACCTTTATTTTTCCTCTTTCCACTGTACTAAATAAAACCTGGCCTGGGATTTAGTCTCAAGAACAAGATCTTAATAAACAGTAATTTGTATTCTCTTCACAGCTACAATTTGCACTGGAAAAGGAAATCAACTGGAAATGTCTGTTGGAGGCTGCTGACAGCTCTCTGTACTGCATAGCATTGAATTACATGGTAAAAACTGTCGGCATGGAAATCTAGCACCGATCTGAAACAGCTTCTTACCCTTCAGCCTGTAGTTAAGATATAATTAAAGTCTTGAAAATGTCAGCAATTTTTAATAGTGAGCATTGACACTCAATGGTTCAGTACATTTTTTTTTGCTATTATCAAGAATAACGTACTACAGGTGTCCAAAAGCCTTTGTTCTAAAATGTCACTATACTGTATCACAGTAGAGAGATAATAGAAACCAGGGCTAGGATTTCTTTTGATCCTTTTCCATGTCTTTGAAAATCAGTATCATCATAGTACACTTACCCTCCGGAAATGAAGGTCTTCTAGAAGAAAGTCACCTGCAGAGCACTGTGGGTGATGGACACTATTTAAACATTTTCCGATTAGTAGTGGGGGGAAGGGAATTGTTATTTGTATAGTACCAACTTATTCCATAGCACTTTCAGGAAATTTATTACCCCCCCGCAAGCTTGAGTTGGCTACCTGAACCAAGTGGGGATTGAACTTGCAACCTTCAGGTCGTGAGTAAGAGCTTAGCACTGCATACTGCTGCCTTAACAATCTGCACCATACGAGGCTCCTAAATATTATTATATCAATTGGTAGCAGTGGTGGGACTAGGTATATACAGTATATAAAAAAAAAAACAATACTCAACACTTGGCTACTACACCACACTCCCACACCACCTTCGGTATACCAGTCTTTTATTAACTTTGACCGCAGCCGTCACGTGAGTTGTTTACCCATGTGACAGTTGCAGCCAATAGGAGCCTGGACAGGGACGTAATTAGCGACATTCCATAGCCTTGCCTCGGGGCTTCTACATTAGAAACCCACTGGACGTCACCTGCCAAATGTTGTGGTGCTGGAGCACAGGAGGCCCAATACTATATAAAATAAATAAATAAATCGCTCGGAAAACCTCTTTAAGGTACAAATGAGTTCAAAAATACACAGTGTATGATCTAGACAATATAAATGAAAAAGATCCTAGTGATTGAATTCTAGAGTTACGAGATGATCCTAGTCTACTACGTCTATAAATGAGCATCATAACAATGATTAACGTCTGTGAGTAACCACTTTCCGTACAGTGGATATAAAGTCCCCAGTTAAAATGCCAGGTTTTTCTCATGTTAAAAAAACAGACAAAGATGAATCATTTCCAGGGCGTTACATCTACCATGGAACACAGTGAAGACGGTCAGCAGGAAGCAGATTAAATTTGGCAAAACATTGAAATTACCAAGAACTGGACATCACTCAAAAATTGGTGAAAAGATCAGAAGAAAATTAACCTGGAAAGCTGCCAAGAGGCCTACAGCAACATTAAAGGAGTTACAGGAGTCTCTAGCAAGTACTGGTTGTGTAGTGCATGTGACAACCATCTCAAGATGGAAGACATTTTCAACAAAGAAAAACATCCAAGCCTGGTTATGTTTTGCTAAAACCTACATCAAGTCTGCTAAAAGTATATGGGAGAATGTGTTATGGTCTGATGAGACCAAGGAGGAACTTTTGGTCTATATTTCCAAAAGGTATGTCTGGTGTAAAGCCAATACTGTGCATCACCACAAAAAACACCATCCCCGTAGTGAAGCATGGTAGAGGCAGCATTATGCTTTAGGACTGTTTTTCTGCTGCAAGAACTGGGGCTTTAACCCTTTCCAATCCACTGTCTGACGTCCAAAGACATTCTGAATTAAAGGCTGTACAGCTCCGATGTCAGAAAACGTCCGGCAGGGTATTCTCGCTGTAGATTACTGGCTGCTCTGTTGTTGGGGGCCTCTCCAGCATGTCACATACCAAAGTACTGGCTCTAGCCAGCAGATGGCGCCATTGTATAATGGCAGAAACAGAAAGCCTCCTAGGAAACCGTGAATCCAAAATTGGATTGCAAAGGGTTAAGGCCTTATTTACATGACCGTATTTAGCCATGTAACAAAATCGCCCAAAAATCATGACCATTCGAAGCATTAGATTTCAATGTATTCATTCAGATAAAGGATTTTTGGGTGTGTAAAAAAAAATTGTGTCTGGAAAAATAGCACAGACACGACCATTTTTGGTCACCGATTTTATATGTTGCATGAAAAGATAGGTCTTGCCCTATCTTAAGCTGAGATGTGCAGCGAACTCTCATAGACTTCAATGGAAGCTGGAAAAAAGGGAGGGGGATGAAGTCACCCTGCATAGAATGCTGGAAAAACAACACAGCTGTCCCAATTTAACCATTTTTGGTCATTTTAAGCGATTTACAGCGATCAACGTTTTTTTATTTCTAATGCGTATTTTTTTGTTGATACACAGCAGCAGCACCTGCGAATGGCTGAAAATACACGGCTAAAGTTTTGGACTTGATCGCAGTAATTATTTACTCATGCAATAATACCAGTGCCTACGGAGCAAATCTAAAAACGCATATGATTGTCTGAGGGAGGGAATTATTAGTTCTAGGTACTATTATTAGTACTACTAATAATAATTAATAAATCTGTTTCCAAACCGCAAAATATTACAAGCCCCTTTAAGGTACCCATGAACACAAAATAAAAGTTGGCTGATATGGCCTATTTTGATCATTTTTGATGACCCTAGTTAGAAAAAATGAATGATAGTCAATGTAAGACTTCTGCCTGCTGAAATCTGATTGGCTGAATCAGGCCATTTATTTGTCATTTTATGCAAGCCCCAAGGAGTCAGTTTTCTTTTTAAGGGGGGCTTCAGAAGGACGTATTTGCACATGCAATAGGCAGAGAGTAGAACCCACTGATGTCAATAGGTTCGTCGACATTAACATGCCCTATTTTCCTGCATATTTGCACAGCAAAAATTCCCATGGAGGTCTATTGGGTAGTGCAATACACTGCGCAGTTCTGTGAGAAAAAAGAACACATTTGGCCCCCATTAGGCTAAACAGCCTTTTAAATAAGGGTTGGGGGTGTTGCATGCACATATTAATAGGCCCTGCATGTGCAAAAAATACAGTACTATGTGCAGACATTCGATCAAAAAAGACTTGTTCACTGCGCAAATAAGCTGCATGGAAATGTATGCAGTTGCGCATACACTCGTCTGAAGCAACCTTTAACCCTTTCCAATCCACTGTCTGATGTCTGAAGACATTACGATTTAAGGCTGTACAGCTCCGATGTTGGAAGATATCCATTGGGGTTCTCTTACTGTATATTGCCAGCCCCTCTGCTGTCGGAGCCTATCCAACGTGTCACCTCATGTAGTACTGGATTTCGCCAGCATATAGCTCCGTTGTATAATGGCAGAAAAAGAGTAAGCCTCCTAGGAAAACCAGGATACAAATTGGATTGGAATGGGTTAATCTAATTCCTTTATTGTCCAGTTTGTTAGAGTTGCACTTTTCGAAGCTTTCAGGGTCGATACAAAAAGTGTAAAAAAAAATTGTCACACGTTACATATTTCACTCTTTTGGGTGCAGTTTGGACAGAATGCTGGTAGTTTGTTTAGTAAAACTCCCCGACTTACTATGTCACCAGTACTGAGCGCTGAAGTATTGTGTCACGTCCAACCTGGACGTGCTGGATCTGTCACTCACAGATCACCCAGAAAAGCATAAAAACAACAAAACAAGAACGGAACAAAAATTAGAAACACTGTCCCTATGTAAACAAACACCCGAAAGGGCCCTGCTTAAATCAGCAGGCAAATCGCTCGGAAAAGTGTGCACCCACACGCGTACCTCGGCCCTAGCTTACTCTATGTGGGGAAAAGAAACAAAACCAGAGAACCAAAATAATAATGCAAAACAAATAGGTTTTATGCTGCATGAAGTGACTGGATGATCCAGCAGGAACCTTCTGCCTGCTAGCTCAGTCAGGGAGAGACTGAGAATAAACCACAATTCAGCTCAGTCTCCAGCCAGGTTAAATAGCCCAAGTAATCATCCCCAGGTGTGACCAAGCACATCACACCAAGTAGCACACCCACTGAGCCAGAGGATGTAGAAACACCTCCAAAACCAGCACCAGACTATCAGCAAGGCAGCACTCCCACAACCGCCGCAACAGTACCTTCCCTTTCAGAAGGGGCCTAAGGACCTTTAGGACCAGATCGACTCGGATTCAGTCTATGAAACTTTTTCACAAGCTGATCGGCATGGACAACTGCCACTGGTACCCATGTCCTCTCCTCAAGACCATAGCCCTACCAATGCACTAAATACTTTAGTGCTCTCCTAATCAGACGAGAGTCCACTATGCAACTTATCTCAAAATGAATATCCCCATCAACCATAACCGAGGCTGGCGGAGATGAACCATTACCTGAGTCAACAAATTTCTTTAACAGAGACTTATGAAACACGTTATTTATTCTCATCGAACTAGGAATCTCCAAACGAAAAGACACATGGTTAATTTTTCCAATGCTTTTGAACGGCTTGATAAAATGTGGACCTAACTTAAAAGACTCTTTGATTTTTATGTTCTTAGTTGACAATCATACCAAGTCTCCCACCAAGAAGTTAGTCCCCTAAGAGCGTCTATTAATCTGCCACCTGCTTAAAATTTATAACCGTCCTTTGAAGATTCTTCTGAATATCCTCCCACATCGCCTCAATGTTAGAAGAGAACTCATTCTCCTCAGGTACCTCTGACACCTCCTTAGAAAAGGGACCAAAACATGGATGGAAACCATAATTACAAAAGAAAGATGATGTCTGCGTAGATTCCAATGATCTATTTCTAAACCAAGCGGCATCCCCAAGTTCTTGTAATGCCCTTCAGGGGTGTTGAAGGCAGTTTTCCATTTGTCCCCCTCCTTAATCCGAATCGAATTATATGCCCCATGTAAATCCATTTTTAAAAACCAGTTGGCGCCATTCAACTGTGAAAACAAATCAGGAATGGGAGGCAAAGGGTATGGATTATGCTTGATGATCTTGTTTAGCTAACTGAAATCAATGCAAGGCCGCAAACCCCCATCTTTTTTCTTGACAAAGAATAACCCAGCGGCCAGTGGGGAATTTGAGGGACGTTTGTGCCCCTTTTTCAAACTGTCCCGGATATAAACTTTCATAGACTGTCTCTCGAATGTATTTAGAGTGAACATACAGCTTTTGGGAAGTTTGCAGTCTGCAACAAGTTCAATAGCGCAATCCCCCTCCCTGTGAGGTGGTAACTTATCTGCCCCCTCCGGGGCAAAAACATCAGCGAAATCAGCAATATATTCCGGTAACTCCTCAATTTGCACTGAAGACACCCTTACAGAGATACAAACAAAATTACAGTTTGGACTCCATTTAGAGATGTCTCCCTTCTCCCAATCCACCACAGGATTATGTAAATGCAACCGTGGTAGGCCTAAGACTACCTGCGTTGAAAGGGATTCCATGACATATAATGTGATAATCTCAGTATGGAATAATCCAATCTTTAGAGATATATTTGGAACACAAAATTTTAAGCTCTTCTGTGATAATGGAGAGGCATCAATGGCAGACACTGGAATGGGTGGATCCAGAGGTTTTTCCTCCAACCCCAAGCGATTGACCATCTCATGAGGGATTAAGTTAATACCAGCTCTACAATAAAAAAAAACTATGATTGGGTTGCTATCACCCTCAAGAAGGATCTCAGTGGGTAGAACCAGCCTGGAGGACGCCATCCAAGTGATCAGTGGCCCTTGAGGGACCTTCCCTCCCACCTTCAGCCTCATAATTCCTCTGGCCAAGGCTGACGACTAGGACAATTCTGAACCAAATGACCGGTATGATTGCATGTAAAGCACAGTCTTTTAGATTGCAACTTCTCCCCCCTCCTGATGTTGCCAACTAATGAACCCAGTTGCATGGGTTTCTCCCCTCCAGTAGGCATGGAAGATGAAATAGCGAACAGCTCACTTTGCTTTTCTCTAATCCAACGGCCAACTATGATGGCCAAGGACATGGCATTATCAAGACTTTGGGGAACCAGATAACCAACCAACAAGTTTTTAATTTTATCATACTAGAACTGGCTTCGCAGAGCAGGGTCATTCCATTGAGTCTCAGTCACCCAACGGCAGTACTCGGCACAGAAATCCTCAATGGAAGAGTCTCCCTGATGTAAAGCACTAAGCTTTCCCTCTGCCAGTGACACCCTATCGGGGTCATCATAGATTAACCATAGGGCGATGAAGAAATGATCCATAGAGGACAAAGCTTCAGAGGAGGGAGGCAAGGAAAAAGCCCACGCCTGTGGAGTCAACAGCAGTCTGGAAATGGCAATGCCAAAACTCGGGAACTCGTCACCCGAGGACACAGGGTGTAACCTAAAATACAGTTTTCAAGACTCCCCGAAGCAGACAAATTTCTGTCTGTCTCCAGAGAAACGATCAGGTAGTTTGAGTTTAGCCTCTTTATCTGGAGCCCCCAGGGTTGGTTGCTGCTGCAGCTTTATCTTAGCAACCTCAAGTGCCAGTGCCCTCAGAGAGTTTGATAAAGCCTCAATGGGATTCATAGTATAAAAAAAACACAAACGTATCCCACTGAGTAAGTAAGGCGGTTTATTATGTCACTTCCAATCTGGACATGCTGGATCTATCACTCACAGATCACCCAGAAAAGCATAAAAACAAAACAAGAAAAAAAATATGGGAAGCACTGTTCGTATGTAAACAAACACCGGGAAGGGCCCCACCTAATCGGCAGGCCGATTGCTCTGAAAAGTGCGGACCCACACGCATACCTCGGTCCTAGCTGACCCTACATGGGGAAAAGAAACAAAACCAGAGAACCAAACTAATAATGCAAAACAAATGTGGTATTTCACTTTTACGCTGCAGCAAGTGACTGAATGATCCAGCAGGAACCTTCTGACTGCTAGCTCAGTCAGGGAAAGACTGAGAATAAACCGCAGTTCAGTTCAGTCTTCAGGTTAAATAGCCCAAGTAATCATTCCCAGGTGCGACCAAGCATGTCACACCAAATAGCACACCCACTGAGACAGAAGATGTAGAAACATCTCCAAAATCAGCAAGGCGGCAATCCCAAAACCGCCGCAACCTGTTGACTGTGAAGAAAAGACCTCCAAATTAAAGTAAATACATCCTAATATGGGTAACTTGTTAAGATATTAAATGTTCTAATCCCACATCAAAGATGTTGTAGGTGTAAAGCATGGTTGCTTTACATACTGAAATCACCAACCCAACCAAGTTAGCAATGTATGACAGAGGAGTCTGAGGTCACAGTGTAATATGTCGTTAGTACATAATACACTTCTTTGTAATAGACTAGAAATATTTCCTAATCATTTTCAGTTTAAATGATTCTTTCACTTAAGGCTAAACGATATACACAGTGGTCTTTGGCAAAGACATTAGATTTTCACGCTTAACCAAGAAAAAAGCTAAGAGAAAACTGGGGTGTGATGAACAGGTAAGGAAGGGTATAATTCCTCCTAAGGAGAACACCAGTCCTAGAGGGTGTGTGGAGACTTATGAGGCCATCCATGCACCTCTGGGAAATATGCAAATAAGGAAGATGGAGCAATACCTCTGCAGTCATTGTTATAAGGCTTGCATAAAGAGTCTAACATTGACTTGCAGGAATGCTGACTTCCAATAGGTGGCGCTGCAAAGGTATTGTTCCACCTTTCTTATTTGCATGGAGCTGCAAAATACAGGAATGCATGGGGCCTGCACACTTTTTGCACATAGCTCTTCGCTATCAGTGCACAAGACTGCGCCAGTTTGGGACCACAATAAAACAATTTCACAGAAGCAGCCGAACTGAGAAATGATGAATTTCATATAGAGATGAATTTAGAATGAAGGAATGATTGTCTTGCCACAATATGAATTGTGAAGGAATGAAAAGATGATTATTTAACCACAATATGAATTATAAGTGAAAGTGAAGATGGTTACTTGGCTACAATATGAATTATGAATAGAAAATGATGAGCGAGCCAAATAATGAATTACGAGTTTGAAGTGGAAGAGCGAGCTCCACGGTGTACATTGCAGAATGTTACTGGAAGGGCTTCATTAAAATCTTATTCTCCGTTACAATACAAAGAGAATCAGGGAATCTTGCTTGGAATGTGTGAAGGTGTATTCACACGGGGGGACGTTCCCATGCAAGTTCCATCCCATTCTGAGATAGATAGAATTTTAGCGGGAAAATAACCCATTAATTTCATTGGGTTTTTCACTTGAGCTGATAGTCTGAGTTGGAAAAATTGCTATTTTTGGGCTATTCTTATTCAAGGATTGCCCATTATTTTCTATGGCAGCAGGTTAAAAAAAGCATCGCAATCGCATAATATGCGATCTATATGCGAGTGTGAGTTGTATTTTTAAAAAACACTTTACTATTGAAACTCAGTGCATTTTTTTTCACGCTTATGAAGAACGCATTTAGGGGTTCTTCACATGAAGACATTTGTGTATATTTTTGTGTGCGTTAATTATAAATGGGCAGGGAATAGAACCCACTGATGTAAAAAAAATAGGACTTGTTTTATCATTCTGCATATTGTGTAGCAAAGGCCCCCATAGAAGTCTATGGGAGGTGCGTAAATATGCACTCAGTACGCTGCGCGGTTGCAAAAAAGGAACACATCTGTACCTCATTAGGCTCTAAAGCCTTTTTCAAAGGTCCTTTAGATGAGCATAATCCCAAAAACGATCACAATAGCGCAACTTTTTGTGCAGTGAAGGTCGCGGTATTGTGTGTGTATATCGCTTTTTACTGCACTTTTTGCGCTGCCATTGACTGCCATTGACTGTTCATATTGGTGCAGCACACAGAAGCACAATGATCTAAAAGGCTGTGCAGCTTTAATCTGTGCCCGGCGTGCAGTTCATTGTGTAATTACGTGGGCATCGGGTGCCTTTGGTGCATAAAGGTACACCAAAATAGAGTATGTTGCATTTTTTGCATGTGCAAAAGCGAAAGTGAAGATGAACCCATTGAAAACAACGGCTTCTGCTCTCAGCCCTAATCCACAGAAGGGGTGTGTCGCGCTCGCATGTGAACTGGCCCTGTGTGTGCAAAAAGTACAGTAGTATGCACAAATGCGCACAAATCAACCTCCTTAACCTTGTTCACTGCTCAAGTATGTTGCACTGAGGAAAGCATATTTGCACATACACTCGTGAGAAGGTTGGACTCACACGGACGCATTTGCGTGCGCATTTGTTTCCACATAATCTGCATGCCGAATGCGTAACAAATAGAACCCATTCATTTCAATTGGTTCCTTCACATGTGTTTTTCTTTACGTGCGCATTTCGAGCACAGGGGAAAAAACGCAACATACTCTATTTTGATGTGCAATTGCACACTGAAAGCCCCTGTCTGCCCAAAATCGCATAATGAACTGAAAAAAAAGTACAATAAAAAGTGCCAACACTGGCACTGTAGCCCACGATTGTGCGCCCTGAATAGTGCATATACATCTCGCGATATCGGGCATGTATTCGCTTATGCCTGTGTGAGGCCACCCTAAATCTGGTACAAAATGTGCATTTTCAATGCAAAAATTGACCATATATGCATGAAAATCGCAGGCAACTCACAGAAAAAATTGTCAGTTTTCCACTAATCTGCATCGCACTTGCCCATGTGAATACAGCCTAAGACAAGACTTGAGTTCAAAAATGATTTCCATGCAAATTCTAAAATGACATGAATTAGCGAGTGGAACAGAAAGAAAATTGATTTGCTGCATTTTTCTTTATTTGCCGATATGCTACAATTTTCCTATTCCGCTACATCCGCTCTATCTGCCTCCACATTAGGTGACACCATTGAAATAGCTACTTGGTAAGCAATGACCAACTGTTGCTGTTTTATCAGCAAATATTGTGAATAGACAACAACTGATAAGAAGCCAATATAAAAGCGACAACTAATATGGTATCAGATCCTAATGACAGCCATGTAATCCATAAAGAAGCAAAAAGATACAGAAGTCGTATCTTTTTAGTGCAGATATTCCCTTATCTGCACTATTTTAGCATCATGGAGCCATCTGTTTGCACTTGTGCTGAAAGTAGCAGAGAAGACAAAGATCCTGTTTCTCCTTTGCCTCCCTCTGATACAGTGAAATATTATGATGTCACGAGTTTCCATAGCAACTCAATGAACAAACGCGATGCCACTGCATTCGTAAGAAGACCATATTTTACCATTGTAGCAATGGAAATGTGGTTATTTCACTTCTTTCTTACTCTATAAGAACCCAGCTGTAATATTAGCTTGTATAAGAACATTAACTACCCTTAAAGGGGTTGTCCGGTTATGGTACATTTTTTTATTGTTGGTGCACATCTGTTAACCTCTTCTCTCCATATGACGTAAGGGTACATCAAGGCAGCGAGATACTTCCCGCAACTGGACTAACCTTACGTTATGTGGATAGTGCGAAATCAGAAGCGATCTTGCGCTATCCAGCAGCAGGAGCTGGCTGTCAGTGACAGCTGATCTCCGCTGCAGCAGCGGGGGTGCATCGGAGATGCGCCCCCCGCTGTAACCCCCCCCCCTGCTGCGATCTATGTAGATCGCAACATGGGAAGGGTTCACAGAGGGAGCACGCTCCCTCAGTGAAGTTGCCGGGCTCTCGCAATATAATCACAGAGAGCCCAGCTGGTTGCCATGGCAACATGACGCCAGATACAGGCATCCTGTATTGCCATTGCCTATGATCGCTGTAGTGGGCAATAAGGCCTTGCAGGAGAGAAGTCCTGTCATGCCTTATCATAGCGATCTGAGCTAATATGGTGTAAGTCCCTCAGTGGGACACAAATCGTGTGAAAAAAAGATCAAAATGATGTACAAAAAATAAAAATGTAAAAAAATATCCTGTGGCGCAAAAAGCGTAAAAAACCCGCTAAAAACCGAGGCAAAATGCTAAGTTTTAACATTTTGCCTCCCAAAAAACGCAATAAAAGTGATCAAAAAAGTCGTATATACCCCAAAATGGTACCAATAAAACTAAAGCTCGTTTCTCTATGGCAGAATTGATGTGTTTTCTCTCCCTGCGATCATAAAAAAAATAATAAAAGTTTTACAATATAGTCTATGTACCCAAAAATGACACCGATAAAAACTACAAAAAAACAAGCCTTTATACGCCCGCGTCAGCGGAAAAATAAAAGTTATGGCTTTTGAAAAATGGAGACTAAAATCCGCAAAAAATCGTTGTGTCCTTAAGCCCAAAATAGGCCATGTCATGAAGGGGTTAAAATTACAAAAACAGGGGTCTTTACCTGTTCCCTGCCCTGGCAATCCAGAGCTGCAGCCCCGCCTTTCTCACAGTCTTTGTTGTGGAATGACTGCCTCCTGACCGCTGCAGCTAATCAGAGGTTGCAGCAATCTGGTGCGTTCTCTGATACCATACATATGCTGGGAGCCATGATGCCAGCAGGACAGCACCTGACCTCTGATTGGCTGCAGCAGTCAGGTGGTATTCATTCCACAATAAAAACCTGGTGGACTATTGAGCTGCAGTGCTGAATCGTCGGTGGAGAGAATGGATAATTCTTGCTGCTTGTGTTACTTTAACACTTGTCGTCCAACATGTTGTCCAACAACTGGGCAACCCTTTTAAATCCTGAAATCAGCAAGTTTGCCTCTTGATATGTGAAAATTGTCTCCGATGTACATTAAATGCCTTATCCAGAATCAAAAAACTTTCAGAAAACAGTATCACACCTGCCCATGGTTGTGATTGGTATGGCAGCTCAGTTCTGTTGAAGTGAATGGAGTTGGGCTACAATAGTGCACACTAGTGGACAAGTGTAGCACTTTTATGAGAAAGTAGAGAACATTTTCTAAACCTATGAGTTTAGTCCCATGATGCAGTAAACTGCATGCAGACAACATCCTGTCTAGCCATTGCGACCAGTGTACATAGATACTTCTGAAAATACCTCTCTCGATCGACAGAATCTTCTGACCATTGGCTGTTGCATATAAGTCTTGGATGCTTGTGGTTATTGCATTGTGGGACCAAACCCTGAATTATCCCTTTAATTAACGTTCATTGGTTAGGAGTGGTAAGTGGGTAGGTTATATAGGTTCGTTCATTGGTTGGGAATGGTAATTGGGTAGGTTATATTGATTTGTTCATTAGTTGGGAATGGTAATTAGGTAGGTTATTTAGGTTCTGTCATTGATAGGAAATGGTAATTGGGTAGTTTATATAGGTTCATTCATTGTTTCGGAATGGTAATTGAGTAGGTTATATTGGTTTGTTCATTATTTGGGAATGGTAATTGGGTAGGTTATATAGGTTTGTTCATTGGTTGGGAATGGGGATTGGGTAGGTTATATGGGTTCGTTCATTGGTTGGGAATGGTGATTGGGTAGGTTTTATAGGTTCTTTCACTGGTTGGGAATGGTAATTGGGTAGGTTATATTGGTTCGTTCATTGGTTAGAAATGGTAATTGAGTAGGTTATGTAGGTTCGTTCACTGGTTGTGAGTGGTGATTGGGTAGGTTATATAGGTTTGTTTATTGGTTGGGAATGGAAATTGGATAGGTTATATAGGTTATACATTATAGCAGAAGCACAATCTTTTTGCATTTTGCATATATGAAAACATCACTTTAAATGATCAGATATATGATAGAAGCATGTTAATGTCATGGACATCAGCATACAAGCCACATATCAGTACAGTAACATACACAAGACATCATTCCTTGACATCGTGAGCTCACAATCTTTATTTATGTTGATAGGCACGGCTGTGTTTCTCCAATAAATTGTCAACCTTATGTTAGGGAATTTAAGTTTATGACGAAGAAATTCAAGCTCACAGTATGAAATTTCCATCAGGAGAAACTACATCACAGAGGGAACCTGAGACAACCGGCTAGAAATGTTCATACCAATCAGACTTTTACACGTACTGCTACAAGGGTGTAATACAACAGACTGAAACTTTTAATCTTAGCCTCTACAAAATGCTTTGAAGCAGACCGCACAACTTGGCAGTATTCAGGGGCCAAAATTAAAGTCGGCAAACCTCTTGGGGCCGCAGACAGGTTTTTAGTGGCTCATTTTGTAAGCAAGCTGTTAAAAGCCTATCTATTCTATAATTTAATGATTAAACTATTTTGCAAACTGCTTTGTAAGCGGTACAAGTTTTTAAGCACATTTTGCAGTTTTGCAATTTTAAAGCCAAATTACCGTGTCATTAAGGGGTCAATAAGTAAATACATATGAAAGGTCAGATTCAGATTGGATGGACTTCTTTTCATGATCTGCCATCATGACTCTGCATTCCTAAGCTCTTACGTTTGAAAAACTGAACAATTTACATTTACAATATACTTTTTAACCTAAGAAAAAGCCCAAGTGGAATCTCACATACTGTATAAGTTTTTAGCCTGCAGTGTATTTACTGCAGCATATACACACAACCCAAAAAATTACTAAAAGATTCTGCTGAACCACTGCTTCCGGGCCCTACAGGACATTCCTTGACTTGGATGCCAGTCAGGTAACCGGCCGTGTGCTGCGCAGCACGCAGGTCACATGACTGTCATTCACTGAAGGTCCTTTACTCTACACAGTCTTGTAAGGCTAGCCACTAGCAGTAAACTTTGGACTTGACAGCTAGCGGCTAGCAGCAACTAGCGTGACTTGTCTGTGCTATGGACTGTGACATGGCTATGATGTGAAGAGCCTAGCGACTAGCCTCCTGGCATCTTAACTATGTCATCATCTGAAGGCCGCCAGAAATCCTCTGCATGTGGCCTGTGGTCCGTATGTTGTGCAGACCAGCTCTAAAGTGGCCCTCTGGGCCTGGAAAAACAAAGATGGCCATATTGCTTCTCTGACTATCTACTCTACATTAGTATGCATTGGACATTTAAGGGTTCACGCATACGGGCGTATGGGGGTTGCGTAAAACTCACATATTTTTGATGTGCATAATACGCAGTCCTAAAAGCCCATTGATTTACACTCATTATAAACTATAGGGGTTTAAAACACACAATAAATCCACATTGCAAAAATGTGAAAAATATATTATATGCCATAGACCTGTGTAAGTGAGCCCTAAGACACTCCTGTTCTGATTGACTAGTGATGGTCATGTGGGCAATACTGTCCAATCAAAGCATGTGTAATGCCTTAGACTAATGATTTGTACTAATGTACAGTGTGCATCAGGTAGTCAGAGAAGCTGGCCTGGAGGTCACTTTGAGGCCTTATTCCCATGAGGGTATATCGGCCAGCGTTTTCACGGCCGGCTGATATACACTACCATCTGGGGAGTAGAAGCTCGTAAACGGCTCACAGATCTACCGTTTGTGCGCCCATTCATATGGCATGGACCTCGGTGCATATACGCCAAGGTCACCATGCTGTCGCCCCTTTCCCCTCCCTTCCTCTTGCAGGCTCACCTCTGCTCTCCTCCCCGCTCATTCTTTGCAATGGGAGGGGGTGGGACGGGGCGGAGCTAATCGCCGCCCCATCCTGCCTCCTCCCATTCTGTATTAATAGCATTATGGGCCCCCGGGCAAAGCAGTGTACTGGGGCCTCTACGACAACTACTCACAGGAATAAAAATGGAAATTGTCGATAAAATTAAACATATATTTATTTTATTGGCACTTCCAACAAAGTTAGTGTTGAAACATTGCAGCAACAGCTAATCAACAGGATTAAAGGATTATTCACCTGGAAATATTTATTATATGGGGAGCGGCAGGCATGGGACGACGTAGAGAAAACTCTGGAGGACGAGCGAGTCTAGAAGTCTAAGTCTCTAGGGTCCATTTTCCTCTTGCACTGTAGATGTCTCTTGGTTTATAGTGCCAGGCTACTTTACACTAGAAAGTAACGAGATGATGTACTGCGCTTCACAAGATGATCCACACATTCATTTGTCAGAAAATCTCTTTCTTTTTATTATAGAAATTATGGGTAATTTACAAAAGGAATTATGGGTAATTTGAAAGTGAAACAGGAAGTGACAAAATTAAAGTCTTCACACATGGCATAGACAGATTGGAGCCAAGTTCATATCCCGCCACACGACCTTATCATATATGATACAAGGTGCATTGAAACGTTAACCTACATAGATTAGTATGGGGCTCCTATGCTTGTGAGGCCCCGGGCAAGTGCCCTTCAGGCCCATGCGTTAAGAGGGCACTGATTACAGCTTATTCCTGGCAATGTACTAGAAGACTACGTAAAGAGGTACCACTTGTACTTGGTGATAGTTTTTAATATATACACAGCAGATTACTGTACAGTTAGTTTATACTATACTGTGTGCAGGACAAAGAACTAAGCCAGTGCATAGCCATGGAGAAAGAGTATTTATATGCAGTGTAATATAGTAATGAACAATGATACATAGTAACATAGTATGTAAGGCTGAATGAAGACAATTGCCCATCTAGTCCAGCCTGTCAATCCTCCTGTGTTGTTGATCCAGAGGAAGGCAAAAAACCCCAAGGGCAGAAGCCAGATAGCCCTTTTGGGGAAAAAATTCCTTCCCGACTCCCTAATGGCAATCAGACTGTTCCCTGGATCAACCCCTAATAGTTCCTACCTGCCTGTATACCCGGATTGACAAATTATCTTAGATTTATATCCTGTAATATCCTTCCTCTCCAGAAAGACATCAAGTCCCCTTTTAAACTCCTCTATGGATTTTGCCATTATGATCTGCCATCGGCAGAGAGTTCCACAGTCTAACTGCTCTTACAGTAAAGTGAGTTATCATTGATAGAAAAGCAAATAATACAAAAAAAGGTAATTTAGCGAATGTCAAAAATACAGGTTGGGCCACGAAAAAGTATTCAGCACCACACTCTTATGGTCTAAAAGAAAATCTGTGTTGCACACAGCAACCAACCACAGCGCAGCTTCCATTTTACGTAGAAAGTGAAAGCGCGTGGTGCTGGGATACTTCTCCATGGTCCATCCTGTATTATTTGTTCTTGTATCAATGTACCATGTACAATAATGAACAAACACTGCGTGAAAGATGTAATGATAACTCGCATCATTGCTCGATGCTATATTTCATTGTGGAGACATACTTCAGCTATTCACTCGATTAGTTCTTTTTCTTGCACACTGTGCAGTCTGGAAGAAACTTCAACTCAATCAGCTGATATTTCTGTTGGACGAATAGATGAGAGTGACAGTCTAGTTTTTTATCCAGCACAGACTATGATGTACATATACCATATACATAACATATAATACATTCATGTACATTACAGTAGGTGCTGATAAGTAGTAGCCAAGGGTGCAAATACTATACATAAACTATACATCCACACCATTCAGTTGCTAAGGGCCCCTGGAAAGAGAAAGCCCATTCCAGTTTGGCTTTGTCCCAATTTTATTAAGTGGCCCCTGCAGAGGGATATGATCTCAATAGGTGCTATAATGCTATAAACTAGGAAGTAAAAAATTAATTGAATCATGAAAATGTGATAAGGGTACCAGGACCTGCTGGCCCAAGTAGTAAGTAAGGTGCTGAGCAGAACTTCTGGCAGTAGTTGTGTTTGGTCAATATTGGTGTGTCTAGTGATATTTGTAAGGGTGGTGTCAGGACTCAAACCCAGGACCTTTTTCGCTCTAGTCAGCAGCACTCTCCTCTGGTCTACCCAGGATTTGGATAGTTCTTTGCTAACATCCAACCTTTTTCTATGTTTCCTTGCTCTTGCTAAATCCTGTCTCCCTCTTCCGGCATTGCCCTGCTACTATTTGGGACTTCCTATAAAAGCCTGACCATGCCTCAGATCCAGTGCATGATTATTGTGCTCCACCGCCTTGATCCTTTGCGATTGTACTGATACCTCCCGCTGCTGACCTCTGGCTTCCATTTGACTATGCTTCCGTCTCATCCGATGGTACTGCATACCGATACTAATTGCTGCTGACCTCTGGCTTCCATTTGACTATGCTTCCATCTCATCCCATTGTACTGCATACCGTGACTTCCCAATAACGACTCCCAGCTATCTTGACTCTTCTCCAGTTACCGGCACGGCTACTACGCTTGCGGCTCCGATCCAGCGCCACTAAGGCATAACAGGTGGTTTGAATTCTGTGCTTGGGGTTACGGTTTCCTGCTCCGGTTGGGAAGCAGGAAAGGGAAATCCCCTGGCTGAAAGGGTCCATCTTAAGATGAAACCAAACAGCGCTGAACAGACCCCACTGACTATAATGGGGTCCGTTCGGTTTCCGCACAGCTACTTGGCTTATTGCTGGAAGAAAAAGCCAGAGGTTCCAACACAGATATGAAACCCCTCTAAGTAGTTGCAACACACATGTATATTAATACAGATTTGTGTGTGTGTGTGTGGCGGGGGTTATGTGTGCATCTAATGATCTATCTATCTAGGTATCGCAAGCCTGCATAACTTGGCAGTAGGTTGGGTCCAAAATTAAAATCAGCAAACCTCTTGTGGCCACAGATAAGTTTTTAGCAGCTCACTTTGTAAGCCGCTAAAAACCTATTCTATGGTTTAATGATTAAACTATTTTGCAAACCCCAGGATGCTGTCTGCTGGTGAATAGATATGAGCCTGGACCTCTGCTGGTTCATGCTGCTATTTAGACACAGCATGTGTATGCAAGGTTGTTAGACAAACTATTATTGTGCACACGGCTGCACTCTATATACTTAGGAACCTAAGAAAAAGCCCAAGCAGAATCACATAAAACTTTTTACCCTGCAATGAACTTACTGCAGCATACACATAGCTCCATGTACTATATGACAGGTTGAAACATTCTGCTGCACCGCTGATCGCAGGGCCGAGAAGACTTTCCCTGACTTGAGTTACAGTCATGTGACAGGTGGTGCACTGCGTGGCAAGGCTGGTCACATGACTGCCATTCACTGAAGGCCCTTTATCCTGCATGTCAGGCTAGCTGCTAGCGGTACAGTTTAGTTCTACAACTAGCTGCAGCTAGCATGACATGACTGTGCAGGGTAAAGGGCCTTCAGTGAATGACAGTCATGTGACTGGCCTTGCCGTGCAGTGCACCGCCTGTCACATGACTGTTACTCAAGCCAGGGAAGATCGTTTAGACTCTTTGACAGGCACAGTCCCTGTGTCGCCAGAAATACTCAGTCGGGCTGTGGCCCGTGGACTATATGTTGCGCAGGCCTGATCCATTCACATTGGCGTATATACACTGGTGTAGATACGCACGTGAAAAAGATCACAGCATGCTCTATTTCACTACGTATTACACGTGTACAGCCCTATTGTTCTCTATGGGCAGTGTATTCAATGCTGTCCATACGCGATACATTGCATACAGGCGGCATTGTATACGCAACCTGGCTATGAGGCAGAGCGGGAAATTGAAAAAATAAGGAAGAAACAAGTCACACTGCGCATGACCGCGTACGTGAGATGCACTGTCATATGCAGTGCACTATCACTGCCAAACACGGCGATAGACGGATCACCCCATCTCCAAGAGCAGTAAGACAGTGTTTTGCGCATACGCCCGTGTGAATGAGCCCTAAGTACAGTAGATCTTCCATCTAATCATGGGATCTACCGTATATTCCGGCGTATAAGGCGACGGGGCGTATAAGACGACCTCCCAACTGTCACCTTATACGCCGGGAATGCAGTGTAGGAAAAAAAAAAAGCAGTACTCACCTCCCCCGGCGTTCTGCGGCGCTGCTGCAAGCTGTCGCTCCCTCCTGGTCCCTGACAGAGCATTGCTTTCTGGATACAGGGCTTGAAATCCCCACATTCAGAAAGCTAATGCTGTGATTGGCTAACATACGTGCTGTCTGCCAATCACAGCCATTCAATGACGTCATTGAATGGCTGTGATTGGCTAACACATGCGCGCCTTCAGCCAATCACAGCCATTCAATGATGTCACTGTGTTAGCCAATCACAGCATTAGCTTTCTGGAGGCGGGGATTTCAAGCCCCGCATCCAGAAAGCAATGCTCTGTCGGGGACCAGGAGGGAGCGACAGCCTGCAGCAGCGCCGCAGAACGCTGGGGGAGGTGAGTAATGATTTTTTTTTGTATTACCGGCGTGTAAGACGACCCCCAACTGCAGAGCAGATTTTTCGGGGTTCAAAAGTCGTCTTATACGCCGGTATATACGGTATGAAACATTTAGATTAGACAATTACTAAAAAACATAACAAACGGCAATGCTAGAGAGCGAGTACCAGATAAGCCCCGTATAAATACATCCGTTCTCTTGATATACAGTACAGTGCTATCAGTACTATCATCATGCGTTAATATAGAGATGCTGGTAAAATAACACTTATGATCTACAATCAGAATTAATACTTTCAGAAAAACAATAGTACGGATGATGTTTGATGTGCTATTACCATAATAATTACCTGCATTATTAAAATCGCAGCTCCATGCTTTGGACATTACATATTAGATAACATCTGGCCATGGATGTTTGTTAGTTCTCGTGCACAACAAATGGCGGCCTCACAGTTTCATCTGGAGGTTCAGATTGTGACTGGAATAATAATGTAGCCAGTCTGCTTCTGTCACGCTTCAAAAGAGTTTTTAATAATGACTGTGACACAGTAATCAATTTATTTGAATTTTCTTTCTGACTGTAGACTTCTGTATGGTCATATATTTTTCAGCTCAACACTTCCAGCACAGTGCAAAGCCAACATGAAAAAATTAACCTTTGTAGAAACATGAAAGGTTGTTTGACCAACGGAGGAATAAAAGACAAGTTGCTTCCAAGTGTAACATCAGGGTAATAAAAAAAATATGCAAAACATAATCACAAGTTATGTTTATTCCATCGGTTTTATAATTTAAATTTCATTTAAAAAATGGACATTTGATATATCGACATATACTACAGTGTTAATATACATGGAATGGCCACTTTATTAGGAACACCTAATACTAGGAGCTTCCCTGTATGGACACTAGACAAGTGACCCCAGACTGTAGCATAAAATCAAATAAAACATTTTTCATGGATCAGTTTTAGTGTGAATCCCCATTGGAATGGGAAAATCAATTGATCTGAGTTACTGCCAATGAGGCATGGTCATGAGTGCCAGACTAGCCAAGACTAATATTTCAAAAACTACCAACCTTGTGGGGTTTTCTCATGCAAAGATGTTTAAAGTAAATAGAGAATGGTGTGATCAAGAAAAAACATCCAGTAAAAGGCGATCGCGTGGACGTAAATAACTCATTGACAAAAGAGGTCAGAGGAGGATGTCAAGAATCTTTCTGACAGGCGGTGCACGGTCAAGCAAATTACAGCCGAATACAATGCTGTTGCTCCAACTAATGTGTTTGGATAGATACCTTATTATTCTTTAGTATCAGTGTTGAGCAGACCAAACTAGTAGAACGCTGTTTCAGGTTGAACTGTGAAAAAGTTCAGTTCAGCACAATCCTAAACCATGCTTGTAGCAAAGTTCTACTTGGAACGGGGTTCAACTGATTCAGTTTGTTCATCACTAATCCTGAATACTGGTGTATAACACTGTCTAAGGGCGAGCACCCACTGGCGTTTTTTTACCTGCGTTTTGCGTTTTGCGTTTTTCCTGCACAGGATAGAGATAACATGTGTTCCTGTCCACTGGCGTTTTTTTTGCGTTGCGTTTGCGTTTTTAACATAGGAACTGTCAGTTGCATATGTGTCCTTATTTTTCTCCTAATGCACCCATGAAAGTCAATGGAAATTAATGGAAAAGCCGCGAAAATACCGCGAAAAACGCCGCAAAAAACGCGCGGAAAAATCGCGGGAAACGCGGCGAAAACGCTGCGTTTTTTTCCCGCGGAAAACGCAAACGCCAGTGGGTGCTCGCCCTAAGAGCTGTATAAAGACCTGTATAATACTCTGGTGATATAAAGGGCTTTTATGGCTTTAGACAGTGCAATACACCAGTTTTAAAGGTTTTGATGAACTTGTAGTTCGGCTCAAACTAATTCGTACTGGTCAACTGGCCAAACTTTTCAAATGTTTGCTCAATCGTTAGCATGAATGGACTATAAAAGCAGATGACCAGTTTGAGTCCCATTGCAGTCTAAGAGAAACAGAAAGGTAAAACTCCAGTGGGCAAAACAGCACAAAACTTGATCACTGAGCAATGAAAAAATTGCCAAGTCAGATAAATCCAGATTTTTGATGCATCATGTTGATGGATTGGTCAGAATTTGGTGTACGCATTATGAATTGGTGAATCCTTCTGGTCAGCTGTTCAGAGTTCTCAGTACTTCCATCGAATCTGCAGCAACTGCAAGAAGGTATTCTGTCCACATGTGCCAATATTCCTACAGAACAATATCAACACCCAGTGACATCTATGCCATGATGATTTTGGAATTCTTAAGGCTGAAGGAAGTCCTATGTGCTACTAGATGGGTGTTCCTAATAAAATTACCATTTGATTTATATATTATATAATAGAATATAGTTATATAATACCATTAAGTACTGTAACTTTATTTTAGAGATCTGTTCACACTGGCACACTGGTTTCATTCAGTCACGTTTTCATTGCCCCACTGGGAAGAACAGCAAGATCTGCTGTCTTTTTCTGAAAACAAGGAAACCTGTTAGCCTCTTTGTAGACAATAGGACCTGTTGAGGTCCACTTTCTGAGCCCCATACAATAAAATTGGCATGACAATCTCCAAGCTTTAGGAAATAAGAATATGTTGTGTGAAATTAGATTGTAAGCTACTCTTCGGATAGAGGCTGATTTGAGCGATTAAGAAATGGGAACCTCAGAGGCGGGGCTTTAAATTCCCACAATTTTGGATTCAGATGTTAATCAGTATGCTTAAGCCTGGTGACCTGTATGGGCCTAACTAAGGATATTTTGGGACAGTGGGTGGGTGGGTCTTAAAATGGTTCCACAATTTGGCAATGGATTGTTGAGAGGTTAGCTGAGATTCAGTATGAAATGAAACATATAATGTAAATATACTTATGGTCAGTCACCCTTAACCTCTAGATTAACGAGGAAGCCATTTTTTCCAGTTAGCTGATGCATGCATGATGGATGTTTCTTTCTCCAAGTAATCTGTCTAAGGCTAATTTCACATGGGTGAGTGTGATACCGGGCCGTGAAACTCAGCCTGATATCATGCTTGGGAACGTGCGATTTTCCCGCAGGTGTCAAACATTTTCTATGCTGAGAATTCAGAGTACTTAATGAAATTCAAAAATAGTTAAGTGTGTACACATCTGCATACTAGTGATTCGGATGTTAGAGCAGTCAACATCTGATAATTATGTTTTCTATGCTTACATTTTTATCTGCTGCTGATGATCAGTGACATTAAACAGAAATAAAGTGACAGTTTGCCAGTAGTTGCTAAGAAGCTAATTCAAAAGTGACAGGCAATATAGCTTCACTTCCTGAGGTCACCGCAGCTGAATAGAAGAATGTATTTTTTTTTTACATTATTAATTTCTTCACTAATTATAACTGGCCAATACTTTGCTTAGAGGTTATGGAGTGCTTCCTTGACTACACATATGATTGCTTAGGGAGATGTCTCTAGTTTTACACTGTATTCAATGTGATGTTAAATACTCTTGCATAAAGGAGACAAAAGTATTACAGATGTGATACCTTCAATGGCTACCCAGAAAAATTTCTCTCAAGTCTTCATTTGTGAACCCACCTGATGAAGGGGCCTCTGTGCTCCGAAAGCTTGCAAATATAATCTTTCTGGTTAGCCAATAAAGCTATCAACTTTTTCCTACTTTTGTCTTTTTTATACAAGAGTATTTAGCGTCTTAGATCTTTTTTCTGCCTCACCCAGCACATCGCAATTTTTGTTATACAAATTGTATTAAACAAATGTAAGTTTTTCTAAAACACCCAGAAGTATTGTATACGGCACTGGTATTATTTTCTTTATGTTCTTTTACATATATTTATATTGCAGCACTTTAAATGTTTTTCCTGCACTAAGTGTTTAGAATACCAAGCAGGCTGCTGATATAGAAAAATCACCCATCAACGTGTCGGGATTTGTCAATACAGAGAACATTTAGAGAATAATGCAGAATGCTGCACTTAATGAAAATAGTTAAATGGATATTTAAGCCCCAGTCCCTAGAGGTAAGATATGTAAATAAACCTCTTGCTTTTATGGTAGAACAGGAGCAGAGGCTGCATTTGTATTAAATACGGTAACATTTCAAACAAAGCTTCAATATTGATGCTATACATTTGAGAATACAAAGCAGGATGGGGCTTCATTAACTGAAAACTGCATTAAAGGACTCTTTCTTCCATGTTATAGCAAATTTGATTGAGGCTATAAGTTAGAAGAAAGAAAGAGAGCGGAACGCTTTAGGGTATAGAGGGTACAAAGGGGCTTTGTTAGGGTATGTAGCATGCAGGATCTTTGGTTTGGTGATTTAGAAATGTGGTGGGACTGACATGCTGCCAGCCTACATATGGGATGCCAGTCAACCAAAGGTTGTATTATTGTCCAAGAGCAACAAATAGGAGGTAAGAAGCTAGGATCTGCTGCCATTTCCAGGTGTCTGATGAAGAGGCATAAAGCCTTGAAACGCATTACCTGCTGATTCCACAAAATTCTTTTTTACCCCTATTAGTGAGTCTGCTAGCATCTCAGTATACCATAATTCTCACTGGACCAGAGTAAAATTAGACAGATTACAGCAGATGGTGAAAAATAAAAATACAAGTCATACCGCTCTGATCCCCACTGGTCTTTATTATCAAATTGCAACAGTGATGTGTCTGTATACACACATGACCACTGCAGCCAATCACTGACCTCAGCGGTCTCAAGATGTATAATATAGTAACATAGCATGTTAGGCTAAATGAAGACAATGTCCATCTAGATAATGGTGGGGTCAGTGATTGGCTGCAGCAGTTTTCTGGTCCCGTGCCCCAGATTAACAATGGTACATTTGGAACACTGGCTCCAGGCCAAACATTATCTGCGCTTCAAGAGAGCCCCCGATTGCCCACTCTTAGGCAGGCTTAGGGAGTCTCCCAACATTGTTTCTCACCTGTTCGGTAGTCATGATTCTTTCTGCACTGGTGGGAAACTAAAGAACTACATACTCACCTTGTTCCCCAGAGCTGCTTTGCAATTTGTCTTACTTCCGTGTATGTGTATGGACACGTGACTAGAGGATACTGAGACCGAGGATTAGGCGCAATGGTCACGACTGGCACATACATGCTACCAGTAAGATGAAGTCTGGAGCAGCTTCTGGAAGCGAGGTGAGTATGTAGTTTTTTGTTTTTTATTTATTCACCAGTGCCGAGGAACATTACAATGACACAAGGGGACACTGAGGGGCAATATTATTATGTAATGGGGTACTGAAGGACATTAATATATAAGGTGGTAGTAAGAGGCATTATCAATATTTAAGGGGCCCTGAAGGGCATCATCACTAAGTAATCTGTCCCCGAGGGGCATTATTACTAGATAAGGGGACATTGAGGGGCATTATTATTAGATAAGGGATCACTAAACGGCATTATTACTATATAAGGGGACACTAAGGGGCAATATTCTATAGGGAGGCAATGATGAGCATTTTGTTATGTTTAAGGGGTTACCGAGGGGTAGTATTAATGAATGAGGGGCATTCACAGGCGCTATTATTGTAAAAGGCAGCACTGGAGGGAAATATTGTATAAGGAGGAACTGATGGACATTATTTATACATAAAGAGGCACTGAGAAGCATTATTAATGTATAATGAGGCACTGAGGGACATTATTGTATAACTGGGCTGTGAGGGGTGAATACCCAATGATCAACTATTGGTGACCTATCCTGAGTACAAGGCATTAACAGTATTTGCCTGGAAAATCCTATGATTATTTATGGGGCAAAAAGGGGCATGATTATTTAAGAAGGCAGTAAAGGACCATAAAACAGGTCACTTACTGTGTGGAGGGTACTAAAAGGAGCACTTAGTGTATGGAGCCTAATTACTACTCGTGGTACTATGTAGAAATGTGGAAAATGAAATGAGGTGATAGAAAAGTAAAAAGCCAAAGACTTCTGTCTGTCAATTTCTAGAGACAAGTTGTGGCCTGGAAGAAATCATCATGGCAGTCTGAGCTCGGACAAAGAAAAAAAGGGAAAGAGAACAACACCAATTACAGATAACGCTACACGATCGCTGAGCTGTGTTATTGGATGCAGTCCCTGTGATGTAAACATAGCCTGGGGCAGAGGACTGAGCACAATGGGAGCTGGGAGAGGTGAGTACATGACTATTTATTAGGTTACTACATGGGAAAGGGGTTGTACCAAGATATTACAACTCAGACAACCCCTTTAATAAAAACTGTACATGTGAATATAAGTCATGTGTTAATTAGAAGCATATGTGCCTTTACAGGTAGCTTAAGTACTAACTTAAAGGGGTTGTCCCGCGGCAGCAAGTGGGTCTATACACTTCTGTATGGCCATATTAATGCACTTTGTAATGTACATTGTGCATTAATTATGAGCCATACAGAAGTTATAAAAAGTTTTTTACTTACCTGCTCCATTGCTAGCGTCCTCGTTCCCATGGAGCCGACTAATTTTCGCCCTCCGATGGCCAAATTAGCCGCGCTTGCGCAGTCCGGGTCTTCTGCTCTCTTCAATGGAGCCGCTCGTGCAGAATGCCGGCTCCGTGTAGCTCCGCCCCGTCACGTGCCGATTCCAGCCAATCAGGAGGCTGGAATCGGCAATGGACCGCACAGAAGAGCTGCGGTCCACGGAGGAAGAGGATCCCGGCGGCCATCTTCACCGGTAAGTATAGAAGTCACCGGAGCGCGGGGATTCAGGTAAGCGCTCCGGTAAGCTTTCTTTAGGTCCCTGCATCGGGGTTGTCTCGCGCCGACCGGGGGGGGGGGGGGGGGGTTGAAAAAAAAAAAACCCGTTTCGGCGCGGGACAACCCCTTTAACTGCATTGCTAAATGCAACAGTATAACAAATAAACATATATCAAAAACGAAAAAAGTGATATAGTGTATCATATATACTACCTCCTAACACATTTAATACCAACTAATCACAAATGTTGATGAAATAGTGGAAACAGCAGATCAAGGTGCAAAGCAATGAAGTTTCTTTATTTCTTTCCTCCCAGACAGATATTTCTATACTTGACAAAGACTCTTGTAGTCGAAACGTCATGTTTTTCTGTCTGGGAGGAAAGAAATAAAGAAACTTCATTGCTTTGCACCTTGATCTGCTGTTTCCACTACTTCATCAACATTTGTACTAAAGAGCGGCTTGGCTTGGATCCCAAACCCAGTGGGCGTGCAGGATACCTGTTCAAACCATATGGTACTCATATTGTGCTGCTGACAACTTTTTTGCCTTTGGATACCAACTAATCACAGCAAATACAACAAAATGGGGACAAACTGACAATCTAGTAGTATAACATGTAAGATAGCCTATTTTGAGTTTCAAACCGAGAGGTACACAGGATTGTAGTTGAAAAATCCAGAATGCTTCCCATATTATAGTCTGCTCAACATTTTTGATTTCTTACTTTCTCTATACCTACTACATTTGAATGTCTGGTTCAACCTGTGTGTTGGGAGATAGAATGCTGTACCACAACAGAAATATTTCTGTGTTTGGGTCTGCTAATGTCATTAGGATGTGCCAATATTCTGATCTTAATTGACAGCCTTCGCAGCTGATTCTATATACAACATAGTCAAAATTACAATTTATATGCTGTTTAGGGCTCTTTCATACGGGCGCTGGGGGCGCGCTGGTTAGGAGCGCACAGAGAGCAGTTCTATTTAGAAACAATTGTTTCCTATGGAAACGTTCAGATGCAGGACTTGTCTCAAAGATAGGACATGCAAAGGCTATGCCTGCTCCTATGGAAGCTAAAAAGCACGCAGCTCGCACCGCGGATCATGGGAACAGGCTATTCCAAGCAGCTTAAATTAACCTGTTCACGCGATCTTTTACAGCTGTATAGTTGCTATCTTTGCTCGTGGCTATACATCGCGCTCACAGCGCTCGTCTGAAAGAGCCCTTAATATCAAACTATTTTGACCCATAGAATCTGTAAATGCACAGGAGGAATGCACAGAAGTACATGTCCTGCATATGGGTGCACCATATCTTTAGACCCCTCTATGATGCAACCACATTCCTGAGCCACAATATTTTAAATATATCTGATTAGAGGACAACATTGTGTTCATTAGTTTGTTCAACCTTCCTATCCAAAGCTTTGAGACTGTTACAGCTGCAGCTCGCTCTGACACTTTTCCTAACAGGGATAACCTTGATGTTGTGTTTTGGGTGCCTGCTAGTCTTAGGGCCCGATCAGCAGACTTCTCATTTGAATGAGCAAATGACATCAGAGTTCAATCGTGAAGCCTGTTTATACCGGCAGATACATTGTTGGCTCGTTCAAACAAGAAATCGTTCAAGTGTACAAGTGACTGAGACCGAATGAACGATCGGTATTTAAACTAAACCATAAGTGAAAGAGCCAGCAATAATTTTTATGCCTGCAGAATAGAATGACAAACAAAAAGTGAACGATTACATTGGTCAACAGTGAAAATCTTTCCGACTTGAAGATAGGTATTTCTTAGGCCCCCTGCACACGGGCGGAAATTCCGCGGCGGGATTTCCCGCTGAATTTCCACCTGTGGAAGCTGCCGTAGGATTGCGTTAGAAAACGCAATCCAAGGCAGACGGCCGCGATTTGTCTGCGCGAAATCACATGCAGAAAACAAATTGCACCATGTTCTATTTCTGAAATAGTCACTCCCCGGCCGCCGGCTCCAGTCTGCGCATGCGCCGGCTGCCTGGCAGCCGGCACATCAAAGAGCCGGAGCTGCGGGAGCAGGTGAGTGCTGTGTTGGTCTCTGCAGGGGCTCGGGTCGGGTCCCACTGCGAGAATTCTCGCAGCCGGATCCGGCCCGGCTGTCTGCAGGTGGCCTTAGTCATTTCATCGTGGAAGAAACGAAAATGACATTGAAAACTTTGAGTTAGCTCTTGGCTCTGAGATGTAGTCCATTTAAGTTAAATATATGAACGTTTATTCAGATCCACCATCTTAGATGAGTAAAATCATTAACCCCTTAGTGACCAAGCCTGTTTGCGCCTTAATGACCAGGCCAAATTTTGCAAATCTGACATGTGTCACTTTAACATGGAAAAACACCAGAAAGGTTTTGCATATCCAAGCGACTCTGACATTGTTTTTTCGCCACATGTTGTACTTCATTTAGGCGGAAAAAAAAAAATAGACCGATAGAATTTGTGTTTATTTATTAAAATCGCCAAAATTGGGAAAATTTTGAAAAAATCGTCATTTTTTCACATTTCCAACTGCAATATCTTAAATATGTGCAAACATAATATAGAAATTTTTGCTAAGATTTATATTTCCACCCGTTTTCTTTATTTTGGGCGCACATTGGAAAAACTTTCGTTTTTTTTTAACCATTTAGGAGACGTACAAATTTAACATTACTTTTTAGCATTTTGAGGAACACTTTGTTTTCCTATACCAAGCCAAGATTGGAAAGGCTCATGAGTGTCAGAATAATAGATACCCCCCCAAATGACCCCATTTTAAAAACTACACCCCTTAGTGTATTCACTGAGGGGTGTCATGAGTATTTTGACCCCACAGTTTTTTTTCAGGAATTAATTCAATTTAGAGGAGAAAAAGTAAAATTTCATATTTTTGCAAATATGTCATTTTAATGACATATTTTTTTCCTATAGTTTACATGAAAATCAGGATTTACACCCCAAAATGGATACCCCTATTTCTCCCGTGTTCAGAAATATACCCATTGTGGCCCTATTGTTATATCTGAGTCCACAACGGGGCCCAAAATGAAAGGAGTAGTCAGTGTCTTTCAAAACAGAAATTTTGCTTGAAGTCCTTTTAGGCCCCATAGAACACATGTAGAGTTCTTGAGCGCCCAAAACCATAGAATGACCCCATTTTGAAAACTAGATTCCTTAACGAATTTATCTAGGGGTGTACTGCGTATTTTGACCCCACAGTTTTTGAATAAATTCAAACCAAGCAAAAGGAAAAAAGTGTGATTTTCATTTTTTCAGCAATTCTGTCATTTTAAAAACAGCTTTTTTTGTACAGCACACATATGAATGAAGACTTGCACCCAAAAATGGATACCCCTGTTTGTCCTGTGCTCATAGACATACCCATTGTGGCCCTAATCTTATGTCTGGATACACAACGGAGCCCAAAATGAAAGGAGCGACCGGTGGCTTTCGGAACACAAATTTTGCTTGAAGTCCTTTTAGGCCCCATTGCCCGCTTGTAGAGTTCTTAAGCGCCCAAAACCATAGAGAACCCCCACAAATGACCCCATTTTGAAAACTAGACTCCTTAACGAATTTATCTAGGGGTGTACTGCGTATTTTGACCCCACAGTTTTTGAATAAATTCAAGCAAAGCAAAAGGAAAAAATTTGGATTTTTGTTTTTTTGGCAATTCTGTCATTTTAAAAACAGCTTTTTTTGTACAGCACACATATGAAGGAAGACTTGCACCCCAAAATGGATACCCCTGTTTGTGCTGTTTTCAGAAATATACCCATTGTGGCCCTAATCTTATGTCCGCATGCACAACGGGGCCCAAAATGAAAGGAGTAATCGGTGGCTTTCAGAACATAGATTTTGCTTGAAGTCCTTTTAGGCGCCATTGTCCACTTGTAGAGTTCTTGAACGGCCAAAACCATAGAGAACGCCCACAAATGACCCCATTTTGAAAACTAGACCCCTTATTGAATTTATTTAGGGGTGTACTGTGTATTTTAACCCTACAGTTTTTGAATAGATCTAAGCAAAGCAGTAGGAAAAAATTACGATTTTCATTTTTTGGGCTATTGTGTCAATTTAAAAACAGGGTTTTTTGTACAGCACACATATAAATGAAGGCTTTCACCCCAAAATGGATACCTCTGTTTGTCCCATGTTCAGAAACATACCCATTGTGGCCCTAATAGACTTACAGGACCCATGGCAAGGCCTATAAAGGAGGGAACACCCGTTGGATTTCAGGGTACCACTGAATAAATTTCAGGCCCCATTGCCCACTTATAGAGCCATTGAGAGGCCAAAACTATAAAGAACCCCCTCAAATGACCCCATTTTGAAAACTAGACCCCTTAGCGAATTCATCTAGGGGTGTACTGCGTATTTTGACCCCACAGTATTTGAATGAATCTAAGCAAAGCAGAAGGAAAAAGTTACGATTTTCAATTTTTTGGGCAATTTTTTAAATTTAAAAACAGTTTTTTTGACCAGTGTACATAGGAATGAAGACAATCACCCCAAAATGGATACCCCCGTTTGTCCCGAGTTCAGAAACATACCCATTGTGGCC
The DNA here is from genome assembly GCF_035609145.1 of Eleutherodactylus coqui. Taxonomy (NCBI): domain Eukaryota; kingdom Metazoa; phylum Chordata; class Amphibia; order Anura; family Eleutherodactylidae; genus Eleutherodactylus; species Eleutherodactylus coqui. The sequence goes on along the minus strand of NC_089845.1, from coordinate 66,645,821 downwards.
CTAATCTACTTACAGGACGCATGGCAAGGCCTATAAAGGATGGAACACCTGTTGGATTTTAGGGCACAACTGAATAAATTCCAGGCCCCATTGCTTATTTGTATGGAATAAAAATTGACTCCCTAAAAATTCCTCCCCCCTCCCCCACACACAGACTCCGCGCCCTTTTTGGCATTCGCAAATGTTAGATAAAAGTAATAATGTGAACTGTCTAGTATTTCCGAAGACAGGGGTAGTTACGGGGGCTGGTTGGAATGGGCCCAATGGCAATAAAACCGGTATCCCCCATCCTCTCATGTATTTTGAGGGGCTTTTCTTGACCTCAGTGGCGGGTATAGGGTGTAAAAAGTGGCGTTCCGTGAGTCTTCGTAAGCTTGCTAAGGTGCGGCGGTCACACACAGAAGGCGCTCAACAAGGTGCTCCTGGAACTGCAGGAAGGCGAGCGTTCCCGGGGCTTCTTGTAAATTACGTATTACAGGTAGCGGTCTGAATAACGCCGGGCTCACGCGGGTGCAGGCGGAATCCGCTTGCGGAGGCCCGCATCGGATCCCAGCTGTGTGCCGGCTGTGACCCTGCGTATGGCCGCGTAATGTACTGCGCATAACTGCGTACTCACACAGGCGGTCATGCGCAGTACACCTTTTTTTTTGTTTGTATTTCCCGCACCGTCGCTTAGCGATGACGCGGGTACCCGCAACCCGTATACAAGGTAGTTGCGTATGGGCTGCGGGTATATCCGTGACCATGGAGCACAATGGGCTCCATGCTGCGGATAGCCGCGGTAAAATAGAACCTGCTGCATTCTCTTTTCTGTGAGTGGATTACACAATTCCAACCAGCTAATGTGAGCGGAATTGTGTAATCCAATGCGATTGATCCGCGTAATACCGCGGATCAGACGCATGCGGAATCCGTAATTCCTATCCGGTCATGTGAGACCGGCCAAAGGTAGATCGCTACCTTTTTATCACGTGACTGGGGAACGCTCAACGAGGCCACCCGTCACTGCTCCAGGCTCTCAGCGACCGTTGGTCACTGGGAGCAAGGAGATTTTAAATTTCCTGGGCTCCCCGACTCCTGCGCATGTGTCCAGCTTTTTGCCGGCAATCGCATGTGCAGAATTCGGGAAGGTCCACAGAGGAGGATCGCGTCAGAGTTCAAATATGCAGGCCTCCGGTAAAAAGTTTCATCTCCTCTCACCGATCGGATCGGTGAGGGGAGATGAAGCTTCAAATTTTTTTTTTACTTTTACGTGATCGCCATTATTGGATAATGGCAAACACGTGACCAGGAACCGCTCACCGCGGCCCCCGTGAAATCTCCATGCTCTTGGCTACGTTTTGTAGCCAGGAGCAGGGAGAATTTAAATTTTCCTGGCAATCCACAGCTTTTGCGCATGCGTCCGCCATTTTGGTGACGGGCGCGTGCGCAGAAGCTGTAGTAAGGTCCGCGGATAAATCCGGGGGCCTTAGGTACGTACTTTCATCCTCCCTTATGGATATGATCCATGAGGGGAGATGAAACGTACGCTTTTTAAACTTTTTTTTAACTTTTTAAAACTTTTTTTTTTTTTACTTTTTTACACTTTTTTTTTGGATGACAGTGATCATGTCCCCGGTATAATCTCTCTGCTCCTAGCTACACATGGCAGCCAGGAACAGAGGGATTTCAAATTTCCCGGGTCTCGAGCCCCTCTGTGCACGCGCCCGATGTCAATCATCGGGCACGCATGCGCAGACGGGGATTCGGGTCCCGGGACATCGGGACACCGCTGAGGACTGGGGGTGAGTATTTTCACCTCCCCTCATGGATCCGATCCATGAGGGGAGGTGAAACTGACTTTTTTTTAACTTTTTCGTGATCGCCGCTATCCATTGGATAACGATGATCGCGGTAACGGGGACCGCTCACCGCTGTCCCCGCTGACATCTCCTGCCTCCCGGCTACCTACAGGAGCCGGGAGCCAGGAGATTTTAAATCTCCTGCGCCGCCGGGCCTTCTGCGCATGCGGCTGACGTAATGCCGCCTGGCGCGCATGCGCAGAAGACCGGCTTCGGTGCCCGGAGCGGCAGGAGAGCGGGGAGCAGCGTGCCGGACCTGGGTGAGTATTTTCAGCTGCTCCGATGGATCCGATCCATCAGGGCAGCTGAATCTTTAACTTTTTTTGTACATTTATTAACTTTTTTGCGATCGGCGTTATCCATTGGATAGCGCCAATCGCAATGCCGGGGGGGGGGGTCCCCGCAGACCGGGATGACAGCTCCATGCTGTCACGTCCAGAGCCCGAGGGGCTTTATTCTCTGCAGGACACGTGTTTTTACGTTCTCAGAGAATAAAGCCCACTTGGGGAGGACGTAAAAACACTATGGGCTGGTCGTTAAAGGGTTAAATAAAGTATGTATAGTAAAATAGTTGAATGTAAATCAGATACCGCAATGCTTAAATCTTAGAATTCATATGTATATATTACAATTTAAAAAATGCAATTGTGTTCTCTAACTTGTTTTTTTTTTGGCATTTTAGGTTAGAATACAGGATTCCACGTAATTGTAAAAACTCTTCTAAAACTTTTTGTTACGTCTGTGGTGAGGTGACATTTTCTGCCCACAAACGCCTAATTACTCCAATCATCAAGAGTGCATATCACCAATATTTCGGTATCCAGTAAGGAGACCAGGACAAGCACTTTATTTGAAGTTAGGCTTGCGAAACAAAATATAATGTCACATTTATTCTCCTCAACCCAAAATTAGGATAGTTAAAGGGGTTGTCCCGCGCCGAGACGTTTTTTTTTTTTTTTTAACCCCCCCCCCCCCCGTTCGGGCGAGACAACCCCGATGCAGGGGTTAAAAAAACAAACAGCACAGCGCTTACCTGAATACCGGCGGTCCGGCGTCTTCATACTCACCTGCTGAAGATGGCCGCCGGGGTCTGCTCCTTCCGTGGACCGCAGCTCTTCTGTGCGGTCCATTGCCGATTCCAGCCTCCTGATTGGCTGGAATCGGCACGTGACGGGGTGGAGCTACACGGAGCCGGCATCCTGCACGAGCGATCCCATTCATAAAAGAAGAAGACCCGGACTGCGCAAGCGCGGCTAATTTGGCCATCGGAGGCTGAAAATTAGTCGGCACCATGGAGACGAGGACGCCAGCAACGGAGCAGGTAAGTAAAAAACTTTTGATAACTTCTGTATGGCTCATAATTAATGCACAATGTACATTACAAAGTGCATTAATATGGCCATACAGAAGTGTATAGACCCACTTACTGCCGCGGGACAACCCCTTTAAGTTATTTTGAGAAAAGAAAGAACTTCAAAGCATATTTTTAGTATTTTGATTTGAGATTAGTACCATATATACTCGTGTATAAGTCGACTTTTTCAGCACATTTTTTATGACTCATCGGCTTATACTCGAGTGAAAATTTTAAAAAATCTATACTTACCTCTCTGCTGCTGCCGGGGCTCAGGCGTGTCTAGCCACTTGGGTGCCATCACTGTAATGAAGGTCTTTCAGTAGGCAAGGATTTAAAATCCCCGGTTGTTGAAAGGCCTGTGTCTGATTGGCTGAGCGTTCAGCCAATCACAGGCAGCGCTCAGCCATTCATTGAATGACAGCTAAGCGCTGCTTGTGATTGGTCTCAGCGCTCAGCCAATCACAAGCAGTGCTCGGTCATTCATTGAATTCCTTGAATGGCTGGGCGCTGCCTGTGATTGGCTGAGCGCTGTGACCAATCACAGGAAGTGCTCAGCAGTCATTTAATTTTGCTCATTCCAATGATTGCGAGCAAAATGCTGAGCTACATAACAGGCCAGTCTGCCTAAAGACTGTGCCAAAGTCTGATGAAATATCCCTGTACCACGGAAAACTCTAAGCCTCTGTGATAAGGAGAATGACCATTATCCACCCCACCACACAAGTGACGATAGCAGTTACTGTAGAATTCTTAAGGTCTATGCCTCATTTGCTGACAAGTTGCTAAGTGTCTCTGAAGTGTTGTCAATTCCATTGTTGGCCAATGTAATAAGATTTTTATTTGTTATTAGAAACCACTCAGTATCTCTTTTACACTATGTGCATATATTCTTAGTATGTCTATTCCCACACACGTTGAGCACTGTTCAGCTCACAAGAACATGTCAGAATGGTCTCTACTTCTAGTGTGAGCTTTTTATTTATCTCAGATTTTTGGAAAAATTATTTACTTAACTTTAAAGACCATGCGAGTATTGTTCTTTAGCTCTGAAAGAAGTTTTAGGTTCCATCTGCCTAGCATTCTAAAAGTTCTAACATTTTTATATTTAGGTTAACAAAGATGTATGAGGCCTTGCTCTGTGACAAATGGCTTGTATTTTCTAGCTGACCATACTTATAATTTAGTGTTTAAAGAAGATCAGTCATGGGACGAAGTCAGTGGCGCTGGCATCATGGATCCACCTGCATTATTTCCGTGCCATCCCATTACAACCTGATGTTCCCCCAGAACTTTACCGCATCTCTGTTTACACTTCTGCATGGTGATGAATTGCCCTGCAGGGACATTATCTCATATGACATGATGTAAGTGATGGCAAGACTGCTCACCTAACACATAAGCATGCATGAATGTAAACTGAGACGGCGGGGGACCAAAACGGTTGTGGTGAAGGAACAGTAAAGAATTCTCAACATAAGCTTGTTAAGAATTTTATTATTTTGTTACATTATTGCACATTTTAGTTAAGTTATCACAATGCACTAAATGTTAAGTTAACAATTACTTAAACTGCATGTGCAACATGCGCTGAGCGAATTCTAAGAGGTGACTGAGGAGCGGTGTCATGGTGGTGATGAGTGCAGCGCACTCTATGTAGTCTTGCGCACAGATGAAGGTATACAACAGGATCTGGACAACTAATGAATTAGGTGAACGTGACGCCAGTGCCTGGTTTAAAAGCTTTTGGTAACGAAATTACTAAGTTACATTAACTATTTAGTCCCCTATCCATCTTCTTACAAAATGAAATCCAGCATCACTACCCTTTACTAAATGGTCTGTAGTGTGAACAGTTACTCTTGACTTGCAGTTAAGTGTTTTTATACCGTAATATCACACTTCCAGGTCACTACACATGATCTAATGTATTTCTTTTCAATAGTTTACTTTCTAAACCACACAGCATTTAACAAGGTTTCTTACAACAATCAATCCATTCCATCCTGAAATTTTATAAAACTTGCTGTAAACAGCCAAGCCTTTATTAATTATTACACAAAACCAATGATGCAATATGAAGATACATTTCATGCGCTCAGCTGTATGTCTTCTAAACAGATATACTGTATATTCCAATATTAATTCCTTGAATAGAGCTCTTTTTCTAGCTACAATAAAAGCACTCTTTGATTTGTTGCCCTAATAATAAATGTTACTACAGTATTTATCATTCTCTTCAAACACCCCATTCATAGGAGTTGACATAGTGTATGTATAAACCCATTTAACCCAGGGATACAAGCTTGGGATGTGTAATATATAGTTCACCCTATGCAGTACTAGTGTAAAAAGATATACATCAATGCTGCTTCAGCTTCTATGCTTAGTATTGTTCTTTTCGATAAGCGGAAAATGAACTGTTATTGCTCTTAGTAAGAGAAGCAAAATCGTGTAGATTTGATACTTTTTAATGATAAAAAATGTAAAAAAGAAATGAATATATTAACAAAACAAGCTTTCGAGACTACTTGGCCTCATTCTGAGGCCTGATATAATAAAATATCTGAAGCAACACACACACATACGTATACACAGGAAAGAGCAGAGACATGGCATGATTAATTTGAACTTTAAAAAATTACAGAACAGGACGCATCTGTGAGAGTCAATCCTTAATTAGTCCACAGATAAGAGTGTAAGGCCTCATGTCCACGGGCAAAAGAAGAATTAAAATCCGCAGCGGATTTTAACTCTTCTCCTGCCCGCGGATCCGCATCCCATAGGGATGCATTGACCACCCGCGGGTAGATAAATACCCGCAGATGGTCAATAAAAGTGATTTTTTTAAAAATGGAGCATGAAAAAATCTGTACCATGCTCCATTTTCGTGCGGGTCTCCCGCGGGGACGGCTCCCGCGGGCTTCTATTGAAGCCTATGGAAGCCGTGCGGATCCACGGGAGACCAAAATCGGAATTTACTCACCTGCTCCGGATCTTCCCTTCGCGGCTTCATCTTCTCTCCTTCGCGGCCGGATCTTTTTTTTTGGGGGCCGGCGCATGCGCGGGGCACGCAATCGAGAAGATGAAGCCGCGGCGAAGAGAAGATCCGGAGCGGGCAAGAGGTGAGTTAATTCTTATTTTTATGCCTCATGTCTGCGGGGCAGGAGGGACCCGCTACGGATTCTCTATGGAGAATCCGTAGCAGGCCTGATTTTCCCCGTGGACATGAGGCCTAAGGGTCCACATGGAAGCTGATTTGCAGCAGATTTTCAGATGCTCATCCTTGTGTAGAGTAAGATATAGTTTCCTTGCAGTTTTCCTTAGTAACTCTAGCTGTGGATTGTAGGACAACCCCAGAGGTACACTATTGATTTATTCTTTTTCTTTATATTGGAGCAGTTGGCTTCTGGGTATCCTAGTGGCTCAGGTCATTTGATTACCATTGAAATGGGATGGAAGCCCTGATTTATAAATGTCCACTTAAGATGGTTTAAATATTTATCCCTGTTTGATGTGCTGGAATAGATTTGGTTCTATCTAATGGCTATGCTAGAGATGATAGACTTTTTAATGTGTTTAGGGTAGGAACTGTCGATCAATTAGTTTTCAGTGCAGGGATGTCTGTATTGAGTTGTTCTGAATTTTTTTATGGTGGTGTGCAGAATGTCAATTTCTGTATTTGAGTAGCTCAATGTCAGGTTTATGGTAAGGGGATATTCATTACAAACATATTATCTTAGATATTCAATGTTCATGCATATAAGCAGAGTTTACGATCAGGCACTGTTCCTTCAATGTTATCCTAGACCAGAGCATGCTCAAGGGCATACGTACCATAGAGGCAGACCATGCAAGTGCTATGGAGCCCATAGAGAGAGGGGCCCAATGATATTTGGTCTCACCCCTTCTTTACTTAGTGATTAGTACAAGTGCAGGACTCCCCTCTCCAGAGGAAATGAATAGCTCAAAAACAAGGGGGTTATGAAAATAGAGTGAAGAGGAAAACAAACACCAGACCCTTCTGTGCTAAAATTTAGAACCTTAATAAGGGACCCATTTTTATCTTTGCTATGAGGTCCCATCTCTTCTATGTACACCACTGGGCCCGCTGCAATGTTTTGTGGGTCTTCCCCTTCCATTAAGCATAACAAGTACAACCTGCAGGATGGTTCTTGTGAGTGGTTCATGGATCCGCCATAATCCACGCTTGTTAAGTGGATCTGATAATAGAGTAAGTTACATCGGATACTTTACTGAATGTAATATATATTTTCAGCTCATAATTACATTTGTGACACAATCATATTTTAGAGTTGTCTGAAAGTCAGTTTTCTAAGATTGAGGATTTTTGTGTCTCATCTATTCATATTAGCATTAATGGACATGTCAGGGTTTTTTAGGCTTTCTAATATTTTTGAAGTCTGCAGTACTATTCATGTCATCAAAAGTACTGGATGTCGTGGAATTTCTTTATTAAAAAAAACTGGTTCATCCTTCAGTTAATATTGTGCAGAAAAGACCAGACAGGTTCAGGCTCTGACTTGAAGATTATCATTCAGGGTACGCTCACACGGACGTTTTATTGTGTCTGATTTTCGGATAAAAAAGTGGTACAAAAATCGGACAGAAATAGTCCCCACTCATGTGAAAGGGTGTATTCATATGAGCTTTTTTTTTACTCTGACGAATAGTCTGATACTCCTGACAAACATAGTACATGTCAATGTGCCGTGTCCTTCCCATTGGAGATAAGGTAGATGGAATAATACCTCCACGGTGCCACCTATTGGAAGGCAGCATTCCTTCAAGCCAAAGTTAGACTCTTTATACAAGCCTTGTAACAATGACTGGGAATTAAAAGCAAAGCCAGACTCCATGTACAGACAGCTGTTTCAGGGTATTTGCCCTTCATCAGTGTACAGTCGGAGTCTGGCTTTGCTAGTGAGAAGCCTGAGACAGGGGTCAGAAACACTATGTTTTCTCCTTAGGGAGAGCACTCCTACTGAACACTGATGAAGGGCAAAAAACCCTGAAACAGCTGTCTGTACATGGAGTCTGGCTTTGCTTTAAATTCCAAGTCATTGTTACAAGGCTTGTATTAAAAGCCTAATTTTCGCTTTAAAGAATGCTGCCTTCCAATAGGTGGCACTATGGGGGTATTACTCCATCTCCTTTATATGCATATTACACAGAGGAGCATGAATGGGTTTTTGAGTCTCCTCACTCACCGTCTAGATGCTCTTCAGATTGGAAAGCATACGTACATGTACCCTAATGCTGAGCGTTTTATAGATTTGAATAAACGTTATAATCTTAGTTATATTCAGTAATATTTCAATAGTATTAAAGAGTTAAAGTGCTAATTTGAGTAATTCATCAATATTACCAATATTCATAACATTCCCTTAATTATAGTATTTCTTCAAGGAGCTATATTTTTGTAGTAAAAGGAACACATGCTAAAACATGAGGAAAATCATAAATAAGGCACATAAGAGATGCTCAGCAACTTTCAAGTTCTGAAATATGATGCCAGCACTCATTTTGCATTATCAAGCCTTATTTATGGATTTCAAATTAACTGCAATCAAAGCTACTGCTAAATTCTATAAGTCAACGTACTGAAGTATAATTAACAGCTGCAAATCTACGGTTGCTGCATCTATATTATATATAAATGCAACAGAGCCTAAAAAATAGGGACACTATCTGCAAGAGTACGAATCGGGCCATATAAGTTTGGATATCGGTGCCTCATTTACATAAAAAAAACTATTGGGCCTCAGTTATAAAAACTGTTCAATAATAAGACTGTCTTTGTTGCCCATAGCAACCAATCAGAGCTTAGCCTTCATTTTTTTATGCAGTTTTTGAAATGAAAGCTAATCTCTGATTAGTTGTTAACGGCTACAATGACTTGTGTTTTTAGTCAATTTTGATAAATGAGGCGCTATATCTTCAAAAGCCTTGTACAGCTAGATTCACGTGTATTACAAACCATTGATCTCACAGCATGTATAAATGCCCAGATTTACACCATTTGTCTGAATCCAATCAATGTAGGCAACAGCTAAAAGGTGCTGTAAACTTTTTGTTTATTAAAAATTAAGAATTTCTTGCTAATTTGCACTATTTCTTGGCTCTCTCAGGCAGCCAGCAACGTAGATAATGGATGTTTATCACTGTAATATCTATGGCAACAAATATTGTATGTATCTGCCACTATAAGATGGTTTAATATAACCAAACACAGGGGGCATAGCTTAACTGCCTAAATGAATGGCTGCCGAAAAAAGAGCTCCTATACCACCAGGGACTTTTAGCAAGTCCACAATGGCAAATACACCTGAATGCAGCTTACCTGCTGCCCCTACATCCAGGATGCCAAGGAAAGGGCAGCCAAGCAGGAGAAGCCACTCAATTTAGATTTTTCTCAACCCCCGATGTGGAACCAAGAAAGCCCCTTCAAAGCACTTCCGCAAGTGAGAAAGCTCCATGGAACTGTGACGAATCCACAAAATTCACCAGGAAGCCACATGGATACCAGGCAGAAGCCTCCACAAGAACACTGTCATCCTTATCATCTGCATGGCCACATGGCATCTGCAGCCTCTTCTCCCTCCTCTAGCCCAACAAAACAGAGGGAGAAAATGGACTCTCCTGAGAGGCAACCCGATATAAGGGTGAGTGACCAGCCATTTTTTAATAATATACCCCCTCATACAACGGATAGTTTTGATGACATCCTGAAACTGAAACATCTATTACTGACACCGCTATGCTGACACCAACAAGCCCACTACCTGCACCATACCATTCACTATCTTTGTAAACAGACCTATCTGCGGTAACCTTAGCACAAAGGCGACAACTAGTCCCTGTAACTACAGGGACCTCAAAAGCTTGTACAAGTGAGGATTTCTGTAGTCTTCTGAATATGTTCAACAACTTTGTCGTCAAATCACTGGAAGACAGGATCAACCTTTTACGACAATGGAATTTAAACGTAGCAGTCTTCTCCAAGCTTTCAGAAGAATGGCAGGTGGCGAAACCCCTGCAAACAAGTTCATTGCTAAATGATAAGCACACCCTGCTGGTGTGTGGCAATGGAACACTGACAAAATTCAGAAACATGTCAGAACTTGTACCACTGCACATGAAATTCAGCCCTGGAAGAGTTGTTACTCTTCTATGTTTCCAGCTTCATGAACTTATGTGTGAACTCTTTGATGCGTGATGAGCAATGCATAGTTCTGAGAAGGACTACTCCTACTCAAATATCCACAATAGCTTTTCCCCAATTAACATTTTCACTTGAAAGAAATCTATTACTCCTTCCCCAGGAATCAACAATAGAGATAATCACTTGGTCTGACCTTGCTGCGATCTCCCTGACCTTAGCGGAACAATACAATCAAGCACAAACATATTTTTGGTGTAGCAATCAATTTTTATTATCTTAATTAAGACATAGGAGCAATCTAGACAAAGATTTAAAGAAATATTTGACCCAATGCATCCCCTGATGGAATGCTCATAAAGGAGTATTTAAGGGGCTCATTTTTAAGGCTGGGACGTTATCTGAGAAAAGAAAGTTAAAGCCCAATAGTACTCACAAAACAACAAACCCTGCAGACATAGCAAAGTTTTAGAAACTACCACTCAATTTTACATAACTTGAAAGATGACCCCGCTTTGTTTCCAAACGTAACACACAATATCCATGAATTTTTACAAAAGAAATAAATCTATCTGCTCCTTGCAAAGCCCAAAGGGAAGTTCTTGACTCCCCAATTACAGTATCAGAAGTGCTGGATCATATCAACTTACTACTAGTTGGCAATTCACCAGGCCCATATGGGCTGACAAATGCCTACTACAAAACTTTTCAAAATATTTTATCCCCACATATGTGTTAAGCTTTTCAGTCAGCATTTACAGAAGGCTCCTTCCCCAGGAAAAACCAATAAGTCAAAATAGTTACCTACTAGGGATGAGCGAGTATACTCGCTAAGGCACTACTCGCTCGAGTAATGTGCCTTAGCCGAGTATCTCCCTGCTCGTCCCTAAGGATTCGGCGTCCGCCGCAGCTGACAGGTGAGTTGCGACGGGGAGCAGGGGAGAGCGGGCGGGAGAGAGGGAGAGAGAGATCTCCCCTCCGTTCCTCCCCGCTCTCCCCCGCAGCTCCCTGCCCCACGACGGCGCCCGAATCTTTAGGGACGAGCCGGGAGATACTCGGCTAAGGCACATTACTCGAGCGAGTAGTGCCTTAACGAGTATACTCGCTCATCCCTATTACCTACCCAAACCAGGGAAAAACTAATGTCTCCCAACATTTCCACCCTATTTCACTACCAAATACGAATATCATATTTATGCAAAAAAAATTACTTCTAGAGTGGAACTCATTTTGCCATCATTGGTTAGGAAAGATGAAATGAGATTTGTGAAAGGCCAGCAGACATCAGATACAACCAGGAAAGTTTTAAATCTAGCACAATTTGATAAATCTACGAAGGTGCCTGTGGTTCTTCTTGTCCTGGATACTAAAAAGGCATTTGCCTGCATTAAATGGTTGTATGCCTTTGTGGCCCTAGATAAAATGGGATTTTTTAAAGCCATTTCTACATTATATTCAAACTCTTCAGCCAGAGGATTTACAACTGGGGTCTAATAATGTAATATCACTAACAGCACCGGTGTTGCAGCAGTTCTAGAATTGCTGCCTTGCTGATAGTCTGGTCCTGGCTTTGGATGGGTTTCTACATTTTCTGGCTCAGTGGGTGTGGTATTAGGTGACACGTGCTGGCTCGCACCTGTGGTTAATTCTAGGGCTATTTAAACTGGCCTTATACTGAGCTGAACTGCGGTTAATTCTCAGTCTCTCCCTGATTGGGCTAGCAGTCAGAGGCTTTCTGCTGGACTGTTCTGCTACTTGCTGCATCTAAAGCTAAGTACTGGCTGCATCTAAAGCTAAGTACTGCATTTATTTGCATTGTTATTTTGGATTTCTAGTTTTGTTTCCTTTCCTCACGTAGCATCAACTAGGGGCCGAGACATGCAGTCGGGGCTGCTCTTATCGGGGCAATCACCCTGCTTTCATGTAGGGTCCCTCCCTGTGTTTGGTTGTATAGAGACAGTGTTTCCCATATTTTTGTTTCATGCTTGTTTTATTGTTTTTTTGCATTTTTTTGTAGATCTGCGAGTGACAGATCCAGCACGTCCAGGTTGGACGTGACAACCAGATAGGGATGCCCACTATTTTCGCTGATCTTTATACTATCACTGCGGAATAAGTTGGTGCTATACAAATAAAGCTTATTATTATTATTATTACTACTATTGTTATAGAAGCCGAAATCCAACACGATACCCGGGACATAGGAAATGAAGATTTATTCAATGTCGACATGAATGAGTCTAGGAGACACAAGGGTTCTCAAATCCAGACTGCCTTGTGACATCACAGCAGATTCTTATATACTAGATAGGCAGTCTTATTGGAATCTAACACCTATTAGCTCATCTTATCTCTTAAACCAGTTACAAGTACAGAAAGTAAGTGGCAGTCGAAGCCAAGGGGGGCAGCAGGGGGATCATCGCTGCATATGTACAAAGTTGCGAATTACTGTGCCTGAACCTAGTACAGCATTGCACGGTCTCCCTGACGACCACTTACGTCACACAGCAAAAGTTTACATTCTTGAGAAACGGAGATTGCATTCACATGTTCATAGTTAGGGAACTGAAATATTATGTGAAGTTAGTATACAGTAGCTATATTTCATTTGCTAGACACTTATAATTACGTTATGTGTAACCGAACAATGTATGTTTAATATGCTTCAGCCTGAAGGCTGGTAACAGAGAAACAATAGCTTATAAGTCCTCGTACCAAACTATCATTACAAACATTAGCTCAAGCTCTCAGTGAAAACACTTTAATTGAAGAAATTCAGATTTAAGACCACACTTGCTACTCACACAATATCACTATGTGCAGATCCTTTGCCCTCGCTAAATAATGCTTTAAAAGTTATCAAAGAGTTTGGACTGAATTCTTACTACAAAGTAAATGCACAAAAATCGCAAATTGTACCTATAGATATCCCCAATGACTTATAGATATCCATTTGACTGGCAGCACGAGGGCATTAAATATCAGGGCACAACAATAACCACCTAGTATAAAAATCTTTATCAATATAACTTTAAACCTATGCTAAAGGCATCACAGAACGAATCTCAAAAGCTAAACAAATTTGATATATCTTGGTTGGGAAGAATAGCTATTTTTAAAATGTCTGTTACCAAAACTATTATATGTTTTTCACACTCTTCCTATTGAGGTACTAAGATGCTTCTTTATAGCCATGAACCAGACAATATCTCAGTCTGGTTTTGTGCAGCATAAACCATACATAGCTAGTGTAATAGTTACAAGAGACAGATGGGTAGGAGGTATAGAAATCACACATGTCTCCCAACTAGCTCCATTTGGAAGTATGAAACACAAAAACACTAGGTCCATATAGAGAATTACATAGCATCTCTGGTCTTAACTAAATTCTTTCTTGTAATTCCTTTGTGGAATATGCCTTTGCCCTCTTGCTTCTCCCCGCTGACACACATATTATTAACCCTTTCCAATCCACTGTCTGACGTCTTCCTACATTCTGACTGAAGCTTGTACAGCTCCAATGTCAGAAGACATCCAAGGGGTATTCTTACCGTCTATTGCCTGCCACTCTGCTGTCGGAGCCTCTCTGGCGCACACACACTGGCTTTAGCCAGCAGATGGCACCGTTGTAGAACAGCAAAAAGACAAAGCCTTTTAGGAAACCCTGAATCCAAAATTGGATTGGAAAGGGTTAAAGGCGTGGAAACAATTTTATGATCATGCCAAACCTCAAGGAGCCCTCCCGAAGCCCTATATAACCACTGGACATACGCAAACATGCTATCCCCTACCTCAATATCTCAATATGAAAATAACATTGTATTGGTATTACACACCAATTCGTTTGTCTTAAATGTACCATATCTGTACAGTTGATTTCTGGAGGGGCTGTGACAATAGGGGAACTCAGCTACACATATTATATAGTTTCCCTCTCCTTCAGCAATACTGGGACTGTGTGCTGCATTTATTGGCTTCTTAGGTTAGTCACAGGATCCTGAAAACTCCATCTTTAGCATTGCTAAATATTTGCTCACATACCATTCCATCGAAATTTCAAATACTGGGATGTAAAATATTAACATTATCGAATCTTCTTATAATGAGACATTGGAAAAGCTTACACATTCCAATACAAGTAAAACTGTCACTTTGATCAACCAAGCATACATTTACGGAAAAAGTGCTTGCCTGCAATGCCTTTACTCTTGTTAAATTTCAATATATACAGGAACTTCTGGGTATCTAGCAACCATTGTATATCGGGATGATTACAACTTCTTTTTCTATGGTAAACCCCTGTACCACTTCTATCTACTTGACAAAAACATTCTGGAGCTTGAACTTGTAATAGTAATTTTTTTATACCTGGTACTTACTTATTTTTTCCATTAATGCTCTGTTTATTGGTTAAATTTTTTACACCTTTCTATATTATGAAATGTAACATTTACGTTATTTTCTATGACAATTGATACATTAAAATATATAACTCCTTTGTACATGAATATTAATCATTAAGCCTGTTGTAATCTGTTTTGAAAATAAAATAGAAAAAAAAAAAACCATTGAAACAAAAAACAACGCAAATGTATATAAAAAATAATAAGTTAGCACTAAAATATTGGAGGAGGGATAGTCTAAAACACAAAAAGTGGAGTATGCTACAGTTCTGATCTCTTCACCTATGCAACTGCTTAAAAGGTTATTCCTAAGACTTTTATGGTCTTTGGGATGCATACCTACCTTGAGTTAGGGCACCCGTTATCCCTCAGCCCAGTTGAATGAGGTTGCTGGGGGTATATGGGGTTTACAGAAACAGCATAGCTCACTTTGCTGCACTGTTTCTGTAACTTTCATTAACTTCTATGGGAGTTACGAAAACAGGGTAGAACAGCCTGCTTGTCTGTTTCTGTAAAACGTGACCACCCCCCAATTGCTGTATACAGCTAGCCCAGGAATAGTGAGTGCCCAAACTTGAGACAAGTGCAGTTACCAAAAGTAGGACCGACATCTATCAACCTCTGATCACATATCCCGTGGATATGCCAGAAAAGTTTCATATTGTAATACCCCTGTCAAGGATTTCCCTAATCTGTATTGAGATGGATAATAGAGACCTATGTATTTTCAGTTCATCTCTTTTTATGTCTTCTTCTTCTCAGAAAATAAACACTTTCGATTGAGGGAAGGGTTATAGTTAGGGAGGAGGCTCACAGGGTATGTACCCCTATTTACTGGGTGTCGGGAAGACGAAACACTGAGGGCTAGGACAATAAAATGAATCTACTGTTCCTGGTGAAGGGGAGCAATTGCATTAAATAAAGAAAAGACCTTAAACCAAAATGAATTGTACCACAAAATGCAACAAATGCTAACAGATATGAAACAACTGGGAAATGATAATAAAGATATGCTCACATGTGGGAGATTTGTTGCTGAAATTTCTGTCCCATTCATCTGAATGAGGTTGACAAAAACAATAATATGCGGAGGTATGGAATCAATTCCAACTTCAGAAATTTTTGTAACAAATCTTTCCCATCTTAATATACCCTGAAAACGGTACTATCAAGCTTAGTAAGTAAATGAACCCAAGTGGGCATATACCCTAAATGCCTCCCCAAAGCAAATAACATACAGGATGACTTCAAGTTCAAGCCTGATTTTAAATGTAAGTTTTTTTTCAGGGTAGAACATTACCTTAAGTACATTTCATGTGTTTTTCATAAAAATAGTATAGAAAATTCATTAAAAATTACAATTAATTTATAGAAGGTTTATGTAACTCACCTGGTGTAAAATTATATTGTGCAGAAAACCCAAGAGATTCTAGTTCACCATCAGCAAAAAATTTAATCCACAAGAATCTCCCACTTGATTTTATAAAAGGAGGGCTTTGTTGTCCACAGTAGCGTCCAATAATTGGTGAAAAGCCAAAAGGTCCATCTCGTACTTCAATATGATCAAATTTACATTCCCAAGACGACTCTATGGCATACTTTTCATCAAAATGAAGTTCAATGCATTGTCTGGGGGCCGCTATAAAAAAAAAAAAAGTAAATGTTAAATACTAATTTTTTTTTTCTTACAAGTATACAGTATATTTTACATGTAATGGTCTAAATATTATGTAGCTCTTAATACAGAATGACGACCATTTGTAAACTACTTATAAACCACCTAAGACGTCATACACATGGCATAGTTGTGTGTAGGACACTGTACTCTGGCACGTACAGTCCTAGAAGCAAGACCTCTAGATCAGAGCACCACCACAAAATACAGAAATGGAATATGGGAAGAAAACATTGTATGATTTTTTTTTGGGAGGATTTGTATGGTGAAATCAGAATTGTGCCTTATTATGGCGCCATGCGACATGGGGGCTGTAGGAAGCCATAATACTGCACTTAAGCCATATACCACATTGCGCTATGTTAGTGACATTCTGTTTTTGTTGGTACATTGCATCTCTGTATGTGCAAACTTGCTACTTCTCTAAAAGTAGAATTTTCAATTAAAACTTTTATTTTAGTAGTTAATTATTTGCATTAGTAGATTTTGAGAGAGTCCTCTAAAACAATTAGAGGGGTTCTCTCATTACGCATATGGACATCATAGGGACCTCACTCTGAGCCAGATAAAAATGTTGCTTCCTAGAGTATCCATGTATTATATGGTCACTAGAGATGAGCGAACGTACTCGTCCGAGCTTGATACTCGTTCGAGTATTAGCGTGTTCGAGATGCTCGTTACTCGTGACGAGTACCACGCGATGTTCGAGTTACTTTCACTTTCATCTCTGAGACGTTAGCGCGCTTTTCTGGCCAATAGAAAGACAGGGAATGCATTACAACTTCCCCCTGCGACGTTCAAGCCCTATACCACCCCCCTGCAGTGAGTGGCTGGCGAGATCAGGTGTCACCCGAGTATATAAATTGGCCCCTCCCGCGGCTCGCCACAGATGCATTCTGACATAGTTCAGGGAAAGTGCTGCTGGTGCCGGAGCTGCTATAGGGAGAGCGTTAGGAGTTATTTTAGGCTTCAAGAACCCCAACGGTCCTTCTTAGGGCCACATCTAACCGTGTGCAGTAGTGTGGAGGCTGCTTTTTGCAGTGTTGCACTTTTTTTTTTTTTTTGTATATCGGCCGTGCAGAGCATTGCGTCCTGCAGTAATTTTACATTGTCCAGGGCCAGTAGTGGTGAGGCAGGGAAAGAAGACATATTTAGTGTATATAGGCAGTGGGCGTTTCCAAAAACATTTGGGAAAAAAAATCTATTTGGGCTGCCTTTGACCGTGCTCAGTGTACTGGGTCTCTGCTGGGGGTAGTTGTCCTAATTCATACGCAGCCAGCTAAGTGTTACAGCAGGCTTGCACAAAATTCTTTCCTGCCTCTGCTGTGCGTTCCGTAAGCGAAGTCAGCCTCCAACCACAGGCCAATAAGCGGCACATTTAATTAAAGTGTTCTGTTTCTGCACTACTGGTAATACACCATGCTGAGGGGTAGGGGTAGGCCTAGAGGACGTGGACGCGGCCAAGGACGCAGAGGCCCAAGTCAGGGTATGGGCACAGGCCGAGCTCCTGATCCAGGTGTATCGCAGCCGACTGCTGCGGGATTAGGAGAGAGGCACGTTTCTGGCGTCCCCACATTCATCTCACAATTAATGGGTCCACGCGGTAGACCTTTATTAGAAAATGAGCAGTGTGAGCAGGTCCTGTCGTGGATGGCAGAAAGTGCATCCAGCAATCTATCGACCACCCAGAGTTCTACGCCGTCCACTGCTGCAACTCTGAATCCTCTGGCTGCTGCTGCTCCTTCCTCCCAGCCTCCTCACTCCATTACAATGACACATTCTGAGGAGCAGGCAGACTCCCAGGAACTGTTCCCGGGCCCCTGCCCAGAATGGCCAGCAATGGTTCCTCTCCCACCGGAGGAGTTTGTTGTGACCGATGCCCAACCTTTGGAAAGTTCCCGGGGTCTGGGGGATGAGGCTGGGGACTTCCGGCAACTGTCTCAAGAGCTTTCAGTGGGTGAGGAGGACGATGAGACACAGTTGTCTATCACTCAGGTAGTAGTAATTGGAGTAAGTCCGAGGAAGGAGCGCACAGAGGATTCGGAGGAAGAGCAGCAGGACGATGAGGTGACTGACCCCACCTGGTTTGCTACGCCTACTGAGGACAGGTCTTCAGAGGGGGAGGCAAGTGCAGCAGCAGGGCAGGTTGGAAGAGGCAGTGCGGTGGCCAGGGGTAGAGGCAGGGCCAGACCGAATAATCCACCAACTGTTTCCCAAAGCGCCCCCTTGCGCCATGCCACCCTGCAGAGGCCGAGGTGCTCAAAGGTCTGGCAGTTTTTCACTGAGAGTGCAGACAACCGACGAACAGTGGTGTGCAACCTTTGTCGCGCCAAGATCAGCTGGGGAGCCACCACCACCAGCCTCACCACCACCAACATGCGCAGACATATGATGGCCAAGCACCCCACAAGGTGGGACGAAGGCCGTTCACCGCCTCTGGTTTGCACCGCTGCCTCTCCCCCTGTGCCCCAACCTGCCACTGAGATCCAACCCCCCTCTCAGGACACAGGCACTACCGTCTCCTGGCCTGCACCCACACCCTCACCTCCGCTGTGCTTGGCCCCATCCACCAATGTCTCTCAGCGCACCGTCCAGCCGTCGCTAGCACAAGTGTTGGAGCGCAAGCGCAAGTACACGCCAGGCACCCGCACGCTCAAGCGTTAAACGTGCACATAGCCAAATTTATCAGCCTGGAGATGCTGCCGTATAGGCTTGTGGAAACGGAGGCTTTCAAAGGTATGATGGCGGCGGCGGCCCCGCGCTACTCAGTTCCCAGTCGCCACTACTTTTCCCGATGTGCCGTCCCAGCCCTGCACGACCACGTCTCCCGCAACATTGTACGCGCCCTCACCAACGCGGTTACTGCCAAGGTCCACTTAACAACGGACACGTGGACAAGCACAGGCGGGCAGAGCCACTATATCTCCCTGACGGCACATTGGGTGAATTTAGTGGAGGCTGGGACAGAGTCAGAGCCTGGGACCGCTCACGTCCTACCCGCCCCCAGAATTGCGGGCCCCAGCTCGGTGGTGGTATCTGCGGCGGTGTATGCTTCCTCCACTAAACCACCCTCCTCCTGCTCCTCCTACGCAACCTCTGTCTCGCAATCAAGATGTGTCAGCAGCAGCACGTCGCCAGCAGTCGGTGTCGCGCGGCGTGGCAGCACAGCGGTGGGCAAGCGTCAGCAGGCCGTGCTGAAACTACTCAGCTTAGGAGATAAGAGGCACAAGGCCCACGAACTGCTGCAGGGTCTGACAGAGCAGACCGACCGCTGGCTTGCGCCGCTGAGCCTCCAACCGGGCATGGTCGTGTGTGACAACGGCCGTAACCTGGTGGCGGCTCTGCAGCTCGGCAGCCTCACGCACGTGCCATGCCTGGCCCACGTCTTTAATTTGGTGGTTCAGCGCTTTCTGAAAAGCTACCCACGCTTGTCAGACCTGCTCGGAAAGGTGCGCCGGCTCTGTGCACATTTCCGCAAGTCCCACACGGACGCTGCCACCCTGCGGACCCTGCAACATCGGTTTCATCTGCCAGTGCACCGACTGCTGTGCGACGTGCCCACATGGTGGAACTTTACGCTCCACATGGTGGAACTTTACGCTCCACATGTTGGCCAGGCTCTATGAGCAGCGTAGAGCTATAGTGGAATACCAACTCCAACATGGGCGGCGCAGTGGGAGTCAGCCTCCTCAATTCTTTACAAAAGAGTGGGCCTGGTTGGCAGACATCTGCCAGGTCCTTGGAAACTTTGAGGAGTCTACCCAGATGGTGAGCGGCGATGCTGCAATCATTAGCGTCACCATTCCTCTGCTATGCCTCTTGAGAAGTTCCCTGCAAAGCATAAAGGCAGACGCTTTGCGCTTGGAAACAGAGGCGGGGGAAGACAGTATGTCGCTGGATAGTCAGAGCACCCTCATGTCTATATCTCAGCACGTTGAGGAGGAGCATGAGGAGGATGAGGAGGAGGGGGAAGAGACAGCTTGGCCCAATGCTGAGGGTACCCATGCTGCTTGCCTGTCATCCTTTCAGCGTGTATGGCCTGAGGAGGAGGAGGAGGATCCTGAAAGTGATCTTCCTAGTGCGGACCGCCATGTCTTGCATACAGGTACCCTGGCACACATGGCTGACTTCATGTTAGGATGCCTTTCTCGTGACCCTCGCGTTACACGCATTCTGGCCACTACAGATTACTGGGTGTACACACTGCTCGACCCACGGTATAAGGAGAACCTTTCCACTCTCATATCCGAAGAGGAAAGGGGTTCAAGAGTGATGCTATACCACAGGACCCTGGCGGACAAGCTGATGGTAAAATTCCCATCCGACAGCGCTAGTGGCCGAAGGCGCAGTTCCGAGGGCCAGGTAGCAGGGGAGGCGCAGAGATCAGGCAGCATGTACAGCACAGGCAGGGGAACACTCTCTAAGGCCTTTGACAGCTTTCTGGCTCCCCAGCAAGACTGTGTCACCGCTCCCCAGTCAAGGCTGAGTCTGCGGGAGCACTGTAAAAGGATGGTGAGGGAGTACGTAGCCGATCGCACGACCGTCCTCCGTGACGCCTCTGCCCCCTACAACTACTGGGTGTCGAAGCTGGACACGTGGCCTGAACTCGCGATGTATGCCCTGGAGGTGCTTGCTTGTCCTGCGGCTAGCGTCTTGTCAGAGAGGGTGTTTAGTGCGGCTGGGGGAATCATCACAGATAAGCGTACCCACCTGTCAACCGACAGTGCCGACAGGCTTACAATCATCAAGATGAACAAAGCCTGGATTTCCCCAGACTTCTCTTCTCCACCAGCGGACAGCAGCGATACCTAAACAATACGTAGGCTGCACCCGCGGATGGAAGCATTGTTCTCTATCACCATCAAAAACGTGGACCTTTTAGCTTCATCAATCTGTGTATAATATTCATCCTCCTCCTCCTGCTCCTCCTCCTGAAACCTGACGTAATCACGCTGAACGGGCAATTTTTCTTAGGCCCACAAGGCTCAGTCATATAATTTTTGTAAACAATTTTTATACGTTTCAATGCTCATTAAAGCGTTGAAACTTTCACCTGCACCAATTTTTATTTTAACTGGGCTGCCTCCAGGCCTAGTTACAAATTAAGCCACATTAACCAAAGCGATTAATGGTTTTCACCTGCCTTCTTGGTTGGGCATGGGCAATTTTTCTGACGTACATTAGTACTGTTGGTACACCAATTTTTTGGGGCCCTCGCCTACAGTGTAATCCAATTAATTTTTTGCCCACCTGCATTAAAGCTGATGTTGCATCAGCTGTGCTGGGCACTGCAATGGGATATATTTATGTACCGCCGGTGGGTTCCAGGGAGCCACCCATGCTGTGGGTCCTCAGGGAGTTGTAACTGCATGTGTCTACTTCTAAAGAACCCCAGTCTGACTGGGGCATGCAGTGTGGGCCAAAGCCCACCTGCATTTAACATGACATTACCTCAGCTGTGATGGGCAATGCAATGGGATATATGTATGTACCGCCAGTGGCTTCCTGGCACCCACCCATGCTGTGGGTCCACAGGGAGTTGTAACTGCATGTGTCCACTTCTAAAGAACCCCAAGTCTGACTGGGGCATGCAGTGTGGGCCGAAGCCCACCTGCATTTAATCGGACGTTACCTCAGCTGTGATGGGCACTGCAATGGGATACATTTATGTACAGCCGGTGGGTTCCAGGGAGCCACCCATGCTGTGGGTGCACACGGAATTCCCATTGCGGAGTTGTACCTGCCTGTGACTATTTATAAAAAACCGCGGTCTGACTGGGGCATGCAGACACCTTGACAGAATGAATAGTGTGTGGCACATAGGTTCCCCATTGCTATGCCCACATGTGCAGCTCCTGATGGCGGTGGCACAGGATTATATTTCTCATTGCTTCTGTACAGCATTGTGGGCTATCGCCCCGCCCCTTTTAAAGAGGGTCGCTGCCTAGCCATGCCAACCCTCTGCAGTGTGTGCCTGCGGTTCCTCCTCATGGCAGACGCACTTATAAATAGACATGAGGGTGGTGTGACATGAGTGCAGCTGAAGGCTGCGCAGGGACACTTTGGTGTGCGCTGTGGACACTGGGTCGTGCGGGCGGGTTGGGCAGCATGTAACCCAGGAGAAGTGGCAGCGGAGTGTCATGCAGGCAGTGATTGTGCTTTGTTGGAGGTAGTGTGGTGCTTAGCTAAGGTATGCATTGCTAATGAGGGCTTTTCAGAAGTAAAAGTTGTTGGTGGGGGGGGGGGGGGTCCACTCTTGCCGCTATTGTGGCTTAATAGTGGGACCTGGGAACTTGAGATGCAGCCCAACATGTAGCCCCTCGCCTGCCCTATCCGTTGCTGTGTCGTTCCCATCACTTTCTTGAATTGCCCAGATTTTCACAAATGAAAACCTTAGCGAGCATCGGTGATATACAAAAATGCTCGGGTCGCCCATTGACTTCAATGGGGTTCGTTACTCGAAACGAACCCTCGAGCATCGCGATAATTTCGTCCCGAGTAACGAGCACCCGAGCATTTTGGTGCTCGCTCATCTCTAATGGTCACGTGTTCATTTATGTGGGTGTAGCAGGGAAAACGAACTACCGGTAGCAATGGCAACTGATCATCAGAGAACACAGCGGCTTCAATCTTCCAGGTGGGACAACTCTTTTGATGAAATCTTTACTTTCACTAAGTTTAAATGCTATTTAGCTATGTTACTTTTTTATATAAGTGTGTGTACAATAAATACATGGGGTTTTGTTTTAATGTTACCCATTGATGAAGACTTGGTCAACTGCCTGAACGTTCTAAACTTAGAATGTCATTGACATGGAAATATTAGAACTGCCCATATTACTTTTTTAGAAAGAAACCGAACTCAGTTTCTTAGGTTTCACCAGAATAATAGCCAGCAGAAATTACAATATATAAAATATCTATTCATGTTTAGAAAATGCCAAGAATGAATCAGTAAATAAGAAAATGAGAATACTGAATAGCATTACGCATCACTTTGTATAATACCTTGGGCTATGTGTGCATAATACAACAAACACCTATAAAATTGAATTTCTATTATCACAATAGTTCCTCTCCACTCATCTGATAAGTGAAATTTCTATTGTGTAGAAAGCTCAGTCAATCGCCATGGGATATACTAGGGAGGGTGGGTAGATGGATATACGGACGGACGGACGGACGGATCGAAGTGTTGGATTCAATGCAGCATAAAAATGGCGTATCCTTACGACCCTGGGCAAAAAATAATAATAATATACCTGTCATATTAATTATTATAATTAAGGGCATCACATAGCTTCTAGATCAAGTACAAAAAACGGAATCACTTAAGCAAGCAGGAAAAAAATATATTAAATCAATAACAAAGCAAATCCCAGTTCGAATTTTGATGCTTCTCGGATTTTTATGATAGTTTGAATTTTCTGAGGCAATAATAATGTTCTACATCAAGCTAATTCCAAGTTTCTTGAAAGACCAGTTTTGAATGATACAGCAGTGCCATAGATCAATTTTTAAAATGTTCACCTTAAATGTTCAATCTGATTAAGATCCGGTATTTGTAATTAAGTTGGTATACCTTTCCTGAAGAAAAGTTTCTATACGACATTTATCGCATACCCTGCTATATTCCAGATAAAGTTTGACATTTCTCATCTCAAAAAGATTTGCATTCTAGGATATGGTATACTTGTAAAGCAGGTGTGAGAAAATCGTGCTGTCTAGACATTTACTGTAGTAGGAAAAGTCAGGAAACGCAGCCTATCTGAAAAACAACCGGGAGAACATGTCCGCAGTCCTACAATTATGCTTGCTATTCTTATTATTCACATGCACAGAATTTGGATCAACTACATATTTTACCTGAAATTTGGAAAAGGCAAATATAATCAACTACTTCAAACATACAATACATTACTGCTTAGTATTCAGCCACAAGCATCGCTATACTTTGTTCAGCAATGCATTGAAATATTTGGAAAGCCCTAAGTATCTAATGAAGACATTACCATTTTTAGCAATTCTCTTTCAGTAAAATAATATTTTTGAACATTTTTCCTCAACCAATTTCAGATTGTGCCTTTTGATCTTGTGCTAATTTTCTTTATTACACATGGTATTGCTTGTCTTGATCAATCAGGTGGAAAAATTGCCTCGATTTTCACCAAATCGAATTTAGTGAGATCAATGTGATTTTGGCAAAAATTGTGGGAAAACTAAATTTCCCAAATTGCCTGCTACAGAGGACAGAGTGCACCCAATGAGCAACCAGGGAGAGCTTGATGATGTTGCCAAATGTGTCCTCCATCTTGTACATATGCAGCACTTTCATTGGACGCCTGCATTACATGACCCAGCCATATATAATATGGGCAGAGTGTAACCAGCACACAACAGAGAAACTGCATTATATTTGTATGCCTATATGAAATGTGGTCTGTTCTTAGGGAAAGATATTCTACATAGGATATATTTCTGCTGCTGTGAAATCTTGTACACCAGCAGAGAACTAAAATTGGGGTTCTATAGGAGGGAGCAGAGAAAGTTAATATGCATTAACTAAACCTGGTCTGTACATTGGGAGAGGGGATATTTTTGCTGCTGTCAACATATATGTCAGCAAAGCAAACAGACAAACTATGCTTTGGCATGGGAAAAATTGCAGTTCTCTGTTTGTGGCCTCAGACGTCCTTCAAAGCCACCAGTCCAGCCACTACAAGTTATTTGCAGACTTTACACAGGTAGTAGTGGGGTTTGGGGAGTTCAATAATGTTGCACCAAACAGAGACAGTTCAAAAATACAATCTATACTCTGTAGCCTTCTGTTCTCTTGTCCCTCCAAAACAACCCTGTTTAATTTCTCTGCTGGTATACAAGCTTTCACACCAGGAGTAATATATCCTCTGTAGAATATCTTTCCCTAGGAACAGACTAATTTCATATTGGCATACAAATGTGATGCAGCTTCTTTGTCCTGTGCCCAGCTATTAACGTAAATAGCAGGACCAGCCAGAGGACACGCTTAGACCTAACACAAAGGAATGTGAGCCATTCCCCTCAGGGACTTTGAGGCATATGAGTGCTTTTATGCTGCAGTGCTTGCTGAAGGATGATTGCATAGCCCACATCAAAACATCAGATCATTTTTGGGTGGCTACCCTCCTTGATCCCTGCTACAAGGCTAAGCTGAAAAATCTCATTCTGGCAGGGGAGAGGGACCTCAAAATGTAGCAAAATCAGGATAGACTGTTTGGCGCATGGCGGACAAGGAGGAAGATGCCGCAACAGCACCACCACCAGTGTAACATAGTAACAAGTATGTTAGGCTGAAGGGAGACAATGTCAATCTAGTTCAGCCTGTTTCCACCACCTAGGGGGAGTCTAACAGAGCTGCGGCCTAGTTTTCTTAGCCAATTGCAGCCTGCATCAACAGCACAGGGTAGGGCTCACAGTCAGAGGCAGCACTTATCTATGATGGTCAAAGATTATGTCAGCTGCCACATGGATGTTCTCAGACATAACATTGGGTTCTTTGATTATTATGTTTTTAAGTTAGACGAGTGGTCAGAGTTACACAACATGCTTTAGAGGTGCTTGCTTGCCCCACTGCCAGAAAGGGTGTTCAGCAAAGCTGGTGGTGTGATAACTGACAGATGCATCCAGCTGTCCAGAGACAATGTGGATCGTCTGACATTTATAAAAATGAACCAGATTTCACCTGAGTTCTGCACCCCCATAGTATTATCCACTGATTAGTGAGCATGCTGTCACTTTTTACTCACATATGACTGAGCATAGATTTATATCAAAGACCAAGACCTCAAGATGTTGTTGCTGGTGGGAGTGGTGGGAGTGCAACTGCTGCTCCTCTCCTTCTCCTGCTTCCAGCATGTTTCTTCCTCCTATTAAAAAGCGTATTCTAAAATACTCTATAAATAATTTATTTATTACCCCCACCAAGCTGGGTACTCATTTTAGCAACTTCAGAAGGATCGAACACGGAGTCAACCTTCAGCGGGCTACCTGAACCACATGGGGATTGAATTCACAACCTTCAGGTCGTGAGCAAGAGCTTAGGACTACATAGAGCCACACGAGGCTCTATGTTTCAATCATGTGCCCTATTTTCTTATTTCCCCAGGCTAAGTCTTCCCTGTTATAGTCAGTTTTGTGCTTTCACTATTGTAGTTTTTGGACAAGTCTTATTTCATCAATATCTTTCATAAAGATATATTGCACAAACCTGTTCACTGTCCAGTAAAACATTATGAGCACTGTAAAGACATCTTTCATACACATGTAGTATTAGCTTCCTAGTGAGATTGCATCTCCTCAAAGGGATTTGTTTTATTAACATGCCAGATAATTCATTTTCACAATCTCACACACATATTTATTCAGTGTACAGGAATGAAAATAGGAAAATGTAGGTGTGGATAAATCTATAGTCTAACCACAGTGGTACATTCAAAATTCTAACACTAGGTAATAAAAACATTATGCATATCAATTTGATATCGGATTTATAAAAGTTCAGCATCTCTGAAAGTGAACCCTTCAAGTTGGGTTCTTTACACAATTCAATAATGCAGCAACGTACACATCAGAGCCCCACACCCAATAAGATACTGCTCAGAAATATCTTCATTGCTTTATAATCCTGGTATATCATATTTGCTGTTAATCTGCAATTTTCATTGATCCTTTTATATATACTTCATATTTTTCTCAATATACATAGTCCAGCAGATCAAGAGTCTCTAAATATAGTGGCTTTCTGCTTAGGCTAATGAACAGGGTGGGGTAACCCTCAATACATACATATGCCTTAAAGAGAAAGTGTCATGTGAAAATGATCTCTTGTAAAAATCACTTTGCTATGTTAAACATAATATTATTAAGAATTTTTAAATATATTTTTGATATCAGGTTCTGCATAAAAGAAATCATAAAATCTTGCAGTATTGAAAAGCAAGAAAAATCTGTTTATCAAATGGAAAGAGGGGGGGAATATCTAAAGAAGAATATAATGCAGTCTGCAGAAACTGTAGGGCAAGTGTCAGATAAGGTAAAGCTAATAATGAGTTGAGGCTTGCAGCAGAGGCCAATAGCAATAAAAAAGGATTTGGGGGGTATGTCAAAAGCAAAAGAAAAGTCAAAGATGCTACTGGATGCTTACAAGGTGAAAATGGTAAATTGGTTAAGAATGATGTTGAGAAGGCTGAACTTTTAAATTCCTACTTTGTATCTGTTTTCTCTCAGAAAGTAGATGGAACATCAACTGATCTTCCCTGTGCTATTGGGTGGAAAAAAGAATGCATGCTATCTATGAGCAGAGAGATGGTGAGGGAACACATAGTTAACTTAAATTAATTCAAGTCTCAAGGTCCAGATGAATTACATCCTAGGATGCTAAAGGAAGCAGCAGAGGTAATTGCTGCACCACTTGCCATAATCTTTGAAAATTTGAGAACAGAAGAGGTCCCAGAAGATTGGAAAAGGGCAAATGTTCTCCCTATCTTCAAAAAGGGAAGAAGGTGGACCCAGGAAACTACAGGCCTGTGAGCCTGACTTCTATACCGGAAAAGATCTTTGAACAAATTATTAAACAGCATGTATGCAAGTGCTTGGATTAAAATGGAGTAATTAACCAGAACCAGCATAGGTTTTTAACAAACAAGTCAAGCCAGATGAATCTAATTTCTTTCTATGACCGAATCATCGACTAGGTTGATCAGGGAAATGCGGTAAGTACAGTATATCTTGACTTTGGTATAGCATTTGACAAAGTGTCTCATACCATACTTATTAAAAAAATGAGCAAATATGGGATTGACAAGGCAACTGCTAAGCGGATTCACAAGTGGCTGAGTGATCGTACTCAAAAAGTGGTCATAAATGCCTGCATATCCATGTGGAAGAATGTATCAAGTGGGGTACTACAAGGCTCTGTCCTAGGCTCAGTGTTGTTCAACATTTTTATAAATGAATTGGAGGAGGGAATTGATGGGAAACTGATCAAATTTGCCGATGACACAAAGCTAGGAGGGATAGCTAACACTAGGGAAGAGAGAGAGAATGTTCAAAAAGATCTAGAAAAGCTTAAACAGTGGGTGGCAACTAACAGAATGGTATTTAACAAGGAGAAATGCAAGGTCCTACATCTGGGCAAGAAAAATGAAGAAAGCACATACAGAATGGGAGGAATCGGGCTATACAGAAGCACATATGAAAAAGACTTGGGTATACTAATAGATCATAGACTGAACATGAGTCAACAATGTGATGCAGCAGCCAAAAAGGCAAACACAATTCTGGGATGTGTTAAGAGAAGCATAGAGTCTAGCTCACATGAGGTAATAATCCCCCTCTACTCTTCCTTAGTCAAACCTCATGTGGAATACTGTGTCCAGTTCTGGGCATCCCACTTCAAAAATGTTATAGACAAACTGGAGCAAGTTCAAAGAAGAGTTACCAAGATGGTGAGCGGTCTGCAAATCCTGTCCAATGAAGAACAGTTTAAGGATCTGGGAAGGTTTAGCTTGCAAAATAGAAGGTTGAGAGGAGATTTAATAGCTGTCTACAAATATCTGAAGGGCTATCACAGTGCAGAGGGATCAGCCCTATTCTCATTTGCACAAAAAAAGACTAGAAGCAATGGGATGAAACTGAAACGGAGGAGACACAAATTAGATATTAGAGAAAACTTTCTGACAGTGAGGGTGATCAATGAGTGGAACTGGTTACCATGGTAGGTGGTGAGTTCTCCTTCAATAGAAGTGTTCAAACAAAGGCTGGACAAATATCGGTCTCAGATGATTTAGTGAATCCTGCACTGAGCAGGGGGTTAGACCCGATGACCCTGGAGGTCCCTTCCAATTCTATCATTCTATGATTCTATTCAGACTGACCACGAAGCCTAATAATAGTCTGCCACTTTCTGTTCTGTGGGGAAAACTTTTCAGCAGTCATCTCATTATCATCACAGGCAGGATTACAATGAAAGGTAATAACAACTCCATAGCTTATCTACTTCCCTCTTCCTGCATAATAACTATGCACAGGTCACAGAGCATGCCTATAACAGTCTACCAAAAAAGTCAATGGGTCCTCTCCTGTCCATTGTGTTAATGGCTGGCCCTTGATTTCTGCTATAAAGCATCTCTTAATGCTGTTAAAAGCACCTCAGGCAAGATAGCCTGCCCCTATAATCATGTACAGAAAAAACGGAATAAAGAAAATCTACAATCAAACAATAAAAACAGAATAGAACATTGGAATCTGGTTTTAATTAGTAAACAATATAAGTGATACATTTGCTTTAATAGGGCAGATGGACAAGGCTTGTCAAGTTGGGACAAACCCCTTAAATTGTAATGAAAGAGTTTGTAATAAAATACTGGTGGTGAAGGTGCAACACTCTAAGCTAGTTGAAAGCTAAAGGTACAAGATGAGATAGTGAAAGCATTTCTTTTTTTTAAAAAACAACATTGAGAACCAGCAAGTGAATACGCGTTTCAGGGTCGAGCCACTTCGTCTGTTCGGCTGAATTAAACACGACAGGATGCCTGGGGGTGACACAATTCCAAAGGTTTTTGGCTGTGCCAGAAGTCCTGCTCTTTCCTCCCTGTCTCCCTGTCACATACAGGACTTCTGGCACATCCAAAAACCTTTGGAACTGTGTCACCCCCGGGCATCCTGTCATGTTTAATCCAGCTGGACTGCCGAAGGGGGCTCGACCCAAAAAATGCTTATTCACTTGCTGGTTCTCTATGTCGTTAAATAAAAAGAAATGCTTTCACTATTGCATCTTGGACCTTTATGTTACGGCACTCTGCCCCCCGAGCGCCAGTTGGGGTGCCCTGCTCTCCCGCACCCCCGCTGTCCCTGCCTACTTGCCTCGGCCCTGGCTAACCCCAGGCGGACAACTGGACGGCGGTCCCTGCCCTGGCTAGGGACCTGGCGACTGACAAGCAGGAACCTACCTAATGGGGGGAACAGAGTGCCGACAGAGGAGGCAGATGAATCAGACCAACAAAACTGACAAGGCTGGAGATGGAACTCGCAGGCCAACTGGCAGGGTGCTGGCTAGCAACTAGTGCTGACTGGGCCAGACTAGATTAGAGGCAAACAGAACCAACAAAAACAGACTGAGTAACAGGGGACCAGAGGGAGCTGACCGACAACTAGGGACTGACTGAGGAGAACCGCAGACAGACTGGCTAGGTGCATGCAGAACCAATAACTGGCCATGAGCTCAGTTCACTGCCAGTCTTTTAACCACAAGGTTCCGCCCAGGGGCGGAGAGTGGGAGGAGGCAACTCCACCCACTGCTGTATAAGAAGCACAGAGGAGTGCGGGCGGCACCCTACGGGCGGGCACGCCCACGCCGCCGCCCACTGGCCAACCCAAGCTGCTGGGATGACCTCGACACAGGGCTCCAGGCTGCTGGAGCCGACGCCGGAGCGACGCGCGCCGACCGCGGGACCCCATGCCGCACTGTATGGTAACATTACCCCCCCTCTGACGGGGGACCTCCGGGCCCCCGGAAACTCGACCAGGCTTATCCAGGCAAAGGCTGTGAAAACGCTGTACCAACCCGAGAATGTGACCCTCCTGAGCGGACACCATGGACTGATCCTCAGGTCCATGACTTCGGTAGTCTGTGGCTGCCCCATTTCCTTCAGGGCCAACCGTTGACATATCGTCATGTTTCAGGTCGTCTTCCGAGTCAATGTCCAACCATTCGCCACTGTCTTTTGACCCATCCTCGCTACCAATGACGCTGCCTTCAAAATCTGAGGCATCTCTAACTTTAAAATCACTGTCATCTGAGCTATCATACTCCAAAAAACTCTTCCGGGCCCCCAAAAATTGTACGGTTCCTGGACCCCGGCAAGAATCCAGGACCTCCTGGGCCTTGTGTTCAACTTCATCACAGACCAGGGTGGGCGGCGGGGGACCGGAGGTGGGCATCACCGAAGAGACAACAGGTTTCGACAAAGACTTATGGCACCCCGTGCGACCCCTCCTTTTGCGATTTCCAGAGGACCGGTACCCCTTCTGTTCGACTGAGCAGGGGGGAGGGGGAGCACGATGGCTATGGCAGGACGGCCCCCACTGGGTTAGCTCCCCAGTGGCCCAATCGAATTGGGGGTTGTGCAACGCCAGCCACGGCATCCCTAGTACCATGTCTACTGACATTCTCTCCATCACCAGGAATGATAGACCTTCCGAATGGCGACCCCCCACCATGAGTTGTAACACTGGGGTCCTCCATCGAACCAAGCCCGAAGCAAGAGGAGTAGCATCAATGGTAGCAAAACGAATTGGCGTCTTCAGCGCCACAAATTCAGCCCTCAGGGGCTCAACGAGACGCATGCTTATCAGGTTAGCAGCTGCTCCGGAATCAATAAACGCCTGCCCTAGGCGGGAGAAGTTCCGGAATCTAACCTGGCAGGGTATCAGAAGTCTAGGACGTACCTGAGGTCCTAGGCGACCCTCCCTGCAGTCGCCTAGGACTGGAAGTCTTTCTGCCGATTCAGACTGTGGACGCTGAGGCCTCCAGGGGCAAGTTATCACCCGATGTCCAGCTTTCCCGCAGTAGAGACAGAGATTATGTAATAACCGAATCCGGCGTCGCTCCTTGGGGTCCAGCGGGTCCAGTTCCATAGGTTCGGGAACAGAGACTGGTACGGACGGAGAGGGAACAGGACAAATGACCTCCCTGACTCTATGGGTCGGTCTATCTTGCTTCCCAGCCCTGAGCCTCCTATCTGCCTTCACTGCTAACTCCATAGCCTCCTTTAAGGACCCGGGAACGGGATGGGAGATCAACAGTTCTTTGACCACGTCTGAGAGACCTTTCATAAAAACGTCTTTCAGGGCACTATCGTTCCATGCAGTATCACCCGCATAGCGTCTGAAATTGGAGCAATAATCCTCCACACAAAGCGACCCCTGATGCAGCGCCAGCAACCGAGAAACCGCCAACCCCACTCTGTCCGGTTCATCGAAGATGCCCCCAAGTTCCTGAAAAAAGGAGTCCACCGAATGCAGGGAGGGGGAACCCTCGGGAATGGAAAAGGCCCAAGTCTGGGCAGAGCCCCGCAGCAGGGACATTATGAGCCCGACCCTCTGGACCTCCGAGCCGGAAGAGCGGGGACGCATCCGAAAAAACAGGCGACACGCCTGTTGAAAAACAAAAAACTTGTTCCTCTCCCCAGAGAACACCTCGGGAAGAGGGCACTTGGGTTCGGGACTGGTAACGGCATTCTGCTCCTGCGACAATGCCCACTGCTCCTGGGCCACCATGCGAGCTGACAAATCCCGGATCACCGGCACCAGGTCTTGCAGCTGGTTTGCGAGGGCGCTGATCGCCGCCATGAAAAGAAAAACAGTATTTTAAGGGCCAGTTATTATGTTACGGCACTCTGCCCCCCGAGCGCCAGTTGGGGTGCCCTGCTCTCCCGCGCCCCCGCTGTCCCTGCCTACTTGCCTCGGCCCTGGCTAACCCCAGGCGGACAACTGGACGGCGGTCCCTGCCCTGGCTAGGGACCTGGCGACTGACAAGCAGGAACCTACCTAATGGGGGGAACAGAGTGCCGACAGAGGAGGCAGATGAATCAGACCAACAAAACTGACAAGGCTGGAGATGGAACTCGCAGGCCAACTGGCAGGGTGCTGGCTAGCAACTAGTGCTGACTGGGCCAGACTAGATTAGAGGCAAACAGAACCAACAAAAACAGACTGAGTAACAGGGGACCAGAGGGAGCTGACCGACAACTAGGGACTGACTGAGGAGAACCGCAGACAGACTGGCTAGGTGCATGCAGAACCAATAACTGGCCATGAGCTCAGTTCACTGCCAGTCTTTTAACCACAAGGTTCCGCCCAGGGGCGGAGAGTGGGAGGAGGCAACTCCACCCACTGCTGTATAAGAAGCACAGAGGAGTGCGGGCGGCACCCTACGGGCGGGCACGCCCACGCCGCCGCCCACTGGCCAACCCAAGCTGCTGGGATGACCTCGACACAGGGCTCCAGGCTGCTGGAGCCGACGCCGGAGCGACGCGCGCCGACCGCGGGACCCCATGCCGCACTGTATGGTAACACTTTAGCTTTCAACTAGCTTAGAGTGTTGCACCTTCACCACCAGTATTTTATCACATGCTCATTCGCTTTACTCATGCCCACCTTGGTGGAGCGTTATCTGTTTGGCAGCACCTCCATCAGCTAAAACACTTTTCACTCCAGAATCATTTTACCCATTTCACTGGGTCTTGCTCTACCAACCTTTTTATCTTTACTGTTAAATATGTACATTAAGCATG
This sequence comes from Eleutherodactylus coqui, assembly GCF_035609145.1. Taxonomy (NCBI): domain Eukaryota; kingdom Metazoa; phylum Chordata; class Amphibia; order Anura; family Eleutherodactylidae; genus Eleutherodactylus; species Eleutherodactylus coqui. The sequence goes on along the minus strand of NC_089845.1, from coordinate 66,612,032 downwards.
AGATGTTATTGCACCCGTACAAATTCTGTTTCCCTTTATCTGACAATTAGTCCCATAGAACAGGGACAGATATAAATGCAACCTTTTTAGTTCATAACCACAGTTAATTTGTGCAGTAAAATATTGAATACTGTCCTTTTTTGCTATTACTGCCATACATCTCCATACTGTTAACTACATGCTACGTTATGAATTATTCACATCCACAAATACGCTTTTTATCATAGCACACAATTTAAAACAAGATCATTGGACATTATACTACATATATAGTGCACAGCCATTTAGCATCTGTAGTGTGGTAGTGTCATCATCAAGTACTATCAATCCTTATGCAATTAGCCAAGTAAAACATTTTATTGTCACATCTGAGGTTTTTATGTCAAGGATTTGTTAGATCACAGAAAATCCTAATTAACACATACTTATTTAAAAGTAAGCAGCTAATAGGGCACAGAGGGGTTTACTAACTTCTAATGCTCGCCATGAAGATTTATACAGCAGCTATCTGCAACCAGAACACCATATTTTAATCTTACTTGCCGTATCTGTCTCCATTTAGTATAGGACTTTTCACTGTCATGTAGGCCAGTGTCTCTCAACTCCAGTCCTCAAGGCACCCCAACAGGTCATGTTTTCAGGATATCCTGTAGTAAGAACACCTGTGGCAATGTCTGAGGCACCAATAATAATTACATTACCTGTGCAATACTTAGGAAGTTCTGAAAACATGACCTGTTGGGGGTCCCTGAGGATTGGAGTTGAGAAACATTGCTGTAAGACAACACCACAGACATTATGGGTCAGGCAGCCATAAACGCTGCCCATAATTGTTTGCTATGTTTACCTGTCGTGGGATAAAAAACAGGTATTACTGGTGAAGAGGCTGTGAAGGTTGTTCATTAATTGTCTGCCATGTCTGCCTGTAGAGTTGACTACAAAGCAAACTTTGCTGGTGAAGAGACCACGAATCTTGGATGGAGTTGTTCTATGCTGCACTACCATCCCATAGTAGTTGCAGGTCAACAATGATGAGTTCTCCTCTTGTTCAATTAGTAAATTGTATAGAAATAGTTTCAACTCATATCAGCTCCTGTGCCAAAGGGCTTCACAATGTAATTCTCATATATTCATGCATGTACTACCGTACTCTACTTTGTATCTATTTTGATAAATCCTGGCTAGAGTGGATAGTGTAGAAGGCTATCCATGCAAACTCCATTCAGACATTGCTCTTTGTCAGTTTCAAACCGAATGCTCCAGGGTTTCAAGTTAGGAGTAACCACTGAGCCACCATGTTATCCATGTCGGAGTTTACATGTATAATCCTGGGCATCTCTTTTAAGATATGGACATGAAGGCACAACGCTCATAAAATGATATTCAAATAGGTAATTTTACCAGATTCTTCTTTATAGAAGGTTAAAAAACAGCCAATATTTAACATGTTTCAGGGGCGTGTTTCTCAAAATGGTAGCGAGGATAGGAGAAACCTCCGCTATATTCTGCAACTATTACAGTCACTTCTGAGGAAGGGGCTGCATCCCCGAAATGCGTTAAATATTGGCTGTTTTATAACCTTTAGGCTCAATGTCCATGGGCGGGTCTGATTTGCGGAATCCGTGCTGGGCACCTTTGCAGAAAATTCGCAAATCAAGCCACTGATAGGGAAACACCAGTGTCTGCTAATGAAAAAAATATCCTGTACTGAAATGGACGGCTTGCATTGACTTTAATTAAAGCTGTCCGATCTGTGGCCTATCCGCAATTCAATTCTGCAGAAAAGTAGGGGTTTAAAAAAAAAACAAACAAAAAAAACAGAGCAGGTGTGGCGAATGCGTCGGACGGCGCTTCCGTCCACAATCCGCAGTGAAGAAAATGAAGACCTGGACAGGTAAGTAGAAGTCCCGCAGTGTCCTTGACCGTGGACAGGGTCGGATTCCGCTGCGGCCTCCCTCATGCGGCATCCGATCCGCCCGTGGACATGAGGCCTTAATAAAGAACCAGGTAAAACTACTACATAAGAGAGTTGAGCCTAATTTTCCTGTCCAACAGCAGCAGAAGGAGCTCCAGTCTACGACCTCAGCACCGTATACCTCATTTACTATAAAGGATCTCTCTACAATTCTATAAGAGCTACTGAATCAGCATGAGGTCCTCCTGTAATCCAGCTAACATTCTACATCCAACCATTAAATACACTTGCTTAACCTTTATTACAACCTCCATTACACACTCCCACCCAACTGTTTCACTCCTTATTTTCTCGGTGAAACAGACTCAACGATTATTAAAATCTCAGCCAGCATATATTTTCAGACATGGAATATTTACAAAGCCTAGGTTTCAGTCTTAGTTGAAAAACGGTTGCAGACTCGGCTCAATTAGTTAATATAAAGCCCTTGGTCGTCGCTCCCTGCTGAGTATGTAGTATGTGAGCAGCCAAGCAGGGGCGAGTTTTGACAAATTGAGGTACTGGGCAAATTAAGGGCTCCTTCTGATGAGCGTATGTGCAATTAGTGTAATATATTTGCGTTATGAATGAGGTAAATTTGCCGGCGTATTGGGGCATTTTAATATACTTTTTGTACATGCACAGCAGAGTTTTTGCGCATGGGACACTACCATACCCCGCTTTAAAAGGCTATTTAGTCTATTGAGGTCCAGGTGTGTTCTTTTTCTCCCCCGCCGTTTTGTGCTGTACTTTGCTCATCCTCTTGTGTATTGCGTGCACCCCCATAAACTTATATGGGGCCTTTTGTGTACAAATGCGGCTGAGGACCTCACCGGTAATACATGTCCATGTGGTTTGCTATTTAATTAATTAAGTGTTCACTAGCTGTAGGTTGTTAATTTCCAGGTGGTTTGCCTAAAACTACAAAGCCATGAACAATGAATGTGAGAGCATATCCTGATGCTTATTGCCCATATTCATTAGTAATTGCAACCATATTGAATCTGAATCCACTCAGCATCATAAATACACTTGTTCTGAGCTAATAAAGCCTTCCATATGTTTCTTCTGCTTCATCATGCTCTTATACCAAGTTCTTAGGGCTTATTCACATGAATGCATTTGCACTGTGTGTTGCGCGTGCAAAATTTGCATGCTATAGGGCTTATTCCCATGAGCGTATATCGGCTGCTGTTTTCATGGTCAGCCGATATACGCTACGATCTGGCTGCAGACAAGGGGCGGCCAGTGATGGAAGCTTAGTTCCGCCCTCGCCCTGCCCACTCCCATTGCAAAAAGCCAGAGGGAAGGAGAGAGGAGGTGAGCCGACAAAGGGGAGGGAAGGCGAAGCAACGGTATGGCGGCCTCGGCGCATATGCGCCAGGCCCGTACCGTTCACGCGTTTTAACGGCGATGGCGGGCGCATGTAAAAATGCCTACGCTGGTGGGAAAGAGCCCACATGGAGTAAATATTACCCATTGATTTCAATGGGTTCGGTCAAATGTGCATTTTTTGCATGTCCATTTCAGTCGCACAGGGAAAAAAAACGCAGCATGCCCTATTTTGGCGCATATTACGTACTAGTTAACCCATATTAAACTCAATTGGCTATTAAAATCAAAGGGAGCATGCTTGTATATTTTTTTGAGCTTGTGTGTGCAAAAGATACAGTAAAATATGGACTGGCGCACGCAAAAACATAACGCCCATCGCACAAATTGACAGTGCGAATGCACAAGTAAATATGCTTACAACTATGCTCAGCCAGCCTAAGGGCTCTTTCACATGAACATACGCGTTTTTACGGTTGCCCATAAATGAAGAATAGCCGCGATCAAGTCCCGATCTTTAGCCGCGTATTTTCTGCTGTCCATACGGGCGGCTGCTACGTATGTTATTTTATTTTCATAGGCGATTAGGAAGGCTGATCTTACTTTGGAAGATTCTTTATGCAGTTCTTACTTTACTGCAAACCCCATTATAATATGGTGCCATACATTGGCCAAATTTAGCATGCAGTATCTTACCAAAAGTCATTGGACACCTGAGCAAAAACCAAAAGTGTCATTTATTTCCATATGTTATTACTTAGTGGGGCTCCCTTGGCCCTAATGACATCGGATCCTCTCAGTGGCATACTTTTTAATTACATCTGATACACTTCAGCCGGTATTTTTCTGCATTGAGGTCTTAAACATATGGCCGTGATTTCGCCAGGTTTTGCAGTCGTGAAAATCACGCCCGAAAAATGTGACACAACGAAGCCATTGATTTCAATGGTTTTGTTTTGACTAGCATGATTCTCAATTGATATTACTATGCACAAGAAAATATAGGCCTTGCCCTATCTTTCTCGCACATAGTTTTTATACAAACTAGAAAAGATAGAGTAAGACCTATTTTCCTCCTTTTTTTTAACTGTGCGCAGTAGCATCAAACTTAAACTATAGAAAAAAAACTTTTCACTGGTTCATTGGCAAATACACTCCGTTGCGACAAGTGTATTTGCATATGTGCCAGTGTGTTTAAGCCCTCATCCTGCAAACGTCTGTCAAGTTTCCTCAAAGATGATAGACACTGTTCATATTTCCTGACTCAGGGTTCCAGTTTGTCCCAAAGATGTTCAGTAGGGTTCAGTTCGGGACTCTGTGCAGCCAGGCCAATCGTAGGACAACCATATTCTTTGAACAACGAAAAACAGCGTTGGATTTCTGTCCAGGTGTATTGTGGCCGACCATTCCCAGAGTATTGTAACATTCTCAGCAGCACATTACTGTCTAAAATGTCAGGGTGCACCTCCATGCTCATGCTACATCGAAAGGACCAACACCAAGACACATAAAACATCCGCAGACCATCATGGAACCTCCACTGTACTTAAAGAGACTCTGTTACCTACTTTTAGGTCATAAGCTAGGCTCATGGCTAAAAGTAGGTGACCCGCTAAGTCCAGGGATATAAGTGTTATACCTACATCCCGTGCCACTCCCTCAAAGTCAGTGCTGGAAGCCGCCACTCAGTGCATTGAGCGGCACTGCTAAGTAGTCAACCTATTATAAAATTAGATCGGCTGCCCAGTGACTGAGTCACACGTTCCAATGCTGGAGGTAAGTATAACATGTATATCCCTGGACTCAGAAGGTCACCTACTTTTAGCCCGTAATCTTCGCTTATAAGGCTCAAAGTAAATGATAGAGTCTCTTTAACTGTTGGTGCTAGACATTCAAGCAAAAGGCATCCTCGTCATCCAGGTACGTACATCTGATTTGGAGATGGAGTAGTGTGAATTGTCACTCCATAGAACATAGAACATGCTCAACTGTCCAACGACGGCGCTCTTCGCGCCACTGTAAACGGGCCGATGTATCTTCCTTGAGAGAACTCGTCGGACGTTCACAGGATGAATGGAGGGAAATACCAGCTGAAGTCTATCCAGCATTAGTATAAAGTATGCCACGGAGAGCATCCGATGTCATTAGGGCCAAAAGAGCCCTACTAAGTATTAACAGATGTAAATAAATACTACTTTGTATTCTTGCTCAGGTGTCCAATTACTTTTGGTAGGATAGTGTAGTGCATAAGTGGCAATCTTACAGTGCTGCCACACCATACATTGCAACAATAACTTACTGTCTAGCCCTGATTGATAGCACCATACAATCCCTAAATAAATACTACCATACAATGATAAAATCACAGCTTCGTTAATCATCTGCTAACACTACTGTACAATGTATACATAAAACTACTATACAATTGATATTAGGATTCGTAGCAGTCACAAGCAAAGGTTGCCTTCTATGATGCCTGCTTCAACACGAATGGCTGATATGCCTTATACTACCAAAAGGCTGGTCTAGTTAACCATACCTTATCTCACAGAGGAAAAGGTTCCACTATAATCTAATAGAGTCATACACTTTGGAAAATCCGTTTTTGTTGCAAGGGTCCTTCGTCAATAAGGTAATCACAGAATATCAAATCACCTGAGCCCCCTGCATTTAGATGACGTTTGTAGGTGAGTGCAGCAGTGTTACTGCAGGAGAAAAGAAGAATTACTGTCCCCATTCAAGTTGGTGCCTGTGTGCTGCATTGTTGGGTGGTACAGAGAAAGAAATTCCTTTTAGTAGCTGGTTTCTGCTCTGACTACGGGCCTATTCACACGTCAGTATTTTTCATCAGTATTTTGTGAGCCAAAACCAGCAGCGGATCCAAAATACGGAAGAAACGCAAATACTGAAAGGCCTCATGTCCACTCAAAAAATACAATCCGCGCACAATCTGCTGCGGATTTCTGCGGCGGATTTGCTTTAAATGGCATTTTTTTTGCATGCAGATATCCGCACACATTGCTATCAATGTGATAGCAATGTTGCCAATCCGCGCGGATTCCGCGGCAAATGGAGCATGCAGAGTTTTTTCTCCTGCGCATGAAAAACGCAATTCTTTTAAAAAATGCAAAAATCAATTTAATGGACCCGCGGATGGCAATGATTCCCTATGGGCAAAATCCGCGGCGGAATCCGCAATTCCATTTACCCAGTGGACATAAGGCCAAAGTCCTTGGATGGCTTTAAACAGCCGTAGGCGCAACTATGCTTGCCAGTACGGAGCATAGTTGTGCCTGAACGAGGCAAATTTCTTCCTCATCGACAGCTGTTCAAACTCTGTGTCATAGCGCAGGAGTTTGAAAAAAACTGCAGAAGGATAGGTCCTGCCCTATTTTTCCCCACATGTAATATTCACTACATGCGGAAAAGATAGGGCAAGTCCCACCTTTTTTCAGTCAAGGAAAGAGCTAATGAAAACAAAACCAGGGAAATCCATTGAAATCAGTGGTTTCGTTTTGTCCCGTTATGCGGCGGTGATTATCAAGGCTGCATAAGGGAAAAAAACCGCCCTTTCTTCTATTAAATGCAATTCCCCAATAGAGTTGTTGTACCCAAACAACCACTTTAAGTCAAAAACACATGGGCTTATGCACAACTATGCTTGCTACTACAGAGGGTAGCTGCACATGAACCAGTGAGTTTTTTCGGGCCATTCAAACTCTGTGCCATAGCTCCCAAGTTTGAAAAAAACTGTGGGAAGATAGATCCTGCCCTATCTTTCCCGCATTTAGTATTAACTACATGCGAGAAAGATAGGGCAAGTCCTATCTCTTCCCATCTGTACTGCTAATGGGAGAAAGTACTACTAATGAAAACAAAACAATTGAAATCAATGGTTTTGTCATGTCCCATTATGCGGCTATGAGAATCACGGCCGCATGACAAGACTAAATCACGCCAATCTGAAGACGCTCTTAAAGATAAAAAATTGCATATTCTATACTATAAGTTGAATTCGATTGTTTTATGTAGTTGCCTAACCATTAGTTACAAGAGACCTGTGCCTCAGGTTTAGGGATCCTTGCCATGAGCGTATGCATATTTGTGTGCACTGGACTGGAGCATTTTTGCGGAACAATGCTTTTTTGCACGTACATTGCTGTATTTTACAATACTTTTTGCATCCGCGAGACAAGTTCATTTGTGCGTGGCAAGCAAAGACACCGATTGAAATGGCTAATTAGGGCTTATTCACACCTTTATTGGGCAAATGCACTGGAAAATACAGCATGCTGATGGTTTTTTTGCACGACCAAAATATGTGCATGTGAACAAACCTATTGAAATCAATGGGTTCTACTCTCTGAGTATTGTGCGCCTACCTTTTGCAAGTATGCACATGTGAAGGAGCCTAAGGGCAAAAACACATGGGTGTATGCGCGACAATGCTACAGAGCCTAGTTGCGCATGAACCGGAGGTTTGGGGTTTTTTTTGGGCCATTCAAACTCCACGCCATATCGCATGAATTTGAAAAAAACTGTGTGAAGATAGGTCCTACCCTATCTTTTCTTGCCCATACTATTAACGGGCAAGAATACCACTATTGAAAATCAATGGTTTTGTTTCGTCCCATTAGATGGCCATGATTATCACGGATGCATAATGGGACTAAATCCCGCCCATCTGAAGAAGCCCTTATTGTGCAAGAATGGTGCTTGACCATCAAGGTCAGGGCTAGATTATAGTGGGAATTTGTAATGTAGTCTCCATTAAATACTTATTTTATTTGCATGTGCAGTGAAGTATGGTGTACTGTTCTCTGCTTCACATGCGCAATATGCCTGATACTAGTGCAGAGGAGTCCCAGACTCATCTCCAGTAATTTACAACTCCTTTTTCTAGATAATCCCAAAACAGCTGTATGTCATGGGCATATTTAGTAAGCTAAACCTCAGTTGTCTAACAACATGCTGGTGGTTTAGTAGCTCCAGACGTACCCACCAGTTTCCTTTAAGAATACTTAGTGGTAGCGTATCCAATCTTCCCAAGTACAAGTGCGAATATCCTCTTAAGGTTCTGTCTACATTTACAGTGGTCAGCAAGAAAGCTCCCATAGAGAATTTTGTACTATACACTCCTACGATTTAGCTATCACTCTGACATAGGTATGTGTCTGGTTAACAATGTTCCAATAGAGTTTATAGTCTTCTTAAACTCTTTCAGCTTGATTTTGATCTGTGTTCTGACTTGGTCTCCACTGATTTCCCACTTTATGACCTTGTCACATCATGATCTTCACCATTTCTAGGCTTGTCAAATCTCTAACACATCTCATGCTTCCATTTGGTTTCTATATTATTTTAATACTGATCTATAGCTATTTATATATGACATTTTAATGAGATTACGTATAGCACCAATGGTTTTTTATGGAACCATTATCTGCCTGCAGTAGGTGTTCAGGAAAAAGTGGATGAAGACATTCAAAAGTCAGCAAGAACCTACACTTGTTTGCATTTTCCATGTTTCTGGACCTAATAAAATATGGTGGAACAAACTCGTTAGTAACATTGTCTTTGAAAGATGTATCTACAGTGGTATGAAGAATAGTCCAACTACATAGAAAGAATCAGTTATCCTCCAGTTTTAATATTCCTGTACACCCTAACTGATCTTAATTTATAAAAACCTTTAAAAGCCCTAATCTATCGTAAACAACAGGAATAATATTCAGTACTTTCATAAACAAAGAGACATACTGTAATGCAAAATGGTGAATAGCTCCTTAGGGATTGGAGCCTGAAAGCATTTGATAAATTATAGCACACTCTTTCCTAAATCCTGCCTTTACTAATCTATTAATCTCTCACTGAAGCACAAGAAGACTTGACAACACTGGGGAAAATTAACTTGAATGTTGACATAATTTCACATTTCAATTAGCTAAGATTAGATTGTAAAAAGTCATATTTACAGTTCGATTACGTGGCTACAATTAACCTTTTCAACCTGGACTCATTGGTCTTAGTAGTAGGTGTGGGGTGAAGTAACTGCAACCCAATCTGAATCATAGAGAGGAATTTCAGTAAATCCTAATCCCTGTGTATTGTATAAGCAATGTTTTGTTCAATTTTCAAGATTTATCTCTAGTTACCTTCTATTATATAAATACACTCCCTGTCAGGAGGGTATTTGTTGGGGTAATTGGGAGAGGTAAAAATTCCTCCATCTGAATACTTTGTCCAGGATCCACACTGCAATGATTTCTGTCCTTCTGGAGTAGTTTGCTTGTCTGGAAAGAAACAAAAAAATCACATTCGATATGTTACACTAACTATAGATCATGTTATATTTTATAATAGAGGCTGCAGCTCCAATACGAAATACAGTATATCTGTGTGTCGTACTTACCTCCAATTTTTTTTGTTGCCCAAGACACATGCAGAATAATTAGACTTGTTACAACTGCAATAAAAGCAGAAACCGTATTCTTTAGAAGCATTTCTCAAGACATCATTCTATATTGTACAGCATTGCAGGTTATTTACCTAGACATGAGGTTCTACGGCCAGAATGTATATACAGTAGTATATCATGAACTGCTCTATAGTACACACGCCACCTCTGAGAATATAGAGTGTGTCTGATATGTCAGACAATGCGTTATGTCTCACTGACTCAGCCATAAGATAAGGTGATGTGTGCTTGGCTGAACTCCTGGCACACTGAGCTAGCCACATCAATGAAGAAATAATCACGGCTAAGGCTATTACATAGGACAATATACAATGCTGCTCACACTTGGATGGCTTTTTATTTTTTAAGAAAAAAAGTATTTCAGGATATAAGAACGTTACGTTATAATAAGGTTATAGCTCAGGTCTCTGTATGGTTAGATGGCATTACAATTCCTACAGCACAAACTTAAAGGGCAATGTACAGAGAATACATAGAATAAACATTGACCACTAACCATATGCACACAGCAGCAATCAGAAGCCCAATATATTGACTCACAGATGGAGCTGCCCTTGGTTCTTAATGAGTTATGGAAATAACCCCTAATAGTTAAAGGGCCTGTGGATATTTAATGTAGTCCTATTGACTGTCGAAGGTATTTATTAATAATAATAATCTTTATTTATATAGCACCAACATATTCCTCAGCGCTTACAAAACAGGGAAGAACAGATACAAAAAACAAATATACAAAAAAAACAGTTACATGTAGTAATAAACAGTAGGGGTGTTTAGTATACTTCTGTTCAAACATATAAAATGTAGCAGTCCCAGGTTTTTCTATGAAGCACATGTATCTAAATGCCCACATCACAGTGTCATAAAGACCTTTATATCATATTAAAGAGCACTTTGCTGTGCACAGCATTTACTAATCACTGCAGAAAGGGAAAGGACACTGTTATACCTCCATTCACCACAGCAGCATCACCCCCTCCTCACATAGCAGTATATGGAAAGAGTTATGCTACATCTCCAGAATGTCAATGTATAGTATGTGCACTATATACAAGAGCAGCTTGGCTTCTCCTCGATGCTATGAATGATCCATACGGAGCAGGATGACTATGATTGTACATGTGTGTGTGTATACTAGAGGCAAGTGATATGCAGCAAGCTGCAGCTGGAGACATACTCACTGTGACACAAGCTGCGCCCATGGACCATGTCTGTTCCTTACACAAGGGGCTTCGATCTCCACTAATTCCATTTAGATCCGGGAGGACTTCCAGTGCGGGGGAATAGGATGGGTGAGCAAGAATTGCCACTTCCTCTCAAGTAATCACCATGATCGCATATAGGGATAAGAGTATGTAAGCGCTGCATCCATCCACACGCTAGATCACATCTCCCAGCCAGATCCCTAGATCGCTGCAACAGATCGCCATGGTCACTTGCTCCTCATCATGATGAATGCTGGAGTCATAAGACCACTCATCATGAGTTTCACATGCAGGACGGTTCACACAGCAGCGGTTCCTGGGGCTTCCCATGCATTGAAGGGATTAATGGGTCCGTCATCTGCTCCCTCTGCTCGCTCCACCTTTGCAATCTTCTGCGGGGAAGCTTTACAAATATAGGGATTTAATAATATTTCTGCGATGAAATCCGCATTAAAACAGCGAAATCCCTGACTGTGGAGCAAATCCAAAGTCTCTGCTTGTCGCATAGTATCAAGCACAGAGCCCTATACAGCAATCCACAAATGCCACTATGTCTATGACAGTCCTCTGCAGCAGGTGCTGTGTACCGAGACTCCTCCAATATCCACTCAAGCATCAAACAGTTAATCCATAGCCACCTGAGTGCAGGTGCAGGCAGAGACGGCCAGCATACTCACAGGATACAATGTCACCCTCCATGACTTCAGCAAACTGTGGATCCAGCACATTCCCTTACTTCTTTGCAGGGTTCAGCATCACTTTCCATTAGCTGCATGGTCAGACATCAGGGGGCGCTGCTGCTTCCTTTCTTTGCTCCCTGGAACTGACTCACCAGCGATGCACCTCTCAGCAGCACCAGACTGAGAGCCAACGCCAGGGCTTAGCATATTATTGAAGGAGGGAGGGGAATGATGTGAAGTGAGGATTGTTCTTTATGTCCCTCACTATCTGCAGAAGAGAAGCTAAGTACTCATTCTTTGCTCTTCATGAAGAGCTGATGGATAACTTGCTGGCTGGGATTTATTGATGCATAACTTGCTATTTATTTTGGTGACGGTGATACAATTGGAGAATAATAGCCAAGAGGTCATTATGAAAGAGCAGATCGTAGATTATTAGGAGTATTTTCGATTCAATAAATGCGTAAAAATCTAAATGACAAGCCCAACGTGCAGGAAGGGTTAAAAGTCAGATCTGCAGTGTCTTAAACAACAGGAAAAAAAATCTATAACTGAATTATAACTGATACTGAATATTATTAAAGCAGCAAAGGGATTTTTTTATTACAAAAGTTTTTTATTGGTTTTGTAAAAGTTACAATGAACAATGTAAGAAAATCCCTGCTATTCGAGTCAGCTGATCATTCGCTGTGCTCAACGTATCATTTTGGGTCCATTCACACCATGATCGGCAAACCATTGTAGTTCAACTTAGGCAATAATTGTGATTTTTTTTATGAATTCTTTTTTATGCACAAATTGTTTCAAAAATCCTCCCTTAGGTTTCTGAAAATAGTATTGAGCTTGTGGAAAAAAATTAATGGGAATCTATAATGTGGCATTATGAATCAAAAGTTGGGGCATTAAAATCATTTTTACCAGGTTTGCAACTATAAAGTCACAGACGCAAGTCGCGTCGGCCTCTCCCTACCTGCATCGTGCAGACTGACAGCTCTCGACACTTTTGTGTGTAGTGAGAGAGCTGTCAGTCTGCATCATGCAGGCGGGTGCAGGCAGCATGAACCTGTTGACAGGTTCCCTTTAGGGCTTAAACAGATGAGTGTATATAGAAATACGATCGCTCCTACGCAATTTTTTTGTGTAGTGAACAAGTGCTTAGCATATTCGCACAGGTACTGCTTATTCACACAGATGGGGGAATCACCCTGCCCTGAATTAAATGGCTAATCAGCCTAACTCGGTGCTGGTGATTGCGGATATGTGCAGCGTTTAGCGCATATCTGCGTATGTAAATATGCGTGCTTGCCCACCTCCCATTGACCTGTATGGGGCTCTTTGGTGCGCAAACACACACAAGATATAGCAGGTCCTATTTTTTACGCCCGTGTAAGCAGCGGGCGCCAAAAAAAGAATGAAAATGAACTAACTGAAAACATGCTCATCTGTTTAAGGCCATTTTTGCATGGCCAAGAAAATGGTATGATATTTATGTGTTACGAGACACACAAATCTTGCATGACTATGAACCCCATTCTTTATATGTGGTCATACACATAAGTGATTTTATCCTGCAATGCATTGCACTGTGATGCGATGCAGGAAACAAATCATGGCACATCCTATCTTTGGACGTACCCTTGCATCTCCCATTGTTTACTAGGTGCACGCAATGGGAGACAGCCGCAGCGGAGGATTGCCACTTCCCCGAAGGGATGTGAGGCAGTTGGGATATAAAAAAGTCTGGCATTCACTGGGAAATCGCATGTTGGTGAGTGCAATATTGAGCCGCAGTGGAATACTCGCCGCATTTACGCTATAAATCCACAGCGGCCCAAACCACACTTATATGGCCACAGTTCTGTAAGCAGATCTGTTGAGAGATTTAACCCTTGTATTACAAGGGTTTAATTCTGTCGCAGAAACCTGCAGCATAAAAAAGACATGCAACGGATTTGTTGCAGAAAATATCTGCACCATGTGTAGAAAATTGTTTAAATCCCCTCCATGTTACTTGTTCTGTAAATGCTGCGATTCCACCAGCAGAAATTCTGCAGCATTTCCAGCCCATGTGAAGCCGGCCTTAGCATTGGAAATTAGGGCTTATTCACACAAGCATAGCGATTTTCAGTATTCTGTGTCACGGCCACAAATCTACTGTTTGTGCGCCCATTCAGACAGCCTGGATCCGGCACATGTACGCCGAGCCCGGATTGCCATCAGGGGAGGAAGACAGTTTAGCTCGGCTCTCGGCAAGGGAAGGGGGTGGGACGGGGCAGGAGCTAGTTTGCTAAGTTTCCCGCCCCTCCTATTGCAAATAGCCGGCAAGGGGCTGATAGAAGGAGGGAAGGAGGTGGGAGTTTAGCACACACGCTGCTAAACTCCCATCCACCTCCCTTTACCGGCAGCAACCACTGGCTCACGTAGGAGTCTATTGCAGCAGCTGCCGTATTCCAGTCAGGAAGATAGTTCCTGAACTATCTTTCCTGGCCAACGTAAAAGAGCCCGACCAAAATTCGCTTGTATGCACTATCTTGGCTGGCCAGGTGCTTTTACACCACAGGAATATGCCCATCTGAACTGATGCATTGTAAACCAATGCATCACATGAGCAGCGTATATCGGCTGGGCGTGAAAGCGCAGCCAATATACGCTTGTGGGAATAAAGCCTTAGGGCTTATTTAGATGGCCGTATATCGGCTCGGTTTTCATGCCGAGCCGATATACGGTGTCCTTGTCTGCAGGGGGGGAGGATGGAAGAGCCAGGAGCAGGAACTGAGCTCCCGCCCCTTCCCCGCCCCTTGCCACTATTTGCAATGGGAGGGGCGGGACGGAGGCAGAGCTAAGTGCGGGGACCTAGCTCCGCCCCCGTCTCGCCCCCTCCTATTGCAAATTGTGGCAAGGGGCGGAGAGGGGGTGGGAGCTCAGTTCCTGCTCCTGGCTCTTCCATCCTCCCCCCTGCAGACAAGGACACCGTATATCGGCTCGGCGTGAAAACCGAGCCGATATACGGCTGTCTAAATAAGCCCTTAAGGCGCCCACCCACTGGCGATTTTTTTCCCTGCGAAATTCGCAGCATTTTTTTCTCTGCAGTGGTCTATGGGACTTGTAATGTTAAAATTGCGATCGCGCAAAATCGCAATTTACCGCGAAATCGCTATTTTGCGCGATTGCGATTTTAACATTGCAAGTCCCATAGACCCCTGCAGAGAAAAAAATGCTGCGAATTTCGCAGGGAAAAAAATCGCCAGTGGGTGGGCGCCCTAAGGGTGACTACCCACTAGCGTTTTTTTTACTGCGAAATTCGCAGCGTTTTTTTTTTCTGCAGGGGTTTTTGGGCTATGGGACATGTAAAGCTAAAATCGAGATATCGCGGTAAATCGCGATTTTGCGCGATCGCGATTTTAACATTACAAGTCCCATAGACCCCTACAGAAAAAAAAAACACTGCGAATTTCGCAGTGAAAAAAAAGTGTAGTGGGTAGTCACCCTCAGTCAGCAATGGTTGTAGATTCAAGGAAATATATTCTGTCATTTTGGCTGAAAATTGCGCTCTGTATTAAATGGTCACTAACCTTTGAAACAACTTGCGTTTATGTGATAAGCATTTTGATAATTAGCAAATGTAAATGAAAAGCCTGACATGCATGAATGCTTTAAAAGTCAACTCTGCATTGTCATAAACAGAAAAAAATATTTCACAGGAATTATATAGCATCTATTATTTTATTGCTACCAAATATTAAGTTAACAAAGTCATTTTTGTACATGTTTCTATTGATTTTGTAAAATTTACAACAAAAGAAAAGGAAAAGAAAAACCCTGCCCTTCGAGTCAGCATGATCTTTAGGGTGCTCAACCTACCATTTTGAGTCTATTGCCATGATGGACACCAAATCATTTTATTAAAGGCCCATTTACACCAGCAGGTGATCGCCCAAAGATCGCTCAAATGACAGTTTGATTGACAGCTTTGAGCAATAATTAGGTGTGCAAATGAAGCCTTTGCTGATCACAGTTTATAGCCCAAGGGCTATTATCTACGATCAGATCCTTTGTTCTCCATAGGAAAACAATGCTATCAGCACTCCCCGTGGAGAACTACTGATAAGAGTGAAGGACGATTTTTAGGTTAGCTTGAATTTAACGATCAGCTAACAGTGCCCGAAAAGTGGACAATTGGCGCACATTTACACACACCGATTATTGCTAAAACAATCGCCAATTAGCAGTTTTTTTAGCAATCATCGACTGGTGTAAATGGACATAGTTTAAGCAGGAGAGCCAAATACTAGCAGTTTCTCAATAAGGAGCATTTCCTGCTATAGTTGTCTCAATATGCTGAAATAAGAGTCAAATTGGCCAACTTTAGAGTGTGCGGCCACAGAGACCAGGTATCTCAGAATTTTTTGATACTTCCTCTCTTAATACAGTAAAATTTTTCCAGTCTGTCGTGTAAATTCACACGATCCACATATTCTGCTACTGTAGGAGGATTTATGTCTTTATAATAAAAAACAATTATTTCTTTGCACTAGACTGACCACTGTCAGGACAGGTAGCCAATGGCTCTCCATTATGTGGACCTCAGAAACTGATCCAGACAAACAAGCTAGAAAGTAAGATTTATAGTAGTTGGGTCATTAGCACACTGTCTACTAAATCTAACACAGCCATCCAGTATCTTCGAGAGTAGAGGAGGAGGATAAGAGAGAAAGAAGCAAAGTGCTGAGTGGTTAGTACTGTCGCCTTACAGTGCTGGGGTCATAGATTCAAATCTCACCAAGGACAACTTCTGCATGGACTTTGTATGTCCTCCCTCTGTTTGAATTATCCTCCAGCAAAGGAAGACAAAGCATTGCAGCTCAGTGGTTAGCACTGTTACCTTGCAGCACTTGGGTCCTAGGTTCAAATCTGTCCATGGGCAACATCTGTATGTACTTTATAAAACTTAATGCAGATGTTCTTGATCAGATTTGAACCTTGGACTCCAGCACTACAAATGCTAACCACAAATTGTTTTTCGGGGTTCAATACTACTTTTAAGGGTTTTATGAACTTACAGATCAGCAGAAAAGAATCGCCTGAGGCTCAGGTTCTTGCCAAACTGAACTTTTAGCATAGATTGACCCAAAACAGGGTTCTACTGCTTTAGTTTACACAACATTACCCTCCGCCATATGTTATGAATGGGAACCTCTTGGACAAGCAACTAAAGCAACTCTCTTCTAGAGTGGATAAAAGGCAGTTATTGCATATCACATAATATACATTTAACCCAGAAGAAGCAATTATTACCACTTCTCCCAGCCTCTCAGATGTTGTAGTTGCATCACTAGGTAATGTAACCAAGTGTTAAGCATAGCTAGTCTCCCATCTTCTTGGAATCTCAGTAGATTCTCCAATTTTATCCTTGAGCTGCCTTTGTATGTCAAGAGATAAATTATGTTGAAAAATGATAATACAGCTTTCTCTGGAGTAAGTATTTCCCAGGTCCTCTGAAGTAGGATTAGTTTTTGAAGAATAAAGGGATAGTCAAATGGGCGAACATTTTGTATTATGCCTTCCAATGTACAGACTATTTCCCTTTCCAGCTCTTTTATGGTACCCATATATTGCAAACCTTTTTGCACTTTTGAAATAACTACCAAAATATTATTTGCTTTCCCCCTTCTTCTTAATATCCTCGCTGCTGAGCTTATTAGCAGTAGTTAACGAATGCTGATTTAAATGTTTTTGTGCATCTCTCCAACTGCTTTCAAGGGATGATGAGGGGTCTAATACGTATCTATCTACTGGTAATTGTACCTATTTTTCCAGAGTACATGGAAGAAGACTCTCTATTTCAGGGTGCGGGCAGACGAGCGCATAAACGGCGCGTTTTTGCGACCAAACGTATATACGTGACCATCTGAGGCAATGGTTTCGAATGTATTCGTTCACATGGGCGATTTTACGGCGCGTAAAAACGGCAATTCGAAAAAAACGGAACATATGCGACCGAAATACGCGCCAACACATATTCGATCGCCAAAAAGACCGTTTGCAAAGTAGGAACAAACGAAAATACGCTTTCTAGCTCTGGTCGTGATCGGTGAAAAACGATCGCTCGGGCGATTATACGCTGCGCTCGTGCGAACGTAAATACGCCTACGCTCGTCTGCCCGCACCCTCAATCTAACTTTATTGACGAAGAGTATCAAGAACACCTTTAGGGCCCTTTAAGACGAGCCGATTTTATTGCTTGAATGAATGAACAATGTCAGAATTCACTCATTCGCTCATGCAGCTTGTTTAGATAGGGAGATACATCATTGGCTTGTTCAAATGAGAAATCCTTCAGAATCATTCAGTTTTCACATTCACAGTATAAGTGAATGAGAAGGACTGAGCAAGCGCTGGTTAAACCGAACCATAAGTGAACAAGCCAACAATAATTCTTATGCCTGCATAAAATAATCGACGAGCGAAAAGAGTTAGACTGAACAATATCGTTCACTTTTGCTTGTTTGGACAATTATTTGAACAATGGTTGTTCCGTCTAAAAGCACCTTTAGGTGCGCCTCATAGCATCGCATACCACCAGCTTATATGCCAACCCTTCTTTGTGAGTGAGGAATTCATTTAGAACACTAGATATATTATCTTTAGCTTTAATTAAATTAAGCCAGTAGGGATTAAAATGCCAACAGGGGATTTGTTATTAGCAAAGAGGAAAAAATATAATACTGGGGAATGATTCGATGGTCACCTTGGGAAATATTGTATATCTTGCAACCCATTAGGTACATTATGAGTGCTTAACACTAGATCAATTCAAGATAATGATTTGTGAGAGTTAGAATAACATGAATATTTTTGTTGAGAAGGGTTTTTAAGTCTCCATTGATATATTGTAACTAGTCCCCTTAATGCTATTCCAAATGGGTTAAGACTAGTGATGAGCGAGCATACTTGCTAAGGGCAATTGCTTGAGCGAGCATTGCCCTTAGCGAGTACCTGCCCGCTCGAGAGAAAAGGTTCGGGTGCCGGCGTGGGTGACAGGTGAGTTGCGGCAGTCAGCAGGGGGAGCGGAAAGGGGGGGGGGAGAGAGGGAGAGAGAGATCTCCCCTCCGTTCCTCCCCGCTCTCCCCCGCAGCTCCCTGCCCGCCCCCGGCACCCGAACCTTTTCGCTCGAGCTGGCAGGTACTCGCTAAGGGCAATGCTCGCTCGAGCAATTGCCCTTAGCGAGTATGCTCGCTCATCACTAGTTAAGACTAATATTGTTGCTCTCAGTTGTACTATGAAATTTACCAAGGGTTAAAAGTTATTAAAGTCCCCCATGATAAGAAGAGGAGCATCTGATGCTCTTTCTGTAAATAGCAATATTTTTTGAAATACCATCGCTGAATATAGAAGAGGTACATGTATGGCCACTATAAGAATTATAATACTATGTTCCATACAAACAATTAGTCTGTCCTTCTTTGTTTGCTTTCTGATATATTCAGTTCAAAGTAATATTATGATGTACAAGTATACTGACACCACAGGAACAAGTGGAATATGGGATGTGAAAACTTTGGGCCACCCATTGTTTATTCCAAAATATATTGTAATACGATCAAGTACCATATTAATTTCTAATAATAGTTACTATTCTGTACGACTATATTTAGTCAGATCACTCATCCTGTAACTTTTAACCCTTTCCAATCCAATTTGTATCCTGGTTTTCCTAGGGGGCTTACTCTTTTTCTGCTGTTATACAACGGCGCTATCTGCTGGCTAAAGCCAGTACTGCATGAGGTGACACGTTGGATAGGCTCCCACAACAGAGAGGCTGGCAATATGCAGTAAGAGAACCCCGACAGACGTCTTCCAACATCGGAGTTGTACAGCCTTAAATCATAATGTCTTCAGAGGTCAGACAGTGGATTGGAAAGGGTTAAGTTCCACATAAGGAGTGTCAGTACTGAATCTTGTAAAATTGTACATGCATGGACTTGCACAAGAAAAAAAAACCCCACAGCTAGGACGCTATGTAAAAGGCAAATAAATGCAAATAAAAAAAGAATACAATGATTTGGAAATCTCATATAACCCTATCTTATTCACAATAGAAAATAGAAGACATATGAGAAGATGAAAATTAGACAGTTTTACATTTCATTTGAAATATAACTCATTTAGAAATTGATGGCAGCAATACATCTCAAAAAAGTTGGGCCGGGCCATGTCTACCATTGTGTAGCATCCCCTCTACTTTTTACAAGACGGTAAACATCTGGGAAGTGAGGAGACCAGTTGCTGAAATATTGGGAGAGGAATGTTGGCCCATTTCTGTCTGATGAAGGCTTCCAGCTGCTCAACAGTTCTGGGTTTTTGTCAGATTTTTTGTTTCATACTGCGGCAAATGTTTTCCATTTGTGAAAGGTCTGGACTGCAGATGGCCGGTTCAGCACCCAGACTCCTCTTCTGTGAAGCCATGCTGTTGTGATGGATGCAGTATGGGATTTAGAATTGTCTTTCTGAAATAATCAAGGCTTTTATGTGAAAGAGACGTTGTCTGCATGGGAGTGTATGTTGTTCTAAAACCTCTATATACTGCACAGCATTGATAATGCAGTTCAAGATGGGTAAGCTGCCCATACCATAGGCACTAATGCAACCCCATACCATTAGAGATGCAGGCTTTTGAACTGTGCCCTGCTAACAAGCTGAATGGTCCTTCCCCTCTTGAGTCTGCAGGACATGGCATCTGTGGTTTCCAAAAATTTTGATTCATCTGAACACAAAACAGTTTTCTATTTTGCCTCAGTCCATTTGAAATGAGCTTTAGCCCAGAGAAGACACTGGCATTTCTAGATTGTGTTGATATATGGCTTCTTCTTTGCATGATACAGCTTCATCTTGCATTTGTCGATTTCACAGTAAACTGTGTTCACAGATAGAGATTTCTAGAAGTGTTCATGAGCCCATGCAGTGATTCGCATTACAGAATCATGCCTGTTTTTAATGCAGTGCAGCCTGAGGGCCTGTAGATCTCGAGCATACAATATTGACATTGGCCTTATCCATTGTGCACATGAATTTCTAGAAATTCTCTGAATCTTTTGATGATCTTATGAACTGCATATGGTGGGAAATTTAAAGTCTGCACAATTTTACGTTGACAAACATTTTTCTGATATTGTTCCACAATTTTTAGATGCAGTTTTTCACAGATTTGTAAACCTTTGACCATGTTTGCTTCTGAGAGACTCTGCCTCTCTATGTGACTTAGTAGACGATTAGCCATCCAGTTGTTTTTCATTAGTACCACTTACTTTTCCAGTCTTTTGTTACCCCTGGCCCAACTTTTGTGAGATGTGTTGCTGCCATCGATTTCTAAATGAGTGAATTTTTTATAGATAAAAAGGAAAAATGTCTCCCTTTCACCTTCTGATTTGTGTTCTATGTTCTATTGTGAATAAAATTTGGTTATTTGAGATTTCCGCATCGTTGCATTATTTTTTCTTTGCATTTACATTTTACACAACGTCCAACATTTTGGGGAATTGGGGTTGTAATATGTAGTGTATATTCAATATACCCCAGGTGAACTAATTCACTGAGTTCCTTTAACTCAAATGTATATACACCTTACTTAAGCTCCCTTTTTCCCACTTCCTCTAATCTTTTAATAATAACCGTGTTTCCCATATCTGCAAAATACAGAGGGATTATTCAAGATACATCTGTTTATTTTGCTAGTCTTAACTGAACCTCCATTGAATAATTTGAAAAAGGTGAAGACGTTCTAAAAACAATATCTTGGTCTCTGTAGTGTAAAATTTTATTAACAGGAGAAGGAGGGCTCTCTGGTGGTAGAGGCTTTGTGGGGACCCTATACGCTCATTCCACAGCAAATAGGGGACTCAACGTATACTCCAATGTATTAATCAACCAGCATTCAAACTATTCTGTGCGAATAGTAACCTCAACCTACTCTGGTAAGCACATCCATCTTATAATACCCCTTAAACAATTTTCACATTCCTTGGCCATAACTGTATCTAGTACTCTGTGTGGGTTTGCAAATCTCTCTGCAAAGGTGTCAGTGTATTTTGTAAATTGCTCAGAGTATCCACAAGGGCTGTAGACCTTGCAGATAATTTCTTAAGGCCATGACAGATAATCGATATACTGTATCCTCTTTTACGCCTCCAACTTGCATATTGAAGTTGGTCAAGAATTAACTGCACTGACTTATTGCTCTCATAATGCATTTTAGATTTGGCTCTGCAGTCTCATTTAACTACTGTTCAGCAGTGCTTGTTTCACCTTGCATGCTCCCCGTATCACAGCCAGCATATTAAAGTCTCTTAGTCCAGCCCTTACTGTTCATGGACTCCTGAAAGAGACCTTTCCTGGATTGAATGAGTCATTGCCTCCATCCACTGAAGTTAAGTGAGTAGTAGAGATGAGCGAGCACCAAAATGCTCGGGTGCTCGTTACTCGAGTCGAACTTTCAGTGATGCTCGAGAGTTCGTTTCGAGTAACGAACCCCATTGAAGTCAATGGGCGACTCGAGCATTTTTGTATATCGCCGCTGCTCGCTAAGGTTTTCATTTGTGAAAACCTGGGAAATTCAAGAAAGTGATGGGAACGACACAGAAACGGATAGGGCAGGCGAGGGGCTACATGTTGGGCTGCATCTCAAGTTCCCAGGTCCGACTATTAAGCCACAATAGTGGCAAGAGTGAGACCCCCCCCACTGTCAGCATAAAGATCGTTCTCCTCTGCCATGCCATAGCTGTAACAGCTGTGGCAGAGAAGAACGATGTTAGCCCATTGAATTCAATGGAGCCGGCAATACAGCTGGCTCCATTGAAAGCAATGGGCTGCCGGTGATCGCGGGATGAATTGTCGGAAAGGGCTTAAATATATAAGCCCTTTCCTGCAATTCATCCAGAAATGTGTAAAAATAAAATATATATATATACTCACCTGGTCCCGGCAGACGGAGTTCAGCGCGGCCAGCGGCAGTCCTCCTGAACTGCTCTGAACAGCTGTGAGTAGTATTCAGCAGCCGGGGATTTAAAATCCCCGCCTGCTGAATGAGCTGCCTCTAATTGGTCACAGCCTGACCAATCAGAGGCAGATTCCACTCACACACCCATTCATGAATTTATGAATGGGTGAGTGACTGCTGCCTCTCATCTGATTGGTCCCGCTGAGCCAATCAGAGGCAGCAGTCACACACCCATTCATTAATTCATGAATGGGTGTGTGAGTGGAATCTGCCTCTGATTGGTCAGGCTGTGACCAATTAGAGGCAGCTCATTTAAGCAGGCGGGGATTTTAAATCCCCAGCTGCTGAATACTACTCACAGCGGTTCAGAGCAGTTCAGGAGGACTGCCGCTGGCCGCGCTGAACTCCGTCTGCTGGGACCAGGTGAGTATATATATATATATTTTTTTTTTACACATTTCTGGATGAATTGCAGGGAAGGGCTTATATATTTAACCCCTTCCCGACAATTCATCCCGCGATCGCCGGCAGCCCATTGCTTTTAATGGAGCCGGCTGTATTGCCGGCTCCATTGAATTCAATGGGCTAACATCGTTCTGCCGGGATAAGGTGAGTATATATATGGTTTTTTTTTACACATTTCTGAATGAATTGCAGGGAAGGGCTTATATATTTAAGCCCTTCCTGACAATTCATCCCACGCTCGCCGGCAGGCCATTGCTTTCAATGGAGCCGGCTGTATTGCGGGCTCCATTGAATTCAATGGTCAGTGCTCGTTTAATCGAGACGAGTACCGCGTGGTGCTCGTCTCGAGTAACGAGCATCTCGAGCACCCTAATACTCGAACGAGCATCAAGCTCGGACGAGTATGCTCGCTCATCTCTAGTGAGCAGCCATATCCCTCTTACAGCCTGGAGTTGCAGTGTAGGCACCATACTGGCTTTCTTTCTCTTTTCTCTTTCCTGTGATTCATACTGTCTTAGGCCTCCTTCCCACGAGCGTGACGGGCTCCGCCGCGTAATATTCCGCTGCGAAGCCCGTCACGGCGCCCCCCAGAGCCCCTATACTTACCTGCGGGAGATAGCGTGAAATCGCTTCCCCGCCCACCGCCGCCGCGTCACCGCCCGTCACCGCCCACCGCTGCCGCGTCACCGGCCGTGTCACGTGCACGGCCGGCCGTGTCACGTGACGCGGCCGGCCGTGTCACGTGACGCGGCCGGCCGCGTCATATGACGTCATATGACGCGCGGCGGTGGGCGGGAAAGCGTTTTTTCACGCTATCTCCCGCTGGTTACAGCGGGAGATAGCGTGAATGGACGGCTTCCATTGACTTCAATGGAAGCCGTCAGTGCGTACAGCCCGTCCTCACCCGCAGAAAATAGAGCATGCTGCGGGTGAGGACGGGAGAAATCGCGATGCGTAATTCCGCGGTGGAATTACGCATCGTGAGCATTGTGCTATTAGGTTCAATAGAACCTAATAGCTGCGGGCAACGCAGCGGATTTTCGCCGCGAATTACGCGGCGGAAATCCGTTCGTGGGAAGGAGGCCTTACAGTGGTCAGATTCTTGTAGCAGGACAAGAGAGTAGGCCTCAGATAAAACTGTGGGCCATATTTGGTCTTCTTTTTAGCAGTATACAGGATAAATTACCAACTTCTACCAGAAGCTCAAGGACCCAGCATTTGCCCATGTCACAAGCTTGCCCCATCTAGCAAAGTAAGGGTACTTTTATGGTTTATAGAAGCTTCCACACAAGAGTGATAGTTATTCAGTGAATGGGGGTGGAACGCGCTGGAGATCAATGAATGACTGCCTGTTTACACTGAACATGAAGTTGCTCATAAGTCGCTTCATTTCAGCTCACTGAAATGAAGCGACTAATGACTGATTTCTTGCTCAGTACCCTGTTGGGTCCTACTTTACAAGGGACCAATATCACTGGAAATCACTTATTTCAGTGATTTTTCAATAGTCAGCCCATGTAAAAGTACCCTTAATCTAGTGGTCACTGTTCATAAAAGTATTGAACTTTAAAGTCAATGTACACATCATAAATAATATAATACATAGAATAAATGCCATATAAGTAGACCTACAGTCAATAATAAAATAATGATAGATCTACATTCTAGTGTTGGCTAAAGATATTACAACATTACATGTAACAAGTTTTTCAAATCACAAATGAACATTCAGTGGTTTGAAAATATATTTAGTCAACCTTCTTTTATTCTCTGTTTATTATAAAACCCAATAAAAATTATTGAAAAGAAAATATATTTATCTTTATTCAATGGAAATTTCAATTCATACAATACTCATACTTATCCTTATCCTATTTTTTTAGCATACATTCGATGATAGTTGCATGCATATGGTGTTCCCCGAAATTAAGACCTACCCCTGTGTTTCGGGTGAGGCTTGAAATATAAGCTCTCCCCCCCAAAAAAGCCCTAGCTAAAGTACATGGAAAAAAAACATGAAAACTCACCTGGCCCGTGGCGTCTGAGTCCCTCGCGATTGCCCCCGGCGCTGCGGCAGGCTGCCGTGTCCTCTGTGCTAAGAAATCCTCTTCTTTCTGGTGACAGGGCTTTGAATACCCCACCTCCAGCAAGGCATGCGCTGTGATTAGATCAAGCGCCAGCCAATCAGAGCCGGTGCTCGATCATTGGCTCATCCAATCACAGCTCTCGCTTTGCTGGAGGTGGAGTATTCAAAGCCCCGTCACCAGAAAGAAGAAGAGACCAGCAGCGCGTGGCACCAGGACGCCGTGGACCAGGTGACTATAAGCCCCCCTAAAAAATAAGACACTGTGCCTCTTTTGGGGCAAAAATTATTATGACAGTGTCTTATTTTGGGGGAAATGTTGTACAAATGTAACTGTTTTTTACCATTAATGACAGAAATGACATTTTTGTATATACAATAGAGATGAGCGAACGTACTCGTCCGAGCTTGATGCTCGCTCGAGTATTAGGGTACTCGAGACACTCGTTACTCAAGACGAGCACTACGCGTTACCCGAGTCAATTCCATTTCCTTCCCTGCAAGTTTTGCGACATTTTCTGGCCAATAGACATGCAGGGAAGGCATTACAACTTCCTCCTGTGACGTTCCAGCCCTATCCCACCCCCTGCAGTGAGTGGCTGGCGAGATCAAGTGACCACCGAGTATATAAGGCAGTCCCGCCCGCTGCTCGCCTCAGACACACGCTGCCAGAGATTAGGGAGAGTGCTGTTACTGCTATAGGGACAGTGTTAGGCTACTGTTTGCGTCTGGAAGAACCCCAACTGTCCTTCATAGGGCCACATCTTCCCGTGTGCATTACTGTTTTGGCTGCTAAGAGCAGTTTTGCACCAATTTTTTTTTCCATCTTGGGATCTGCAGACTATTGCGTTCTCAGTCTGCAGCCAATTATACAGAGTATAGGGGAAGTATTGGTGAGGCAGGGACAGTGGTAGTCTAGAATCCTGTCAACAAGTACCCCAAAAAAGCTCCTGCCTAGGGCTATCTGTGACCGTGTGCATTACTGTTGTGGCTGCGGGGAGCAGTTTTGAACCAATTTTTTTTTTCATCTTGGGCTCTGCAGACTATTGCGCTCTCAGTCTGCAGCCAATTATACAGAGTATAGGGGCAGTACTGGTCAGGCAGGGACAGTGGTAGTGTAGAATCCTGTCAACAAGTACCCCAAAAAAGCTCCTGCTTAGGGCTACCTGTACGTGTGTGCAGTTTATTGCGTGGCACCTAGGAGTTGTAGTGGCTCATTATTAGCCAGCTTGGCCTTTCTGCAGGCAAGCGTATAATTTTTTCGGTCTACAGTGTGCGTTACAGTACCGCTGTCAGCCTCCAAGTGCAGGCCAATAATCGCCTAATTTTTACAACGCTCTGTGCGTCCCGTCAACTTCCCGCACAGCGTACGCCCACCACCGCTGATAGAGGGAAAGACATATACACGCTATCTAGGCTGCTGTTTTTTTTCAAAAACATCTGAAAAAAAAATCCTCCTTAGGGCTACCTGTGCACGTGTGCAGTTTACTGTGTGGCACCTAGGAGTTGCAGTGGCTCACTATGAGCCAGCTTGGCCTTTCTGCAGGCAAGCGTATAATTTTTTCGGCCTACAGTGTGCGTTACAGTACCGCTGTCAGCCTCGAAGTGCAGGCCAATAATCGCCTAATTTTTTACAACGCTCTGTGTCTGCTGTATTCGAAATACACCATGCTGAGGGGTAGGGGTAGGCCTAGAGGACGTGGCCATGGATGCGGGCGAGGACGCAGAGGTCCAAGTGAGGGTGTGGGCACAGGCCGATTCCTGGTCCAGGTCAATCGCAGCCGGCTGCTGCGGGATTAGGAGAGAGGCAAGTTTCTGGGGTGCCCAGCTTCATATCACAATTTTTGGGTCCACGTCGTAGACTTTTATTACAAGATGACCTGTGTGAGCAGGTCCTGTCGTGGATAGCAGAAAATGCATCCAGCGATGTATCGACCACCCAGTCTTCTACGCTGTCCACTGCTGCAACTCTGAATCCTCTCACTGCTGCTCCTCCTTCCTCCCAGCCTCCTCACTTCATGAAAATGACACATTCTGATGAGCAGGCAGACTCCGCTGTCCTCAGCCCCATCCAGCAATGTCTCTCAGCGCAGCATCCAGCTGTCTCTAGCGCAAATACGCCGCCATGCACCCGCACGCTCAAGCGTTAAGTGTGCACATTGCCAAATTGATCAGCCTGGAGATGCTGTCGTACAGGCTTGTGGAAATGGAGGCTTTCAAAAACATGATGGTGGTGGCGGTCCCGCGCTACTCGGTCCCCAGTCGCCACTATTTTTCCCGGTGTGCTGTCCCAGCCCTACACCAGCACATCTCCCGCAACATCAATCGTGCCTCACCAACGCAGTTACTGGGAAGGTCCACTTAACCATGGACACGTGGACAAGTACTGGCGGGCAGGGCCACTATATATCCCTGACGGCACATTGGGTGAATTTGGTGGAGACTGGGACCGAGTCAGAGCCTGGGACCGCACACGTCCTACCCACACCCAGAATTGCTGGTCCTTCCTCGGTTCTGGTATCTGGGGCGGTCTGTGCCACCTCCTCGAAACCCTCCCCTTCCTCCTCCTCCAACAATAAAAACATTCTTGGCAAATGCTTTCGCTTTGGTCCGTCTTGCGCCGGTCAAAGAATTTCACCTAAACCAGCACAATAGGAATGCCCCCGGCCGTCCCTCTTAATCATGGCCACAGTTCCAAAAACCAACTAAATACAACTGGGATCGTATTCGATTATTCCTAGCTGAGGCATTCAGCCGACCGGTAGAGCAATAGTGGCTTCCATCTTGTTGGTACTGATAATAATTACATATTTTAGTGTACAGCTGAGGTAGGAATAGAGCCGACTATAGAACACAGCATCCCTGCAGGGCTGGGGACAGAGTAGCAGCAGGCACATAGCCTTGGTGGAAGCAGGCCAGCTGAGATCCACATACTCCCAGACTGATTTTGGACTGATTGATGAGGCCTTTACTTGTGATCAACTTTGGTAATTCCTGACAAAGATGAGTGGTATAGCCAGAAACTTGCATTGCTAACACTTTGAAATGGTCAACAGAAAACATATGAATGAAGCCTTTCCATATTTCTGATTGAGATGAGGAGTTCAGACTTTTAGTACCTAGAATATCATTTTCATTGCTATCAAATGCCCCTCTTGTCTCAGAAAATACTAGCTTTTCGACATAGCTGTTGTCGCTTCCACTTTTGTTCTGTGGCTTTACTTTTCTCCATTGGCTCTTATTCGTATCTGAAGGTTTGATTTTGCCCATGGAGGCAAAATTCAAGGTGGAAGCGCGGAACCAAGCCTGAGCCTGGGCCCGCTAACGTGCTTCCCACACAGACTATAGTGGGTCCTGGTCATGGTGTCTTGGCCTTGTAATGCCACCTTCTCCTCCCGCTTGGGGTCAGGGGATCAGCAATGTGCATCATGTATTTTCTCTCGTGTTACCACAGTTATCAGAGAAACTTGTTTGGGCCAAAGGAGGGGAGCGTAACTGCATTAACATTACAGGGGTCTGCCTATACTTCAGCTGCAGAAATGTTACAGGGGTCTGCCAATACTGCTGCTACATAAATGTTACTGGGCTCTGCCTATACTGCTGCAACTGAAATGTTACTGGGGTCTGTCTATACTGTTACTACTGAAATGTTACTAATACTGGGCTCTGCCTATACTGCTGCTACTGAAATGTTACTGGGGTCTGTCTATACTGTTACTACTGAAATGTACCTAATACTGGGCTCTGCCTATACTGCTGCTACGGAAATGTTACTGGGGTCTGTCTATACTGTTACTACTGAAATGTTACTAATACTGGGCTCTGCCTATACTGCTGCTACGGAAATATTACTGGGGTCTGTCTATACTGTAACTACAGAAATGTTACTGGGGTCTACCTAGACTTCTGCAACATAACTGTTAGTGGGGTCAGTTTATACCTTTGCTACAGGAATATTACAGTGGTCTGTGCATAGTATGGATGCACTAAGTTTTCCCATCACGGTGTTCTACGTATCTGGCCCCCCAAAAAACCCAGACTGACTAGGGCATGCAGTGTGGGTCGAAGCCAACCTGTACTTTATCTCACGTTAGCTCAGCTATCCGGGGCACTGCAATGGGATTTATTTATGTACCGTCGGTGGCTTCCTGGGACCCACCCATGCTGTGGGTCCACACAGACTTCCCATAGCGGAGTTGTACCTGCCTGGCACTATGAAAAAAACCCAGACTGACTAGGGCATGCAGTGTGGTCCAAAGCCAACCTGTATTTTATCTGACGTTACCGCAGCTATCCGGGGCACTGCATTGGGACAAACAAGAGGAGCGATACAGTGCTAATGAGACGTTCACAGCTACGCTAGCATTGGAGTCCACTCTAGGCCCGCAATTACCGAGGGTTTGTGCAGAGGCCTATGTCCTGGGTGCAGTGAAAGTCCGCTTCCTGCCTACGATTGCTGAAGCTGTTGGCCGAGGCCTATGTTCTGGGGGAACTGCAACTGCGCCAGGTTGGGGCTGTGCAACTTTTTCCTGGCTAATCCAGTCATTGGAGCGGGGAAAGAAAACGTAACTGATTTACTGAGCCCGTCGCAGATGAACTAGCATCGAAGTCCGCTTCATGCCCGCGTTTGCTGAGGGTGTGGGCGGAGGCCTATGTCCCGGGGGAAGTGCAAGTATGCCAGGTTGGGGCTGTGGAGCTTTTTCCTGCTGATGCAGTCATTGGAGCGGTGAAAGGAAAGCCTACGATTGCTGAAGCTGTGGGCCGAGGCCTATGTCGTCGGCGCGGTGCAAGTCTGCCATGTTTGGCGGCTCTGATTTATTTATTGTTCATGTCTTGGGTTGCCTAGGACCCACCTATGCTGTTGGTGCACACTTAGTTCCCATCGCGGTGTTTGTCCTGTCTGGCACAAAGACACTGACTGACTTGGGTAGGGGGCAGAGTGCAGATGGCTTTCCCCTTGCAGTGTCGATTGAGCTATGCCACACCTAGACAGAATGAATACTGTATGGGCACATGGATTCCCCATAGCTATGTAACTCATGCCCACGTTTGCAGCTCCTGACGGAGGTGGCACAGGATTGGAATGAAGATCAAACGTCAATTTCTCTTTGATTCTTTTGAAGAGGGTCGCTACCTGGCCCTACAAACCCTTTGCAGTGTGTGCCTCCAGTTCCTCCTCATCGCAGACACACTTATAAATAGACATGAGGGTGGTGTGGCTATGCAGCCAGCGTGTGGCATGAGGGCAGCTGAAGGCTACGCAGGGACACTTTTGTGGGCGCTGCAGACGCAGGGTTGTGTGGGGGGGTTGGGCAGCATGTAACCCAGGAGAAGAGGCAGCGGTGTGTCCCGCAGGCAGTGCTTGTGCTTAGTTGGAGGTAGTGTGGTGCTTAGCTAAGGTGTGCCTTGCTAATGAGGGTTTGTCGGAAGTAAAAATTGTAAGGGGGGGGCCCACTCTTGTCGCTATTGTGGCTTAATAGTGGGACCTGGGAGCCTGAGATGCAGCCCAGCATGTTGCCCCTCACCTGCCCTATCCGTATCTGTGTTGTTTTCATCACTGTCGTAGGTTTTGCAGATTTGCACAAATGGAAACCTTAGCGAGCATCAGCGATATACAAAAATGCTCGGGTCGCCCATTGACTTCAATGGGGTTCGTTACTTGAAACGAACCCTCGAGCATCGCGGAAAGTTCAACTCGAGCAATGAGCACCCGAGCATTTTGGTGCTCGCTCATCTCTAATATACAAATAATATTGATAAAGATAAAGCAA
The DNA here is from genome assembly GCF_035609145.1 of Eleutherodactylus coqui. Lineage (NCBI taxonomy): Eukaryota > Metazoa > Chordata > Amphibia > Anura > Eleutherodactylidae > Eleutherodactylus > Eleutherodactylus coqui. Next base: position 66,581,071 of record NC_089845.1, on the reverse strand, counting down.
ATTGTTTAATGATGAACTATTTGTTCATTTCACTTGCAAAATAATCTTCACAATTCTTTTTGAAATTAACAAATCGTAATAATACGTTTTCATTATTTGTGCAAAACAATTACTTTAATAAATCTAAAACATATTATTTAACATCCTTTAATACCATTATGTATGATCCCTTTGTTTTGATCATCTTTTTATCATTTGCCATGGTAAATTGCTCAAGCTCATGGTCTTACTTGTTTCAGGCCTATTTTGTCTGTTTGCAGACTCATTTGATGCGCAGTGATCACTGCATGAAACACAATTTACAATTCAAATACAATTATCAGATGTAAAGTAGATGATTTAAAATATTTCCTGCTATTATTCCAACATTTTACTAGTCAGGAGCAATCAAAGCATTGTTTATAGAAGACGCCGTACAGGAACCTTATAGCAACCATTGTAAACGAACACACTGGTGTTTATAGTTTATTACAACGTATCAGTATAGATATCAGTCATGAGTTTCCGGTCCAGGACAGGGAGAGATCTTTGTCACTGTAATAAGCTTACAGAGTATTACCTAAGGGTGGTATTACCTCTGGTCGGAGGTTCCATCACAAATCCGGTACAAAATACCGGAAGAAAAAACGCTGTGTGTAGCGCTTTTTCTTCTGGCTAAAAGCCAGCAGCTGAGCGGAAAGTGAAAAGACCCCATTGTAGTCAATGGGGTTCGTTCTGCACTGTTCAGTTCCATTCTAAGACGGAGCTGTTTGGCCACCGGCATTCCCTTTCCCTGCTTCCTGAATGGAGTAGGAAAGTGGAACCTGGGCACAGGTGTGAAACCACTCTCATACGTAGTCACAAACTGCAGTTGTGTGAAAAAAGTACTACAGTTTTCAGGCAACAAAATAAACAAGGTTTACATTTAGACAGCAAGTATAGAACCTGAAAAAAGTTTGATTTTTTTTTCATTTGAAAACTATATTTCTCTATACGGCATTAACAAAATATCCAAGAAATTTAAACACAATAAACACACCCATACAAACCCCTAAAAAAGGAACAAAACATAAAAAAAGGTGAGAGGGAGAAAGGATAAAGAGGTGTGGACCAGTTTGAGAGAGAGAGAGTAATTCCCAATTTGGGGGCATAAAGCCTCCAACCAGAGAAGAGTATCTGGTGCATTGCTTCCACCCCTTCCAGCTAGCTTGGTATATCATCCACTTTCAAAGTCTTTTAATGGAATAAGAAAGTAAATCTCTCAGAAAGTTTAATAGCCTTTAATAACCTTTACTTACGTTCATAATTCTTGATATCTGACTCCCTTTGCAATAAAAAGTCTTTTTTTTACAAGTCTAACGCTAGTATGTGGAACAGAGTGACAATTTTGTTCATTCTCATTGTAGAATCTTAACTTAATTTTCATTTTATACAACTTTAGGAATAAACAACCATGACCACAGGTAATTATAATTTAGATGGTTAAAGGCCATTCATTTCAAATAGAGTAATCTATTTGACATAATTAGTTATTTAAACAAATATCAACATATTTAGAATGGCTGCTTTTCATACAACTAATACTACTTTGTACATTGTTTGTTTCCTTTAAGTATACATTTTTGAATAGTGGGAATGCAACAGTTGCCTGTAGTGCCAAACTTTTCAGATAGCTGTCGGCCAAATGCTGGCTTGTCTTCTAAATGGAAAGTTTGAGTAAAGGCCCATTTAACGCAACGCTAATAGCTCAAAAGATAGGTTTTGAGCGATTGTTTTGCTTATCACCTTCATTTGCATGTAAATGAGCTTCCAGAAGCTGTATGCAGAAAACAGCAGGTGGTCTGCTCTGCATTCAGCTCCTTTGTTCTGCCACAAGCTGCCACAGTCTTTCTGCTGAATACAATGTAATCAGCACCTCCTGTTGAGAATACAGCACTATGGACAGCAAACACACCATCAGTCTGTGTTATCTTCCCTCCAGTTGAATGATGGATTTTAGGCTCACCTAAAAATCATCGTTCAGCCGAAGAGTGAAGGATGAGAGCATTTGTACACAATGATTATCGCTCAAACAATGGCTTTTGAGCGAATTTTGATCAATAATCATTGCGTGTAAATGGGATTTAAGCCACTGTCAGACACCGTGGGCAGCAGCTTAACTCCCCTAAGAACAAAAGGATTAGCTTTGTTGAAATCCAACAGTCCAATTCTCCTTTCCTTGAATACCTGGCAATGAGGAAAAGTCAGTACACCCCTATACACATTAGATCAGCGGTTCCCAAACTGTGCTTCACGGAGCTCTTAGGGCACGACGAGTGACAGTCAGTGGCTTTGACCGAGGGTCCATAGTGGCAAACCTATAGTACACATGTTGCCGCTGAGCTCCGGCAGCTGTCAATGGCTTTTCAGGGAAGGGCTTCATAAGCCCTTCCCTGAAAAGCCATTTAAAATACTGTGAACAATTAAAGAAATACATACTCACCTGCCGTGGCTCAGCCGTGGCTTCTGCTGCTGTCCCAGGCTCTGTAGTTCTGAGCTATCAGCTGCCGGGAATTTAAAATCCCCGCCTGCTGGTAGCTCTGATTGTGATTGGCTGAAGCGCTTCAGCCAATCACAATTAGAGCTACCAGCAGGCGAGGATTTAAAATCCCCGGCTGCTGATAGCTAAGAACTACAGAGCAGGGGACAGCCAGGAGAAGACGCGGCTGAGCCCGGCAGCCGAAGGGAGGTGAGTATGTATTTTTTTTTGTTTTTTTTTAACTCTTTTCTTTGTTTTTCAGGGAAGGGCTTATATTTAAAGCCCTTTCCTGAAAAACATTTCAGGGGTGCCGGCAGCAGGATCCTCCAGCAGCTGTCATGTGTGACAGCTGCAATAGGGAATCCTTTATTCCCCGCAGGGATTTAGAATTCCTCTGCTGCATCTGTCACAGATGTGGCAGGTACAGCAGGGAATTCTTTTTCCTTGCGGGGATGCAGGAAACATCTGCCGCACGCGGCAGATGTCTTCTGCATCCCCGCGGGACATGGCAGCGGCAGAGAGGTAAGTTTTTTTTTACTTTTTTTTTTTACACTAAAATATTTCTTTTTCAGGGAAGGGGTTATATGTAAAGCTCTTCTCTGAAAAAGAATACAGGGGTGCCGGCAGACCATTGTTTTCAATGGAGTCACCAGTAGCAGCCGCAGCTCCAATGAAAACATGTGGGGAAATTTTTATCGACCACCCGAGCACCCCGTGGTACTCGTCTTGAGTAACGAGTATCTCGAGTAGGTTAATGCTCGAACAAGTTTCAAGCTCGGATGAGCATGCTCGCTCATCTCTAGTCAGCATCCCTTCTGTATTACTAGGTTTAGTACAATATTGGTTATTCTGTCAGTAAGTATGAGTTTTTATTATTTTTCAAGGGAGCCTATGGGTGCTGTATCCCACTGTATCACTATATGGGATAGTGCTTTAGTGCCTCTCCCTCAAATTATTGTCTGGATTGTGTGAGATTTATCTTTTCTTGGGCAGACTTGTTCTCTTCTATGCTTTCACTTTTTGAATTGATATCATATTACTTGTAAGATTTATTTATATATTTACTTATTCTGACAAAATATTTTGAGCACTTGCACGTTATTGGAATAATCATGTCTTGACTTATGGTTCATTAGCACTATTTATTTATACACTATGCTACTTGTGCTAGTTTATAGTAATACATTTTTTTTAAGCTCTGACACTTTATTGGAAGAGTCATGTTTGGGCTGGTCATGTATTAGCATTTTGTTTACTTAATATTATGCTGCTTGTGGCAATTTATTGATTACATTTTGATGCACTAGTTATGGCCCCCTTATATTGTATGTGAGAACCTGTTTTTTGTTGCTTTTAATTTAATTGTTTGAGTTTTTTGTTTTAATTTATTCCTGTTTTCAAATCAGTAAAATATGTGAATTAGGGTGGTTTCACACCTGCATTTGGAGTTCCATTTTCCTGCTCCGTTTGGGGAGCAAAATTGGGAAATCCTCATGGCCGAATTGCTGCATCTTAGAATTGAACTGAACAGCGCCGAATGGACCCCACTGACTATAAGGGGGTCCTTTCGGTTTATGCTTAGCTGCCCGGCTTCTAATCAGAAAAAATAGCATTGCATGCAGCACTTTTTCATCTGGTATTTGTGAGGTTCCAACACAGATGTGAAACCGGCCTTATCATTTTGGATGGGAGTGCTCATTGTGTCTATACATATCAGTTTTTCTTTCTATATTTAGGGCTCAGTCACACAGGCACATCCAGGCGCCGAAGCGCCCGTCTTCCTGCACGAAGAATAAAGAAAACATGATCAGCAATGGAGGCGGACATGTTTTCTTTCTGCCAGAGGTGTGGAGAATCCTCCGTACCAGCAGTGCGGCCGCCTTATCCTGCAGGAAGACAGGCGCATCGGCGCCCGGATTCGCCCAGGTGACTAAGCCCTTATAGTGGCATCCCAACTGACCTAATACATAATTTATGCTGTCAGTCCACCATCAGGACTGACATGCCGCCGTTTTTTTACTTTGTTTTGTTTCTATTTTTGAATCATCGCTACGCTCATCTCTATTGAGCATTAGTTAGGCTCTCTTTAGGGCGGTTAGACAAGCAATTATTTGCCTACCTAAGCAACATCAGCTCAGGGGGTTCTTGAGGCTTTTAGTTACAAAACAGACGGCTTTACTTCTGATAAGCTATATCGTGGGTTCCTGCACTGGATACAATAGCTATCGCTCCCTGACACTTATTGAAAGCCTATCCATCTGGTTTAATTCTTGCAAGGGGTGTGATTTTGGCTCTAGTCCAGGGGGTTAACAGCTATAATTCCCTGATAGTTATCTCCTCTTTGGATTTGAGAGATACTTTAGCCGATTACTTTGGCAGGGTATACTGTGAGGGGAAGCAGGCCACTATCCTTAGCTTTATGCAATCGCATTATTAAAGGGGTTGTCCCGTGAAATCAAGTGATGTTATACACTTCTGTATGGCCATATTAATGCACTTTGTAATGTACATCGTGCATTAAATATGAGCCATACAGAAGTTATTCACTTACCCACTCTGTTGCTGACGTCCCCGTCTCCATGGAGCCGTCTAATTTCGGTGTCTTCTTGCTTCTTTAGACGCGCTTGCGCTGTCCGGTCTTCTGCTGTGTGCTCGCGCTGGAGAGCTGGTCTGCGCGTCGTCATCGTAGCTCCGCCCGTCACGTGGTGCCGATCAGCCAATTAGGTGGCTGTAATCGGTAGTGGAACGCAAGACATCCACGGTGCACCATGGGAGAAGACCCGCAGTGCACCATGGGAGAAAACCGCGGTGCATCCCTGGGAAAGGACCGGCGGCCATCTTTAAAGAAGAACTTTTATAAGTTCATGAAACGCTGTAATGGTGAGTATAAACCATCTTTAAAAACGCTTTAAACATGTAAATTGTAATGTTTGCTTTAGAAGGGGGACTGGGCAAAAAAAAAATTTTCACTTTTGCCTCGGGACAACCCCTTTAACATTAGAAGTATATTGAATAATCTTCTGATTCTTTTCTGGTTAGCCACCACCCAGTACATTCTGACTGGATCTATCACTTTTCTTTGGCCCCTGAGGAGCCCACTGGTTGGGTGAAACTCATTGGGCATGAAATATTGATTAGATTTCCGTCATCTTAACGATCCAGATGACAGCTGTAGACAATTTATATTACCTAAAACTAGTGATACCTTTTTTTGACTATCATGTCAGTATTGAAAAGGTGGCAATCCATTGCTTAGTAAAATAGTCACTAATTTATGAAAGTGACTAGTCTGATACGTTTTCCTTGAACGGAGGTATTATCCCTCCATCAATTTGTTATTGAACTATATGTGTAAGTGTTTGTCTTCTTCATAATTTTAATAAATTTCATTAAAAGTTATATTTTAGAATTAATAGTTTGTAGGTCCAAGAAGTAAGTCTGCTAAACTGGTGTTGGATCTGTACTGCCTCTGTGAATTAGTTTTTAATACATAATTTATATTTCAATATCTTTGGCGCCCACCCTTTTGTTACATTTACTGAAATGCGATTTCACAGAACAGAAAGTGTCAGACTATTGTATAGCCCAGTGGCCAGAGTGAAAACAGCAGGATTTTTTTCTTATATGGTTCACAAAAAACTTGATGTAAACAATACTTTAGGTAATTTTCTATTGACAAATTGCCTCTAAAGTCAATGGGCACAGTATTTAGCCAAATATTGGTGCACCTTAATTCGAGGGATTGGGGGTCTCAGCACCTAAACTCCTATAAATCAAAACTTTTCACAGGTCAATAAAACGTGTCCAAAAGCTTTTAAAACAACGTGTACTCTTTAAAATAACTGTATTTTACTATTATGAAGAACAGAACGTATGATTGGCATGTATTATTGTAAGGTTAATAATGGCATCAATTGTTCCTAGGAACTTTAGAAGCAAGGAGAATTTCTTTTGGTTGCTATGTTTGCCTTAAGGACTCCACGGGTGCCGTGTGCTCAGCTAATGATCTGAACATAGACTGATACAGACAGACTCTTAAAAATAGAACGGTATATATACATGCAAATCTATTCCATTTGAAAAAAGGTTTGGGGGAAAAAGTACATAGACAATCATACTAAAGATGAGAAGTCAATACTGTTGGTCAAATTGGTTGGCTGGGTGATAAAATTCTCCTAAATTTTGCAAAATCTAATTGGGTTAGTCCAAACTGATCAATGTGCATCGAGTCAGCAGCCAGGTCACCTTGTTGATGTCACTAAATGTGTCCATCTTGAATATGAGCAGCAGTTTCATTGGACGCCTGCATCACATGACCTAGGCACAGTGACAGAGAAGCTGCATCAAGTTTATATGCTCATATAACACGTGGTTTTCTGTTGATAGGGACAGATATTCTACACAACATATATTGCTGCTCAATGTGAAAGCTTCTAGATTCCGTAGTTATATGGGAGGGAACAGAGAAAGAAGCTGTATTATACTTATATATAATAACAAGTGGTTTGTTGTTAATGGGGACAGATATTTTAAAGAGGCTATATTGCTGCTGGGTGTGAAACCCTGTATACCAGCAGAAAACTTCAATGGGAGTCTGTTGGAGGGAGCAGAGAAATTTGCTCTATCATGTTTATGTGCCGATGCGAAACATGGTCTGCATATTGGGAGAGGGGATATTTCTGCTGCTGTCAACATAGCAAAGCAGACAGACAAAATACTCTTTTGTGCAGAAAACATTGCAGTTCTCTGTTTACGGCCTAAGATATCATTCAGAGTCACTAGGCCGGCCACTACGAATTATTTTCAGACCTTACACAGCTACCAGTGGGGTTTTGGTAATTCAACTACTCTGCACCAAACAGGGACAGCTCACAAAGATACAAGCTATACTCTGTGGCTTTCTCTTCTCACATATCGTGCCTCCGAGGTATTGCGGCTTATTTAGTTGGCAGCAGGGGTGTAACTATAGAGGATGCAGGGGATGCGGTTACACCCGGGCCCAGGACCCTTAGGGGGCCCAGAAGGCCTTTTTTCCCCATATAGGGAGCCCAGTACTATGAATAAAGCATTACAGTTGGGGGCCCTGTTACAGATTTTGCATTGGGGCCCAGGAGCTTCAAGTTACGCCTCTGGTTGGCAGTGCTTTTTTGTTAATGTACAACAAAGAGAAAACCAAACAAGGAAACAGCAAATTCATACAGTATGTGTCAGGGGCCTCAGATGTCATTCAGATCACCAGTCCGGCCACTACAAATTATTTGCAGGACTTACGTGGCTTGCTGCAAACTACAAAGTTAGCTGATACTTAAAAATACACTAAAATGTAAACCCCCCAAAAAGTAAAAAATAAATAAATAAAAGGGAATTATGAATAAAGCAAGGGGTAGTGGATGTGTGAGACGTGGTGGAGGTGGTAGAGGACAGACCAAGTTGGCACATCAAGAGGCTACCACTAAAGCAACAACCCCAACTTCTGTAGGAGGTGAGGCAAGCCAAATGACTTTCTTTAAGGTGCTTTTACATCTAAAGAAATAGCATTCGAATGAGCAAACAATCTCAGAGTTCATTTGTCTGCTTGTCTCGCTAAATCATTCAGTCATTCACATTCACTGTATAAGTGAATCAGAATGAAAGAATAATTGGTATTTAAAATGAAAGATTAGCGTAAAAGCCAACAATGCTTTTCTTGTTTGCATTAACCCTTTCCAATCCACTGTCTGACGTCTGATGACATTATGATTTAAGGCTGTACAGCTCCGATGTTGGAAGACGTCCGTCGGGGTTCTCTTACTGTATATTGCCAGCCTCTCTGCTGTCAGAGCCTATCCAACGTGTCACCTCATGCAGTACTGGCTTTAGCCAGCATATAGCGCTGTTGTATAACAACAGAAAAAGAGTAAGCCCCTTAGGAAAACCAGGATACAAATTGGATTGGAAGGGGTTAAATGTACAATGGATGATAAGTGAGAACAAATCATCATTCATCGTTCAATCGTTGGTTGTGTTTACATGGCATGAGTACCGTTCATTTTTGCTTGTTTAACCAATTTTTTAAAAATAATTGTTCAATGTGAAAGAACTTTTAGAAGTGGTTCTGCCCATGTGTTACATGTACAGCATGCAGAGTAGGTCTGGTCACTATGTGGATGATACACAGCAAGCCTCAAGTGCCACTATCTCATTTTACTACTATTCGCACGCACAGAGCAGTCAGTCTGTACCAGTTTGCCATGGACATCCACCCTCTACTTTACCCTGTGCTAAATGAACCCACACCCTCTGAAGCAGTCCACAGGAATCAGTTGGAGAAGCTGTTTAATCATTCAGTGTTATTGATGTCAACTGGGCAGTCCAAATAACCAGAGGGAGAAAATCAATACAATGAATGTGCTGATTCACAAACATTATTTTATTGCAAAGAGGAAGGCGAGTTAGTGCATGTCGTCAGACCCCCAAGGGAATATGTACGCATGGGGATGTATAAATGGAGGCGCCAGCTTCCGGTGCTCACTTTGACATAGAGTACAGTCAGGAGGAGTGGGATGACGAAGAGGAAGAGTATTTGAAAGATGATGAGGTACTTGACCCAACATAGACAAACAGGAAGAGGCATGAAGTAGTTGGGAAGTAGTTGAATTCCCATAGCAGATTGCAGTTGGGGGAGGAAGAGCCAGACATTTCAGGGCAGCACCATGCTACAACAGGGAGTAGAGTGTCATAGACGAACATAATGACTGTATCATTGCCATCAACAACTACTAGTTACAGCAATGCCAACATCACTCCCACGGCTAGGTCTGCTCACAGGACTTGTGCAGCCTGGACATCCTTTGAAACTGCACATGATAATAGAAAAATTGGTTATTGTAAAATCTCTGGTGAGAGTTTAGAATTAGAGATGAGCGAGCACCAAAATGCTCGGGTGCTCGTTACTCGAGACGAAATTTTCGCGATGCTCGAGGGTTCGTTTCGAGTAACGAACCCCATTGAAGTCAATGGGCAACTCGAGCATTTTTGTATATCGCCGATGCTCGCTAAGGTTTTCATTTGTGAAAATCTGGGAAATTCAAGAAAGTGATGGGAACGACACAGCAACGGATAGGGCAGGCAAGGGGCAACATGCTGGGCTGCATCTCAAGTTCCCAGGTCCCACTATTAAGCCACAATAGCGGCAAGAGTGGGCCCCCCCCTCCCAACAATTTTTACTTCTGAAAAACCCTCATTAGCAAGGCATACCTTAGCTAAGCACCACACTACCTCCAACAAAGCACAATCACTGCCTGCATGACACTCCTCTGCCACTTCTCCTGGGTAACACGCGGCCCAACCCCCCCGCACGACCCAGTGTCCACAGCGCACACCAAAGTGTCCCTGCGCAGCCTTCAGCTGCCCTCATGCCACACGCTGGCCTCATAGCCACACCACCCTCATGTCTATTTATAAGTGTGTCTGCCATGAGGAGGAACTGCAGGCACACACTGCAGAGGGTTGGCACGGCCAGGCAGCGACCCTCTTTAAAAGGGGCGGGGCGATAGCCCATAATGCTGTACAGAAGCAATGAGAAATCCAATCCTGTGCCACCTCCATCAGGAGCTGCAAACATGGGCATAGCAATGGGGAACCCATGGGCCACACACTATTCATTCTGTCAAGGTGTGTGCATGCCCCAGTCAGACCGGGTTTTTTTATAAATAGTCACACGCAGGTACAACTCCGCAATGGGAATTCCGTGTGCACCCACAGCATGGGTGGCTCCCTGGAACCCACCGGCTGTACATAAATGTATCCCATTGCAGGGCCCATCACAGCTGAGGTAACGTCCGATTAAATGCAGGTGGTCTTCGGCCCACACTGCATGCCCCAGTCAGACTGGGGTCCTTTAGAAGTGGACACATGGGGTTACAACTCCGTGTGGACCGACAGCATGGGTGGGTCCCAGGAAGCCACCGGCGGTACATAAATATATCCCATTGCAGTGCCCATCACAGCTGAGGTAACGTCAGGTTTAATGCAGGTGGGCTTCGGCCCACACTGCATGCCCCAGTCAGACTGGGGTTCTTTAGAAGTGGACACATGCAGTTACAACTCCGTGTGGACCGACAGTATGGGTGGCTCCCTGGAACCCACCGGCGGTACATAAATATATCCCATTGCAGTGCCCATCACAGCTGAGGTAACGTCAGGTTTAATGCAGGTGGGCTTCGGCCCACACTGCATGCCCCAGTCAGACTGGGGTTCTGTAGAAGTGGACACATGCAGTTACAAATCCGTGTGGACCGACAGCATGGGTGGGTCCCAGGAAGCCACCGGCGGTACATAAATATATCCCATTGCAGTGCCCATCATAGCTGAGGTAACGTCAGGTTTAATGCAGGTGGGCTTCGGCCCACACTGCATGCCCCAGTCAGACTGGGGTTCTTTAGAAGTGGACACATGCAGTTACAACTCCATGTGGACCAACAGTATGGGTGGCTCCCTGGAACCAACCGGCGGTACATAAATATATCCCATTGCAGTGCCCAGCACAGCTGAAGTAACATCAGCTTTAATGCAGGTGGGCTAAAAATTACTCGGATTACACTGTAGGCGAGGGCCCAAAAAATTGGTGTACCAACAGTACTAATGTACCTCAGAAAAATTGCCCATGCCCAACCAAGAGGGCGGGTGAATCCCATTAATCACTTTGGTTAATGTGGCTTAATTTGTAACTAGGCCTGGAGGCAGCCCAGTTAAAATAAAAATTGGTTCAGGTGCAAGTTTCAACGCTTTATTGAATTGAGAATTGAAACGTATAAACATTGTTTACAAAAGTTATATGACTGAGCCTTGTGGGCCTAAGAAAAATTGCCCGTTCGGCGTGATTACGTGAGGCTTCAGGAGGAGGAGCAGGAGAAGGGGGATGAATATAATACACAGATTGATGAAGCTAAAAGGTCCCCGTTTTTGATGGTGATAGAGAACGATGCTTCCATCCGCGGGTGCAGCCTACGTATTGTTTAGGTATCGCTGCTGTCCGCTGGTGGAGAAGAGAACTCTGGGGAAATCCAGGCTTTGTTCATCTTTATGATTGTAAGCCTGTCGGCACTGTCGGTTGACAGGCGGGTACGCTTATCCGTGATTATTCCCCCAGCCGCACTAAACACCCTCTCTGACAAGACGCTAGCCGCAGGACAAGCAAGCACCTCCAGGGAATACAGCACGAGTTCAGGCCACGTGTCCAGCTTCGACACCCAGTAGTTGTAGGGGGCAGAGGCGTCACCGAGGACGGTCGTGCGATCGGCTACATACTCCCTCACCATCCTTTTACAGTGCTCCCGCCAACTCAGCCTTGACTGGGGAGCGGTGACACAGTCTTGCTGGGGAGTCATAAAGCTGTCAAAGGCCTTGGACAGTGTTCCCCTGCCTGTGATGTACATGTTGCCTGATCTCCGCGCCTCCCCTGCTACCTGGCCCTAGGAACTGCGCCTTCTGCCACTAGCGCTGTCAGATGGGAATTTTACCATCAGTTTGTCGGCCAGGGTCCTGTGGTATAGCATCACTCTCGAACCACTTTCCTCTTCGGGTATGAGGGTGGAAAGGTTCTCCTTATATCGTGGGTCGAGCAGTGTGTACACCCAGTAATCCATAGTGGCCAGAATGCGTGTAACGCGAGGGTCACGAGAAAGGCATCCTAACATGAAGTCAGCCATGTGTGCCAGGGTACCTGTACGCAACACATGGCTGTCCTCTCTTTTGGAAGATCACTTTCAGGATCCTCCTCCTCCTCCTCAGGCCATACACGCTGAAAGGATGACAGGCAAGCAGCATGGGTACCCTCAGCAGTGGGCCAAACTGTCTCTTCCCCCTCCTCCTCATGCTCCTCCCCCTCCTCCTCAACGCACTGAGATATAGACATGAGGGTGCTCTGACTATCCAGCGACATACTGTCTTCCCCCGCCTCCGTTTCCGAGCGCTAAGCGTCTGCCTTTATGCTTTGCAGGGAACTTCTCAAGATGCATAGCAGAGGAATGGTGACGCTAATGATTACAGCATTGCCGCTCACCATCTGGGTAGACTCCTCAAAGTTTCCAAGGACCTGGCAGATGTCTGCCAACCAGGCCCACTCTTCTGTAAAGAATTGAGGAGGCTGACTCCCACTATGCCGCCCATGTTGGAGTTGGTATTCCACTATAGCTCTACGCTGCTCATAGAGCCTGGCCAACATGTGGAGCATAGAGTTCCACTGTGTGGGCACGTTGCACAGCAGTCGGTGCACTGGCAGATTAAACCGATGTTGCAGGGTGCGCAGGGTGGCAGCGTCCGTCTTGGACTTGCGGAAATGTGCGCTGAGCCGGCGCACCTTTCCGAGCAGGTCTGACAAGCGTGAGTAGCTTTTCAGAAAGCGCTGAACCACCAAATTAAAGATGTGGGCCAGGCATGGCACGTGCGTGAGGCTGCCGAGCTGCAGAGCCGCCACCAGGTTACGGCCGTTGTCACACACGACCATGCCCGGTTGGAGGCTCAGCGGCGTAAGCCAGCGGTCGGTCTGCTCTGTCAGACCCTGCAGCAGTTCGTGGGCCGTGTGCCTCTTCTCTCCTAAGCTGAGTAGTTTCAGCACGGCCTGCTGACACTTGGCCACCGCTGTGCTGCCACGCCGCGCAACACCGACGGCTGGTGACGTGCTGCTGCTGACACATCTTAATTGCGAGACAGAGGTTGCGTAGGAGGAGGAGGAGGAGGGAGGTGGATTAGTGGAGGAAGCATACACCGCCACAGATACCAGCACCGAGCTGGGGCCCGCAATTCTAGGGGTGGGTAGGACGTGAGCGGTCCCAGGCTCTGACTCTGTCCCAGCCTCCACTAAATTCACCCAATGTGCCGTCAGGGAGATATAGTGGCCCTGCCCGCCTGTGCTTGTCCACGTGTCCGTTGTTAAGTGGACCTTGGCAGTAACCGTGTTGGTGAGGGCGCGTACAATGTTGCGGGAGACGTGGTCGTGCAGGGCTGGGACGGCACATCGGGAAAAGTAGTGGCGACTGGGAACTGAGTAGCGCGGGGCCGCCGCCGCCATCATGTTTTTGAAAGCCTCCGTTTCCACAAGCCTATACAGCAGCATCTCCAGGCTGATCAATTTGGCTATGTGCACGTTTAACGCTTGAGCGTGCGGGTGCGTGGCTGCGTACTTGCGCTTGCGCTCAAACACTTGCGCTAGCGACGGCTGGACGGTGCGCTGAGAGACATTGCTGGATGGGGCCGAGGACAGCGGAGGTGAGCGTGTGGGTGCAGGCCAGGAGACGGTCGTGCCTGTGTCCTGAGAGGGGGGTTGGATCTCAGTGACAGGTTGGGGCACGGGGGGAGAGGCAGTGGTGCAAACCTGAGGCGGTGAACGGCCTTCGTCCCACCTTGTGGGGTGCTTGGCCATCATATGCCTGCGCATGCTGGTGGTGGTGAGGCTGGTGGTGGTGGCTCCACGGCTGATCTTGGCGCGACAAAGGTTGCATACCACTGTTCGTCGGTCGTCTGCACTCTCAGTGAAAAACTGCTACACCTTTGAGCACCTCGGCCTCTGCAGGGTGGCATGGCGCGAGGGGGCACTTTGGGAAACAGTTGGTGGAGTATTTGGTCTGGCCCTGCCTCTACCCCTGGCCACCGCACTGCCTCTTCCAACCTGCCCTGCTGCTGCACTTGCCTCCCCCTCTGAAGACCTGTCCTCAGTAGGCTTAGCAAAACCGGTGGGGTCAGTCACCTCATCGTCCTGCTGCTCTTCCTTCGAATCCTCTGTGCGCTGCTCCCTCGGACTTACTGCAATTACTACTACCTGAGTGATAGACAACTGTGTCTCATCGTCGTCCTCCTCCTCACCCACTGAAAGCTCTTGAGACAGTTGCCGGAAGTCCCCAGCCTCATCCCCTGGACCCCGGGAATTTTCCAAAGGTTGGGCATCGGTCACGACAAACTCCTCCAGTGGGAGAGGAACCATTGCTGCCCATTCTGGGCAGGGGCCCGAGAACAGTTCCTGGGAGTCTGCCTGCTCCTCAGAATATGTCATTGTAATGGAGTGAGGAGGCTGGGAGGAAGGAGGAGCAGCAGCCAGAGGATTCAGAGTTGCAGCAGTGGACTGCGTAGAACTCTGGGTGGTCGATAGATTGCTGGATGCACTTTCTGCCATCCACGACAGGACCTGCTCACACTGCTCATTTTCTAATAAAGGTCTACCTCGTGGACCCATTAATTGTGAGATTAATCTGGGGACGCCAGAAACGTGCCTCTCTCCTAATCCCGCAGCAGTCGGCTGCGATACACCTGGATCAGGAGCTCGGCCTGTGCCCACACCCTGACTTGGGCCTCCGCGTCCTCGCCCGCGTCCACGTCCTCTAGGCCTACCCCTACCCCTCAGCATGGTGTATTACCCGTAGTGCATAAACAGAACGCTGTAATTAAATGTGCCGCTTATTGGCCTGTGGTTGGAGGCTGACTTCGCTTACGGAACGCACAGCAGAGCCAGGAAACAATTTTGCGCAAGCTTTTAGTGAGACGTAGGTGCGTATGACTGAGCTAGTGGAATTCACAGCGCAGAAGCAGTCAAGTGTCCAAAGGCCACTAGTAGGCCTTAAGTATTTTGCTTCTATTTTTTTAAAGGCTGAGCTGAGACAGCAGACAGATACTGTAGGCAGCGTATATATGTATACTGTTTCCCTCTGGACGGGATGACGGCGGTGATGTAACGGGCAACGCAGAGCCAGGAAAGAATGTTTGCGCAAGCCTGCTGTAACACTTAGCTGCGTATTAATTAGGACTACTACCCCCAGCAGAGACGCAGTACACTCAAGACGGTCACAGGCAGCCCAAAGATAGTATTTTTCCCAAATTTGTTTGAAAAAGCCCACTGCCTATATAGACAGTATATCTCTTTCACCTTTCCCACTGTCCCTGCCTCACCACTACTGGCCCTATACTATGTAAAATTACTGCAGACTGTTTCCCTCTGGACAGGATGACGGCGGTGATGTAACGGGCAACGCAGAGCCAGGAAAGAATTTTGTGCAAGCCTGCTGTAACACTTAGCTGCGTATTAATTAGGACTACTACCCCCAGCAGAGACGCAGTACACTCAAGACGGTCACAGGCAGCCCAAAGATAGTATTTTTCCCAAATTTGTTTGAAAAAGCCCACTGGCTATATAGACAGTATATCTCTTTCACCTTTCCCACCGTTCCTTGCCTCACCACTACTGGCCCTATACTATGTAAAATTACTGCAGACTGTTTCCCTCTGGACAGGATGACGGCGGTGATGTAACGGGCAACGCAGAGCCAGGAAAGAATTTTGCGCAAGCCTGCTGTAACACTTAGCTGCGTATTAATTAGGACTACTACCCCCAGCAGAGACGCAGTACACTCAAGACGGTCACAGGCAGCCCAAAGATAGTATTTTTCCCAAATTTGTTTGAAAAAGCCCACTGCCTATATAGACAGTATATCTCTTTCCCTGCCTCACCAGTACTGGCCCTATACTACGGTATGTACAATGACTGCAGACTGAGAACGCAATGCTCTGCACGCCCGATATACAAAAAAAAAAAAGTGCAACACTGCTAAAAGCAGCCTCAACTGTACTGCACACGGTCAGATGTGGCCCTAAGAAGGACCGTTGGGGTTCTTCAAGCCTAAAATATCTCCTAACGCTCTCCCTATAGCAGCAGCAGCATCAGTAGCACTGTCCCTGATCTCTGTCAGAATGCATCTGTGGCGAGCCGCGGGCGGGGCTGATTTAAATACTCAGGTGACACCTGATGTCCCCAGCCACTCACTGCAGGGGGGTGGTATAGGGCTGGAACATCACAGGAGGAAGTTGTAATGCCTTCCCTGTCTTTCTATTGGCCAGAAAAGCGCGCAAATGTCTCAGAGATAAAAGTGAAAGTAACTCGAACATCGCGTGGTGCTCGTCTCGAGTAACGAGCATCTCGAACACCCTAATACTCGAACGAGCATCAAGCTCGGACGAGTACGTTCGCTCATCTCTATTTAGAATGTAGCAAGAATGTAAACAACCTCAATACAAAATGTATAAACAGTCACATGAACTTCCACCACCTGCTGCCTATGATAGCCCACCTGGGCCAGAGGGCAAAGAGTCAGCCTCATCCTGCTCTTTCTTCTGCTGCCTCTTCTTACATCTCCCTCCCTGTTTGTGCAGTTGCCTCTGAGCATTGATAGACATTGTGGTGTAGGAGCAGTAGAATACCTACTTCAGGCCTTTCCTCTGTAATTTGCTACTGGGCTGAAGATTATAAAGCCAGGAGTGCAAAACAGAGAGCAAAAATAGAGCAGCCATCATCACGACCACCTTCACCAACTTTGATATCTAACGCATATTCCAGGAGATCCCAGGTCAGCAGCCAGCCCTCCATCCCAAAGTTATGGGAACACAAATAAAAATATCATCCCAACCCTCCAGGAGCACAGAGCATGAATGTACAGCTACTTGCAATGGAAGATTGCCCTTCAGGCTAACGGATACAGAAACATTCTGCATTCTGATGCTCTATGCGAACCCACAGTACCAGATGCCCAGCTGTCTTTTTTTTTGCCTAAAAAGTGGTCTCTGCCCTGCACAACCATGTGAGTGATAATGTGTTCCTGGCATTGAAGAATGCTGTCAGTGGCAGGGTGCATCTGACAACGGACACATGGCTCAGCTCACTGGGTCAATGTCCTACAGGTGGTGCTATGAAGCCAAAAGTGGTGGTCCATGTTTGATGATACCCCAAATAGTTGTGGTACATTCATCCGTGTGTGTCCCCATCCTACCCCCATCACCTTCTCTTCCTCCACCTCTTCATACCACCTTTCAAATGTTACACATCAGCACATACCCGTATATGAAAAAATCTGACCTCTGTATAGTAGTTCACGTGGTATCTACCAACATGCTATTCTAAAACTAATTTTTCTAGGGGAGGGCAGTCACATGGCCGAAGAGCTGTTGATAGCTCTGCAGGCCTAGGCTGACATGTGGCTGACCACACAACTTTGAAGCCAGGCAAGGTTGTGTCTGGTAATGGGACCAACCTGCTGGCAGCCGTTCACCTTGGTAATCTCACAAACGTAACTTTCCTGGCCCATATGATGAACCTGGTAGTGCAGCACTTCTTAAACAATTACTCAGGTTTGTTTACATCCACTGCTAGAGAAGGGCAGGAGACTGCTCACACTTTTGGTGTTCGCAACCAGCCACCTCTCACCTGGCGGAGGTGCAGCAACAGTGCAGGCTACAGAGTACCAGATCGTGTAAGCCAATAGCAGACGTCGGTCACTTGATGCTTGTAATGTGGCTGCAGAATAAAGACATGTGTCATTTTAGCCTGCTTTTTGAAGAAGCAACCGAAATGGTCAGTCATGATGATGCATTGATTAGTATGGCTAGCTTTGTTTTCTATGGAACAGATACTGCAGGGCTTCGGTCCTCTATTACTCAATACTGCAAAGTAGGTGGCTTTGGGCCAGAAAGTTGGACATCTTTTTCCATAGGAAAAGTATAGAGAAGGAAGGAGAGGAGGGAGATAATATATGTCCATAGTCAGTTTAGGGGTTACACGATGGTCTTTCCATTCATCACTAACCCCAGCTATTTTATGTGGATGGCGGGACCAGCGAGAGGACACTTTTAGGTCTGACCCCCAAGGATTGTGGGCATTACCCTTAGGCACTTTGAGGCATATGAGTGCTTTTATGCTACAGTGCTTGGAGAAGGACCATCGCATAGCCCAAATCAAAACATCAGAAAATTACTGGGTGGCTACGCTCCTTGATCTTTGCTACAAGGCCAAAAGGATAAATCCCATGGAGAGAGACTTTAAAATGCAGCACTATTAAGACAGACTGTTAAGCAGCCCAAGCACAGCATTTCCTCATGGCCGCGGGGATGCATCTGCAATGGATCACAGCTCTGCAGCTCAAAGTCAAAGAAGAAAATAAGTCAGCAACTCTTCCTCCATCCATATATAGCGAGGTGATATCAATGCATAGGCACCATGGACCCCAAATCAAGACTCCAAATAAGGTTAACAAAAAGTATACGTGGCAGCATAGGTGGTGTAGTAAAACAGCAAATAACTTATTTATTCCTCCAAGCTTGAGAAAGACCCATAAGGATTGAAACCTCACTGTGTGCATCATGGAGGAATAAAGAGGTTATTAGCTCTGCAGCTCATGGCGGATGAGCAGAAAGCTGCTGCAACAGCACCACCATCGGTGCTGGGGAAAGTCTAACAGAGGTATGGCTTAGTTTCTTCAGTCTGTCACAGCAAACGCACAGGTTAAGACAGATAGTCACAGGCAGCACTTACTGATGATGGTCCAGGAGTATGTCAGGTCCCACATAGATGTACTCAGACATGTCGTTGACCCCTTTGACTTCTGGGTGTCTAAGCTCCATGAGTGGCCAGAACTTGCACAACATGCATTAGACGTGGGACTGTTTAACTGAAAGACGCATCTGCCTATCCACAGACAATGTAGATCACCTAACTCCTGCATCCCCATGGCAGATTTCATTGATTACTTATCATGCTGGAAATGTTTTCTCACATAGGATTGTGCATAGATTTGTATCAAAGACCCCACTGTGCCCTCAGGGTACTGTTGCTGGTCATGGTGGTACTGCTGCTGCTGTTCTCCTTCTCCTGCTTCTGCCATGTTTCTGCTTCCTACTTCCCCCCTCCCAAATGAAAAATATGTGAATACAGAGCTACAACTCTCATGTTTCCATGGGGAACACACTCTGCCCTCAAAGTGCTATTGCTGCTGGTTGTCGTGAAACTGCTGCTACTCTCCTCTGCTTCCACCATGTTTCCTCCTCCTCCCAAAATGACAATTTTTTAAAGCACAGAAAGTAGCTCCACAGCTCTTCCTTGGAGTAGGCCCATGTGTGGCTGTTCTGTTTACCTGGTAGAATTTGTCCTTTGCTAACTTTATGATATTGCTTTTAAAACAAACAGCACACTTACTGTCTTGCATAGCAATATTTTTGGTAGCTCTACAGCTGTTCCTTGGAGCAGAACTATGCTTGAGTGTTGTCCTCACCCAGCAGAATTTGTGACGTTACTTTCAGAACAAGCAGGACACCTGCTTTCTTCCTTGGTACAATAACTTATCTAGGAGACCCTATTTGGGCCTTCTTTTGTTTATAGTGACATGCCTGTGCTATGATTGACCCCCCCACACCACTGTATACTATTTTGAAAAGCTTTTGGGAGGAGCACAGTGTTTCCCAGATGTGTGTATTCCCATGCAATTTGTGGGGCTTTGGCTGCATTGGGGACCTTCTGGAGGGAAAATGAATGAACCCGATTTTTCTCCCATTGACATTAATGGTAGACGGTATTGACCGACACAATTCACGATGATCTTTGACTATGAGATTGGCCCTATATCGACATAAACCAGTTATTCCACTAATCACTCATCACTAGAACCCAACTGATCAACTTCTACCTATGTCCTATAACATGTCAGTAAAAGCTGCCACTACAATACGAATGTAATTTAGGTGGTTCACAAAAACTACTAACAGGTCTATTGCCTGCTTATTAACGGAATAAAAGGTTTTCTTGACACCTATGATTTTATATTGAAGATTTTATTATTTAATGTTAACTGGGGTAATTTTTGCTATATAAAGCTTCTAAACACAGTTTGCATTTTAAAGTGGGAATAAAGCCCCTAGGACTAGGAGGCAGTAATAAAAGAAACATACCTAAAGACAAGAAATAATGAGACTGGGTAACATACATTTATTGTATTGGGATTTTAGATGCTTCATAGAGTTATTTCATTTCAACTGGAGGAAAATAAAGTATCCTAACGGAATAGAATGCTATGCTAAAACTCCCTACAAAGCATTACTAATTATAGTACTAGTGTAAGAATTCAGAAGAGCAATTAACATTTACAATTTAGTGAAGAAATAGCATATGATATTCTAGACAAATCCTTAATTTAGAATTGTCTTAAATGAAATTAATTTTTTGAATACTCTGCAAATGTTAGCATCCTACTGAACTAACCCAAGAGTGTTGTCAGTTATGGGAATATTGAACTGTGAATCTCAAAGAGGATCCATGTGAGAAATACATTCACTACATATCACTGTAGCATCTTCTCATTTTAACTAATGGAAGGGGATTTTCACCTTCTATAGTTTTGGTACTGTATGTTATGAGCTTGGTTTTCGTGCTGCATTTACTGTATGATATGAGTTTGGTTTTTATGACGATACAGGGTGGGTAAACAGAGCAATTGAAAGAGCTAGCATCCCCCATCCATGCAAACAAACATCCTATTCCAACTGCAAGCATGGACTATGGACAGAAAGGAGCAGAGCATTAGATAAAATGGGGGAATTCAAGGGGGTTCACAATACTCTATGGCCCATTTGCCCATCCAGATCTATAAGAAGGTCAGAAGTTAAAGTTGAGCTGGTACTCATGTGCCAGATTTGTAAACAATATAGTAGATTTATCAATGCCTTTTTGGTATAAAAAATAGCACAATTTGGAGTTAGGCCAACATGCACATAAATTGTGTGACTTTTTGAGCAGCACACTGCTCTGGCCATTTTTCCAAAAAGGTGGTGTGGCTTGTGCCAGCTCCTAGCTCATGTAGATGGCTGTGTAGGCTCACGGAGCAGTCAATGTGCGTCTGATATATGAAGAGATGTTCGCCTCTTCATAAATCAGGGCATCATGTGCCAGCAGGAATAAAATTAAGACCAAGATATAATACAATGGTAATAAATCTCACCCAACGAGTATTTCCTGCTGATGCAACTGTCTAAGGAGAAACAACACTAGGAGTAGGTTTCTAACAATTTTCTAATTAGAAAAAAAAGTAAAACATCTTTGGTATATGAGTGATCGTCAAGTCAACTTCATACGTGCAATAACTGTAAACCAAAACAAAGTGAACTACAAATGGGACTTGTGAGCAGACTTCCAACAACGACTGACAATCACCAAAACAGTTACCTAGAATACGAACATGCATAAGCAGATGGAATAGTTAAAGTACGTACGAGGTATTAGTTCATATTTTGGCCAAATTACTTAAAGGGGTTGTCCCGCGAAACAAAGTGGGGGTATACACTTCTGTATGGCCATATTAATGCACTTTGTAATGTACATTGTGCATTAATTATGAGCCATACAGAAGTTATTCACTTACCTGTTCCGTTGCTAGCATCCTCGTCTCCATGGTGCCGTCTAATTTTCAGCGTCTAATCGCCCGATTGGACGCGCTTGCGCTGCCCGGTCTTCTTCCTTTCTGAATGGGGCCGCTCGTGCCGGAGAGCGGCTCCTCGTAGCTCCGCCCCGTCACGTGTGCCGATTCCAGCCAATCAGGAGGCTGGAATCGGCAATGGACCGCACGGTGCACCGCATGGTGCACCGTGGGTGAAGATCCCGGCGGCCATCTTACTTAGGTAAGTAAGAAGTCGCCGGAGCGCGGGGATTCGGGTAAGTACTGGCCGTTTTTTTTTTTATTCCTGCATCGGGTTTGTCTCGCGCCGAACGGGGGGGCTATTGAAAAAAAAAAAAAACGTTTCGGCGCGGGACAACCCCTTTAAACTCACGAGCCCACGACAAGGGTCCTCATTGTCTCGTGAGTCCCTACTCTAACAAGACAACTTAAACCCCAGGAAGTCCTGTCTACAAGCAAGGTGATCCTCCAAAAAGGTACGGCCCCACACTGGAGCCTAGGGGCCTGGCTCGCCATAGATGGTAAAACAAGCAGAACAGGACGCTTTGCACACCAACAGACACCCACCCAAAACCTCATGCAAGCAGCAACACCAAGCAAAAGATACAAGACTCCAAACACCAAGGTTCCAAGAGGAATGAGGAGAAAGATAAATGACCAGCACCCTCTAGCAGTAAGAGCTGGCATTTATGTGCAGCAGACCGCAGGTGATTGGCTGACTGAAGCAATCCACACCCAGTCAGCTCAATCATCCCACACCTGTGGAAGTGTGCTCCTGGAAGCCCATATAACTACAGGTCCCAGGAGCACAATGTGACAGTGATACACAGCACCACTATGAAGCCTGCCCACTACAATGTGTCAGAAACTGTGGCAGAGGGGTCTATTATTACCATAATTATGATATGTAGTCCAAGCAAAATATATTTATGCTAGGTAATTAGCATTAATACGCTACATAAATTGTCCAATTGATCCAAAACATACAGTAGGGAAAAATTCTCTGATTTGAAAAGTAGTGTTGACTATTAAAACCTGTAAGGTTTCAAATATACTGTGCATGCAAGATGAGCAAAAGAACATTTATGAGCTAGAAGTATTCATTAAAGAAGAGAGGGTAAAAATCCTAAATCTATCTAATCAGTATGATAAAAATGCTCCAAAGTGAAATACTTTGGTACTAATATTTTAATGTGTATTTCATAAACTTTGTATTTTCTCTATCGCTATTGGTATTGTGTAGTCTTTAATATAGCTACTAGATAGGTGAAATTTTGTAAAATAGAATAGATTATGTCCAGGATTTTCAAGTCTCATTAATCATTTGATTTGCATTTCATCTTAATTAACTTCATTGAAAGTCATTACCTTCAACTTACTCATTTGCAGTGATCATTCATTCATCATTTATCAATTACACGTCCATTCTTGATCAAAATCACTTGAGATATTTCTTCCTCCTACATTGATTGAATTTTATGTTTTACTAATTATTTCATTTACTGGAATAATAATCCATATATTTTACAATTTGGTGGAATTTCAACTTGTTTCTGTATTTTGAGAACATATTTATAATTAATATAGCTCATCAACACCCATAAAAGACATGAATGAATAAATTATGAATACAGTATGACTTATGAATAAACTATATCTATATAAATGTGAGCGTAAGTAAGGAGAATGGTACCATTGTAAAATGTAGAACTTGTACATTGCGCATTAAGAATAGAATACAGTATACTTATACACACAACGGTCAGTTAAAAATACAGTACTGTGCTAAGGTAAATGAGTTATAGCCTTTCAGCAGGAGTGTAGCAATTAACTTTCATTACTGTACCCCATTGGTGAATGAGCTTTGACACCTCAACAATGGGACATATGCAGCTACTGCAGCTAATCACCAGCAAAAGTGAGACAGTCATCGGCTGCAAAGGTCACTTGTCCCTGGTGTTGGTGACAGTGCCATTGGCTTTCTACAACATGAAGTGAAGACCAGCGGGGTATCATGTAATAGCGGAATGGGTGCAATGAGGAAGTGAATATGGCATCTGTTATCCTTTATTACAGCATTGTGAATAGCTTTGAAAAAATGTTTGGTCCTTGTGTAATCCTTTCAACAGTTTTATATATAGAATGTATCTTCAAGACCCGGTAACTGCAGTTAGTTACTATGGACACAAATGCTGCTTTATGTGTTTTGTACTCAAACCATATTTTAAGAAACAACCTTCATCCTTACCTAATGATTCATGTTGATGTTCACAGCAAATGCTCACACACATATATATATATATATATATATATATATATATATATATATATACATATAGCACTGTGCAAAAGTACACAGATGTGGTGAAAATGGTGGAAAGTACAAGTGTTTTCAAAAATAGAAGTGTTAATAGTTTTTTTTGTTAATTATAATTATATATATAATTAACAAAATGCAAAGTGAATGAACAAATCAGAAGTCTGAATCAAATCATTGCCCTTTGCCTTCAAAACAGCATCAATTCTTCTAGATACACTTGCACAAATTCAGGGATTTTGTAGACTCAGGGCTTGTTCACACAAGCACTGTGGGAGCACAGTATAGCCGTGTGCAGAGATCGCAGCTATACTACACTAAAGATCACATGAACTAATTAATTCCATCTACTTGAATTAGCCCTTTGAGATGATCCGAGATGCATGCTTTCCAGCTCCCATAGGAGTCTATAGGAAGCACACACCAAAAATAGATCAGGTCTTATCTTTGCATGCACCACAGAGCTTAGATGCGACCATGCAGTCACATGTCCTATCTTTGTTAGGTGCGCAAATTTAGCGTCTCCAACATTCTTTCATGTGAAGGCTTCTGTAGGAAACCATCGGTTCCTATAGAAGAGCTTTCTGTGCGCGGCTATACTGTGCGCCCACAGCGCTCATGTAAACAAGCCCTTATAGTGAGGTGTAGGATGAAATAAATATACTAAGGAGATGATAATGATCATCATTTTCATATGTAGGTTGAAACACAGTCATTAACTGAGACAAATGGCTTTGTAGGAGGCTTAAAACTGGGTGAGGAACAGCTAAACCCTTGCACAATGGCAAGACTAAGTACAGCAACAAGACACAATGCATTAGCAAAGTCACTCCCAGGCAAGGTATCAAAGCAGGCTGGGGTTTCAAGATGTGCTGTTCAAGCTCTTTTGAAGAAGCACAAAGAAATCGGCAACATTGAGGACAGTGAACTCAGTGGTTGGCCAAGGAGGCTTAGTGCAGCAGATGAAAAACACATCATGCCTACCTCTCTTTGAAACTGGGAGATGTTCATCAGGACAATCAGCTCAGAATTGGGAAAAAACTGTGGGACCCAGGTACACCCATCTACTGTTCAGAACTCTGGCCAGAAGTGGTTTTCATGGAAGAATTGTGGTCAAAAAGCTATTTGTTCAACATGGAAACCAGGCCAAGCAACGCAACCATGCTTGAAAACATATGAACTGGATGGAAGAAAAATGGCAGCAGATGCTCTGGACAGATGAGTCAAAATTTGAAATATTTGGCTGAGACAGAAGTGGGGGATTGCGGTACAATAATCAGTGCTTTCAGACAACAGTGAAGCGTGCTGGAGGTTCCTTGCAAGTTTGGGGGTGCATTTCAGCAAATGGAGTTGGGGATTTGGTCGGGATTAATGGTGAACTCAGTGCTGAGAAATACAAGTAAATACTTACTTATCATGCAGTACCATGAGGGAGGCATCTGATTGGCTCTAAATTTATTCAACAGCAGAACAACCATCCAAAACATACAGCCAATGTCACTAAGAACTATCTTCAGCTTAGAGAACAGGGAGTCCTGAAAGTGATGACATGGCCCTGATCTCAACATCATTGAATCTGTCTACAGAAAGAGATGAAGGGATTTGCGAAAGCGAGATCTGTGATTAGTTGCCCGAGTTGTTTGTAACAACCTCACTGCCAACTTCAAAAACTGTGTGCAAGAATTGATGCTGTTTTGATATATATAATTTGATATATATAATATTTTGGGTTTTTTTTTGTTTATTCACTTTGCATTTTGTTAATTGACATAAATAAAATATTAACACTACTAGTTTTGAAAACTTTCTTAGTTTGCAGTATTTTTACCACACATGCCTAAGGGCTCATGCCCACGGCCGTGACAGGCTCCGCAAGCGGAATACCGCAGTGGAGTCCATCACGGCACCCCCCCCCCCCCCAAAGACCCCATACTCACCCCTGAGACAGCTTGAACTATTTAGTGCCTTGTCTTCTCTGACCTGGCCATCGATACCCAATAGAGGCTGCATACTGGATATTGTCCGAGTGACAACCCCCGAAGTTGTCCTTTAAGTGTTTGTCCTTGTGTCTGAGTATCCTCTTAGGGTAATGTCATCTTCAGCCAACTATTGTTGGTATTCATTGGGGATACCTTTACTTTCTGTCTGTCAGTCTTGAGCCCTGAGTTTTAATACATTATTAATAAAAGTTATTTTTTAGGGTGTCTAATCTGTGAAGGGCTTTTTGTAATTACTGTAAACCCCTCTGCCCCAATGAGTTGTATGCTATATGAACAGATTACATAAAGCACCTCTGTTACATAGAATATTAAAAATAAGCCATATACGTCATGCTTTTAAGAGCAGTATACATATGTGTGAGTTTTGTTTCACTTGCACATATGTAGCAGTTGGCTTTTATGTTTTGTAACATTTCACTGGCTAATTCTTGCATTTCATTTTGTTGCTCCGAGGCAGAACACCACATGGGTACTTCATCACATGGAACGTCCTGTCATCTGTGAAGAAGTGCTGCATGATACCATCTAATGTAATGTGTCAGCTTGTACATAAGAAAATATTTGTAACCACTTGGCTTTCATTAAAATCCTACAGGAAATCCTACCAATGGAAGTGGTAATAATTAAAGTAACAATAGAAACGGACTGATTATGATTAATATAACTATAAAAACCATGGCTTCTTATTTATCCTCTACAGGTAACACTATGTACATAGATTTGTCTTTTTTTTCAGTCTCTCTCTTGATATTCTATCAAATAATGAATGTATTATCAAATATACACCAGAAAAAAAACAGGTGACCGTGCTGCTTACATCTGATTAATTAGTATTCTTATTAAATCTGTTCCAAACACAAGATACATGCTCCAAAGTACCATAATTCTTGTTTCCTATTGCTTTTACAATGTGTTTTAATTATTATGAATTTAATGGGACAGCACATTAAGTTGATGTCTGAATGACTAATGTTGGCATAGACAGTGCGTTTGTTCAATTCGGCCTCCATATGCAGCATGCACCCATCTGTTAATATAACAAATACATTTCAAACTTATTCACACTATGAGAATTGTGCATGCAGAGCTTGTCCTATGGCGACGTATTGTGCAAGTTGGTCCTAAAACAGCATGCCCTATTATCATTTAGGGAAGAGAAGGTAACTAACCTATGTTCCACACTACAAGGGTTTCTGCTGCTAACCTGATGCATAGAACTAGTGCTCGGGCTACATGGCTACATTACTGCAATACTAACACAACCCCATGTCAGGACCAGTGGCTTACGGGGTCTCCGTGCCCACACCACTGGTCCTATTATACAGGCTGCGGGGGTGCGGCGCAGGGGAGCCCGGTCTTGGTTACGTCCCCTGGCTGCCGGCTCCGGCCGCGCGCTCCACTTGCCAGCCAGGTTGCCAGGGATGTTGCGGGTGCCGTCCCGTGCCACGTCCCATTGCCATGACACCCGGGCGCGCTGCTCTATCTCCGCTTCTTGTACAGGCGCCTGGGGGTGTTTCCTTCCTGCAGCCTGTTATTGGTTCCTCCTGCTGTCAGGCTCTGCGCCCCAATCAGCTGTCGGGGCAGGAGTTCTGACAGCTTTTAAATGTCCCAGTTTCCACCAGCAAGTGCCAGTGTATGTTTGTCTCTAGGCTACACCCGCGTTATTGGATTGTATTCCCTGCTTTTGAACCACTTGCTTCGGACCTGACCTTGCCTTCGCCTGACCCCTTGTACTGCGTTATTCTTTGTTGCCGACCTGAATTGCCTGACCTGCCTTTGTGTTTTGTGTGTACCTTGTTTGTCTGTAAGTCTGACTTCTGCGCCGCATCCCTAGCGAGGTTAGGGACTGTTGCCCAGTTGTCGCCCTAGGGCCTAGTCTGGGTAAGGACAGGGGTTGTGGGTAATTTGCAGGGACTTCCAGGTACCCAGACCCTAGCCCCCTGACACCCCAATGTGAAATAAAGTTGCTTTGCAACCTGTGCAAAAAATCTAATGGAATCGGAAAAATGAAGGCTGCTTGTTACGGCTGCGGTGATGAGGCCCAGGATCAGCAAACTTTTACTTATGGCAATGCGTTTCAGTGCTGTATTAGTACTACAAATAACAGGTAAATATCTAGACAGATAAAAGTAAAAAGGTTTTTTTGAGAATAATAGAAGAAAAAACGAAATTGGTTTGTTGTGTTCATACAGATTTTTAATTGTGTCATGTGATTACACCGCTAGCCAGTAGCCACCCATCTTCCACATCTTTTCAAACATTGTCAGTGTATGTATCTTTGTTAATGCGCTAACAATCCTCCATTTCTCTACAATTCATTTAAGCCCTTCTACACAGAAAGAGTATTGGTCAAAATATCATCTGACGGAGCGTAAATAAATGATAGCTGTTCAGTGTAAACACAGCCAACGATAAATCGTTTGTTTTTCGTTCACCATTCATTTTATACAGGCATAGATCATCATTGGCTGGTTCAATAATTGTTCGGCTTAAATACCAATTGTTCAGTCGTTCTCATTCACTTACATAGTAAGGTTTCTTTCCCAAGAGCGAATATCGGCCGGCGTTTTTACGGCCGGCCGATAAACACTACCATCAGGGGGCATAGAAGTTCATGAATGGGCGCACAAATCTAACGTTTGTGCGCCAGTTCACATGGCATGGGCCGCTGCGCAAATACGCCGAGGTCACCATGCCCTCGCGACTTTCACCTCCCTCCCCCTTGCAGGCTTACCTCTGCTCTCCTCCCTGCTTGCTCTTTGCAAAGGGAGGGGTCGGGATGGGGGTGGAGCTAAGCACCGCCCCATCCCGCCTCCTCCCAGTGCTGGCTGCCGTCAAGGGACAGGGAGGGTGGATCCTAGCTAAACTAGCCACGCTGCTAAACTCCCTCCCAGCTTCATCTGCTGTCATGGGCTTCCATAGGAGCCCATGCAGCGGCCGACGTATTCCAGCCCAAAAGATAGTTTCAGGACTGTCTTTTGGGCCCAACGTAAAAACGCCCGCCGCTATATTGGCCGGCCGGGCACTTTTATGTCTCAGGAATATGGCCATGTGATCTGATGCATTAGAATCCAATGCATCAGATCACAGCATATATCGTCCGGCCGTGAAAACACCTGGCCGATATACGCTCTTGGGAAAGAAGCCTTAATGTGAACAACTGAGTGATATCTTGTTTGAATAAGCACATGATGCATCTGCCTGTATAAACAGGCTGACTCAGTGAACTGTGACATTGTTCGCTCGTTCAAATGAAAAAATGGCAGGTCTAAACAGACCGTTCACAGAAGGGATTGCTGGTGCGTTCAGGGAAGGCAGCAGCTATTGTGATGAGTTCTGCTATGTATTGTACTATCAGTGCAACACCTCATGTACTAATATTCTTTAAATTACCTAATCTGTTCATTAACCCTAATCTGTTCATTAATAGAGATGAGCGAACACCAAAATGCTCGGGTGTTCGTTATTCGAAACGAACTTCCCGCGATGTTCGAGGGTTCGTTTCGAATAACGAACCCCATTGAAGTCAATGGGCGACCGGAGCATTTTTGTATTTCGCCGATGCTCGCTAAGGTTTTCATGTGTGAAAATCTGGGCAATTCAAGAAAGTGATGGGAACGACACAGCAACGGATAGGGCAGGCGAGGGGCTACATGTTGGGCTGCATCTCAAGTTCACAGGTCCCACTATTAAGCCACAATACCGGCAAGAGTGGGCGCCCCCCCCCCCCTCCCAACAACTTTTACTTCTGAAAAGCCCTCATTAGCATGGCATACCTTTGCTAAGCACCACACTACCTCCAACAAAGCACAATCACTGCCTGCATGACACTCCACTGACACTTCTCCTGGGTTACATGCTGCCCAACCGCCCCCCCTCCCCCCCCACAGCGCACACCAAAGTGTCCCTGCGCAGCCTTCAGCTGCCCTCATGCCACACCACGCTCATGTCTATTTAGAATTGCGTCTGCCATGACGAGGGACCGCAGGCACACACTGCAGAGGTTGGCACGGCTAGGCAGCGACCCTCTTTAAAAGTGGCGGGGCGATAGCCCACAATGCTGTACAGAAGCAATGAGAAATAGAATCCTGTGCCACCGCCATCAGGAGCTGCACACGTGGGCATAGCAATGGGGAACCTATGTGCCACACACTATTCATTCTGTCAAGGTGTCTGCATGCCCCAGTCAGACCGCGGTTTTTAATTCATAGACACAGGCAGGTACAACTCCCTATTGTGAAGTCCCTGTGGACCCACAGCATGGGTGGCTCCCTGGAACCCACCGGCGGTACACAAAAATATCCCATTGCATTGCCCAACACAGCTGAGGTAGTAATGTCGTGCTTAATGCAGGTGGGCTTCGGCCCACACTGCATGCCCCAGTCAGACTGGGGTTCTTTTCAAGTGTACAGATGTAGTAAAAACTCTGTGTGCACCTACAGCATGGGTGGCTCCCTGGAACCCACCGGCGGTACACAAAAATATCCCATTGCATTGCCCAACACAGCTGAGGTAGTAATGTCGTGCTTAATGCAGGTGGGCTTCGGCCCACACTGCATGCCCCAGTCAGACTGGGGTTCTTTTCAAGTGTACAGATGTAGTAAAAACTCCGTGTGCACCTACAGCATGGGTGGGTGCCAGGAAGCCACCGGCGGTACATAGAAATATCCCATTGCATTGCCCAACACAGCTGAGGTAACGTCAGCTGTAATGCAGGTGGGCTAAAAATTCATTTGATTACACTGTAGGCGAGGGCCCACAAAAATTGCTGTATCAACAGTACTAATGTACATCCAAAAAATTGGCCATGGCCAGCCAAGAGGGCAGGTGAAACCCATTAATCGCTTTGGTTAATGTGGCTTAAGTGGTAACTAGGCCTGGAGGCAGCCCAGTGTAACGAAAAATTGGTTCAAGTTAAAGCTCCAACGCTTTTCAGCGCATTGAAACTTTCAAAAATTGTTCAGAAAAATTATTTGAGTGAGCCTTGTGGCCCTAAGAAAAATTGCCCGTTCAGCGTGATTACGTGAGGTTTCAGGAGGAGGAGCAGGAGGAGGAGGAGGAATATTAGACACAGATTGATGAAGCAGAAATGTCCCCGTTTTGGATGGTGAGAGAGAACGTAGCTTCCATCCGCGGGTGCAGCCTACGTATTGCTTACCGCTGGTGGAGAAGAGAAGTCTGGCGAAATCCAGGCTTTGTTCATCTTGATGAGTGTTAGCCTGTCGGCACTGTCGGTTGACAAGCGGCTACGCTTATCTGTGATGATTCCCCCAGCCGCACTAAACACCCTCTCCGACAAGACGCTAGCCGCAGGACAAGCAAGCACCTCCAGGGCATACAGCGCGAGTTCAGGCCACGTGTCCAGCTTCGACACCCAGTAGTTGTAGGTGGCAGAGGCGTCACGGAGGACGGTCGTGCGATCGGCTACGTACTCCCTCACCATCCTTTTACAGTGCTCCCGCCGACTCAGCCTTGACTGGGGAGCGGTGACACAGTCTTGGTGGGGAGCCATAAAGCTGTCCAGGCCCTTAAAGACTGTTGCACTGCCTGGGATGTACATGCTGCTCGATCTCCGCACCTCCCCTGCTACCTTGCCCTCGGTACTGCGCCTTCTGCCACTAGCGCTGTCGGCTGGGAATTTTACCATCAGCTTGTCCGCAAGGGTCCTGTGGTATAGCAACACTCTCGAACCCCTTTCCTCTTCGGGAATGAGAGTGGGCAGGTTCTCCTTATAGCGTGGGTCGAGCAGTGTGTACACCCAGTAATCCGTTGTGGCCAGAATGCGTGCAACGCGAGGGTCACGAGAAAGGCATCCTAACATGAAGTCAGCCATGTGTGCCAGGGTACCTGTCACAACACATGGCTGTCTTCACTAGGAAGATCACTTTCAGGATCCTCCTCCTCCTCCTCCTCCTCCTCCTCCTCCTCAGGCCATACACGCTGAAAGGATGACAGGCAATCAGCCGGTGTACCGTCAGCAGCGGGCCAAGCTGTCTCTTCCCCCTCCTCCTCATCCTCCTCATGCTCCTCCTCCTCCTCCCGTAAGCGCTGAGAATTAGACAGGAGGGTGTTCTGACTATCCAGCGACATACTGTCTTCCACCGCCCCCGTTTCCGAGCGCAGAGCAGCTGCCTTTATGCTTTGCAGGGAATTTCTCAAGATGCATAGCAGAGGAATGGTGACGCTAATGATTGCAGCATCGCCGCTCACCACCTGGGTAGACTCCTCAAAATTACCAAAGACATGGCAGATGTCTGCCAACCAGGCCCACTCTTCTGAAAAGAATTGAGGAGGCTGACTCCCACTGCGCCGCCCATGTTGGAGTTGGAATTCGACTATAGCTCTACGCTGTTCATAGAGCCTGGCCAACATGTGGAGCGTAGAGTTCCACCGTGTGGGCACGTCGCACAGCAGTCGGTGCACTGGCAGCTTAAAGCGATGTTGCAGGGTGCGCAGGGTGGCAGCGTCCGTGTGGGACTTGCAGAAATGTGCGCAGAGCCGGCGCGCCTTTACGAGCAGGTCTGACAAGCGTGGGTAGCTTTTCAGAAAGCGCTGAACCACCACATTAAAGACGTGGGCCAGGCATGGCACGTGCGTGAGGCTGCCGAGCTGCAGAGCCGCCACCAGGTTACGGCCGTTGTCACACACGACCATGCCCGGTTGGAGGCTCAGTGGCGCAAGCCAGCGGTCGGTCTGCTGTGTCAGACCCTGCAGCAGTTCGTGGGCCGTGTGCCTCTTATCTCCTAAGCTGAGTAGTTTCAGCACGGCCTGCTGACGCTTGCCCACCGCTGTGCTGCCACACCGCGCGACACCGACTGCTGGCGACATGCTGCTGCTAACACATCTTGATTGCGAGACAGAGGTTGCGGAGGAGGAGGAGGAGGGTGCTTTAGTGGAGGAAGCATACACCTCCGCAGATACCACCACCGAGCTGGGGCCCGCAATTCTGGGGGTGGGTAGGACGTGAGCGGTCCCAGGCTCTGACTCTGTCCCAGCCTCCACTAAATTCACCCAATGTGCCGTCAGGGAGATGTAGTGGCCCTGCCCGCCTGTGCTTGTCCACGTGTCCGTTGTTAAGTGGACCGTGGCAGTAACCGCGTTGGTGAGGGCGCGTACAATGTTGCGGGAGACGTGGTCGTGCAGGGCTGGGACGGCACATCGGGAAAAGTAGTGGCGACTGGGAACTGAGTAGCACGGGGCCGCCGCCTCCATGATACTTTTGAAGGACTCCGTTTCCACAACCCTATACGGCAGCATCTCAAGGCTGATGAATTTTGCTATGCGGACGGTTAACGTTTGAGCGTGCGGGTGCGTGGCGGCTTACTTGCGCTTGCGCTCCAACAGTTGCGCAAGCGACGGCTGGACGGTGCGCTGAACTACACTGGTGGATGGGGCCGAGGACAGCGGAGGTGAGGGTGTGGGTGCAGGCCATGAGGCGGTAGTGCCCGTGTCCTGAGAGGGGGGTTGCATCTCAGTGGCAGGTTGGGGCACAGGGGGAGAGGCAGGGGTGCAAACCGGAGGCGGTGAACGGCCTTCGTCCCACCTTGTGGGGTGCTTGGCCATCATATGTCTGAGCATGCTGGTGGTGGTGAGGCTGTTGGTGTTGGCTCCCCGGCTGAGCTTTGCGCGACAAAGGTTGCACACCACTGTTCGTCGGTCGTCAGGCGTCTCTGTGAAAAACTGCCAGACCTTAGAGCACCTCGGCCTCTGCAGGGTGGCATGGCGCGAGGGTGCGCTTTGGGAAACAGTTGGTGGATTATTCGGTCTGGCCCTGCCTCTACCCCTGGCCACCGCACTGCCTCTTGCAACCTGCCCTGCTGCTGCCCGTGCCTCCCCCTCTGAAGACCTGTCCTGTGTAGGCGTTGCACACCAGGTGGGGTCAGTCACCTCATCGTCCTGCTGCTCTTCCTCCGAATCCTCTGTGCGCTGCTCCCTCGGACTTACTGCCCTTACTACTACCTCACTGCAAGACAACTGTGTCTCATCGTCATCGTCCTCCTCACACACAGAAAGTTCTTGAGACAGTTGGCGGAAGTCCCCAGCTTCTTCCCTCGGACCCCGGGAACTTTCGAATGGTTGGGCATCAGTGACGATAAACTCCTCTGGTGGGAGAGGAACCACTCCTGCCCAATCTAAGCAGGGGCCCGAGAACAGTTCCTGGGAGTGTTCCCGCTCCTGAGCAGGTGTCATTGTAGTGGAGTGAGGAGGCTGGGAGGAAGGAGGAGCAGCAGACAGAGGATTCTGATTTGCAGCAGTGGACGGCGCAGAACTGCGGGTGGACGATAGGTTGCTCGAAGCACTTTCTGCCATCCAGGACAGGACCTGCTCACACTGCTCATTTTCTAATAACCGTCTCCCGCGTGGACCCAATAATTGGGCGATGAATGTGGGGACGCCAGAAACGTGCCTCTCTCCTAATCGCGCAGCAGTCGGCTGCGACACACCTGGATCAGGAGCTCGGCCTGTGCCCACACCCTGACTTGGCCCTCCGCGTCCTCGGCCGCGTCCACGTCCTCTAGGCCTACCCCTACCCCTCAGCATGCTGTATTACCAGTGATTTGATTTCACAGGCAGGAAATAAATTGGCGCAAGACTGCAGGCCAAATATAATTTTTTCCCTTTTTTGGAAACGAAAGGCCCCACTGCCTCTATTGAATGAATAATCTAAGTTTAATAACTGTGCTGTGTCCCTGCTAATGTGTCACAGAACTTGAGGGTAGCAGAGTTATTAACTCTGGCAGAGCAGGTATTTTTTCCCAATTAAGGAAAGCAAATGGCGAAGCCAGCAGTAAACCGTAGCTGGGTGCGTCTGATTTTTTAACGTTGTACACGCAGCTCACACGTGTCCACAGCCCTTAGGACGGACAGAGGCAGGACAAATAGATTTCGTTTCCCTTTTTTTACACCAAAAGGACCCACTGCGTATATTCAATGAATAATCTAAGTTTAATAACTGTGCTGTGTCCCTGCTAATGTGTCACAGAACTTGAGGGTAGCAGAGTTATTAACTCTGGCAGAGCAGGTATTTTTTTCCCAATTAAGGAAAGCAAATGGCGAAGCCAGCAGTAAACCGTAGCTGGGTGCGTCTGATTTTTTAACATTGTACACGCAGCTCACACGTGTCCACAGCCCTTAGGACGGACAGAGGCAGGACAAATAGATTTTGTTTCCCTTTTTTTACACCAAAAGGACCCACTGCGTATATTCAATGAATAATCTAAGTTTAATAACTGTGCTGTGTCCCTGCTAATGTGTCACAGAACTTGAGGGTAGCAGAGTTATTAACTCTGGCAGAGCAGGTATTTTTTTCCCAATTAAGGAAAGCAAATGGCGAAGCCAGCAGTAAACCGTAGCTGGGTGCGTCTGATTTTTTAACGTTGTACACGCAGCTCACACGTGTCCACAGCCCTTAGGACGGACAGAGGCAGGACAAATAGATTTCTTTTCCCTTTTTTTACACCAAAAGGACCCACTGCGTATATTCAATGAATAATAACTGTGTTGTCGCCCTGCCTACACAATTCTTTCTCTGTAGTATCAATGGAGGGTGCAATGCTCTGCAGAGGCGATTTTGAGAAAAAAAAAAAAATGCAGCACAGCCAACAGCAGCCTGGACAGTACTGCACACGGATAAATATGGCCCTAGAAAGGACCGTTGAGGTTCTTGAAGGCTACACTCACTCCTAACACTCTCCCTGCCTATCCAACACTTCTGTCCCTAATGCCGGGTGCAACGCTCTGCAGAGGCGATTTTGAGAAAAAAAAAAAAAAGGCACTGCTAACAGCAGCCAACACACAGGTATTACTGGCCCTAATAAGGACCTTTGGGGTTCTTGAAGCCTACACTAACTGCTATTTCTCTCCCTACAGCAGCTCCGGTACCAGCAGCACTGTCCCTCATCTAACTCACAAGGCATCTGAGGCGAACCGCGGGAGGGGCCGACTTTTATATTCGGGTGACACCTGATCACCCCAGCCACTCACAGCAGGGGGGTGGTATAGGGCTTGAACGTCACAGGGGGAAGTTGTAATGCCTTCCCTGTCTTTCAATTGGCCAGAAAAGCGCGCTAACGTCTCAGGGAAGGAAGTGAAAGTAACCGGAACACCGCATGGTGTTCGTTACGAATAACGAACATACCGAACACCCTAATATTCGCACGAATATCAAGCTCGGACGAATACGTTCGCTCATCTCTATTCATTAACTATTGAGCTCCGGTTTTTTTTCTAATTAATGTGCAAAAAAGTTCACAAGGTCAATTTTTTTTATCTTTATTTCACTCAGGAAAACAATGACGTGGTTTTGCATTTATGACACTAGGTAACCCTAGCTGTGGCATTCATAGAAGAGACAAAGCGCCAAAGTAAAAATGTGTCCTCATTGTGTGCCAGGTGGAAAAGGAAAATTGGTATTTGTTTCTCCATTACCTTTATCCTTTGGATAATTTCTCACCCTCTTGATTAACTTGTTTACTAACAAAACTATTCTAATTATGCACAGGTTCTTGGCAACTAGTAATAAAGGGGATGGTACCAAGTAGTACTGGGTCCCATAGCAGCTACATGGGAGCCACACCTAATGGCCAATTTACCCGCAACAACTGTTGCTCAAAATTCGTTCAAACGAGTGAAAGTGAGTGATAATAGTCACTAGTTCGTTCGCTTGTCCTTAGGTTTAAACAGCAGTTGTTGAGTCCTTCAAACAACTTTAGAGAAGGAATGATTGCCTTCAAAAGCTAAATCCACATACTACTGCAGTAGACAATGTCTTTTTCTTCTAATTAAAACCCACCCACCTAGAGATTCTTCGCATATACATAAGCCCACCTGAGCAAACAATCATCCACTTTTCTTATCTATGTCCACTTTACATATAAACACTCTCAAACCACCCAGCAAAGTAGGGAAATGATGAAGATTTCAAATGATTATCTTTATGTGTAAACAATCATCATCTGAAAGCAAAAAAGTTGTTGATTCATTCGTTCAAACGACAATTCTTACGTGTAAATGGGCCTTTAGAGTACTGTATCACTTCACATGCAATATTAGGTATTTGCTTGCACAGCATTTTTGTAATATAGAGTAATTAATACGATAATTACCACTGACATGAGGTATCTATGGTATTCACATGGTATACAAATGTATGGTCATATATATATATCACATCAGAGTAGACACACTTACATTCTTGTGGCAACCTGGTAATGTGTTTGTATATAAATATGCTCTTAATTAAACTGGTTTGTTTATAAAAGAAATGAATTGAAGATTCTGTCAAAATTTCCCATGTGCCAAAACCTACATTGAATTGAAAGCAGTACTCATGTTTTGATTTCTTAAGTATTTAACATGGTTTGCATAATGAGCTGGCACACTTGTTTGTCTCAAAGAATGTATCTTGCTAAGTACCTAAGCTACTTAAACTTGCATTCTTCAGGGGAACTGTTTTGGACTCTGTGGGTTTCATATCAGTTTAACTAGAAATATATTGTACAGCCTATGTTAATTAAATGTGCAAAGCCTTGGAGGATAATAGTAAATTCAAAATTACCTATTAATAGGACAACCTGCCTGTTTGACTTGAAAGCTGAATATAGATATAGTATTCAGTTACTAACAGGAACAGAAGTACTTCTATGCATAAGGCCTCCTCCACACAGGCGACACGGCGTTGCTGAGAGAAAATCGCAGCGATATCGTAATTTTGTAGCGTTACAGAGTCGCATCTGATGCTACAAAGTTGCGTGACTTTGTAGCATCACATGCGAGGATTTTCGGCCGAGCTTGAAATGTAAGCCCTACCCTGAAATAGACTGTAGCTAAAGAAAATGTATACATCACCTCTCCCATGCTGTCCAGAGCGCCGCCGCAGCTTCTCTCCGGGTCCCAACACTGTTTCACTTCTTCATCTTCTGGCCGGGGATTTTTAAATTGAATCAATCACAGCCAATCATCGAGCACTGATTGTGATTGGCTAAGCATCAGCCAATCACAGCCAGCGCTTCCAGGAGGCAGGGTTTTTTCAATCCCCGGCCAGAAGATGAAGAGAAACAGTGCCAGGATCCGGGAAGAAGCTGCGGCGGCATCAGAGAGCGTTTCTAAGGTAATGTATGTGGATTTTTTTTTCTGCAGCTAGGGCTTAGACTTGGCTTTGACAGTAGGATTTGCTACTGTCAAAGTTGCAACACACCGCACGAAAATCGCGTTTTCGTGCAATGTGATGCAACAGAGAGGAAGGCTCCATAGGGAAACATGGGCTACAAAACCTCATGAGTCGTGGGCATATCGCTGAACCCGCGAGGTTTTTGTGTCGAGTTGTTGCATGCTACAAACATTCACATGTGTGAAGAAACCCATAGGAAAGCATGGGCTTCACATGCATGCAATTTGTAGCATTGTAGCAATGTGGTAAAACCGCGCGACTTTCTCGCCCGTGTAAAGTAGGCCTAAATCTAAGTGCCCTGAGAAGAGTGGAGTACACTTTAAATAGGGGTATCAGAACATTTAAATAGAAGTTGATAGGATGTCAAACAGTACTACTGTAAGCACTCAGTGTACAACCCTTGTGTCCCTAAAATCTTTAAATGGAGAGACAAAAAACTGGTGGTTCGGTGCAACGCTCCAAGAGCAATCAAGTTATTAGAGTGATTGGTTTCAATTTCTCCTATAAGCAACCAGCATTGGGAAACACGTAGTGGGGCAAAATTCCTTCATCAGTTCAGCTGGATTATATACTAGAAATAGACAGGGGTAGATGAAGAATAAGGTTCAAGCAAAAGAAAAAGGATTAGAAAAGGAAAATATAAAACACACGTTTGGGAGCTACCAAAATAGAAACGTAAAATTACAGATGCAGAATCAAATAAAAAAAACATTGAATGGAAGGTGTTTATAATAAAACGATTATAGGAATAATAAAATGGATATTGAGAAATATAGGACATAGAGGACATAAAATAGCAGTATAGAGAGTAGACATGTCTCAAAAACATTTATAAAAGTCAAATTGCAATATACTATCTGATGAAGTTGATTAGACTAGCAGTGATGTATTGATAAAAATAAAACCACAACATAATATATTATGAGAGGGCTTAAACAGAACAGCTCAGAAATAAAATTACCATGTAAAAGGTGCATAAAACAAGAAGTTACTCTGAGCCATTCTTACCACATGGGTTTTGTTCTATCCCTTTTTACTATTCTGCATCTGTCTTCTACAGACTCTTCCTTGCTCACAGGGTACAGGCTAAACTGAAGTTCTGGGTGTTATCCTGCGGAAGGTCTACAGTGGTGTTTGAGCATACCCCAATGACATGGATTATTGCACCAACAGGGTACGAGAGAGATACTGTCTCCACACCAGGAGAACCTCTCAACTGACAGATCCAACCAACCTATTCCAGTGGCAATCAAACCCAAGGCCTTCTTCAAACTTGTTTTGGACTTTGCGAATTTACTCAGATAGGAAGCCCAATACCATCTAGATTCCGAGTTTCTTAAAATTTACTTGCGCAAAATATTATCCTGAGAGGTTTGACCTCCCTGCCATGTTTAACAATGATGAATCTTTTGCCGAGGTCTCAGACAATATTCTGCACAAATGCAGTAAGGACCTACTTCACCTACTCAGTAGAAAACATAAAAGTTTAAGCTGTGCCCTGAATGACTGTATTGAGCTAACGTGGGATCGGATCAGCACCTTCAAATAACATCCAAAATTTCCTAGGTGTGACAAAACTTTTCTTTCCCCCCCATGGTCGTGTGGAATGTTTGAATAAAGAGCTGTAATGTCTAAAGTGGCCCAACAGTATGACAGTTTCCACTGGATTGTAGACAATAAATTAATGAGCAATGGTGTATCCTTGAGATTGGACTTTAGACTTTTCACATATCTTTGGAGAAGGATATCGATCTAATGAGTAAGGTTCCAAGTAACTGAATTGATACTGGAGACAATGGGCTTGCCAGAATGGTTAGTAACATCCTTATAGACGTTTGGTAGGTGGTAAAATGTGGAGATGAGAGGGTGATCAATGATGAGAAAGTCTCTTTATTTTCTGCTAAGAATCTGATCAGTGTTTGTGGATTGGAACATTGGGATCTGAGGACAAGGGGCTATAGACAACCATATCTGACAGTACTTACATGGCTTCTTTAATATAAGCAGATCTGTATTGTATGACAATCCTGCCCCCCTTGTCTGCATACGGATGATAAGGTCATAGTTCTTTAGGTAGGAATTCAGAGCTGAGGTCTCCTCTTTACTGAGAATGTTTCTGCTTGTGAATGTACTGTTAATGTTCCTAAACTCTGCTGATACTAAAGAGTAAAAAGTGTCAATGAAATTGCCTCTATGATGTGAAGGGGAAAAACACAGACTTGGGTTTCAGGTTGGTATGAAAGGGCTCCGAGACATCTGCTTGGCTTGTATCAAGATTGAGGCATTGGGTAGTGTAGTCACTGTTCTCAGATGTCTCCAGGATGGAAAAATGTCTGGTTAGGGTACAATTCTATTGAATGTACTACTGTGAATAAATAAATCAAATTAGCTGAACTTCATACTCAGGCAGAAAGAGAGGCCTCTGCTGAGGAGTGGTTCCTCTGCCCAAGAGAGAGTATGGTGGGATAAATTAAAGATTTTTATGGTGCAGTGTTTTTCTTCTTTTTTGGGTTGGGTTTGTTTAGTTTTTCTCAGACCCCTCTTTCCCCTTTTTGCTTTTCTTTTTCTTCTGGCTTCCTTTTCTGGCTCGGGGTATTGAAATAATTGGTGATTTGGATCATTTTTGGCTGAATATGGAAGGAGAAAATAGAGGTTAAAGAGGTGGGTACACTCAAAAAAGACATAGAATGATTGAGTGCCATGGAGATGGAAGGGCTACATGGGGTATCCTCTGGTCTTCCCACTGTGGTTTGTGTTATTTTGGAGTCAGACCTAGGGGTGTCACAGACAGTGACTTACAAATCTTCCAAAGTTGACCTGGTGGATGTTTCTGTGACAGGGTCTTTGACCTTAAGTGAGGGTGCATTGGCATAATCAGGGGGTGTTTCGACTGTCAGGAACGTGGTGGGTGGACGTGAAAGGGAAGAGAGAGCCTTGGCTTCTTCCATAAGAAGATCAAACAATTTCTTACTACTATTGGGGTGAGGAACTATAGTTGTAACTGGCTGCGAGTCAGATTTGTTTTTATGGTGAGATGCCGGAGTGTGATGTTCAGATTTATTGGGAAGGAAAAGTAAATATTAAGATACTTGGAATCTAAATGGTGTTGGGTTTTCTCTCTGAGTAAATTCTCAAAATCCAAAAAAGTTTGAAGAGGGCCTTGGGTTTGATCGCCACTGAAATAGATTAATTGGATCCACTTGGGATCTGTTGGGAGAGAGGTTCTGTTGGTGTAGCGGTCTATGAGTCTGTATCACTCTTATACCCTGTTGGTGCAGCACTTCATGTTGTTGGGGTATGCTGAAAGACCACTGTAGACCTTCTGTACGTGAACACCCAGGAATTCGGTCTACCTGGTACCCTGCGAGAAAGGAAGGGTCGGTAGAAGATAGGGGTGCAGAATAGAAAAAAGGGGTGGTGCAAAATCCATGTGGTAGGAGCAGCCCAAGGTAACTTCTTGTTTTATGCCCCTTTTATATTGTAATTTTATTTCTATGGTGTACCATTTAAGTCCTCTTATATTATATTATGTTGTGGTTTTATTTTTTATATATGCATTACTGCTAGTCTAATCAGCTTCATCGTATGTTATATTGCAATTTGACTTTTATAAATGTTTTGGAGACATGTCTACCGTTTAGGGCAGGCTCACACAAGTGTAATTTAATACGCGGTGAATGGAGTCAATGAAAGTACATTGATTTTCATCGATCTATTCACACTTGTGTACATACATTTTGTATAATACTTGTGTAAAAAAAAAGAACACAGCATGTTCTATTTTACTGCATATTATGCGCAACAGAGCCCTATTGTTCTCAATGGGAGCGGAATAAACACCCAATTACATTTTGCAGCATTTTGCCCATGTGAAC
This sequence comes from Eleutherodactylus coqui, assembly GCF_035609145.1. Lineage (NCBI taxonomy): Eukaryota > Metazoa > Chordata > Amphibia > Anura > Eleutherodactylidae > Eleutherodactylus > Eleutherodactylus coqui. The sequence goes on along the minus strand of NC_089845.1, from coordinate 66,538,978 downwards.
CCAGCCTTATACTGTGATTTTATGTCCTATTTGCCTTTTCTCAATATTCTTTTTATTATTACTATCATTGTTTTATTATAAACACCTTCCATTCAATGTTTTTTAATAATTTGTTTTTCATTTGATTTTGCAACTGTGATTTTACATTTCTGTTTTGGTACCTCCCACACGTGTGTTTTATATTTTGTTTACCTTTTTTATCCTTTTTCTTTAGCTCCAACCTTATTCTTCATCTATCATTGCCTATTACTAGTACGTAATCCAGCTAAACTGATGAAGGTGTTTCCTCCTGAAATGTGTTGCTTACATTTTCAAATAAAGAAGAATTGTGTCTCTCTGTAGCAGGTAAAGCACATATAACAGAGCTGTGAGAGAGGCACATCATACACTGAAGAATTTCCAACAGAAGACCACTCAAGGGTTTTCTACAGTAACAGTAAGACATCAGCACATAGTCATTTGTAAGTTCATGTGAGTCTTCCACAAAGAGAAGTGTAGTCTATGGAGAACAGTTTTTCATTGTTTATTATAGTCATTCTTAGTCATGAGTAGAAAAAGAAGATAAAAAACCTGCAATATATCTGGAGCGAAGCCCAGCAATGTCAGTGATGAAGGGTGCCCTTGGCAATTGCCACCCCTGTGACCCCTATAGCTACACCACTGCTCAGGAGTGAAGAGAGCTGCAGGAGAAAGGCATATATTTCCTTTAGTATCTGTTCACATGTGCAGACTATGTTTGTTTGCAGTTACTCCTCCCCAATCTGGGCTGGGTTGAATGAGTGGCTGCACTATTAGTCTGCATTGAACAAGTAGCTCCTCCATATTTTAGTATGGTTTTCTGCATTATACTAGGGTCTATGGCGATTGTACCTGGCCTGCAGTCTATCAGGTGTTGCATTATTGGCTTCCTTTTCAGAGAATAATGTCCTTGTTTTTTCTCCCACACCTGTGATTTTATTGTATTTAACAGTGAGATAGCGTAGGTTCTGACAGACCCGTGGTGACCTTGCCGTTGGCCCATCAGCTTATGTGTCTTGGCCAAAATGCAGAACTAACACCCGCATTTATCAGTATTTATCAGTGTTTTTTGCATGCAGTTTGCTATACATTTGGGGAAGCCCAAGATGTCAGCCAATGTGACCCACTGTGGAGATACAGGGCGATCCACTGTTTTGCTAGTAGGGGTCACACTCCTGTATAGTGTGGCACAACTATCTGTGATTGACATCTTTGGTATCTATTCACATGTGCAGAGTATCTTTGTTTGCAGTCACCCCCCACCAATCTGGGATGGGTTGAGTGAGTGGCTACACTATTAATCTTCATTGAACAAGTAGCTCCTCCATATTTTAGAATGGCTCTCTGCATTCTACTAGGGTCTACGGCGATTGAGCCTGGCCTGCAGTCTATCAGGTGTTGCATTATTGGCTTTCTTTTCAGTGAATAATGGGCCCCCATAGGAGTCACCCCTGTGACCCCTATAGCTACACCACTGCTCTGGAGTGAAGAGAGTTGTTGGAGAGGGGCATATATTTCAAAGGGAATACAGTACCTAGGAGATTTGACGGCTCTTCTAGTTTTCATATACTGGACACACACTACAGTACACTCCAATCCCCCCTGTCCCCTGATATATCATATCTGCCTGTTTCTTGAAGTTTTTGTCTCTGCCTTTGTAAGCATGGGTGTGCTTAGTATGACCTAGACACAGGTAGCAGGACACAGTCTGCAGTACGTTTTCTTATGATTGCACTATAATTTAGTTACCTAAGTCCAAATGATCTCTGGTTCCACATTTTATACACTCTATCTAAAATATGGCATCTTCTATAGTAGATGCCATATTTTAGACACAATTTATACCAACAGTTCAGACTAGCATGTTTGAAAAAAGTGTTAAAAAATATATCTGCAAGAAGATCAGATTTTAATTACATCTCAGACAACATTCCCATCTGTTTACTTAAAATGTCAACTGCACAGCAATACATGCAAGAGGTGAACTTTTGCCAAATTAGTAATTAATATTGGCAACTCCCTACTTATTGGCAGTGCGAACTGTCACTGTCATCGGTCTCACTTGAGCACATTTTGTTTTGCTTTAGAATATCATTTTGCTATGTACCATCTTTAAGAACATAGGCACAAGAAATAAGTTCCGATTTGCTTTGTTGAGTTAAATATATTTCTTATTGTTACTTGTTTACCAAGCTCATTAGTTTTAGACAAATGGTGCACTGGAAGATTTGTCTTGATGACTAAGATGTACCCTACTTTTATCATTGTGCTTAATATATTGATGGAAAATTGTGAATCATTTCAGCAACTGAGAAATTATGGAAACTTTAAGGCTTTGTTGATAAAATAATTTACTAGAAGAAAAAAATTAATTTATGCTTTAAGATAAAACATAACACTAACTACAAATGCAATAACGGGGTATATCTACACTGCTGAAGCAGCAAAAAAATGATAGGCAGTTTTTACCACTTTTACCACAAATATAGTTTATACCCTATAGGGCAGTTTTACTAATATTGTCTAATAGTTAGATAGTTCAGATTTTGACTAGAGATGAGCGAGCATACTCGTTAAGGCGATTTACTCGAGAGAGAGCATCGCCTTTTTCGAGTACCTGCTGGCTCGTCCCTGAAGATTCGGGGGGCTCGGGGGTGAGCGGGGGGTTGCGGAGGGGATCGGGAGGGAGAGAGAGATCTCTCTCACTCTCCACCCCGCTCCCCTCCACCTCGCCGCCCACTGCCCCCCGCAGCCCCCCCGAATCTTCAGGGACGAGCCAGCAGGTACTCGAGTAAATCGCCTTAACGAGTATGTTCGCTCATCTGTAATTTTGACTAGACAATCTTAAAATGTGCCACATTTATCACAGTGGCTCTGCTAAATGATCAATGTGTGAAATTTTAAGACTATTTAGTTAAAAGTATTTGGCCTAGTTTAAACCAAATACTGCACCATGTTTTAGCACAGGATAGCCTATTAAGGTCATGCACCCTTTTCTACAAGGGAAAGCTACTCTATCAGATGACACCTTGACAGAACATTGTCCAAAAATATCTAAAACACATAGTAAATGTGGCACGAAATATGTACAGTAAGACAGTTTTCTGGTGCAGTTTTCAAATTTTGAATATTAAATGCTAGCTTGTATTAGGCATAGATTTGATTTTCTAGTAAAAACTAATGCTTTAGCATTTAGTAACTGCACAAACCTGCCAAACTGTTGTTCATACTAACCACATAAAAATGCAAGTTTCTTAAAACATTACTTAATCAAATTATGTGGGCCCATCCGTCACATTCAGGTGAACCTTAATGGATGGGTTCCTAGCTCTATAGACACTTCTCTTTAGCCTGCACATAAATGTGAAAGCTGGATACCTGGCTATATACTATCACTGAAACACCTGGGACAGATGGGTAAATGGAGAGTACGATCCATCTTGAGAACAGGAAAATGGAATACCTGGCCAAAACAGATCTGTCTTATGACGGAGCAGAATGACCCTATTGACTCTAATGGCATCCGTTGGCTTCCGTTAGGCTGGTCCAAAGTTCCTGGAAGAAATAGCACCACATGTAATGCTATTTCGTCTGGAATTTTAATGGAGTTTGTGACTGAGGCTCTGAATGGGAACCTCCAACACAGAAGGGAACAAGCCCCAATACTCAAGGCACAATCACACATACACAAATATCATATAAAGGGCTCAGAGAAAGAATGATCAAAGTCTATCCAACCTGCTCTGCTGGATTGCTGTCTATGGCGGGCTCAGTAAGGCCTCAATACTGGTTCTCATTGGATCAGCAGATCTCATGAAAAAAACAGTCTACTTATTAAGAAAATAAAACAAAAACATACTCATCTGCTGTGCCCCCTCATGCCGCTCCAGACTTTTCCTTATTAGTTCTGGGTATGTGTACGTGGTTATACATGTGACTGGCACTTTCTAACCCTTAGCCTCAGACTCTGAGACAAGTAATTGGTCGGCGTTGATCACACATCCTGCATGTACTGGTGCAACCTGGTAGTAATGAGGAATAGTGTGATGTGGTGTGAGGGAGTGCAGCAGGTGAGGTGTCTTTCTTTTTTATAACCAACCAATTGGGAGTCAATAAAGGGGCATTATTATTTATGGGAGCTTCAGGAATGGGACATTGTTACACTTATAGGGGGCAAAAACGGTGACATAATTATGGTGGTCGGTAAAGTGGCCTTATTACGTTTATGGGGCAGAAAAGGTGGAATAATTAATAATGGGGCAAAAAAGGACATTATTGCTCAATGGGGCAGAAAAATGGCATTGTTAATTATGGAGACAAAAAGCAAGCATTATTACTCATGAGGTCAGAAAGCAGGTATAATTACTCATTAGGACAGAAAAGGTAGCATAATTGATTACAGGGGAAGAAAACAGTCAGTCATTATTACTCATGGGGGCAGAAAAGGCAGCATTATTAATTATGGTGTCAGCAAAAGGGCATTATTTATTATGGGGTTAGAAAGCTGGTCTAATTACTCATTGGGGAACTATGGATTGTGTAGAGGTGTGGAAAACATAGGGTGTATGATACAAAAGTAAGGAGCCAAAGATTTCTGTGTGGGCATTATTATTTCTGCAGAGACAAGTTATAGCCGAGAGAAGTCTTTATAACAGCCTGGATATAGAAAAGGGAAAGATAATGACACTAATCAGAGACAATGTCACCTGTGATGACTCCAGCTGTGATCACTGCAGGTAACAATACTTTAATCACTGTCACTATGTACTGCTGATGTCTATTATTTAGAAATATACTGTTACTGTGAAGGGATCACAGGGGCACTGTTGATGTGAGGATATCACTAACAGGCACTATTAGTGTGAGGGAGTCACGGAGGGGGACTACAACTGTGAGGGGATGCAAAAGGTATGGCTTAGTATAAAAGGGCATGGCCTAAGAATTTGCGACAGATTCTTTGTTGCTTCTGCCTAACTACTCTATATCGTAGGCAACTTTAATCTGCCCTTCTATATGATAGTGTGGGTTTAAAACCCAGGACCAAATGCTGTATACTTACAGCGCTTGGTCAGAAACACATTAAAGATAAAGATAAGATCACAGAAGTGTTACATAAAGCCAGGTACTTTCAGGCATTTGATTTTAATAGATCTAACCTTGCTAAATCTACTTTTAAAGATTCAAAGACAACTTTTCGCTGAGGCAGTCAACATCTACATGATTATATATCAGAGCCCTTCCCAGTTATAGACAAATAAAATACAATACTTTATTAGAATTAAAACAATTTGCCCGGCCAACACAGACAAACAAACAAAAAACACCAAGCATATACCCCTCACAGCTCACTATGTTGGTTAGAGCCAGACCGGTCACTATCTGTGTGGGGGTATTGCTTCATAGGCCTGCTTCTTACAGAGTTTGTTATGGCAAACCAGAGTCAATGAGGACTTAGGGTTTGTCCAAACAAAAGAGTTGACATTTGTATCCACAAAGTCTCTGTTTGTGTGAGAGAAGCAAGTCTAATGAATTACTAAATTCCTTCTGATCTAAAAACTGTCAGTAAGGAAGCAGAGATTGGTAATACTCTGCTGAAAGGTGTGAAGTGGTCAGACTAGCAAGGAAGCCTGTCTAGATTTTCAGTAAACTAGTTCTGGGTTCCCATTAGAGCAAGAGATGTATAATGCTACACTAGTTAGAGTGTGGGAAGACCGAACTATTAGATAGTATTTTGGTTGACTGATTATATTAATAATTGTTCTTGGTTCTAATTATCCTTAGTGTACTAGATGGTATTTTCTCCAGCAGGTTTCAGGGTATTCTGTAGCTTCCAAATTGTGTAGTATGGCATGCCAACCAAGTCAGACACAAGCTGTAAGTCTCAAGTCCAAACTGGATCTGGGTGGTACATTGCTCAGACCCTCAATTTATTGAAACACATAATACCTGCCCTTCATGAGCGTATAACACATTACATCAGTAACATATAGAATCCTCTGCCCCTCCCCACACCTCTCTCACGTCCAGTGTATGAGCCAGTCTGTGTCCTCTCAACATATGGTTAGGCAAAAGTAGTTTCTTTGTCTCATAAGTTGAGAGTGGGGGAGGGCTGGTAAGATGCCCAACGTGGATACAAGTAATACAGTATAGGAATGTGACTTTAACTCTTAGAGGCTGCAGAGGAGCTTTATAATAGGCTAACTTTATAGAACACACATCTTTCACCATGCCATTGTCCAGCAATTACCATAATGAAATTATGCAGCCATTAGCCTCTACAGAGTTAAATCACTACAGCTGCGTAATACATCTAGTTTATACAAATCAATAGACATTTTATGCTAATTAATCATCATGTCTATTACACTTGGTTTGATGCGTTTCTATGTCTAATACCGAAATTTCATCAGGAACCCTAAGGCAGTCACACCAACCCCAATGTTCAAATGTACACTGGGTTCAGGTCGTTGACACTTAAATTATAGGGGAGAGAGCTGTCACTGGTGAATACACAATGGAAATTCCTACACTGTACAGGTTTAGGTGACTTGCCTGACAAGCTGGTTTGTTCAATGTATCAGGAGATCATAGGCCTGTCACTATAGCTGTGGCCGCATGCAGAGCTCAAAGCCGTGAATTTGCTTAGGTCACACAAAGTTCTATGCTGCACTGCCTTAGATAACTAGCCAGTTTGTGCACTATAGCATGGAGGCTATAGACCCATCACAGCAGCTGTGGTTAGATACAGAGTACTCAACTGTTAAATTGCTTAGGTAGCAATGCCTCCGAATGATTGCTGTCTGATACCAAATAGAGATGAAGCTACCTGATTCAATCTATCAGTCTATTCAGTAACTATGGCTAGAATCATTTGCCCTGAGTGACCAACAATCAGTTCCACACTCCCCCTTAGATATTCAGAAAAAATAATAAGAAAGAGATAAAGTTAGAGATAGGACCTCCGGCCTTGATGGTAGATGGGAGCTTGTGATTCCCTGTCAGGATAGCCCAGGATATATAGCAGCCAATGCCACACCTACAGGGTGGATTACCTATTGCTCTGCCTATCCTGCATTGTCTATAACTGTGAAGGGTAAAGATTCAAAGAATAATGAATTGAATAATTAAAATTTAGCAAAATAATTATTCAGTTTATAAGAATGAAATACTTATTTAGCACTATACAGCCCCATATGCTTTGGAGAACATTGCATTTTATTTTAAATTTCCATAAAAACAGATAGAAGAGGAAATGCACCATGACCAGTTTTTCATATGTTGGTGTTAGTGCAATATCTGCATGAGCCAGCTGTGACGAATTTATTAAGAGGTTCATTAATCTTACTACATTTGGCAGATCTTCTGCCACCCCATGTGCTACAAAGTCATATCTATGCCAGCTATGAGTGGTCTAGATTTGTTCTACAAATTATGCCAGTTTTTACCATAAAATATAGTGGATGTGCACCCTCCCTTCTGTCAAGGCCAACACAAGAAAGTGGAGAGAGAAGAGGAAGCAAAAAGTCTCAATTTTTTTTTAGCAAGTATGGTTTGTGGAAAGATTAGCAAATTTCTGATGCATGTCCCTTATATTATTCCCCACTTAGGTTGGGTTCACACCATTAGTGTGAAAATCGGTCTTTCTGGAATTCCTTCTGGATCGACGAAAATGGAACCATAGGCTTTCATTAGTGAAATGAAGACCAGCATGTTCTCCAGACAGAATACAGTAGTCAACTATGTAATTCTGTCTGGCACAAATGCTGGTAAAGAATGGAACCCTGGTCAAACAGAAACTTCATTGGTCTATGTTTGACTATTGAAAGCCTATCGGTGCTATTTGCAGTGATCTAGATATAACCATGGGACAATTACCATTTAAAGGGAACCTGCCATGTCACTACAGCACTATAAACTAAGTTATGGTGCTGTTAGGGGATGTGATAGGGAGCCGGGTGATGTATTTTTTACACTCACCCTCTACCTGGAACCAGCATTGTCCCCCTCTGACGTTGGCACACAACAAGAAAATCAGACTCTTTAGTTCCGTACTCTTTTTCTATGGGAGAGCGTGTGCACGGGACTCTAAAAAGAGTCCGATTTTCATGCCACACATCGATTTCAGAGGGGTACAATGCTGGAACCAAGTAGAAGGTGAGTATAAAAAATACATCACCTGGCTCCCTGTCACATCCCCTAACAGCAGCATAACGTAGTTTATAGTGTTGTAGGGACGTGACAAGTTTCTTTTAAAGATATTCAATTAATAAGGACTTCCAATGATTAGAATAAAAAAGTGTGCTTGTTCTAGAGTATATCATAAAACTACAGTTTGCTTAGGAAATGTTTGTGCCTTGCCTTATAACAAAAAAAATTACATATACTGTATATATGTATATATATATTTCTGTACATATCCAAATTGTACAGATCTCACTGCACACTACAGAAAGCTTAAAAGATTAAATGGCCACTATTGTTTCAACAAACTTGTTTCAATGTGATAGCCTATGTAATTACTAGCAAAAGTGCAAATCGCTTTACTTAAAAATTACATTTTTCCGCTGAAAATTTTCTCTAAAAATGATGATGATAGGTCTTGCTTCCTTACTACTTGCTGTCCACTGCTTGTTGTCATGTGAAATTTGCCTCTAGCTGCAAAGACACTGATGCTGTATCATGCTGCCCAAATAAATCTATGGAGAGGTGATGGGGAGGATGATGGAGCTACTGAACAGAGGAAGAGAAACTCACATAGACCAGGCTTCAGCTTCTAGTACGTTTTATCTCATCGTGATGTCCTAATCACATTTACACAATTCAGAACTGTTGTATAATGTTGTCGTGGATTTCCTTTTGCGTCCAACGACTTACTCAATTAGGAATGTTTACACCCTTCAAGATTAATTATGAATTGATTATGCGCATAAGAAGATTTCACACTGACACAAGTTCAGCATGTATAAGCTTCCTCAATTCTGCTTTATTGTAGGGTGCGCAGCCTCTTTTAAAGAGTTTAACATATCTGCCCATCTGGGCAGGTCAAAGATTACATAGATACAACGTATTGTTTAATTATTGGATAAGCATCTTGAAATTCTTCCATCCTCCGGTCATCTGTGATTGGCCATCATGTGGTAGCAGGACGAGATGAGTGGGTTGTCTTGGACCCACGTGTGGTTCCTCCGATATCATTGGATATTACAGCTTGAACTATTAATTGCATAAATTTCCCGTGTTATTTGCATACGTTTCCAGTAAAACTGCTTGGGTTATTATTGCGGTAACTGCTTTAGACTGCGGTTATTCGTGTCTGACTTTACTTCTTCTAAAGTTACAAAACAGATGGGAAAAATATAACGTGTTTATACTATATATTATCTTGTCAGCGTTTTATGCTAAATATTATCTTGTAAGCAGAGTTTAGAGAATAGAAGTTTCATTAAAGGAAGTAGATACATTGGATACATGAAAGAAGGCATATCTATATTTATATCAGTAATGGAAAAGTACTGTCATTTATTATACAGAATGCTAAAACTATAAAAACAGGTTCACTGTCCACTACAAAGGTCCACAATCCAAAATATAGATATATCGGGTTTCCACTACAAACCCCCCTTGAAACTATCTGTTTTACTAAACTCACTACACTACGTGTCCCTACTCTGTCCCACCCTAATCCCCCACCATTGACCGCAGATCTGCATTGTGTTGTAGACTGAGGCTATCACTGCCATGGGGGTATAGGATGGTTCGACATCATCATATTCTGGATCCATGATGACGACGTTTGCACTGACAGTGGGCTTTTTGTTGGACATCATAGTGAAACAGGTGGACCAGGTAGTCATCAGGGTCGGAATACACTGTATGCAACAACAAACAGAAATTAGGATGACTATAAAGGTGACAAATATAATTAATAACTTCTTTATCAGAATAAACTCTATTGTAGAATGTTCTGAAAACTCAGTAGAGTGGCGGTCTTTCACAACTGTTGCTTAGGCTGTAAATGCCCCTCTGATACCTAGGTGTGGGTTCATGGCAATCGGGTCTTTGGTACATAAGGATACTTAGCCGGGACAGTGCACACGGCCCTCCTGGAATGTTGGTGGGGATATTTGTGTAGGAAAGATTACTACAGGACCAGACCCATTCTGCTTTAACTTGATCTCTGGCTTTATATTCATCTGGTACCCTCATAGGTACCCTTACGGCATCTCTGTACATGTGGAGGTCTAGGCTACCACCTGGGATCTCGAGGCATTAGGTTAGGAGAGGTGCAGCTTTTACTATTTCAGGTAAACACTGCATAACTTGTGTAGAACCCGCCTACTTGATGCTACCTCGATTCATCCACAAAGAGTGCAAAATTAGGACTATCTAATGACTGATCAACATGACTGAACCCCTGTCTCATTAGTAAGTGCATAATCATATCTATCAGTCTGGAAGGAAAACTACGAGGTGATTATTTCCACTTCCCTTTTCCAGAGGCGGCAAGGTAGCGGGACAAGGGCGTTGTAACACCGGCATGTTGCATGGCATGAGCAGAGTGCACTGCAGATAAAATAAAGCAAAATCTTAGTGAAAACCTATCACAGTGTTCTAAATACATAATGTTTTAAAACTTATTTTTTATATATTTTTTTTCCTTCTCCTGTTAGGTATGTACCTTACTGAGGAAACAGGCTAATAAAAGGCACTTAGTCCGTTTTCTCTATTGCCTTGTATCTTAGATTTTAGGGTACCATTCATCTTTTCTACTTTCCCAGACTAGAACGGAAAAGATAATCAGTTCACATACAACAGTGACGCCCATCTGAGCCAGGATCCTTTGCCACCCGCTCATCCATGGCGAGTACTGGTCCCAAAGGTTAGCTCTTTTTAGTTAATGCGGTCAGTTTCTTAATGGCAACTGCGTCTTTACCCGCGGATCACGTGTTGTCTAGGATGTAGGTACAGTTTCCCCTATCATCTTACAGACACTCCCCTTTTTAGCTAAAATCGTATCTAAGGCCATTCTATTTTGAAAAGTCATAGTCGAGGGAGGTCCTATTGGTCGACTAGTCCCTATAAGGCCTCTCTAGTATAGTTTATAAACCGCTGCTAATTATAATAAACATAATTAATCCAGTCAACATTTTATTTACCATAATGATCAGGAAAAATGGACTCGAATCCAGCTTTAACGTGGTCTCTAATTTTTAAAAAACTCGTCAGGTACCCCCCTTGGCTGTCCTATGACGGCAATGTACACGTGTAGATCAAAGCTACCACCAGGAGCCTCTCTTCTCACTCTAGTGTACTGTTACAATACTAGTAGTATGCACAGGTACGCACGGCGTGGGACTCCCTGATCTTCACCCACACCAATGTCCCTCCTGGAGATAGCCCTGAAGGTGGACAGGTCCAGGCCACCAACACTGACCCTACACTACCTAGTGACAAGACTGGAAAGAACCGCCGTACCTATGCAGAAAACAAGGATAGACCAACATAACAGGATAACTACAGAACACAGCAGAGTTGGATCGAGATAAAGTAACTATTGGGGGTAACCTCATTATCCTCAATGCTGTCTGACAGGATGTGGAGGAGCATAAGGGCTTTACTAAGGCACACTCCCCTGTCCAATTACCTTCCAGACATGATGTCACATTATTTCACCTATTAAGTGTGTACCTTCGTTTACCTCATTCACTTCCGGTACCCTGTATCTGCAGGTTACCTCATTCATGAGCTTCTGTGTGGTTACCTGCTCATTTACCTTAGTATCAGGGTGGGCCTCCAACCTGAAAAAGACTACAGCAACAACAAGCACATATTCATACTCCCCCACAGGTGTGAGCTGAATGTGGTCAAATTGGCAATCTCTGAAATGGGTAGAGTGGTCCAGGCAAGTGTTATATGGCCATCTTACTTCTGTCCTGACTCGCATATGGCAAAGATCATGCAAACTGGACAAATGATGCAGCAGCTACAGAGAACCCAGGTGCCACCCATTCTCGTTCAGTATCGACGTCATTGCTGCTTTTGATTTTGTGTACCAGCTGGGCCATCATGGGGGACAGGGACCTTTGTAGGCAAGTTCTGCTGACTGTTCGCCATACGCCGTCCTGTTCTGTTGCTCCCGTCTTTTAGCCCATTTTGCTTTCCTTCCTCGTTGGCTTGTAACTGTAAAGTCCTTGGCATATCAATGTCCAAAGTTTTATCAATGTCCAAAGTTGTATCAATGTCCAAAGTAGTATCAATGTCCAAAGTTTTATCAATGTCCAAAGTTTTATCAATGTCCAAAGTTTTTACCACTGACTCATGCTATTAGTATCTTTTCTTCTTCCTTCCACGGCTTGAGGGCCGCTGCCTTTGCTGTGCTGTCGGTGAGGGTGTCGTCTCTCGCTTCTCCATTGCCAGGTAGTAGTAGTAGTAGGGCCTCCATGAGACTCTGCACTGCTGCACCATTCTTAATTGGCTGTCCAACTGAGATAAGAAACTGTCTGGCCTTCCATATTGGGCCGTAATCATGATCTATGCCAAATGCATTCCAGGAGTCAGTGTAAAGAGTTGCCGTCTTACCTTCTACCACTCTACACGCCTCAGTGAGGGCCTTCGGTTCCGCTCCTTGCACTGAGGCATGCGGAGGCAGAGCTTCTGCGTTTAGGACATCTTGTTGTGTGACCTCTGCATATCTGGTTTGGAGTCACCAATCCTCACCCTGGTACCATCTACAAAAGAAAACTCAAAATATGCATTATTAACAGTGGGCTCTAATAACAGTTTTTTTTATCAGAATCTTGTTGCAAAGAATTTAAAAAATGTAAAAAAATATCTGATCTGCCATACTCAGATCACCTATGCCTCCCCTCCCCCGTTTGAACCGGAATACCCGATTAAAAGAAGAGTAGCCAGGTTCAAGGTAGTACAACATCGGAAAGAAATATTGGGGGAGGCATGGAAAGAGCACATTGTAGCCGGATCTAATAGGCCAGAGATAAGTGCTTGGGTTGCACTTGCATGAGTATGCTCTGGATGTCATTTGGGGTGTGGACCACTAGGGGGTAGTCCAATACCAACTTAGAAGATTTGTCAACCATTGCCTGTACTGCTGCCACCTCACAAACACATGAGGGAGCTCCTCGAGTCACTGGATCCAACCTCATGGAGTAGTATCTCAGTGGCCGTGGTTGTCCTCCGTGCTTTTGTGTCAATACTTTCGTATGGGCGGCAATATGAAACAAGGCCCAGAAAGGTGCGGAATTTGGCAACGGGTGTGGGTACAGGTATGGCCTGGCCAGGAGAACAACCTTTCTTGCAGAACTTGAGTTTGTCTTTGGAGGCCTCCAGGCCTTACAGCTTCTGCAAGGGAAATTAACAGTGAAATTTTGGCCGGTCGGCAGTTTTTCCAAAGCATCAGCACACAGCATCTAACATGTGTGGCTGACCCCTCACTCCTTTTTTTTATTTATTTTTTTTCACTAAGGGGACACTGTTTGACCCAAAAGAGTGGGTATCCGGGTCTCATATATATTATCATGGTGGGTACATTCAGATGTATTATGATGGATCCATTTGTAAAATATCAGTGCCAATAACAGAGACATGCCTTCCATCCGGGCAGCCATATTTAAAATGTGATATTCTTTAAGAGAATTCATTATTAATTTAGTCTGATCCTGCCTGCAATGTCTCATCAGATTTGAGACAGGAGGAAAAAAAACACAATTTTTCCTGGCTATCTATGATTCTCACCCCCATCCCTTATACAAGGGATGTCCGATTACGTATTCTTGCATCATCTAGCTCCACCCCTCTGAATTTGGCTGATCACTTGCTTCCTCATTTTCTCATTCAACGTTTGCAGTCCTCGGATACACATCACAACCAAATAAAGTCTTATGCATCACACAATTTACATTTTACAATTTATGGGTCAACCTGCCCCGTCCCTCCTGTGGATACCAGGCCTTGTCTTTACCTGCTTGTTTCCCATTCTTCGGCTTCTCTGCTTAACCTAGATCTATCTCTTACTCCCTGTAATTTATTTATTTTTATATTGTCTGCAAATGTACCTTCCCTGGGACTGCAGCACCAGTAACTTCCTCTTTTTAAAATCTCTCCCTCCCGTGACAGCCCCTCCCTTCTCTAACACAGACTAGAAGAGACAGATAGACAGGATTATAAGGTAGAATGTGGCTAATTTACTTTTACAACAGTTTTGTCCCAGGTTGCTGAGTGACTGAGATATTATTCTATTTCCTTATTTACTGAACTGTTATATTGAACGCTGGTGTCTTTGGTATGCGTTGGTATCGACGCCATTTCAGCCCGCCTTCTCTCCCTCTGACTGACATTCAGGGAAATTCTAACGTCCAATGTATAACTACTATGTTGTAACTTTATGGTCACAGCTGTGACCACCTAACATTGTTGGGGATTTGGCAAACATAGATGTATTTTCTTGTGGGCACAGCGTACTATGCAGTTTGTTAAGTTTATAACGGACCATTTTCTGCATTCTTTAACCCTTGTATTCTTAAAAGCCCCCACAGGATGTGAGTGGCATATAACTTTTATATTTGTATGAAGGACGTACAACAAAGATTAGATTACATAACAAGACATACGAACAGTAGTTGTTATTTGTCACAGCACATGAATTTACTTTCTCTTCCATCATTTCTTACATTCAGTGTTACAGCACTTCCTCTCAGAAAATGAAGTAAGCAGCCTTATTTTCTCAATAAACAAACTCAGTTAACCCTTTGTATACATTCACTTACGGACACGATGTATCACAGCTAGAGATGAGCGAGCACCAAAATGCTCGGGTGCTCGTTACTCGGGACGAACTTTTCGCGATGCTCAAGGGTTCGTTTCGAGTAACGAACCCCATTGAAGTTAATGGGCGACCCGAGCATTTTTGTATATCGCCGATGCTCGCTAAGGTTTTCATTTGTGAAAATCTGGGCAATTCAAGAAAGTGATGGGAACGACACAGCAACGGATAGGGCAGGCGAGGGGCTACATGTTGGGCTGCATCTCAAGTTCCCAGGTCCCACTATTAAGCCACAATAGCAGCAAGAGTGCCCCCCCCCCCCCACTGTCAGCATAAAGATCGTTCTCCTCTGCCATAGCTGTAACAGCTGTGGCAGAGAAGAACGATGTTTGCCCATTGAATTCAATGGAGCTGGCAATACAGCAGGTTCCACTGAAAGCAATGGGCTGCCGGCGATCGCGGGATGAATTGTCGGGAAGGGCTTAAATATATAAGCCCTTCCCTGCAATTCATCCAGAAATGTGTTACAATAAAAATATATACCGGCGTATAAGGTGACGGGGCGTATAAGACGACCCCCCCAACTGTCACCTTATACGCCGGCAATACAGCGGAGCAAAGAATAAAAATCATTACTCACTTCTCCTGGTGTTCTGCGGCGCTGCTGCAGGCTGTCGCTCCCTCCTGGTCCCCGGCAGAGCATTGCTTTCTGGACGCAGTGGTTGAAATCCCCGCCTCCAGAAACACACGTGCCTTCAGCCAATCACAGCCATTCAATGACATAATTGTCATTGGCTGTGATTGGCTGAAGGCACGTGTGTTTCTGGAGGCGGGGATTTAAAGCCCTTCATAGAGAAAGCAATGCTCTGCCGGGAACCAGGAGGGAGCGACAGCCTGCAGCAGCACCGCAGAACACCAGGAGAAGTGAGTAATGATTTTTATTCTTTGCTCCACTGTATTCCCGGCGTATAAGGTGACAGTTGGGGGGTCGTCTTATACGCCCCGTCGCCTTATACGCCGGTATATATTTTTATTGTAACACATTTCTGGATGAATTGCAGGGAAGGGCTTAAATATATAAGCCCTTCCCGACAATTCATCCCACGATCGCCGGCAGCCCATTGCTTTCAGTGGAACCTGTTGTATTGCCGGCTCCATTGAATTCAATGGGCAAACATCGTTCTTCTCTGCCACAGCTGTTACAGCTGTGGCAGAGAAGAATGATTTGTCTTCTATATGTTCTCAATGGGGTCGGCGCTGCTGCCGCCGGCCCCATTGAGCGCATATAGAGAAGAGAACAGAAATCGCAGATCGCACATAGGTGCGATCTGCGATTTCTATGGCCTAAGAAGGACCGTTGGGGTTCTTGAAGCCTAAAATCACTCCTAACACTCTCCCTATAGCAGCTCCAGCATCAACAACACTTTCCCTGAACTATGTCAGAATGCATCTGTGGCGAGCCGCGGGAGGGGCAGATTTTAATACTCAGGTGACACCTAATCTCGCCAGCCACTCACTGCAGGGGGGTGGTATAGGGCTTGAACATTGCAGGGGGAAGTTGTAATGCCTTCCCTGTCTTTCTATTGGCCAGAAAAGCGCGCAAATTTCTCAGGGAAGAAAATGAAAGTAACCCGAACACCGCGTGGTACTTGTTACGAGTAACGAGCATCTCGAACACCCTAATACTCAAACGAGTATCAAGCTCGGACGAGTATGCTCGCTCATCTCTAATCACAGCCTATACTTTCAACTTTCAACAATTCAACAGCAACACAGTTTAGCAGTCTGCCTTTACTAGAAGGGATCCAATCATGCACATCTAACCTATACAGTCCAAACCCACAGCGAGCCGCTGTGTACGGTGCATTAATCTTGGCTATAACCCAGCCAATGCGTTCTCATTGCCAACAATCCCTTCTTACAGTTGAGTAGGACTGCTACTAATTCTATATGATAGACAAACAGACTATTTCTATATAAACAACTCAGCAGGATTAGCTCTACACAACAGACAAGCACTCTAACTTTATAAAACGGACAGGTAGGACGTTTTGAGCACACAGAAAGATTGCTTGATTAATCAATGATAACCTGACTCTCCACATCTTCCACACTTTTCTGGAGGGTGTAAGAATTGACCTTGGTACAATGTTTGCTGCCTCTCAATCTCAATCATGGCAGCCAGATTCATGATTATAGGATCCTCCTCAGACGCCGGACACAGTATGTCCCGCCCTAGAGTCTCTAGCAATTCTGCTGCTACACAGTTTAATAATCTACCCTCAGACAGAGGGATCCACTCATGAACGTTCAAACGATAAACAAATATTTGTGGACACACACAAATAGACATAGCACCAGTACAGCTGGCTTAGTCTCACTGCCCCTTGGTATACGTGTCTGACAGCTCCCTTCTCCCGGACCCTACAAGTAGGCCTAGCAGGAGCAGAAATCCCTTATCAGACTTTCTCTGGCAGTCTCTCCCTTTCCTGGGCCCTCCAAACAGGCCTCAGGACTGCTGAGTCTCTGCGACAGGCCACCTGTACGGCTCCCTCTCTCCCTCAGGAGTGGAAACACCCCGTACAGGCCCTCCCGGGGGCAGCTATTGATGTCACCAATTAACTAGTACTCTCAAGACAACAGGCATGTAAACATTCCTTTTTTATCTTATGACAGGTTTTATTGAGTGGTCGAGACTTAAAATTACCTGTCGTGCGGATCCAAATCGATCGGAGTTGACATGGCACATAGGCGAACTTGGAGTCAGCCACACAGGTATAGATAATTAATAGAGATGAGCGAGCACCAAAATGCTCGGGTGCTCGTTACTCGGGACGAAATTATCGCGATGCTCGAGGGTTCGTTTCGAGTAACGAACCCCATTGAAGTCAATGGGCGACCCGAGCATTTTTGTATTTTGCCGATGCTCGCTAAGGTTTTCATGTGTGAAAATCTGGGCAATTCAAGAAAGTGATGGGAACGACACAGCAACGGATAGGGCAGGCGAGGGGCTACATGTTGGGCTGCATCTCAAGTTCACAGGTCCCACTATTAAGCCACAATACTGGCAAGAGTGCCCCTCCCAACAACTTTTACTTCTGAAAAGCCATCATTAGCAATGCATACCTTAGCTAAGCACCACACTACCTCCAACAAAGCACAATCACTGCCTGCATGACACTCCGCTGCCGCTTCTCCTGGGTTACATGCTGACCAACCCCCCCCCCCCCCACAGCGCACACCAAAGTGTCCCTGCGCAGCCTTCAGCTGCCCTCATGCCACACCACCCTCATGTCTATTTATAAGTGCGTCTGCCATGACGAGGAACCGCAGGCACACACTGCAGAGGGTTGGCACGGCTAGGCAGCGACCCTCTTCAAAAGGGGCGGGGCGATAGCCCACAATGCTGTACAGAAGCAATGAGAAATATAATCCTGTGCCACCGCCATCAGGAGCTGCACACGTGGGCATAGCAATGGGGAACCTATGTGCCACACACTATTCATTCTGTCAAGGTGTCTGCATGCCCCAGTCAGACCGCGGTTTTTAATTCATAGACACAGGCAGGTACAACTCCCTATTGTGAAGTCCCTGTGGACCGACAGCATGGGTGGCTCCCTGGAACCCACCGGCGGTACATAAAAATATCCCATTGCATTGCCCAACACAGCTGAGGTAGTAATGTCGTGCTTAATGCAGGTGGGCTTCGGCCCACACTGCATGCCCCAGTCAGACTGGGGTTCTTTAGAAGTGGAAACAGATGCATTTACAACTCCCTGTGGACCCACAGCATGGGTGGGTGCCAGGAAGCCACCGGCGGTACATAAAAATATCCCATTGCATTGCCCAACACAGCTGAGGTAGTAATGTCGTGCTTAATGCAGGTGGGCTTCGGCCCACACTGCATGCCCCAGTCAGACTGGGGTTCTTTAGAAGTGGAAACAGATGCATTTACAAGTCCCTGTGGACCCACAGCATGGGTGGCTCCCTGGAACCCACCGGCGGTACATAAAAATATCCCATTGCATTGCCAACACAGCTGAGGTAGTAATGTCGTGCTTAATGCAGGTGGGCTTCGGCCCACACTGCATGCCCCAGTCAGACTGGGGTTCTTTACAAGTGGAAACAGATGCATTTAGAATTCCCTGTGGACCCACAGCATGGGTGGGTGCCAGAAAGCCACCGGCGGTGCATAAAAATATCCCATTGCATTGCCCAACACAGCGGATGTAACGTCAGCTGTAATGCAGGTGGGCTAAAAATTAATTTGATTACACTGTAGGCGAGGGCCCACAAAAATTGCTGTATCAACAGTACTAATGTACATCAAAAAAATTGGCCATGGCCAACCAAGAGGGCAGGTGAAACCCATTAATCGCTTTGGTTAATGTGGCTTAAGTGGTAACTAGGCCTGGAGGCAGCCCAGTTTAACGAAAAATTGGTTCAAGTTAAAGTTTCAACGCTTTTAAGAGCATTGAAACGTATAAAAATTTTAAAGAAAAATTATATGAGTGAGCATTGTGGCCCTAAGAAAAATTGCCCGTTCGGCGTCATTACGTGAGGTTTCAGGAGGAGGAGCAGGAGGAGATGGAGGAGGAATATTATACACAGATTGATGAAGCAGAAATGTCCCCGTTTTGGATGGTGAGAGAGAACGATGCTTCCATCCGCGTGTGCAGCCTACGTATTGCTTAGGTATCGCTGCTGTCCGCTGGTGGAGAAGAGAAGTCTGGGGAAATCCAGGCTTTGTTCATCTTGATGAGTGTAAGCCTGTCGGCACTGTCGGTTGACAGGTGGGTACGCTTATCCGTGATGATTCCCCCAGCCACACTAAACACACTCTCTGACAAGACGCTAGCCGCAGGACAAGCAAGCACCTCCAGGGCAAACAGCGCGAGTTCAGGCCACGTGCCCAGCTTCAACACCCAGTAGTTGTAGGGGGCAGAGGCGTCACCGAGGACGGTGCTGCAATCAGCTACGCACTCCCTCACCATCCTTTTACAGTGCTCCCGCCAACTCAGCCTTGACTGGGGACCGGTGACACAGTCTTGCTGGGGAGCCATAAAGCTGACAAAGGCCTTGGAGAATGTTCCCCTGCCTGCTCTGTACATGCTGCCTGATCTCTGCGCCTCCCCTGCTACCTGGCCCTCGGAACTGCGCCTTCTGCCACTAGCGCTGTCGGATGGGAAGTTTACCATCAGTTTGTCCACCAGCGCCCTGTGGTATAGCATCATTCTTGAACCCCTTTCCTCTTCGGGAATGAGAGTGCAAAGGCTCTCCTTATACCGTGGATCGAGCAGTGTGTACACTCAGTAATCCGTAGTGGCCAGAATGCGTGTAACGCGAGGGTCACGAGAAAGGCATCCTAACATGAAGTCAGCCATGTGTGCCAGGGTACCTGTACGCAACACATGGCTGTCTTCACTAGGAAGATCACTTTCAGGATCCTCCTCCTCAGGCCATACACGCTGAAAGGATGACAGGCAAGCAGCATGGGTACCGTCAGCAGTGGGCCAAGCTGTCTCTTCCCCCTCCTCCTCATCCTCCTCATGCTCCTCCTCCTCCTCCTGAACGCGCTGAGATATAGACAGGAGGGTGCTCTGACTATCCAGCGACATACTGTCTTCCCCCGGCTCTGTTTCCGAGCGCAAAGCGTCTGCCTTTATGCTTTGCAGGGAACTTCTCAAGATGCATAGCAGAGGAATGGTGACGCTAATGATTGCCGCATCCCCGCTTACCATCTGGGTAGACTCCTCAAATTTTCCAAGGACCTGGCTGATGGCTGCCAACCAGGCCCACTCTTCTGTAAATAATTGAGGAGGCTGACTCCCACTGCGCCGCGCAAGTTGGAGTTGGTATTCCACTATAGCTCTACGCTGCTCATAGAGTCTGGCCAACATGTGGAGCAAAGAGTTCCACTGTGTGGGCACGTCGCACAGCAGTCGGTGCACTGGCAGATTAAACCGATGTTGCAGGGTCCACAGGGTGGCAGCGTGCGTGTGTGATTTGCGGAAATGTGCGCAGAGCTGGCGCACCTTTCCGAGCAGGTATAACAAGTGGGGGTAGCTTTTCAGAAAGCGCTGAACCACCAAATTAAACACATGGGCCAGGCATGGCACGTGCGTGAGGCTGCCGAGCTGCAGAGCTGCCACCAGCTTACGGCCGTTGTCACACATGACCATGCCCGGTTGGAGGCTCAGCGGCGCAAGCCAGCGGTCGGTCTGCTCTGTCAGACCCTGCAGCAGTTCGTGGGCCGTGTGCCTCTTCTCTCCTAAGCTGAGTAGTTTCAGCACGGCCTGCTGACGCTTGCCCACCGCTGTGCTGCCACGCCACGTGACACCGACTGCTGGCGACGTGCTGCTGCTGACACATCTTGATTGCGAGACAGAGGTTGCGTAGGAAGAGGAGGAGGGTGGTTTAGTGGAGGAAGCATACACCCCCGCAGATACCACCACCGAGCTGGGGCACGCAATTCAGGGGGTGGGTAGGACGTGAGCGGTCCCAGGCTCTGACTCTGTCCCAGCCTCCACTAAATTCACCCAATGTGCCGTCAGGGAGATATAGTGGCCCTGCCCGCCTGTGCTTGTCCACGTGTCTGTTGTTAAGTGGACCTTGGCAGTAACCGCGTTGGTGAGGGCGCGTACAATGTTGCGGGAGACGTGGTCGTGCAGGCCTGGGACGGCACATCGGGAAAAGTAGTGGCGACTGGGAACCGAGTAGCGCAGGGCCGCCGCCGCCATCATGCTTTTGAAAGCCTCCGTTTCCACAAGCCTATACGGCAGCATCTCTAGGCTGATCAATTTTGCAATGTGCATGTTTAACGCTTGAGCGTGCGGGTGCCTGGCGTCGTACTTGCGCTTGCGCTCAGATTGTGGCGCTAGCGACGTCTGGACGCTACGCTGAGAGACATTGCTGGATGGGGCCGAGGACAGCGGAGGTGAGGGTGTGGGTGCAGGCCAGGAGACGGTAGTGCCTGTGTCCTCAAAGGGGGGTTGGATCTCAGTGGCAGGTTGGGGCACAGGGGGAGAGGCAGTGGTGCAAACCGGAGGCGGTGAACGGGCATCGTCCCGCCTTGTGGGGT
This sequence comes from Eleutherodactylus coqui, assembly GCF_035609145.1. Classification (NCBI taxonomy): domain Eukaryota; kingdom Metazoa; phylum Chordata; class Amphibia; order Anura; family Eleutherodactylidae; genus Eleutherodactylus; species Eleutherodactylus coqui. Next base: position 66,517,100 of record NC_089845.1, on the reverse strand, counting down.
GCTTGGCCATCATATGCCTGCGCATGCTGTTGGTGGTGCCTCCCCAGCTGATCTTGGTGCGACAAAGGTTGCACACCACTGTTCGTCGGTCGTCAGGCGTCTCTGTGAAAAACTGCCACACCGTAGAGCACCTTGACCTGTGCAGGGTGGCATGACGCGAGGGGGCGCTTTGGGAAAAAGTTGGTGGATTATTCGGTCTGGCCCTGCCTCTACCCCTGGCCACCGCACTGGCTCGGCCTGTGCCCACACCCTGACTTGGGCCTCCGCGTCCTCGCCCGCGTCCACGTCCTATAGGCCTACCCCTACCCCTCAGCATGGTGTATTACCAGTGATTTGATTTCTCGGGCAGGAAAGAAATTGGCGCCAGCCTGCTGCTAAACGTAGCTGGCTGCGTATGATTTCTGTTTACGTTCTGCACCCACCACACACGTACCCAGAACGCTGAGGACTGTCAGAGGCAGGCCAAATAGAATGTTTCCCTTTTTTTGTTAAAGAAAAGGCCCACTGCGTATATTCAATCAATAATATGTGTCTTCTGGCCCTGCAAATGTGTCACAGAACTGCAGGGTTGCAGAGTTATTAACTACAGCAGAGCGGTGATTTTTCCCAGGCAGGAAAGAAATATGCGCAAGCCTGCTGTTAAACGTAGCTGGCTGCGTATGATTTCTGTTTACGTTCTGCACCCACCACACACGTACCCAGAACGCTGAGGACTGTCAGAGGCAGGCCAAATAGAATGTTTCCCTTTTTTTGGTAAAGAAAAGGCCCACTGCGTATATTCAATCAATAATATATGTCTTCTGGCCCTGCAAATGTGTCACAGAACTGCAGGGTTGCAGAGTTATTAACTACAGCAGAGCGGTGATTTTTCCCAGGCAGGAAAGAAATATGCGCAAGCCTGCTGTTAAACGTAGCTGGCTGCGTATGATTTCTGTTTACGTTCCGCACCCACCACACACGTACCCAGAACGCTGAGGACTGTCAGAGGCAGGCCAAATAGAATGTTTCCCTTTTTTTGGTAAAGAAAAGGCCCACTGCGTATATTCAATCAATAATATATGTCTTCTGGCCCTGCAAATGTGTCACAGAACTGCAGGGTTGCAGAGTTATTAACTACAGCAGAGCGGTGATTTTTCCCAGGCAGGAAAGAAATATGCGCAAGCCTGCTGTTAAACGTAGCTGGCTGCGTATGATTTCTGTTTACGTTCCGCACCCACCACACACGTACCCAGAACGCTGAGGACTGTCAGAGGCAGGCCAAATAGAATGTTTCCCTTTTTTTGGTAAAGAAAAGGCCCACTGCATATATTCAATCAATAATATATGTCTTCTGGCCCTGCAAATGTGTCACAGAACTGCAGGGTTGCAGAGTTATTAACTACAGCAGAGCGGTGATTTTTCCCAGGCAGGAAAGAAATATGCGCAAGCCTGCTGTTAAACATAGCTGGCTGCATATGATTTCTGTTTACGTTCTGCACCCACCACACAGGTACCCAGAACGCTGAGGACTGTCAGAGGCAGGCCAAATAGAATGTTTCCCTTTTTTTGGTAAAGAAAAGGCCCACTGCATATATTCAATCAATAATATATGTCTTCTGGCCCTGCAAATGTGTCACAGAACTGCAGGGTTGCAGAGTTATTAACTACAGCAGAGCGGTGATTTTTCCCAGGCAGGAAAGAAATATGCGCAAGCCTGCTGTTAAACGTAGCTGGCTGCGTAAGATTTCTGTTTACGTTCTGCACCCACCACACACGTACCCAGAACGCTGAGGACTGTCAGAGGCAGGCCAAATAGAATGTTTCCCTTTTTTTGGTAAAGAAAAGGCCCACTGCGTATATTCAATCAATAATATATGTCTTCTGTCCCTGCCTACACAATTCTGTCCCTGTAGTATTACTGCAGGGCGCAATGCTCTGCACAGCCGATTAAAAAAAATAAAAAAAAATGCAACACTGCTAACAGCAGCCTGCCCAGTTCTGCACACAGTTAAATGTGGCCCTAAGAAGGACCGTTGGGGTTCTTGAAGCCTACACTCACTCCTAACACTCTCCCTGCCTAACCACCACTTCTGTCCCTATAGTATTACTGCAGGGCGCAATGCTCTGCACAGCCGATTTTGAAAAAAAAAAAAAAGGGCAACACTGCTAACAGCAGCCTCCACACGGATAGATGTGGCCCTAAGAAGGACCGTTGGGGTTCTTGAAGCCTACACTCACTACTAACACTCTCCCTACAGCAGCTCCGGCACCAGCAGCACTGTCCCTCAGCTAACTCACAAGGCATCTGAGGCGAGCCGCGGGAGGGGCCGACTTTTATACTCGGGTGACATCTGATCTCCCCAGCCACTCACAGCAGGGGGGTGGTATAGGGCTTGAACGTCACAGGGGGAAGTTGTAATGCCTTCCCTGTCTTTCAATTGGCTAGAAAAGCGCGCTAACGTCTCAGAGAGGAAACTGAAAGTAACCCGAACATCGCGTGGTACTCGTTAAGAGTAACGAGCATCCCGAACACGCTAATATTCGCCCGAGCATCAAGCTCGGACGAGTACGTTCGCTCATCTCTAATAATTAATTTATCTTACCGTTTTCTGATGATTTGTTGGGCCCGCCAAGTCCAAGGTTGCCTATGTCCATGCCTTGTTTCCGATCTCTTTGGAGCCTATCGACCAATCCCCGTACGGGCCACCAACTGTCGTGGATTTCCTTTTGCGTCCAACGACTTACTCAATTAGGAATGTTTACACCCTTCCAGATTAATTATGAATTGATTATGCGCATAAGAAGATTTCACACTGACACAGGTTCAGCATGTATAAGCTTCCTCAATTCTGCTTTATTGTTGGGCGCGCAGCCTCTTTTAAAGAGTTTAACATATCTGCCCATCTGGGCAGGTCAAAGATTACATAGATACAACGTATTGTTTAATTATTGGATAAGCATCTTGAAATTCTTCCATCCTTCGGTCATCTGTGATTGGCCATTATGTGCTAGCAAGACGAGATGAGTGGGTTGTCTTGGACCCACGTGTGGTTCCTCCGATATGATTGGATATTACAGCTTGAACTATTAATTGCATAAATTTCCCATGTTATTTGCATACGTTTCCAGTAAAATTGCTTGGGTTATTATTGCGGTAGCTGCTTCAGACTGCGGTTATTCGTGTCTGACTTTACTTCTTCTAAAGTTACAAAACAGATGGGGAAAATATAACGTGTTTATACTATATATTATCTTGTCAGCGTTTTATGCTAAATATTATCTTGTAAGCAGAGTTTAGAGAATAGAAGTTTCATTAAAGGAAGTAGATAAATTGGATACATGAAAGAAGGCATATCTATATTTGTATCAGTAATGGAAAAGTACTGTCATTTATTATACAGAATGCTAAAACTATAAAAACAGGTTCACTGTCCACTACAAAGGTCCACAATCCAAAATATAGATATATCGGGTTTTCACTACAATGTCCCCCATGCTGCTTCTGTTTCTGTGTGCGAGAGTTAGGGAAGCAGGATATCCTCTAATTTCAATGTACAGTGTATGGGAGACATCACAGCAGTTAGTCTACAACCACCAGCTCAGAGAAAACTAAAAATTAGATATAGATCCAGCAAAGGGGAAGTGGGATATAAAAGCTATATAATGGCAAAAATTAGTGCTACTCATCATATGCACAAACAGCAGTTGAAAGTCACTAGAATATGTAGGAAAGCTTTAAAGATATAATAGGAGGTCACTTATTCAGATATATATGTAGGGTCCAGTGGGCATTCCTTAGATTACTTCATATATTAAAATAGATACTGTGACAATATAGATCAAAATCACAATAATGTAATTTAGCAGTTTTCTTTTCCCATGGTGCACCCAGTCAGCTCTATTGTATTAGGTTTTATACTTTAATATATAGTTACATCTGCCAGTTCTATGAAAGTAACTTTATTATATATATATATTTAAGAGTGATATTCTTATACTTAATTTTATCTTTGTGTAAACCAAGGTGGAAAAAAGAAATATCCCATATACATAACAACATTCATCAACTTGACATATTCAACAATTCAAGGTATTGTACAGTATAATGAATTATATCTTAAAGAATTTCAGAAAAGGAGATGGAAAATGAAATGTACTCTATTAGTTCTTTGCCAAAGAGCACAAAATAACTATAGTATGGAGAGGTATAATAACACACTTGGATGTGCTATAACTACCATTTTTCACCTCCAAAAAAAGAACACTGTCTTATATTAATTTTTGCCCCCAAAGAGGCACAGTGTGCTATTTTCAGGGGAGCAGGGGGCTTATACTCATCTGGTTTGCGGTGTCTCGATGCCTCGCGATGGTCTCCGGCAGCACTGCGGCAAACTGCAGTATCCTCCACTCTGTCATCTCAGCTTCTTCCTGGTGACAGGTCTTTGAATACCCTGCCTCTAGCAAAGCGAGCGCTGTGATTGAATCGAGTGCCAGCCAATCAGAGCCGACGCTCGATCATTCACAGCTATTCAGTGAATGACATCACTGAATGGCTGTGATTGGCTCATCGGGCGCCGGCTGTGATTGGCTGGTGTTCAATTCAATCACAGAGCCTGCTTTGCTGGAGGCGGGGTATTCAAAGCCCCATCACCAGAAAGAAGCTGGGATGTTAGAGCGGAGGACATTGCAGTTTGCCGCAGCACCCCCAGACACCATTTTGAGGCATCGGACGCCGCGGACCAGGTGAGTATTGATTTTTTTATGCAGGTTAGCTAGGGCTTGTTTTCAGGAGAGGGTTTATATTTCGATCCTTCCCCGAAAACCGGGGTAGGGCTTATTATCAGGGAAGGTCCTATTATCGGGGAAGCACGGTAATTATGTTACATACAGCATAAGTAATTTTAGGTAGGACAATAGGCAAATCTACTCCATTAACTTAAAGTCAAAGCTCCACACCCCACTATCTTGTCAGTTTGATGTGCAATCCCCTTTCTGAGACATAGATAGATAGATAGATAGATAGATAGATAGATAGATAGATAGATAGATAGATAGATAGATAGAAGGCATGAGTATATTATTTCTCCTAAGTTGTTATGTGTGAAGTCCATGGCCAGAGTCTTGGACCTCATGAGACTATCCAATATGGATTATTGCTAGTGAACAGAGTGAAAGATGGTTCCAAAGTACAAGACCTTAGTCATTGGATTGAATGATGTAATGTGACATTTTCATTGTGTTTGTAATGGCGCAGCTAGGCACCCGGTGTACAGTTAAAGTCAGACAGTTAGTCACAAGGTATACTCTGAATTATATGTGACCAGTGATAAGGCTGCAAACAGCAATATTTAAGATGAGGCTCCCAAGTACCATTGAGGTGTTACAACGTTCGGGTTCCATAAGTGAGGGCTGACTATTTGACAGAAGTTGTGATAAGAATGTATTTTGGACAAGGCTTCCTTGTATGTACCTTGTGCTTAAATGTTGACAGGGCTGTGTAGAGCCTCTGGATATTGTATATTTAATGTCTGCTTAGTATGTATAGCTATTGAGCTTCCACACAACATGGCAAGAGGAAGTGGAACTGGATGTGGAAGTCCAGCAACTGCCAGTGTGAGTGAGAATGCCTGGAAGGAATGTTGAGAGCCTGCATATACGTGCATCAGAACTAATGAGAAGGGAATTGTTAAATTAAGGATTGATTAGGCATATTGGAGGCAAGGCCCAAGACAACATGTGCCTTGTTGCCGCCAATTCTGCTGCCACCTTGGGAGAATCGAGAGATGATGCATAGGCTAATGGGTTATGTCAGCCAATTTGCTATGATTAATATGCCAAAGAAGATTTTGGATTGCAATAAATGTCTAGTTACTGTCACTTTAAGAAAATATACTGATATGTAATGTTATACTGTAACTTTAAAGTATACAATCCCTCCTATGGAGTAATACAATGTAAATCTTTTTTCTCTTCAGTAAAGTATATTCTTTATAAAATGAGCTGTCTCTGCCTGTGTTTGTCACCACTGCGCCATCACATACCATCCACCTGCTTCACGTGGGGGAATGGTGGTCAGCACTGGCAACACTCCTGCAGCACAGCTGTTCACTCTTCTCTCTAGCTGCTGAGTTGTACTTGTTTTGTGTAGGAAACCCTTATTTTTATATTCAGCCAGTCAGCATCGACTTGAGGTCCTGGCAGATCAAACCACGTCTAGCAGAGGACCTAGCAAGGACATGAGGCCTTCTCTCAAAGCTCCTTGTTGGGTGATACACACAGTTCAGCCTTACACATGCACACATATCCATAGCATCACACTAATAACCATACTATCATCCCCTGCAAAGACAGCAAGCCATTCCTACAATAACATACGGCAGTGCTTTGCTACAAATTACAGCACTCTCAGACATGCCATTAACTTTACTGGCCAGCCAGCCTCTCTGGAGCATACAAACTAATTAGTTTAACCCCTTACACTCTTTTACAAGGAGCAATTTATCTCTTTCATGAGCGAATGAGTGAATAATGACAGAGTTTGCTCGCTTGTGTAGCCTGTTTATACAGGCAGATAAATCATTCGCTTGCAAGTCGCTCAATCCTTCTCATTTACTGTAGCAGTGAATGCAAATAACTAAGGCCGCTTTCACATGGCCGAGAAAATCATGTGAAATTTGTGTATTGCAAGATGCACGAATATATCCCCATTCTTTTGAATGCAGTCATGCACATGTGCAATTTTTTCTTGCATTGTGGTTTCAGGGGGAAAAAAAACACCGCATGTCCTATCTTTGGGCGTTCCCTTGGAACAACTTGCCCATTGTTTTCAAAGGGGCCGGCAAAGTATCACACGGCATGTGAGGTGCACGTGAATGCGATGCGAGGTTTCCCATTGCAAACACTCTGCGATCCCCCCGCTTTGCATCCACGAGGACATCACACATTAGCGAGCGCAATATTGCACTCAGTCGTGTAAAATTAGCCTAAATGATCGCTATTCACATGCAACAATAATTTTCATGCCTGCCTAAAATGAATGACGAACAAGAAGTGAACAAATTTTCATTCATTCTTTAACTTTTGGCCATGTTTACAATGGACGATTATCATTTGAATTTGCACAGTCCAATGATTTTTTGAAAGATAATCATTCTGTGTAGAAGGGCCATTGCACTGTGAGGCAGTAGTGTCTGTATCTACATCATTTTATAGCATGCAGTATAGTTGTTACGTCCATGCAGGCCATGGGAACAACAACCTACATAGATGCAACCTAAACAAGGGCTGGAGGGAAAGGAAGAAGAGAAGAATGATACTTGTATACACATAGGACACCCAAACAAGCTGAACGTGCATACAAACCTCCAACAAGGGTACTGTAATGCTAAAAAAAAGATAAACAGACTTGCGAACAGACATCCAATAACTACTGACAAATGCCAAAACACTTACCAAAAACACCAACTCACATCAGCATATGTAATATCTAATAAATACAAGGTATTAGTTAGTGCTTTGGCCACAGTACAAAAGCTCACAAGCCCACATCAAGGGTCCTCGTTGCCTTGAGAGTCCCTACTCTAACGACAACTAAAACGCAAAAAGAGTCATACCTGCAAGCGGGGCCATCACCCTAAAAAGGAACCTAGGGACCTGGCTTGCCCTAGATGGAAACTAGTAGAAGCACAAGACAAGGGGATTACAACATACAAACTGAACAGGACAGTTCACACCTGATGTCTGGTAACCTACAACAGATACTGAACACGTCACTAAGGGAATCCCACGCAGAACCTCATGCATGAAAGCACCACCAAAGCAGAGCATGCCTGACTACAAGCAATAGGGTTCTGATTGGAAAAAAGATAAAGTATAAATGACCAGCACCCTCCAGCAAGAGGAGCTGGTATTATATGGAGCAGGCAGGTGGTGATTGGCTGGCCTGAGAACTACACACCATCAGTCAGCCTAACCAACCACATCTGTGGAAGTGTGCTCTTGGAAATCCATAGATCCACAGGTCCCAGGAACACAAACAGTGACAAAAGTTTCCTAAGGCTTCCTGCATATGGCCGAGCCAATATCAACCCGATATTGCATTCTCGCATTTGTGATGTCCCCGCAATTGTAAGGCGTTCTTGTGTCAAAAATACCTCCCCTCACTTCAGTACAGTTGTAATTCCTAACACCACTTTCAGCTACGTCAGAGGATCGGCAAGTGTTTCCCATGGTTTTCAATGGGAAACCTTGCATCACACTCGCATGCACATCGCACGCCGTGCAATCTGTTCTCTGGCCCCATTGGAAACAATGGGCAATGTGTTCTGAGGGAACGCCCAAAGATAGGACATGCCACACATTTCTCCCCCACCGCCATGCAATGTGGGAAAAAAATCACTCATGCATATGACCCAATTCAAAAGAATGTGGTTCATATTTGTGTGAGATTTGTGTGTCTCTCAAGGAACTAATCTTGCAGGATTTTCACGACCATGTGAAAGTGGCTCAAGCAAAGTTACAACCAGATTACACTGAAACCTAAGCAGCTTTCTGTTACTTGTTCACTTGGACTTTCATAAGGGCTCCTTCATACATGAGTAATTGCGCATTCAAAATTGCACGCACAATACGCAGAGAATAGAACCCATTGATTTCAATGGGTTTATCCACATTTCTGTTTTTTGCACGCACATTTCTCATGCATGCAAGAAAATAGAGCATGCTCAATTTTGTGTGCATTTATGCACCAAGAGGCCCCAAAGAAGTCTATGGGGTTAGGCGAAAGGTTAATGCATTATGCATGGGGATGTGCAAAATACAGCACTAAACCTCAGGAAAAAGAACACATCAGGCTTTTGAATCAGGGAAAGGATGTGATGCACGCACATATGAACAAGTCCTGCGTGTGCAAAAAAGTACAGTACAATGCGCAGACGCGTCTGCAAAAGCACCTCATTGCGCTGAAGCCCTAAGTGCTTTTTACTATACAAACATGCAAAGAAGGCCGTTTTATCATTAAAATATCTTATGCAAAAAATAGACTTCTTAATTTCAAATGAGGTCTGAGATAAACAAACCAATAGTCCATTGCCATGCTAGCATTTATTTGATTGGCAGGTAACCAACATTTAGTTTGTGTTCTTGCACTCGGCTTCTTAATCTCTAGGTCCTTCTCCAGCTTAGTTCCTGATGGTTGCATAAAGGGGCGATTTATTAGCTGCTGGTGCTAGCCTGAAACTAATGCATGCAGTTTAAATGGTGTTCATAAACTGTGCTCCAACTTTCAATGCATAAATAAAAATATCAGTTTTATTATCGCTTGCATTTTATTGACAGTGTTTTATTTATACTCTCATGTGTGCTGCCATATTAACTGTATCAGGACAATACAACAGTCTAAGAAAAACATCAAGAACTAGAAGCTCACTATTCTATTCTCATTTTGTCTTATGGGTGTCTTTTATCTTAACCTCATTTCATTAATTGAACATAAATTATGTATGTTTTCCAATCGCTGGTATACTTAGGCCAAATGCACACGGGTGGAAATTCACACAGAATTTCCACCCATGCCCGCTGCCATAGGAATGCATTAGATAATGCAATCCTATGCTGACAGACGCGATTTCACCACGTGAAAACTCGTGCGGCAAACAAATCTGCGTGATCTTCACAGAGGCCCACACAGAAATGTTATTGGTGACGCGCCGGCTCTGCTCTGCACATGTGTCAGCTGGGTGGCATCTGGCACATAGCAGGGCAGAGCGAGACGCCAGGAGGAGGTGAGCACCGGGTCACTGCAGTGGCACGCTCGCATCCCACTGTGAGAATTCTTGCAGCAGGATCTGACCTGGCCGTCTGCAGGAAGCCTAAGGGCTCAGTCACACGGGCGCATCGGCACCCGTGTTACTGCAGCCAGCAGACGGCCGTACCTGAAGAGGACGTCTCTCTGCAACGCTGGGAGGAAGAACATGTGACCGGCTTCATTGCCGGTCATGTGTTCTTTCATCAGAGCTGGAGAGAGACGGCCGTCTTCAGGTACGGCCGTCTTCTGTCAGTCACACGGGCGCATCGGCGCTGGTGTATGGGTGCCGATGCGCCCGTGTGACTGAGCCCTTAGAAGAAGGAACCTTATAACAAGGATTAAAATGGGCCCCAATTATAATGCCAGCATTTACGGTGACAGATGGGTCAAGTGTCTGCTTCCCTCCCCTTGCCCTTTGCATGATCCCTGAAGAATTATGTTTTCGAGCAATATTGTTCCGATGGAGAAGGACATCCTGTGAAGGTAGTTATCATGCAATAACAAAGGGGGAAAAGCAGATAAAGCCTTGTTCCGCTTCCTTCAAGGTTGTCTTGCAGAACACAACTTCTCTTTTAGAAGTACAGGCAGCCAAATTTGAAAGTACTTAGTTACTTAGGTTGAAAAAAGATGCGGGGCTGGCAAGTTCAACCTTTGTGATCCATTATACATCATTATTTGCAAGATTTATTATAACCGTCAATTCCGTTAGTTATTAGAATATTAATTTTGTTCTTTTTTAACCCCTTAAGGACACGGCCTATTTTGGTCATAAGGACATGACAATTTTCGGGGGATTTTCATTTCCACTTTTCAAAAGCCATACACTTTTTATTTTTCTGCCAACATGGCGATACGAGGGCTTGTTTTTTGCATGGCAAGCTGTAGTTTTTATTGGAACCAATTTTTGGGTACATATAATCTTATTCATGCAGCAGAAATGACAGCAAATTTTCTCTGTGGGTCAGTAAGATTCTGATACCAAAATTTTTTTTATAAGGTTTTTCCGCTTTTGAACAACAAAACCCCTTTTTGTTTGTAAATATTTTTTTACATCATTGCTTTAAAAGCTCCATAACTTTTAGATTTTTCCATGAATGGAGCTCTGGGAAAGCTTGTTTTTTGCAAGACGAGATGTAATTTTTATGGGTACCATATTTTTGGGTACATGTAGATTTTTTCATGGGCTGCCTCTGATTGGTCACAGCCCTCACCAATCAGAGGCAGCTCTCACTCACCCATTCATGAATTCATGAATGGGTGAGTGAGTGCTGCCTCTGATTGGCTCAGCGCACATGAACACGCTCATTTGATCGCATGACGGATGCGCATCCGCTGCACAGACCTGCATTCATGTGTGTTTGTGCACGTACCTGGGCGCGCCATTTTTTTGTGCACCTAAGTGCGCACCAGGGCAAGCTCGTCTGAATGCACCCTAAGGCCTCGGTCACATGAGCATAAATAGGTGCGTGAAAAGCACGCTCTTAAGAGAACCAATGGGTTCCTATAGAAGTGTTCACATGAACAATTTTTAGACGTGCAAAATGCTTGCACCTGCCAAAGATAGGTCAACTCGCATCTAAGGTCCATGGTGTGCACAAAGATAGGACCTGTCCTCTCTTTGGAGCATGCTTTCCATAGACTCTTATGGGAGCTGGAAAACACGCACCCCGTACCTCCGATTATGTGAACGGGTTACTTCAAATATCTGGGATTCACCCATTCCTAGATCTACATGTATTCCTAGAACAGTGTATTCAATTTATTGCCCAGGTTGTTATGTATACGATGATATCAAATATGTGAGGTTTTTTAAAATGTTTAAATTTTTTTTATACCAGCAAGGAAAAGTGTGCGAAAAAAGGGGGCTTTTGTTTTGTTATTTTACACAATTTTTTTTCTTTTTTACATTTTTTTCTGTCTTTGTAGGGAATTAAACCATTAAGAGCTATGATTGCTTTGATAATGCATTGCAGTATTTCTGTAATACAATGCCTTATAGCTTACAATACCAATTCTACGCCATCGGCAGGCTGGGACACCAGTGTTTGGCATCTGGTTGCCATGGCAACCTATCGGCTATCGGATTAAATCACAAAGGGCCAATGATGTCACAGATGGAGTGCGCTTCCACTGTGAACCCTTTACAAACTGTGATGTACATTGATCGTGGCATGTAGGGGGTTAACAGCAGAGCTTACTGTTCTCATCGATCCCTGCTGTTGCAGTGGGAGGCCAGCTGTCAGTTATAGCTGGCTCCTGCTGCAGGATGGTCACTTCTGAGCCCCCACCATCCACAAGACATACGTTTACCCTCAAATTTTTTACATACCAAAGATGCCAAACTTACTGGTCAGTAGTTACGTAAATACAAAGCTTGTGCAGCACTAAGTAAAACTAATACCAGGTACATGTATATACTTTCTTCTTCCATAGAAATGCATATTATCCTTAAATGTTGAACGCACATTAAAATCCTGAATAGTGGACAGGTCTATTATCAGCTATAGTAAGCAGACTCTAGAATGTAGACCTACAAACCTCAAGGGGTTAACTATTAAACATAAGCACCTAACAATCCACTACTGCTAAGACTATTCTCATGGGAGACCTTCCTGATGCAGGGGCAATGTACAGTGGATATAAAAAGTCTACACAACCCTTTAAAAATGCCATGTTTTCTCATATTGAAAAATCTGACAAAGACGAATCATTTCAGCTTTATTTCCATTTCAATGTGACCCGTTATCTGTAGAATTCCATTTAAAAACAAGCTGAAATCTTTTAGGGTGGAAAAAAAATAATGATGTGGTTACATAAATATGAACACCCTAAAATTAGGGCCGGTTTCACACAGGCATCAAAATTGCTCGATTTTCTCGCGATGCAATAGTGCTACAAATCGCATGTATGTGAGCCCCATGCTTTCCAATGGGTTTCTTCATATTAGCGATGTTTTGTAGCCTGTGACATTGCAAGAAAAAAAATTGCGGGCTGCTAAATATTACCGTGATTTGTTATGTTTTGCAGCCCATGTTTCCCTAAGGACCCTTCCTATGTGTTGCAAAACCGCGTTTTTGTGTGGTGTGATCCAACTTTTACAGTAGAAAATCCTGCTGTAAAAGCCCTAAAATAACCCCTATCTGCAGAAAAAAAAGCTAAACAAATACATCGCCCAAGAAGCGTTGTCAGCTCCGCCGCGTCTTCTCTCAGGTCTCCGGCACTCGTCTTCATGCATCTCTTCCTGGTCAGGAATTTGAAAATTCCCGCCTCCAAGAAGCGCTGCCCCTGATTGGCTCTCGAGTGGCCACCTACCCACCATCAGGGCAGGAGGCTTCACCACTCTATATCTAAACTTAGCCTAGAACAGGGAATTGCTCCCCTCTCAGCATCGATATTTAGACTAAGACAGCTCAGTTATACGGTCATGATAGTTTGACCTAGGCTTTAGTCAGTTATATTAGCAAGCCACTCAACTTTCTGTAGCTGTAGATCTAGCCTAAGGGGTATTGTTCCCTCTCTAAGTGCTGAGACTCTAGTCTAGATAGCTTGATTATGGAGTTAAGAGAAACGCTCCAATACTGAGTCAGCGACATCATTAAGCTGCTTAGACCAACTTCAAGCTACTTATAGGCGGGTTATACAACTCCACTTTGGGATGATTCATTTCCCCAGAATACTGGAGATACTGTCACCGGCTGTATAGGGAGCCTTCACCTGAACTACTGAGCAAACTCCTGGGAGATAATAACAATCCTGAGGCTCAATTCTAACGTTTGTTAACATTAAGACACATTAGGCACCATTTTTTATTGGGATGTACCTACTCTGATGTTATGAGTCATATGTCCGTCAACAGAATTATGTTGATAGGCTTATGAATTTACTCTAGATCACCGACCAACCGGTTCTTGAAAAGTCTTGCTCAAATGCATTGAACCCTGAACGGTGAATTAATCATAAACTCTGAATAAATTATAAAATATCTCGACTTAGTGAATTTCCACAAGTCGAAATTTTCTGTCGATCCACATTAACCCTTTAAGGGCCTAATCTGTCTGCTCGTCTAATTTAGGCTAACCATATATAAGAGCAGAGAGTATCTAGACAGTGTGCTAACCAAATAAGAAGGAAACTGGGAAAGTGAGTGTAATACACCACACTGAACTATAAATTATCAAATACCCCAGATCCATGTCAAATCGATTCTGAGACACTGGCAGCTCTTTATCTCCCTACCCTTATATTCTTTTTAATGTTCTTATGGTATGATAATTACATAGCTAATATCAGAGACCAATGAGTAGAGTCTCCCTCTGAACTCCCTTTTATTATTACACTGTGACGTCCATGAGCACGTGTCTTGTCTGTCTTTGTTGTGTCTCCATTGTTTGGTGACTGTCTTTAGCCCAACGTTTTTTAACGGAATATGAATAAAGAATTATTGTTTTAGGGATCTTCTGTGATTTGTACATAAAATTGGTGCAATTCTCACTAACAACCCTTTCCAATTTCACAAAATACACCACTAATAATAAATGTGAGTTTATTGGTTCAAAAAAATAATGTAAAAATATTGAAAATTTGTATATTTACTAACGCTAAAAATAAAAAACTTTCAGATTGTCTTTAAAAGCACTGTTACTATGAAAACAATCACAATAGTAGGCAATAGCAATGTCCCTCACCATGAGGTTCGTGAACCCAGCTGTGTAGCTACAGGAACCCAAACTTATGACCATACTGTATATACTACAACAAACCTCTACATTACCAATATTGCAGACATATCCTAACCCTTAGATAGAATTAATGTGGTTGATATGTTTATTTTCTTCAATGTGTAGCAATTAAAACATGCAGTACTGCTTGTATTACTTTCTTTATAACAGGGATAGGGACTGAAATTCTGAAGTACAGGCTTCATGATGCTCCCAGGCCTTACAATAGAGCAGAATAGTGTAACAATTGGACATCACAAGAATAGTAAATATGAAGTATTTATCAGCACAATCGAATATACTAAAACAAACTAAGGATTCACCATCAGATAAAAGAGCTAGAAGGAGATGGTAACTAGATGATGATGAAACTCTTAGTGGAGAGGTATTCAGCAAGAATGACAACCAGAAGAAAACCTTTAGTTAACTTTAGCTCTTCCTATATATCTCCCTAATCCGACACTGACCCTAACACCGGACACCACTATCCCTAAGTATTCGTCAGTTGACCCTATCTGAAATAGTGCACTGGAGAACAAAAGCACCCTAGGACCCAGACAAGAAACAAAACAAGCAAGCTGAATAATGAACCAAGGCTAGGCAGCTACAAACAAGAAATGGCAGACAAAATCAGAGGCAAGGAAATGAGACTAGACTAAACTAGACAACTGCAGTAACAAGAATGCACAGATGAGACCACACTAGACCAGAACAAGGTACTGGAATTAGAACAAGAAATACTGGAAAAAAATGCACATAGCTACACCCTAACCAGCAACTACACTGCAGAAGCCAGGAATACTTAAAAGTAGGTTAGCAAATGAGAAACTCATCAGGAAAATTCTTGCTGGTTGTTACACATGAGTAAACTTTTGGTCATGTCACTAAGATGCCAACTAATCTCAAATAAATAAATAAAACTGATGTGAAAACAACTTATAACCGCATCATACAACAATGATAGCACTTCTTTTTTATAGCATACAATGAGTTATTGATTATTTACTTTAATCTAGCAAAACAAGAATACCCAACATTTTCAATCAACTGAGGTATTGCTCAAGAGAGATAGAGGTCAGACCATTGATATACATTAAGCATCATTCTGTATATAATCCATTTTTGCTACAGATTTGTCTATTGCGTTTTATGCATGACCTACTTCTAACTTGGTGTGCAAATATCGGTAAACCAATGATGAAGAGTGACCTGTCTCATGCCAGTATGAAGATGTTTAGTTTAATCTTTTTATCCTGTTTGAAAAAGTGTCTCAGATGGCATTATTGCCAAAGGCTTGACAGATTGTTTGGTGTACTGCATTGCCATGATAAATCTGATGAGGGCATGTACAAGATTTAAAGGTTGGGAAGAAAAATTGTGATTTTCTAAAGGTGACAAGTCACTGTATAAATAGACAGCAAATTACTTAGTCCAATAGGAATTGATTTACACTTCACAATTGACCTTCTACATGGAGATATCATAACCCACATCTTGGTTTGTACAGTACCTACTGCAAATAGCAATTATAATAAACTGATATATATTTACCTCTTAAAATGCTGATGCAAGTAGAACACTGACATCTTTATTGCAATTATATTTTATTTGTATATTTGATATGAATTACGGTAGTGTGAAGGTCAAAGTTTTTACATGCAATTTTTTTATTATATTTCATTTTTTTGTCATTTTAATTAGTCTAATGCAGTTTTAGAGAGTGTTATAAATGTGCCTGAGGGTGTATTTGCGTGGATGAGCGCAACATTGTTCTGAGAGACTTGGAACAATATTGCACTGTTAAACTTCTGACTCTGGGTGTGAGCAAGATGTATTATTGCTTAAAAAATGCATTGCATCTATGTACTTGAAATTTTCACGCTCGTGAAAATAAATGCAAGTGCTTCCAATACTTTCACTGATCAAAATCGCATTGCACTCACATGCAGATTGCACGGCATGCAAGTGCTATGCAATTTTTTTTTTTTTAAATATGCGATGGGTAATAATGAGTGATTCCTTGCGAGGAATCACCCAAAAGTAGGACATGCAGCAATTTTTCAATGCTGCGAGTGAAAGCTTGCTCATGTAATAAACACATCGAAATCAATGTGTTATTTACACACGCAAGTCCAGTCCATACTGCTATCAGATGGAATTTGTGCATAAGACTTGCTCATGTGAATGCACTTTTAGGCCTTAGTCACACGTGCGTTTTTTGCCACGATTTGCGGATCGCATGACGGATGCGCATCCGCAAATCGCATGACCGGGGACGAAAAATCACCCGAGAAAACTGCTCCTGGCCGCGTTTCAATAGAAACGGGCCGGAGCTGTCCAGCGCATTGAATTCAGGAATCAGAAACAGGAATCGCAGATCGCAGATAGGTGCGATCTGCGATTTCTGTTCTATAATTTATCAGACGAGCGCATAAAAAGCGCTCATGTGTCCGATACCATTGCGAAGCAATGGTTTTATAAAATTGCCAGACACATGCGCATATTGCGCGAAAAAACGCCCGTCTGACTAAGGCCTTATGTTGAGGGCGTTGTCACGTCTGCTTTGAGCATGCATTAACTGCAAACCAAAAGAATCCCTTGGCAATGTATACACCTCAGTACAAGGAACACCAGTTATGCCTGGTAAAAACAAAAGAAGAGAACTCTCATTACTGGGCAATATATATGATGACAGTCCCTGGCTAATAGAGGATGGCCAGCCCTGATAAGGACGCATCCAACCCTCATTTGTTTGCCACTCAGTAACCCTACAAAAATGACAAATGAATACCACAGTGCATATAAGTAGTGAGTCCCTACTCTAAGAAGACAACTCAAACCCCAGGAAGTCTTGACTGCAAGCAGGACCATCGGCTCAATGGAAACGCACTGGTACCTAGGGGCCTGGCACGCTATAGATGGTAAATGCCATACAAGCAGAACAGGGCACTGTTCACACCAACAGACAAGGGAAACCCACCCAGAACCTAATGCATACAGCAACACCAAGTAAAACATGCATGACTCCATACACAAGGGCTCTGGAAGGGAATGAAGAGAAAGATAAATGGCCAGCTCCCTTTAGCAGGAGGGGCTGGCATTTATGTGGAGCAGACTGGTGGTGATTGGCTCACTGGAGCAATCTACACCCAGCCAGATCAATCATCCAACACCTGTGGCAGTGTGCTCCTGGAAACCTATAGAACTACAGGTTCCAGGAGCATAACATGACAGGCACTGTGTGTCTACAAAATGTAATGTGGCGATGTGTAGAAAAGCACATAGTTCACAGTATATGCTGATGCCAGGGTTCTTTTTTCCATAAACAAATAATACAAAATGAAACACCGAAGACATTTTTTGGGACAAATTGGAAAACAAATATGCCTTGGTATACTGATATACATTACATAATATATGATTACAATTAACCATACTAACACAAATACATTACAAATTTTAAGGACTGTCCATAAATTTTTGAATGTTTGGTAAACAAGGTTGATACCACTAATAGTAAAAACAGTTCTGTCAATAAATCATAGAAGATCTACCGTATCTAAGAAAGGGAAACCAAGCACTAGCTAATGGATAACGCATAAATTCCAAATGAAAATGCATCACCCCTAGAGATGAGCGAACGTACTCGGATAGGCACTACTCGTCCGAGTAATGTGCCTTATCCGAGTACCGCTGTGCTCGTGCTCAAAGATTCGGGACGCGCTGCGGAGCGGGGAGCTGCAGGGGAGAGCAGGGAGGAACGGAGGGGAGATCTTTCTCTCCTTCTCTCCCGGCCGCTCTGCCCCGCTCCCTGCTCCGACTCACCTGTCAGCAGCAGAGCGCCCCGAATCTTTCAGCACGAACACAGCGGTACTCGGATAAGGCACATTACTCGGACGAGTAGTGCCTATCCGAGTACGTTCGCTCATCTCTAATCACCCCTTATATGCTCTGTGAACGGAAGTGTAATAAACACAATGTGTTTACAGCATTTTCGATGCCTAGCTTTACAGCTGTACTTTGTGGCATTAATTTTTTTAATTGGTAGTGTTTTGTAAATGTTACAGTTTTTCTGGGATTTTTGAAGTGCTATAAGGAAGACTATGGGGAAAGTGCCAGAAAAGAATACAATACGCAGTGCTTGCTACATTTTAAAAGAAAAAGTTAGTGACTAGAGTTGAGCGAATGTACTCTGCCGAGCTTGATGCTCGTTCGAGTATTAGCGTACTCGATGGTGCTTGTTACTCGAACGAGCATCAAGCCATGTTCGACCCAGCCCCAGTTTTTGGCTCCTCCCCACTGTGATGTGCCTGTTTTGGCCCCTCCCCGCCGTAACGCAGCGCGCGCCAATGGCAAATTTTTTGTCTGGCAGGCAGGGGAGAGAGAGAGAGAGGAACCTAGAAAAAAAAAAAGCTCGGCACCCAGCGTCCCACATACAAAAACGCCCGAGTCTCCCATTGTAGTCAATGGGGTTTGTTACTCGAGTAGAATTCTCGAATTTTACGAAAAGCTCGACTCGAATAATGCGGACCCGAGCATTTGGGTCCTCGCTCATCTCTATCAGGCCTTAGTCACACGGGCGTTTTTTGCCGCGATTTGCGGATCGCATGACGGATGCGCATCCGCAAATCGCGTGACCGGGGCTGAAAAATCGCTCGAAAAAACTGCTCCTAGTCGCATTTCAATAGAAACAGGCCGGAGCAGTGCAGCACTGTCCAACGCATTGAATTCAATGGAGCCGGCAATACAGCCGGCTCCATTGAAAGCAATGCGCTGCGGGCAATCTCACGATGAATTTTCGGGAAGGGCTTAAATATATAAGCCCTTCCCTTCAATTCATCCAGAAATGTGTAAAAATAAAAAAAATATATATACTCACCTGGTCCAGGCAGACGGAGTTCAGCCGCGGCCGGCGGCAGTTCTCCTGAACTGCTCTCTGTAGTATTCAGCAGCCGGGGATTTAAAATCCCCGCCTGCTGAATGAACTGCCTCTGATTGGTCACAGCCTGACCAATCAGAGGCAGCTCTCACTCACACCCATTCATGAATTCATGAATGGGTGATTGAGTGCTGCCTCTGATTGGTCCCTGCGCTGAGCCAATCAGGGGCAGCTCTCAGCTGTCATTCATGAATTCATGAATGGGTGTGAGTGAGAGCTGCCTCTGATTGGTCAGGCTGTAACCAATAAGAGGCAGCTCATTCAGCAGGCGGGGATTTTAAATCCCCGGCTGCTAAATACAACAGAGAGCAGTTCAGGAGAACTGCCGCCGGCTGCGGCTGAACTCCGTCTGCCGGGACCAGGTGAGTATATATATTTTTTGTTTTTCCTTATTTCTCGATTAATTGCAGGGAAGGGCTTATATTTTTAAGCCCTTCCCGAAAACTCATCCCGCGCTCGCCGGCAGCCCATTGCTTTCAATGGAGCCGGCTGTATTGCCGGCTTCATTGAATTCAATGGGCAAACATTATTCTTCTCTGCCACAGCTGTTACAGCTGTGGCAGAGGAGAATGATTTGTCTAGTATATGCTCTCAATGGGGTCGGCGTTGCTGCCGCCGGCCCCATTGAGCGCATATAGAGAAGAGAACAGGAATCGCAGATTGCAGATAGGTGTGATCTGCGATTTCTGTTCTATAATTTATCGGACGAGCACATAAAAAGCGCTCATGTGTCCGATACCATTGCAAAGCAATGGTTTTATAAAATCACCGGACGCATGCGCATGCACAAAACACGCGAAAAAATGCCCGTCTGACTGAGCGCTCATTGACCCCAAAAACGCAGCAAAACACAACGTACTGCGCATTTGCACACATATTAAGTGCACATTTGTGTACCTCTCATAGACTTCTATGGGGCCCTTGGTACAAAAATACACAATAAAATAGAGCAGGTCTTATTTTCTTTGGAACCCATTACATTCACGGGTGCAAAGCCAGTGACATCAATCGGTTCTTTTCTCTGCGCATTGTGCAGGTATATTTTACATATGCAAAAATGCGTGCAAATATGGTTGTCTAAAGAAGCCCTTAGGTAAGCTTTTTTGCAATGGCAAAGATTTAAAAAAAAGCAAATTTTTGTCGCACAGTAGATAGGGAAGGGCTGGGAAAATTTAAAAAAATAGCAGGAATTAATTGTTTTTCATTACATTTTACTGAATAGTCTTACAGAAGGAATAAGAGAAGCATTGTTATAAGTCACTAACTTATCCTATAATCACTTAGGAGGAATGTGTCATCAGAAAATGACCAATTTAAAAAAAAAGCATTTTTTATGTTTAAAAAAAAAAATTGTGATTTCTGTTTCAATTTTCAATGTCACGATCTATATTTTTTAGAAGAATCCTATTATCTTGCCGTTTTCACTTTGGCCACTAAGGCCAGCTTCACATGAGTGTATTATGGATGCATTTATGTGTCTGTAATATGGACAAGTGTCCTGAACTTACAGCATCATAGGTCCCTATGATGCTTTTATTTTGGGTCGGAATGCTTGTGCCCAGGCTAGGACACCCATGCCTGTTTCTGGCATATAATTGTGCACCAGTATAGTCTGATATGAAACCTTAGCCTAAAAATAATCTCTGTAAAGAAAATCAGCAACGCATTTAAAACCAACTAATTTTAAAATACTTTTGTGGGATGCATCATCACACGGCATCGGCGCAAAACTCTGTAGCCTAGTTATTCGCCATGTCACATACTACTTGATTTTTAGATTTGAGATAAGTTGAGGGAGATAGTCTATGCTAGACCCTTGAACAACATCATCACCCTGCGTCAAAGAATAAAGGTCCATTTAGACACAACGATTATCGCTCAAAGTTTCTCAAAAACCATCTTTTGAGCGATAACCGTTGTGTCTAAACACGCTGCCATCATGCACTGTTCATGCACTATTCATTCATTGATGATTTCTAGCAAACTAAAAATAAATGTTGACTCTTATCAGCGCCACACACTGATTTTCTTAGCGGGCGACGCTGATAGCATTCTTTCGGCTGGTATCCTGCTGGCAGTTCTCAGCGGGACACCAGCTAGAAGCTCCGCGAACAAAGGAGCTGTCAGCGCTCCTGCTGTTTCTCTGAGCTACCAGCTCAGCGGGAGACACCGCTGATAACTCTGAGAACACAGCAGCTGTTTGCATATACAAAACAGCTGCTTTGTTCTAAGTTATCAGTGGTGTTCCACTCTGGCCCCATTTAACTCTTTAAGTAGCCATTTAGCTACTTAAGAGTTATGCAAAGATGATCACTCAAAACTGGCACTCAAACTGCCGTTTGAGCGATTTTTGAGCGATCATCTTTCAGTCTAAATGCACCTTAATGGGCATAGTTGGATAATAGATGGAGGATGACATAATTGCTGCTGAACAATTAGTAATTCATTTATCAGCAGAACTATCTGTCATATATGTTAGAAACAAAATAACACCTACTACCTTTAGAGTTTGATATATAGTTCAAGTAATGTTAGGCTGGTTATTAGAAGATCATGCTGATCTGTAAAGAAAATTAAAATATAAATCTAAAGCAATTTTAAAAGCTTGTGGTTCACAAATCAGAAATAATCCCTGATCCAAGAGAACAAATAGAAGGATTATTTTTTAATAAAAATCAATCCATGTTGAAGTTTATTGCTGCGGCATTGTATTATTATTGGACTGCTATCAAACCGAGCCATCGGATCAGTAATATCTAGATAACTGAAATATAATTTATGAAATAAAAATGAAACTCTGAATTGATGAGTCATGAGTGGCGAATGTTCTTAAAAGTCTGCATTAAAAGTTACAGCAGTATCTCCTTTGTCTGAGTGGCCTTGTGCTGCTAAAGTCATTCAAAAGATGATGATGAAATTATCTTATTTCAGAATCCACAAGACTGTTGATATTTCCTATGGCTCACAGCACTCCTATTGTTACATAAAACATTTCACATTTAAAATCCTGGTGGCTGCAGGACGTCTTCACTACTTTAATGGATAATAAAGTTGGAAGAGAAAATAAAAAATGTCTGTAGGAATATTACACACAGAATACATACATATTGTATATTCAAGTACAAGAAAAGGGGACAAGTTCAGATCAGTGTAATTTTGCTCTAATTTCTCTTCGTAAATTTTCATTGTGCAATTGATCTTACTACAGCTTCAAGAAAAAGCATGTGAATCCTTTGGAAATACCTGGATTTATATATTGACTACTAAAAAATGGGGTCAGGTGATTGATTATCTAAGTCACAATTAAAAGCAAACAAGATTTTACTAAACTAATTACACATGAACAGTTGTACTGTTTATGTCTTTATTGAACACATAAAGCAAACATTCACAGTGCAGGGTGAAAAAGTAATTCAACCCCTGTGTTTATGACTTCTCCAAAAGCCAATTGGCAAACGATGCTTCAATTAAGGAGAAGGAGATTGGAAGTGTGGTTTCACAGGTGTTTTGCCCATTAAATAAAGACAAACAAAGCCTGGATACTGACAATTCTGTTCTTCTCGAGAAAGATTAGCTAGTAATCTACTGGAAGTCCACTTTAAAGTGGTTACAGGGTGGTACTACTCGCCCAATAGATTGGCCAGGCTATTTCCTGGAACCAAGGAGCTGTGATATATTAGGTTCCCTAATACATATTTTCTGAGGGTATACAGTAATTGCCCCTTTATGGAAGGCATTAATACATAGATTAACAGGGTTCTATACTGTTTACCCCCAAATTCACGAATAGCAGTGCTACTTGTGGGTATGGAACTAATCCCAAGGGAAGCTACGATTCTCACGGCTCATACCCTATTCATGAAGACAGTAATAATCACTAGAAATTAGAGTTCACCCAATACGCCCTCTTTATAACAAATAACTGAACTTCCAGGTCATTTCCTCAGCTCCCTCACTTACCTTTCAGTCATTCAAAGTCCATACCCTGCGACCCTTCCACCCACTGCCCCTGTGTGTTGCAGTTATTTACCAGCCCCCAGGTCCCTTTCACCTGTTCCTAGACCACTTTGCTGCCTGGCTCCCCCACTTCCTATCCTGCGAAATCCCAACCCTCATCCTCAGCGATTTCAACATCCCTACTAACGACTCCAGCTCCTCATCTGCCTCACAGCTTTTAACGCTTACCTCCTCCCTTGGCCTATCACTAATTTCTGACTCCCCCACTCACAGAGATGGCAACACTCTCGAATTAATCTTCCTCAATCTCTGCTCTGCCTCTCACTTTAATAACTTCTCCCTTCCACTCTTATATCACAACCTCCTCTATTTCTCCATCAGGCACCCTAGCATCTCCCCTGACTCTCCTATCTATCGCACCTCTAGGAATCTCCAGTCCATCCGCACCCAACAGTTCGCCTAGACCATTCAGTCCCCTATCTCCCTCCTCCCCTGCCCTAAACATTCCTCCAAAATATCACCATCTGTCTGTCCGCTGTCTCTAATATTATGTCCTTCCTTTTTCTCAAACTTAACCTCACTAAAACTGACCTTCTCATCTTTCTGCCTTCCAACCGACCCCCTCTCAACATCTCCATTCCATCATAACCCCCAGACAGCATGCCCACTGCCTTGGAGTCACACTGGACACTGATCTCTCCTTTACTCCCCACATCCAATCTCTGGCCCAAACATGCCACATGCACCTCAGAAATATTGCTAAAATATGGCTGTTCCTCACTACGGACATGCTAAAGATGATCGTGGTTGCCCTCATCCACTCCCGACTTGACTACTGCAACTCACTATTCATCGGTCTCCCCCGCACCTGACTCACTCCACTCCAATCCATACTAAATGCAGCAGCTAGCCTCATTTTTCTATCCAACTCAGACGCCTCTGCAGTATCCAGTTGCTGCATTGGCTGCCCATCCACTGCAGAACTAAATTTAAACTCCTCAGCCTCATCCACAAAGCTCTGCATGGCGCCGCACTACCGTACATCACCTCCCTCCTGTTGGTACACCACCCAGCCCGCTCACTCCGATCCGCTAAAACACTCAGACTAAACACCCCTCTAATAGGAACCTCACATGCTCGCCTACAGGACTTCATCAGAGCAGCCCTCATCTTCTGCTCTACCCCAAGGCATCCAGACAATTCCCAATGCACGAAATTTCAGATGCGCCTTAAAAACACACCTCTTGAGGGAGGCATACCAAATTCCCTGACCTAGTCCCCTGCCCCTCCCTATGGCTTCCCACACCTTCCACCTTGCCTATCACATATGACCTCTACCCCTGCACCGCCTTACTGCCCCACCCCATTTGCTTTCTAATAACTGATTTCCACATGAAATCCCCTACTGCCTGTGTTCCCCATGCCTCGCTCCACCCCCCCTTCCTTGTAGCTCCTGTACCACCCCCACCCCACTTGTTTCAAACTGATTGTACCTCACATTGTAATTGTTGTATTGTTTGCATTTATCCCATGCTTGAAAGCGTTGCGGAATAATTGGCGCTTTACAAATAAAGTTATTATTGTTATTGAGCTAATTAGCAAACACTGCTCATATGAGAAAGCTGTAGCAATAAGAAATAACAGGTTACCTACTTTTCAGGAAACATGGAAGGGGTGGCTTAAATATACAAATACGTAGGAGAAAATGGAATTATAGATCTACAAGTAAAAAAGGACTACCAACCAGAGGCAAGAGGAGAAAACAGCTAAGATTACTTATAAGTGAGCTTGTGCCCAATAAGGGAACTAGAGCCCAATAACCCATGTTCCGACCCTCCAATTCACAATCCCTCCCCATCCCCTTACAATATCTATTAGGTAGTTTCAACTAAACAAATAGAAATTTTTTGTATTAAATGTTAAGAAATGAAGGTTTATTTGCAGGACAAGCAGAATGTACAGAACAAATGTAATAAAAACTGAACTGTCCTTAGTTGTTCTCATAATTGTATACTAACGAGGTTTTCAGAGATTTGGTTCTTCTATAATGTTCATTTGCAAATGTATTAAGAAGTGTATACTGTTTATTCCTTCAATAAAAGCAACAATGAAACATAAAAAGAAAGATTAGCTAGTGTGGACTATGCATTCATGCAAAGAACTTTCAGAAAACCTCATAAAATGTGTTATAGAAAGGCATGAAGTTAAAAAAGCTACAGAAGTATTGTTAAAGACTTGTGTATATCAATCTGCAGTTAGACAAAATATCTACAAATATTAAAAATTCAGGACTGATCCTACTCTCCTCAGAAGGGGGCATGCTGTTAAGATCATTCAAGCTTACAACAGGCAACCCTGAAAGGTTACAGAGAACACACTGGTAACAACAAAAGACTTAACAAGAATGGGGTCCATGAAAGGATACCCCAAAGGCAGCTGCTGGTGTCCAAGAAAAAAAATAAAACACTGTGGCCGGTCTTAAGTCTGCCTGAGCCCAAATGGGTATTCCATAATGTCTCAGGGAAAATGTTTTATGGGCAGTTGAGAAGAAAGTGGAATATTTTAGCACATATACTCACTATGTTTGGAGTAAAAATAATATTGCACACCAACACCAAAACCTCATCCCAATTGTAATGCATGGTGAAGGCAGTATTATGGTTTGGGCTTCCTTTGCTGTTTGAGGGCCCTGGATGTTCTGTACACATTATGGGAAGAAACAATTCTAAGGAGAATGTAAAGCCAGCTGTACATGGCATCAAGCTGAAGTGATATTGGGTGATGCAACAAGACAAAGACCATCAGCTAAGAAGTGGTTAACAAAAAAGACTTGTGTTTTGTAAGTCAAAGTCCTCACTGTAACACTAGTGAGCTGCTGTGGCGTCAGGGTAATGAATCAGTACAGCATCAATCAATCAATCATGACCTAAAGAGGGCTGTGCATGCAAAGCCAGCCAGATATTTCGATGAACTGAAACACATTTACAGGGAGGAATAGTCTAAAGTTCTCCAATACTGTACAAGTCTTAGCCATCAGACCACATACTATTAGTGATTAACACAGAAATCCGGGTAATTTCAAAGGGTTCAATTGCCTTCTTGAAACTAGATTAGATAATGAATGCATAGAATGATATTACTTTCATTAACCCCTTTCCAAAATCGGCCCTACATGTATGGTGGTTGCCCATGGGGCCTGTTTGGAGCTGGTTCACTGTCTGAGTCTGCTTCATATATAGCAGATACTAGCTGTATTACACAGCTGATGCTCACTTACAGCAGCTACGATCAGAGATAACTCTGATCCCGAACATTTAAACCCTTAGATGCAATGGTCAATGTTGACTGCAGCATCTAAGTGGTTAGACAGATAGTGGTGGCTCTTGTTGTCACCTGATATGCCCCTTGTAATTCGATTGCAGGATGGAGAATGATTGCTATTTTAGCCAGAGGCCTAATGAAGGCCATGCAGGGTGTAATAGCATCACCACCAAGGCCCAACACAATGGAGGGCTAAGAAAAATGTACTGAAATATTAAAACTTCAAAAAAAACTCCTGTTTCCTTTTTTATGGATAAATATAAACAATAAGAAACATAAATGTAAGTAGTATAACATGATGCATTGTAGAATCGGCATAAAAAAATCTGAAAATGCAAAAAATGTATATTTCCACTCCCTAAGGGCTCAGTCATCATGTATAGTTGTGTTTAAAAATGGCTCTATTAGAACCAATGATTTCCATTGAAAGCAGTCACATGTCTGTTTTTTTACACTATTTAATTAGCAACTGCAAAAGATAGGACAGCGTTTTTCGCTTTGCACGAAAATGCGTTTTTTATGCGATGAGATGCAACTTTGATAGTAGGAAATCCTACTAACAAAACTCTTAAATAAGCTCTAGCTGCAGGACAAAATTAAAAAAATAATAATACATCACCTAGAAGCACTGTCATCTCTGGTGCATGTTCTCCCGGGGTCCCCGACACTCTTCTTCTTCAATTTCTTCTGGCTGGGGACTGAAAAATCCCTGCCTCCTGGAAGCACTGCCTCTGATTGGTTGAGTGCTGTGACTAATCACAGCCATTCATCATTGGTCACAGATCCCAGACAGCATCTCAAAATATAGACCCAGACTCTGAAATAAAAACATAACTCAGATACAAATCCTTGAATACATGCAAAACCAGACCGTAAAATAAACACAAACACCAAAGAAGATCCCCAAATAAAACACACCCTAAAACATACCACAGTCCAACCCTAGAATACAGATTTCTAAATTAATATCACAGCTCAACTCCTCCCCTCCCTACACAGGCAGAATTACACGGAGAGAAGACAACTATATATAGATAACACACGATCCAACATTCACAATAATCACAGCACCCCTCCTCCCCTCCCTGCACAGGCAGGAATATGCTGAGAGAATACACCTATATACAAATAAAACAGCAGCCACTATTCACAGTAGTCACAGCTCCCCTGTGATATTGGATTGATTAAGAGATTCAGCATTTACATATGGTAGTGATCCTTTACACCTGAACAAAAGTGGAGATTCACTTTCAGATATTAAAAGTTCCCTAGAGCTTCCCAGTCTTCAGAGTTAGTTTCTGAACTTGCCTATTTTCCCGATGTTTTTCTATTTTTTCTTAAGCAACACTTTTTACAAGCCCTAGGTTTTACGTTCTTTTCACATCCTTAAAAAAGACATATTTTATTCCTATTTCTCAATTGTTAAACTGCTCCCAAAGAGGTTCATAGCACTTTATCCCTGCCTTGGACGAAACAAATAAAAGACCAAAAGCAAAAGCCATTACCGTATATCCACAGACTAGATTATGCACAATAAAATAAGAATTGACAAGAACCTTATCTAACACACCACTTTATCACATGTAAAAATACTACCCAGGCTTCTTCAACATCCACTTTCAAAATCAGATTAAGCAAATCCATTATTCAGTGGATAAAATGATCATGATTATTTTCTAGTTAATCCTGAAGAAGTTAGATTAAAGTCCTAATCCTGAGCATACTTAAATTCTGGAGGAAAGATTTTGGGCACCCTCTTTACAGCCATCTGCTTAAGTGGATGATTTAAGATCACATATTTCTCCTCAATGAAAAATGTTCAATAACAAGCCTGAGTCTAAATAGCAAGCTGAATTTTAATTGTATGGAATTCCGCAAACAGCTAATGAGTGATTTGCTGGTTATTAAAAAAGTATACAAATGATCAGGCTGTAGAGCGAAAGTAAAGATAAAATGCACAACAGTAAAATGAACTCCAGAGGTTTCATTGAGGAGAGTACATTGAGCACTAAGCTAGAAAATGTAAAGCTGAATATAGGGTTTGCAAAAAAATAGAATCATCTTTGAAAACTATGCTGTACTGTGAATATATCTAATTATTGTAAAAATACTTTCAACCCACATAACAGATGGCCAGTATGTTGAAAGCAAAATAAATAATGATTCATGGAGAGGTCAAAGTTTTGTTCCATTCTAATTGCTCTTCTGTGGAGACTATTTTAAAGTTTTAGTTCACTTGTCACAAATATTCTTCTTTAACAGTATAAAGTAACTAAACAAGAAATACACACAGATGGTCTATACATAGAGTGTTAAAACGGATCTTAAAGCTTAATATACTGCCCTATGTATGACAGTATACAACAGCTACCGGTCGATACTCCTAGTAGCTTAAACGACAAACACTATGTGCCGTATGGCTACTAGGAGCATTGAAAGAATACACTTACCTTTCTCACCGTGGACACGCTAAAAATGCTCACTGTTGCCCTCATCCACTCACGGCTCGATTATTGCAACTCACTGCTGATCAGTCTCCCCTGCACCAGACTCTACCCACTCCAATCAATCATGCATAAGGCAGCCAGACTCATCTGCCTGTCCAGCGCTACTCGGACGCCTCTGCCCTGCGCTAGTCACTGCACTGGCTGCCCATTAAATATAAAATTAAATTCAAACTCACTACTTTCATCCATAAAGCTCTGCATAGAACCGCACCGTCCTACATTGCCTCCCTCATCTCAACACACCACCCAACCCACGTCCTCTGCTCCGCTAATGAAATCAGATTATGTGCCCGTTTCAGTCAAACCTCTCTCTCCCACCTTCAAGGCTTCTCTAGAGCAGCACTAGTCTTCTGGAATGCGCTACCCAAAACTATCCAGGCAATCCCTGACACACAAAACTTCAGGTGTGCTCTAAAAACACACCTCTTCAGGGAGGTATACCATATTATCTAAACTAAACCCCTCTTTACTCTGCCTGATAACATGCTCCCTGCCCTCGCTGACTGTAATCCTTGCTAGCTGCAATCAACTGCCCCCTGCAGTCATACCGATTTAGCCACAACACGGCTTAAGTCTGACCACTGTCTATGTGTATAGCATCCCTCACTCTCCACTTCACCATACCGTGCACATCTCCAGTTCCTTTACCTTCTGTATCACCCCATTAACTGTAGTATGTAAGCTCGTTGCAGCAGGCCTCTCACCCCTATTGTTTCCATCAATCGATTACTACATGTAACAGTTGTTTTTCTATCTTTGTTTTTTTTTATCTGTTCCCCCTGTTTTGTAAGCACTGTGGAATATGTTGGCACTTTATAAATAAAGATTATTATTATTACACCGGACACATAGTTTGAGTCCAGTGTATTCATGAGAAGAGCACTTTCTCTTCCTATCCCCATCTCTCTGACCCCTTAGGGTGGTGATTAGCAGGTATGTATGCTAAGTATGTACATATACATAGCAGCCTATTAATTACCATTGGGGTGCAGTGGGAAGTACTTTCCTTATGAATATGCCAGACTCATAAACCATATGTCCAGTATATTTTTTCAGTGCTCCAAGTAGCCAAAAAGCATAAAATGTTTTTGCCCCATTTAGACTACTAGTAGTATGGATCTCCAGCTGTAATATATTGCTATTACATAGGACAGCATATTAAATGGACAGATCTACTGTAAGCATGCACATAATCTTTCATCCAAAATAAAAAGCTATCAATTAGTTTATACATGTGCTGACACAGTCCAAGCAAATTCTCTGAAGCATGTTCTACAAGATTGCAGTCATCATATACCTTACAATACAGTAATGTGGCCTGAAGAAGAGTGTAGTTGGAGGCAAAACATTGCTTAAATTATTGGTGGGGATTTTAATGAATCTTAATCGCAAGGAATTCTTTATGAGTGCACTCTAATTTTTGATGGGTATTTAGAAAGGCCTGTGGCAGACAGGTCTTTAAGGGACTCAAACCTAGGCAAAAAGAGTAGTGCTACCCTGCACCCCTTGTCACTGTGATTCCATAATCCTTTTTTTAACACAAGATCTTATGGTGAAGGAGCAGAAAATTAACAATTTGAAGATAATTGGGAAAAAAGCAATAATAGTAATTGAAATGATCTACCCAGAATTCTGCACTTTATAAATTTAGGCTACCCATCACATCAGGGGCATTAAAAATGTAGTCTTTATTTTTCTCATCATTTAAAAATGCAAAGCAATGCATTATTTATTTTAAATAAATAAGGACTGCATTTTGGATGCTTCTGGTGTCTTGAATTTTTCTCCATATATTACTACAAGTTTGGGTTTAGTGGAAAGATCTTGCCAGGCAGCACAGAGGACCAGGTGGTGCATGGGGAACAGCTCTGCTTTCCTACCAAAACACATCAGTGAGCTGTCCCTTTGACCAACAGCTATCTCTTCCTATCACCCCATACATGTGTCTTCTGTCTAGAGAGGGAAAGTAGTAATAACATGTCTCCTAAGAACAAAAGGATCAAACTATTAAAACCCAACTGTGCAATGTATATTTCCCCCCCAACATGTGCCACTATGGTAGAACCAAGAGGCCACCATGCATATTATATAATCATCCAGTTCCATCAAAATCATCATGTTCAGTTGATGTATTTCTAATGAACGTCTACTCTTGAGGCCCTTTTACACAGATCAATTATTGTTCAAAAAAAACAGTCCAAAGCAGTGAAAATGAATGATAATTTTCAGTCTAAATGTGGTCAACAACATAACGACGAATGATAATTCATTCACTTTACGCAGGCATAAAAATCATTGGATTGTTTACTAATATTTTGGTTTAAATACCGACCATTCAGTTGTAGAGGGAATGTGAACTACTGAACAATTTCTCATTTTGATGTGCTCCTCGAAGTGTCCCTCAATGGCTTTTGTGATGCAAAACCAAGCTTGATCTTAAATGTCCAGTTACAGGTGACACAATATAGTTGTCCATTAGAAGTGTAGGTGTAATTATAAGAGGGCTTTGAGCAAGTTTTCCGAATTGGGCTTTTGGCATCAAGTTCTTCAAGGTGAGATTGTTCAAAGGCATTAGTGCCGGTTTTGGTCTTCGATGACTAAGATCCTCCCAAGTATCATGTGAAAAGCCACAGGGCCTACCGTGCCACTTCAAGACATCCTCATATCTAAGGCCTCCTTTTCTGTGTTTTTCACAGCAAAGTTTCAAATAGAACATTGCTTTGGGCAGTCTTGAAGATTCCATCAGCACTACATGTCCCCACCATCTAAGTTATCTGTGCATAAGCATGCATTCCATTCCAGGCAACTTGGATCAACGCAATATTTCAGTGTTTGGCACACAATCCTCCCAGCTCACATGAAGGATGGCCCAAAGTCACCTCATGTGGAAAATGTCCAAATGTCAGATATCACCTTTATAAAGGCACCACGTTTGGGATGCAAAGAGCAGTAAAGGTAATATAATTGCCGTATAAACAGGGAACTTAGTTTGTAATTTGAGGTTGTGCGATTTCCAAACTCTTTGATTGAGTTTGCAGCAGGCTTGGCAATACGTGAAGAAATGTCCGGCTCTAGACGATTGTCGTCACGTACCGAGCTTCCAAAATATCGGAATGTAGATACTTCTATATCACTTTCTTGCTGATGAGAAGTATATTATCTCTCGTATATGTAGCTCTTGTTTCAGGTTGTTTTAATGAACCAACGGTGTATCTGCCTTTATTAAAAGACTGCCCAAGGGAACGAGGAAAATTCTGACATTGTTCACTTGTTTACATGACAAATCAGCAGGTCTAAAGGAACCCTTAGTTTGCATCGTGCTTTGTTAGTATAGATAGCACTGGAAATATAACTCCCAAGTTCTTAAATTTGTTATACTGTATATTTTTCTAAAAAAGGGGAATATAGGTAGAGGTTGTTCTGTTTAGACAGACTTTACTGTACTAGTAAAAGTAGTAAATTTTTGAGAAAACCTTACATATTTATGTTAGAAGTGTAATTGTCAATTAAAACATTGACATATAAAGTACTTCCCATCACCAATTGTAGTCATATACAACATTTTCTTTGCCATGATGAAGTGTGTTTATACTTGATTATACTGTTCCAACATTGCTAGTCATTATGACAAGCCATCCTATAGTGCCTCATTTTTACATGACAAAACTAAGAATGTAAAAATTCTGGTGTATGATACAACTTTCCAGAAACGAAAGTTTTAAGAAAAGTCGGAAAAGTTCAGTTCCTTTTATTTTATTAATCAACCAGCAACGAAACACGTATTGATACAAAAAAAACGGCTTCTTTGGTCAAACTGGTGTATGTACAGTGGTGGCTAGAAATTAGATTTAACTGTACATGTTTAAGAATAGAAGTTAGACTCCATCTGGGGTGGTTAGTGACCTGTGAGGGCTCAGTCACACGGGCGCATCGGCGCCAGTGTTACTGCATGTAGCAGACAGCCGTACCTCAAGACGGATGTCTCTCTGCAGCACTGGGAGAAAGAACATGTGACCAGCTTCATTGCCGGTCATGTGTTCTTTCTTCAGCGCTGCAGAGAGATGTCCGTCTTCAGGTACGGCCGTCTTCTTCCTGCAGTGAGGGCTCAGTCACACGGGCGCATGGGCGCCTGTGTACGGGTGCCAATGCGCCCGTGTGACTGAGCCTTGAAAGTTAAAACTACTCTAAAGCTACCGATGTCGGTACATATCCCAGCTTGACTGAAAAAGAGACTCTTTGCCTCGAAATGTGTTTTGTTGCTGGTTCAAATAAAAGGAGTTGAATTTTTCCTGTATCAGTATTTTTACACTCTTAGTTTTGTATTAAACCTTTAACCACTTCCAGTTAAGCATTTGTCTAGTTGGCAGCACCTCCATGCAAGTTTCACATACAATCCCCTGTCTTCTGTGGTCTTATTGTGGCCTTGCTAGGCCTCGGACACCACCACTGGGTTGCTCCATCCATTATCCTTGTTCTTCGCACTAGTCTTAATTGTTACAATGTTATTCTTGTAAGTGGATATTTACAATAATTTATCAAGAACAAATGCAGTTCAGGTAGAAAGTAGCTTTATTCTCATGTTTTTTTTTTAATTAGACTTATCTGCCTTTGAATTACTTTAAAATGATAATTGCAAGAATAAGAATTGTAAGAATAAAAGAAGAATTTGGTTCTATTCATGGTTTTATAACTGATAAGCTAAGAAAGGATCTTGTTTTTACTTGTGCCTTCATTCTAAAGAATTAATTTATTTATCTGAATTCATTCAGTTTTACTTAGGGCTAAAAATAACATCCTTTGATAAAGATATGAATTGGGAACCTTGCTGACTACTGATTTGAAAAACACATTACAGCCATTACAGCTATTATCTGCTATTACAACCTTTATTCAAACATTCATTATTAAGGCATAAGGCTGGGAATCCACTGTTATTTTGTTTAAGAAAATCTTTATTTGACTACATTACAGCATCATTTTAACAGTTCAGTGCATGCTACTTTTATTTAAAGCATGGGCTACATATAGGTTCTAGGATATAACACAGAGACAAGTGCATAATGTGCGTACAGCACAGCGGTAGGAGCCACAATATCTAATCAGAGCTATTCAAGCTGGTGATAAACATTAACAAGGTCTGAAAGCACAGAAACATTACATTTATTCTGGTATCTCTTAAATACATTACATTTGTGTGGAATTAATATCGTTTAGCCACAGGAGAATATAATTGCCTGTATATAATGAAGAAAATATCCAGCGATCTCAGATGAATGATAAAATCCTAGGTTTTATTAGAACAGAATACATAGGAGAGTGGAAGAACAGCTGGCGCATTTCAGATCGTCTGTAGGTCCCTACTTATAGCATAAGTAATAAAACTAAAATGTTTCCATTTAAAACACATTACAGCCAATCAAGGATTAAGGCAATAGTCATATCAGCAACATTGGTGTTACCGTATTTTCCGGCGTATAAGACGACTGGGCGTACAAGACGACCCCCAACTGTCGACTTATACGCCAGGAATACGGTGTAGGAAAACAAAAACAATACTCACCTCCCCTGGCGCTGCTGCAGGCTGTCGCTCCCTCCTCCTCATCAGTAAAGCATTGCTTTCTGGATGCGAGGATGAATGCCCCGCCTCCAGAAAGCTAATGCTCTGATTGGCAAACTCAGCACGGCGTCAGCCAATGAAAGCCGGCGCCGCGTTAGCCAATCACAGCCATTCAATGACATCATTATGCCTGTATGCACAACAGGGTCCAAACCGAAAGCAGCAGCGGGTGGCTTTCAGAACAGACATTTTGCTTGGAGGTGTTTTAGGCACCATTGTACACTTGTAGACCCCTTAAGTGGCCAAAACAATGGAGAGCCCCCACAAATGACCCCATTTTGGAAACTAGACTCTTTCATGAATTCATCTAGGGGTGTACTGCGTATTTTGACCCCACAGTTTTTGAATGAATTTAAGCAAATCAGAAGGAAAAAATTACGATTTTAATTTTTTAGCAATTATGTAATTTTGAAACAGTTTTTTTGTACAGCACACATAAGAATGAAGACTTTACCCCAAAATGGATACCCCTTTTGTCCCATGTTCAGAAACATACCTATTGTGGGCCTAATCTTATGTCTGTATGCACAAGGGGGCCCAAATCGAAAGGAGCAGCCTGTGGCTTTCAGAACAGAAATTTTGCATAAGGGTGATTTAGGCTCATTGCACATTTGTAGAGGCCTTGAGTGGCCAAAACAATAAAGAACCCCCACAAATGACCCCTGTTTGAAAACCACACTCCTTTTTGAATTCATCTAGGGTTGTACTGCATATTTTTACCCCACAGTATTTGAATTAATCTAAGCAAAGCAGAAGAAAAAAAATTACAATTTTCATTTTTTGGCAATTGTGTCAATTTAAATTTTTTTTTTTGTACAGCAACATATGAATGAAGACTTGCACTCCAAATGGATACCCCCGTTTGTCCCGTGTTCAGAAACATACCCATTGTGACCCCAATCTACTTACAGGACACATGGCTAGCCCTATAATGGAGGGAACACCCGTTGAATTTCAGGGCATAACTGAATAAATTCCAGGTTCCATTGCTCACTTGTGCAGAATAAAAATTAGCTCTCTAAAAATAACCCCAACCGCCCCTCAATGCCCTTTTTGGTGTTCCCTAATTCTTAGATAAAAGTAATAATGTAAACTGCGTGGTATGTCCAAAGACAGGGGTAATTACTGGGGCCTGGTTGGGATGGGCACACGGGGCAATAGGGTATCCCCCTTGCTCCCACGCTTTTTTTGGGGTATTTCTTGACCTCAGTGGCAGGGATGAGGTGTAAAAAGTGGGGCTCTGTAAGGCACTTCATAAGCTTGCTGTGGCACGCCGGTCTCACACAGAAAGTGCTCAACAAACTTCTTCTGGAACTCATAGAATCATATAATGGTAGAGTTGGAAGGGACCTCCAGGGTCATCGGGTCCAAGCCCCTGCTCAGTGCACGATTTACTAAATCATCCCAGAACACTTCCATTGAAGGAGAACTCACCAGCTTCCATGGTAACCTGTTCCACTCATTGATCACCCTTACTGTCAGAAAGTTTTTTCTAATATCTAATTTGTGTTTCCTCTCTTTCAGTTTCGTCCCATTGCTTCTAGTCTTAACTTTTGCAAATGAGAATAGGGCTGATCCCTCTGCACTGTGACAGCCCTTCAGATATTTGTAGACAGCTATTAAGTCTCCTCTCAGCCTTCTTTTTTGCAAGCTAAACATTCCCAGATCCTTTAACCGTTCTTCATTGGACATGATTTGCATACCGCTTACCATCCTGGTAACTCTTCTCTGAACTTGCTCCAGTTTATCTATATCTTTTTTAAAGTGGGGTGCCCAGAACTGGACACAGTATTCCAGATGAGGTATGACTAAGGAAGAGTAGAGGGGGATAATGACCTCACGTGATCTAGACTCTACGCTTCTCTTAATACATCTCAGAATTGTGTTTGCCTTTTTGGCTGCTGCATCACATTGTTGACTCATGTTCAGTCTGTGATCTATTAGTATACGCAAGTCTTTTTCACATGTACTGCTGCTTAGCTCAATTCCTCTCATTCCGTATGTGCTTTTTTCATTTCTCTTGCCCAGATGTAGGACTATGCATTTCTCCTTGTTAAATACCATTCTGTTAGCCTCTGCCCACTGTGTAAGCTTTTCTAGATCTTTTTGAATACTCTCTCTCTCTTTCCTAGTGTTAGCTATCCCTCCTAGCTTTGTGTCATCAGCAAATTTGATCAGTTTCCCATCAATTCCCTTCTCCAGATCATTTATAAAAATGTTGAACAACACTGGGCCTAGGACAGAACCTTATGGTACCCCACTTGATATATTCTTCCACTTGGATGTGCAGCCATTTATGACCACTCTTGAGTACGATCATTCAACCAGTTGTTAATCCACCTAACAGTTGCCTTGTAAATACAATATTTGGTCATTTTTCTCAATAAGTATAGTATGAGAAACTTTGTCAAATGCTTTACTAAGGTCAAGAAGACTATATCCACCGCATTTCCCTGATCAACCCAGTCAGTGATACTATCATAGAAGGAAATTAGATTAGTCTGGCATGACTTGTTTATTACAAACCCATGCTGGCTCTGGTTAATTACTCCATTTTCATCCAAGTACTTGCATACATGCGGTTTAATAATTTGTTCAACGATCTTTCCCGGTATAGAAGTCAGGCTCACGGCCTATAGTTTCCTGGATCCACCTTCTGCAGGAAGGCGAACGTTCGTGTGGCTTCTTGTAAATTACGTATTACAATTAGCAGTCTGAATAATTCCGGGCTCACACGTCCATATCTGAAATCCATTTGCGGAGGCCCGCAGCAGATTCCAGCTGTGACCCTGGCTGTGGCTCTGCGTACAGCCGTGTAATGTACTGCGCATGACTGTGTATTCACACAGGCGGTCATGCGCAGTACACAGTTTTTTTGTTTCAATTTCTCCGCACCATGGCTTATCGATGATGTGGGTACCCGCAGCCCATACGCAATGTAGTTGCGTATGGGCTGCGGGTATATCCGCGACCATAGAGCACAACGGGGTCTATGTCACGGATATCTGCGGTAAAATAGAAACTGCTACGTTGTGTTTTTTGAGAGTGGATTACGTAATTCCAACCTGCTAATGTGAGCGGAATTGTGTAATCCAATGCATTTGATTGATCTGCGTTTTACTGAGGATCTAATGCATGCGGAATCCGTAAATCCTATCCAGTTGTATGAGACCGGCCTAAGGTAGATCGCTACCTTTTTATCATGTGACCGGGGACCGTTCATCGAGGCCACTGGTCACTGCTCCAGGCTTTCAGCGACCATTGGTAGCCAGGGGCAAGGAGATTTTATATTTCCTGGGCTCCTCGGCTCCTGCAAATGTGTCCGGCATTTTGCCAACGGGCACATGCACAGAATCCACGTAAGGTCCATGGAGGAGGATCGCGTCGGGATTCAAATATGGAGGCCTCCAGTAAGAGGTTTCATCTCCTCTCACTGATCGCATTGGTGAGGTGAGATAAAACTTCAACTTTTTTTTTACTTTTATGAGATCGCTGTTATCCATTGGATAACAGTGACCATGTGACCAGGAACTGCTCGCTGCAGCCCCCCATGATCTTTGGTAGCCAAGAGCTGGGAGATTTTAAATTTCGTAGGCAATTCTTGACTTTTGCGCATGTATCGCCATTTTGCTGATGGCACATGTGTCGAAGCCAGGGTAAGGTCCGTGGATAAAGATCCCATTGTGGGACTAATCTGGGGACCTTAGTTATGTCATTTCATCTCCCCTCACGGATACGATGAAACCTTAACTCTTTTTTTTTCCATTTTTTAACTTTCCATGATCACTGTTATCTGGTGGATAACAGTGTTCATGTGACCGGGAACCACATACAGTGGTCCACAGTCACATCTCCCTGCACTCGGCTATCTTTGACAGCCGGGTGCAGGCAGATTTTAATTTTGCCGGGCTCTCCGGCCTTTTGCGCAGGTGCAGAAGCCCGCGGCAGGTCCTGATCGCCGTGGGACATCACGGAGGACGGCGGTGAGTATTTTCAGCTGCCCCAATGGATCCAATCTATGAGAGCAGCTGAAACTTTAACTTTTTAAAACTTTTTTTAACTTTTCCGTGATCACCAGTATCCATTGGATACCGGCGACCACGGGCTCATCGCGGTCCCCGGTGACATCTCCTGCCTCCCAGATACCTTCAGGAGCCAGGGGATTTCAAAAATTGCCGGGGCTCCTAGCCTTATGTGTGTGACATCATACGTCTGGCGCACATGCACAGAAGAACAGCGTCAGGTTCCAGAGGACCAGATCACCGCCGGACATCATGGAGGACCGGGGTGAGTATACTCAGCTGCCCCCATGGATCCAATCCATCAAGGCAGCTGAATCTTTAACTTTTTAAAACTTTGTCTTTACTTTATTGCGATCCAGCGGATAGCGCCGATCGCAATGCCTGGTGGGGTTCCCCGCAGCCCCTCATGACAGCTCCTTGTTGTCGGCTACCTACTGAAGCCGACAGCATGTAGCTGTCACATCCAGAGCCTGCAGGGCTTTAATTCTTAGAGGATGCATGTTTTTATGTCCGCTAGGATTGAAGCCCACTTAGGCAGGGCGTAAAAAGGCAATGGGGCCGTCACTAAGGGGTTAATTGCAGATAGTGGATACATAATAGGATATGTTTAACAAAAAAGATACAAATTCCTGTAGGTAAATATAGATGCAGGATAATAAATAATCTAACTTCACAAAAATGCATTAATAGCAAAGTCTTTCATCACACTTGTCAAACACTAGGCCAGCGGGTCAAATTCAGCCCTCTGCCTCCTTTTATGTGGCCTTCAAGCCATGTAGTGTTCTTCTCACCGATCTGCAAGTCCTTTTCAGCTTATTCACTGCAATGGCCTATTGCGGTGCATAATATACATCAAAATAGGTCATGACGTGTATTTTTTAATGCAATCATACATTCCTTGAAAATATATACACTCATGTGAATGAACACACTGAAATCAATGGGTTCTATTCACTACGTATTACATGTGCAAAAAAATCTGCGCCTAATAAACTGTACAAATAAGTTAGTGTGAAGAAACCCTTGCTATAGAATCTTACAATTACAATTGTTCCTTTGAAGGCAGCCATAAGGCTGATGTGGACCATAGTGAAAGGAGTTTGACACCCCTGATCTAGAGGCAGAGTTACAACAAATGTGCAACAATATGTCTCCATGCCTATCCGTATCACATCTTACATCCCAGCTAGAGGCAGTACAACAGGGTACTAGAGCCTCCATGTCCATCCGTATCACATCTTACCTCCAAGCTAGAGGTGGCACAACAGGGTACTAGAGCCTCCATGCCCGCCCGTATCACATCTTGTATCCCAGCTAGAGGCGGTACAACAGGGGACTAGAGCCTCCATGTCCATCCGTATCACATCTTACATCCAAGTTAGAGGCAGTACAACAGGGTACTAGAGCCTCCATGCCCGCCCGTATCACATCTTACATCCAAGTTAGAGGCGGTACAACAGGGTACTAGAGCCTCCATGCCCGCCGGTATCACATCTTACATCCAAGTTAGAGGCGGTATAACAGGGTACTAGAACCTCCCTTCACGTTTTCAGTTTTCTGCAATAAATGATCCTTTTGCTTTGATATTGTAATCACTTACTTTACAATGTTACAGTTACACATATAAAACGTTTCATTCAATTCTGACAACTCTGTGTAGGGGATGTATTTCTTTTACAATGAGTGTACGAATAGTATGACCACCAGTCTGAATGGTTAATCTGCTTACTTATGCATTAACATAATTTTCAATCATTTTACAAAATGTCTATATTTTTCATTTAGGAATATGAAAATACTGGAGGACAACCCATCAGAGGTATAATAGCAGACATGTTGCTTGTTATTAAACATTCTTATCACTGAAGACAGTTTGGACTTGACCTAAGGCGTTAAATTAGAAGTTAAGAGTTCTGCAAATTATACTGGACAATTAAGCTATTAAAAGTTTACCTTTAAAGTTTATGTCTGTACTGAAAACACTTTGAATGTTAGCTACATATAATAATGTAATAATAGTCATACCTATATTCACTAGAGAGAGATATTTGGACTATATCCACATTCAAAGCCGTCCAAATAGCTTCCTTCCATTTGAGTGCAATTCCTACCTTTGTTTTAGTCAACCAACTGCAAAAGATAAAGAAAAATGTATCCATTTTTTCTGAAATCTGAAAACAGAGTTTGACTTGAGTTCAAGCTTCTGTCAGTCAGTCATGCTTTAATGCTTATATGAAAAGAGCTGTTCATTTAGGGCTGTCAAAGAAATGTAGAATTTGTCATATAAGTGTCGACAGGTAAAACTCAAACTACCTTCTTGCTTATTCCATTTCCCCTTTTCGGAATCCAAATTCTAGGAATAGTATACAGTGGAAGATACAACTGTCATTACACGGAGATATTTTTGATTGATTCTGGTAATTAAAGAATTGTAGCTTACACTTTGTTGGGTTTAATTACTTCTGAGGGATTTAATATAAGTCAACAGAGGCTTCAACTGATTCAGACGATTCTGAGCATAACCTTAGACTGTAATTACAAATCTCTTTGAACTGCTGTTATCAAAAACAGTGCTTAATAAATTACTGTTTACATAGCTGATACATTTAAAATTAACTGGCCTAATCTACAATTTGACATAAAAGTAAATTAATTACTGTAAAAGGCTGGCAACTTTATGAAAACTTAATAAAATGAATGTTTATGTATGATATAGAAAGGGCTGAAGTGAGGCATAGGGAAGTTACCTCCCCAACTGGGCGGAGGAGCACATTGTGAAATCGAAGTAATAAAATCACTCATGCTTGCAGCTTAAAGATGAAGAAGCAGCTGTCAAATGACGATAACTCTTAGCAATCACATGATATCATTTTTCTATACAAATCTTTGTATTAGAGCTAGTCATAGGCTAATCTCATTACGATTCTTATGATGGTGGAGGGTGTAGAGATTAATGAACCAATAGGATTGGATAGGAACTAATGGACAGCAATGAGCCAAGTAAAGGTCAGATAAAGTATAACTGAATGTCTCACGCCATCATTGGCTAAAGAGTTATATAGTAGTAAAGTAACTGTTGAGAACATTTTTCCTTAGGTCTATAGCCTCGATCCAATGCTATTTCTTTACAGATGACAATAAGATGTTCTCATAAAAGAAATTAGTTTTCTGACCCGTATAATCTTGTCCGAGCACTACTTTCAGCTCTAGCTCAGAGACCAAAGGGAAGAGTTTGTACTAAAATACTCACACACTCTGGAGTCCGAACCAATCTAGTCCTGGAGTAGTTAGTTATTGAAAATTCAAGGATGACATCGGTAATTTCTACCTACAACTGACTTATATGGTAAGAAAATCCAGAAAAATTGGTGTCTATGCAACATATTATTTCTACTTCTCCATCTATTTTTGTTAATGATACATATAATGATCCTATCATAC
The DNA here is from genome assembly GCF_035609145.1 of Eleutherodactylus coqui. NCBI lineage: Eukaryota > Metazoa > Chordata > Amphibia > Anura > Eleutherodactylidae > Eleutherodactylus > Eleutherodactylus coqui. The sequence continues at coordinate 66,474,794 of NC_089845.1, read as the reverse complement.
AAATGAATGCTTGTAATATACTATGAAGACAACACGTGAGCACGCTTAGAGAATGGGGAGTTTTGGATGAAAGTTTTACCATTACATTTGAGACACAGGCAATATCCTTATGTGTAAACCAATTATACTGTACGGAAATGGTGCAATATTTCTGTCTGTATGTCGTTGATCTGATGAAAAAGACAATAAAAAAGAGTTTAAAAAATACTCACACATGCATACAGCATATGTAGAACTGCTAAGCATTCTTCAATATATTTCTGTGTTATAGGCAACCTTCAAATTTGAGGAACTTTATAATCACGAGTGCATTGCCCTCTGACACACAAAAAGGAACTTATCCCTGTAATGTAAGGAGCTGTAAGATCTGCTCACATGTAAGGACAGGATACAAATCCTAAATACACAGCAGGACTATAAGATCCCAGGGACATTCACATGTTCCATGTATGATGTTGTGTACCTGATCATGTGCAGTAAATGTCCTGTTGGGGGCCTTAATGTTGGAGAAACAGGACAAAAACTTAAAGTGAGGATGGGATTCGACCACCACACAATTAAGGAGAGAAAGACAAAGTTACCTGTGTCTGAACATTTCTCTAGTAATGGACACAACATAGAACGTATGCAAGTTACCATATTAAAAGGCAATTTCAAATCCCAACATCACAGGAGAATTTTGGAGTACAAATTTATTACTTCCTTTGATACCCTCCCAAGTAAATGAATATGGGAGGGGGCTATTTACACCAGTGGAGAATATGAAAAATCTGCAGCAGAGATAACACGTGGACTATTTACGTATTTACTCCTCTACTTATCTTGTACTGGTATTATTTTAAGGGCAAATGAATCACTCCATGTCTGTGCTTTTTCATCCTGTTATGGCGTTGATTTAAGTCCAAATTGATCACACAAGGTTTGTGCCTGTTCACATGTATGTATAAATGCATGTTTCTGCAGATCCACTCCATAAGTCTGAAGAAGAACCCTGCGTAGGGTTGAAAGCTCGCTATAACATCATGTGTTTTGGTTAGTCATTAAAAGGTATCACATCTACAAGATTACTTGTTTCTCTTGCTGAGAACAATCACATATCACTATATTTCAGTATGATAGGGGGCAGAAAATGGATGTTGCCCCTAGCAACTTGTGATCTGCACTTGCATCCTTGTATAGGTGCATTTTTATTGATATAGACATGTATGGACTGAAGCACTGCTAAGTTTGTTGGTAATGCCATGTACAGATAGGACTAATTTTACCTTAATTGTTATAGCAGGGTGCAGAAAGTTATTTTCTCTTAACCCATTAAAAATGTATTGTTCTCTTATAGTAACACAACAAAGCTCATTGTAAAGTAATTCAAAGTATAAATAAACCACCCTAATAGCAAGGCAGACTGTAGATAGAAAGTCTCATTAAGAGTCAAGCTGAATTTGATTCCTTTTTGAAGAGTCACTCATGGTCTAATATCACCTTTAAAAAAAAGATACTAAGACTAAAGGCCCTTTTACAGACAACGATTATCACTCAAAATTCGCTCAAAAGCCATCTTTTGAGCGATAATCGTTGCTTGTAAATGTGTGCCCATCATGCACTCACTGTGCCTGTGCACTTTTCGTCCATCGCCAAGTTCCGCTCAGCCTAAAATCCATTGGGACTGAAAAAAGGACCACACGCTGAGTTCTCCGCGAGCAGTGCTGATAACATTCTTTTAGCAGCTGTCCCGCTAGACAGCAATAGCGATGTATTTAGAGAACAGACCACCTACTGTTCTCTAAATACATGCAAATGAAGCTAGTTAGCTACTAATGGGCTGATTAGCTCATTAGTAGTTAATGCAAAATGATCACTCAAAACTGTCAGTTTCTGATGAATTTTGAGCGATCATCTGTTTGTGTATATGGATCCTAACCCACCTGTACATATGTTGCACTATATATATGTTCTGCTCTTTGCAGGTTGACTAGCTGCATGTCATGGTGCCCCATGGCATCGACACAGATAAGATGTGGTTGCTGAATAAAGGAATCATAGTCTAATGGAAGACAGCTGCTACGGAAGATCTGGAGGGGAGACTAGGCCCAGGAAGAACCTAGTTTTAGCAGACAGAACATGGTGATGCAGATGGATTGTACCATCCTGCTGCCAGTAGGATGGCAATGGAAAAAGTCTAGAAAGGGAACAGATTTTTTCTGCAATTCTTGGATACCGTAGTAGAGCATAGGGTAAAGATCTATTCAAAGATGTGTATTTTTTCCTTCAAGGAAGGAAGACACCATTCTAATGATGTTTGATGTAGAGGGTGGACCACGGAAAATTAGCCCAGCACCACACTCATGAGAACTGTCTAAAAGAAAATCTTTGTTGCCCATAGCAACCAATCCCAGCACAGCTTCCATTTTACCTCAGCACTAAGCAGTCTAAGAAATAAAAACTATTCTGTGATTGGTCAATAAAGACAGCTTTCATAACAGTTTGATCTGAACTGTTTTCAGTGGCCTACCCTGTAGATGCTATGGTGATGATGAGTAAGTGTGAATGTGAGGCATACTGTGTAGTGGTACATGATGCATACACATGAGGGCAGAGTTGTTTTACTAACAAACTGCACCACATCATACTAACATGTATATATGATACATTAAGATAAGAATATGCAGCAGAGTTATCTGGGGGAAGGTGTAACCTCACAGATCTTAATTATAATTGTAAAGCAATATTACTCGAGCACTGTAATGTACTGTTATTCCTTTAGTCTATTTGATCACCATATGTTGGCATTATTTGAGAACTGTATGGTGATATTTACAATGTGTTGCACTGCTGCATAGGCACTGTTCAGTACAGCTTGGTATTTTTGTAGTTCTGCGGTAGTAGTGACACTACATTGCATTGCTATTTAGTGAAATGTATGTGAATGTTAGGCTATTTTCACATCCGTCTCTGTTGCTCCTTTGTCAGTTTGTCAAAGATTCTGTCATATTTAACAGGAAAAAGATTTGATATTGTATTAGACAGTAGAACAAGATGTTATTGCTCTCAAAAAAGAGAAACAAAATAATCTAGTAGATTTGATGTCTTTTAATGGTTAACAAATAAAATGATGACGTTAACAGTGCAAGCTTTGGAGGCTACTTGGGCCTCTTCATCAGGCTAGTATCATTTAGAGTCCATGAAACTCTCACACTCTTATCTGTGGACTATTTAAGGATTTATTCTCCAAGTTCAATCTGTTGTGTTATTTTTAAAATGCAAATTAATCATGCCATGAATCCTCCCTTCTGTGTACATACAGGCATGTTCATATATATATATATTGTTATACAAGTCTGATGAAGAGGCCTTAGTAGTCTCAAAAGCTTGCGCTGTTAACATCATAAATTTAATTTGTTAGTCACTAAAAGTTATCATATCTACAAGATTATTTTAACAGGAATATTAGAGCACCATGCCAAGCTATTCTTGCCATCAAAATGATTATTACAACAGCGGAACCCGACAGATCGCATTATATATCAATTGGTTTTGTTTAATTGCTACGTTTACCAGTAACTAATGCTAGCAGGGTCCAATCCTCTCCTTCCGACCTCTGCAACAGTTAGTATCATGCACTACTATGTGAAAAGATGTTCTGCACGTGACTATAAGGCTGTGAGGTGTGCTCCAACACCTTTTTGTGTAGCTCAGTTCTACCCAAATATGGAGCCTATGCAGTGCTACATTTCCATGTCCTCACTTGTGACCAGAGATCTCATCAGCTCAAGTGCCCTGCAAACAATGAAAATATTATAATACAAAATAACCCTTTAACTACCAACCATTTTTTGGAGTTTAATTTTAGTTTTTTTTCACCCTCTCCCTTCAAGAACCCAGAGATTCCTGCCTCAGATTTGCAGTTGGATATACTTTGGATCCATATGTGGATTTAAACACCTTCCATTGAGATGTGACCACACTACTATGGTTTCCACACAGAATCCATGACAAAAGTTCATTTGGTAGGTCTTTATTCTCGCAACCCGGATTTCAAATAAGTGAAACACATAATTCATAGTTCAGATTCCCATTGAAAACAATGGGAGGAAGAATTCAAGCTGATTTCCCATTGATTTCTGTGCAGAAAACGAGTTGGAATCAGTGCAATAAATCAGCCAATTGGGGGGTGCTCACTTACCAGCGTGAAAACTGAAAAATGCTAGGATTTTTTTTCATATGGGAAGGGATAAGGAAATTTTAAAAAATAGAGTTAAAAATAAAAAATGTTATAAAAGCAATACTTTTCTAACAATATATTCCCTTTAATAAAAGTAGCGAGTTTTAAAGGTGTAACGATGGGAGATGCAGAGGTTGGACTTATACCAAGTGCTTGTGGAGTCCCGAAACCTCATCCAGTTATACCTCTGGCCCCACCTTTCCCCTTCCTACATCATCTTTCAGCTTTTCTAACCTTGTTAATCATGCTAAGCGCTAACACAAGGGACTTACTGTTAATTTGTCCTTTTTCTTCTTAACACGTTTTATGACCAAGCTGACTATTACTACAATATTTGAGTTTTTAATAGAGATGAGCGAGCGTACTCGTCCGAGCTTGATACTCGTTCGAGTATTAGGGTGTTCGAGATGCTCGTTACTCGAAACGAGCACCACGCGGTGCTCGACTCCATTACATTTCCTTCCCTGAGAAATTTGCGCGCTTTTCTGGCCAATAGAAACACAGGGAAGGCATTACAACTTCCTCCTGTGACATTCCAGCCCTATCCCACCCCCCTGCAGTGAGTGGCTGGGGAGATCAGGTGACACCCGAATATTAAAATCTGCCCCGCCCACGGCTCGCCACAGATGCACGCTGCGAAAGATCAGCGAAAGTGCTGCTGATGCTGCTGCTATAGGGAGAGTGTTAGGTGTTATATTCGCCTTCAAGAACCCCAACGGTCCTTCTTAGGGCCACATCTGACCGTGTGCAGTGCTGTTGAGGCTGCTTTTAGCAGTGTTGCACAATTTTTTTTTTTTTTTTGTATATATGGGGCGTGCAGACCATAGCGTCTTCAGTCTGCAGTCCTTTTACAGAGTATAGGGGCAGTACTGGTGAGGCAGGGAAAGAGGTATACTGGCTATATAGGCAGTGGGCTTTTTCCCAAAAAGTGGAAAAAAATACTATATTTGGCCTGCCTGTGAGTGTCTTCAGTTTACTGCGTCTCTGCTGGGGGGAGTAGTTGGTGATTAATACGCAGCCTTGCGCATAATTGTTTCCTGGCTGCACTGGGCTTTCAGTAACCACAGTCATCTTCCAACAGGGAAATACAAATACAGTGTATATCAGAGGCAGTGGGCTTTTTCCCAAAAAGTTGAAAAAAATACTATATTTGGCCTGCCTGTGACTGTCTTCAGTTTACTGCGTCTCTGCTGGGGGAAGGAGTCGGTGATTAATACCCAGCCTTGCGCATAATTGTTTCCTGGCTCTACTGTGTGTTCCGTTAGTGAAGTCAGCCTCCAACCACAGGCCAATAAGCGGCACATTTAATTACAGCATTCTGTTTCTGCTCTACTCGTAATACACCATGCTGAGGGGTAGGGGTAGGCCTAGAGGACGTGAATACAGGCGACGACGCGGAGGCTCAAGTCAGGGTGTGGGCACAGGCCGAGCTCCTGGTCCAGGTGTATCGCAGCCGACTGCTGCGGGATTAGGAGAGAGGCAAGTTTCTGGGGTCCCCAGATTCATGTCACAATTAATGGGTCCACGCGGTAGACCTTTATTAGAAACTGAGCAGTGTGAGCAGGTCCTGTCATGGATGGCAGAAAGTGCATCCCGCAATCTATCGACCAACCAGTCTTCTACGCCGTCCACAGCTGCAACTCTGAATCCTCTGGCTGCTGCTCCTCCTTCCTCCCAGCCTCCTCACTCCATGAAAATGACACATTCTGAGGAGCAGGCCGCCTCCCAGGAACTGTTTTCGGGCCCCTGCCGAGATTGGGCAGCAATGGTTCCTCTCCCACCAGAGGAGTTTGTCGTGACCGATGCCCAACCTTTGGAAAGTTCCCGGGGTCTGGGGGGTGAGGCTGGGGACTTCCGGCAACTGTCTCAAGAGCTTTCAGTGGGTGAGGAGGACGATGACGATGAGACACCGTTGTCTATCAGTGAGGTAGTAGTAATTTCAGTAAGTCCGAGGGAGGAGCGCACAGAGGATTCGGAGGAAGAGCAGCTGGACGATGAGGTGACTGACCCCACCTGGTTTGCTACGCCTACTGAGGACAGGTCTTCAGAGGGGGAGGCAAGTGCAGCAGCAGGGCAGGTTGGAAGAGGCAGTGCGGTGGCCAGGGGTAGAGGCAGGGCCAGAACGAATAATCCACCAACTGTTTCCCAAAGCGCCCCCTCGCGCCATGCCACCCTGCAGAGGCCGAGGTGCTCAAAGGTGTGGCAGTTTTTCACTGAGAGTACAGACGACCGACGAACTGTGGTGTGCAAGGTTTGTCGCGCCAAGATCACCCGGGGAGCCACCACCAACAGCCTCACCACCACCAGCATGTGCAGGCATATGATGGCCAAGCACCCCACAAGGTGGGACGAAGGCCATTCACCGACTCCGGTTTGCACCACTGCCTCTCCCCCTGTGCCCCAACCTGCCACTGAGATCCAACCCCCCTCTCAGGACACAGGCACGACCGTATCCCGGCCTGCACCCACACGCTCACCTCCGCTGTCCTCGGCCCCATCCAGCAATGTCTCTCAGCGCAGCGTCCAGCCGTCGCTAGCGCAACTGTTTGAGCGTAAGCGCAAGTACGCCGCCACGCACCCGCACGCTCAAGCGTTAAACGTGCACATAGCCAAATCGATCAGCCTGGAGATGCTGCCATATAGGCTTGTGGAAGCGGAGGCTTTCAAAAACATGATGGCGGCGGCGGCCCCGCGCTACTCGGTTCCCAGTCGCCACTACTTTTCCCGATGTGCCGTCCCAGCCCTGCACGACCACGTCTCCCGCAACATTGTACGCGCCCTCACCAACGCGGTTACTGGTAAGGTCCACTTAACAACGGACACGTGGACAAGCACAGGCGGGCAGGGCCACTATATCTCCCTGACGGCACATTGGGTGAATTTAGTGGAGGCTGGGACCGAGTCAGAGCCTGGGACCGCTCACGTCCTACCCACCCCCAGAATTGCGGGCCCCAGCTCGGTGCTGGTATCTGCGGCGGTGTATGCTTCCTCCACTAAACCACCCTCCTCCTACGCAACCTCTGTCTCGCAATCAAGATGTGTCAGCAGCAGCACATCGCCAGCAGTCGGTGTCGCGCGGCGTGGCAGCACAGCGGTGGGCAAGCGGCAGCAGGCCGTGCTGAAACTACTCAGCTTAGGAGATAAGAGGCACACGGCCCACGAACTGCTGCAGGGTCTGACAGAGCAGCCCGACCGCTGGCTTTCGCCGCTGAGCCTCCAACGGGGCATGGTCGTGTGTGACAACGGCCGTAACCTGGTGGCGGCTCTGCAGCTCGGCAGCCTCATGCACGTGCCATGCCTGGCCCACGTCTTTAATTTGGTGGTTCAGCGGTTTCTGAAAAGCTACCCACGCTTGTCAGACCTGCTCGGAAAGGTGCGCCGGGTCAGCGCACATTTCCGCAAGTCCAAGACGGACGCTGCCACCCTGCGGACCCTGCAACATCGGTTTAATCTGCCAGTGCACCGACTGCTGTGCGACGTGCCCACACGGTGGAACTCTACGCTCCACATGTTGGCCAGGCTCTATGAGCAGCGTAGAGCTATAGTGGAATACCAACTCCAACATGGGCGGCGTAGTGGGAGTCAGCCTCCTCAATTCTTTACAGAAGAGTGGGCCTGGTTGGCAGACATCTGCCAGGTCCTTGGAAACTTTGAGGAGTCTACCCAGATGGTGAGCGGCGATACTGCAATCATTAGCGTCACCATTCCTCTGCTATGCCCCTTGAGAAGTTCCCTGCAAAGCATAAAGGCAGACGCTTTGCGCTCGGAAACGGAGGTGGGGGAAGACAGTATGTCACTGGATAGTCAGAGCACCCTCCTGTCTATATCTCAGCGCATTTTGGAGGAGGAGGAGGGGGAGGAGCATGAGGAGGAGGGGGAAGAGACAGCCGGGCCCACTGCTGAGGGTACCCATGCTGCTTGCCTGTCATCCTTTCAGCGTGTATGGCCTGAGGAGGAGGAGGAGGATCCTTAAAGTGATCTTCCTAGTGAAGACAGCCATGTGTTGCGTACAGGTACCCTGGCACACATGGCTGACTTCATGTTAGGATGCCTTTCTCGTGACCCATGCGTTACACGCATTCTGGCCACTACGGATTACTGGGTGTACACACTGCTCGACCCACGGTATAAGGAGAACCTTTCCACTCTCATAACTGAAGAGAAAAGGGGTTTGAGAGTAATGCTATACCACAGGACCCTGGCAGACAAACTGATGGTAAAATTCCCATCCGACAGTGCTAGTGGCAGAAGGCGCAGTTCCTAGGGCCAGGTATCAGGGGAGGCACGGAGATCAGGCAGCATGTACAGCGCAGGCAGGGGAACACTCTCCAAGGCCTTTGACAGCTTTTGGCTCCCCAGCAAGACTGTCACCGCTCCCCAGTCAATGCTGAGTCGGCGGGAGCACTGTAAAAGGATAGTGAGGGAGTACGTAGCCGATCGTCCTCCGTGACGCCTCTGCTCCCTACAACTACTGGGTGTCGAAGCTGGACATGTGGCCTGAACTCGCGCTGTATGCCCTGGAGGTGCTTGCTTGTCCTGCGGCTAGCATCTTGTCAGAGAGGGTGCTTAGTGCGGCTGGGGGAATCATCACAAATAAGCGTACCCGCCTGTCAACTGACAGTGCCGACAGGCTTACACTCATCAAGATGAACAAAGCCTGGATTTCCCCAGACTTCTCTTCTCCACCAGCGGACAGCAGCGGATCCTAAACAATATGTAGGCTGCACCCGTGGATGGAAGCATCGTTCTCTATCACCATAAAAAATGGGGACCTTTTTGCTTCATCAATCTGTGTATTCTATTCATCCTCCTCCCCCTGCTCCTCCTCCTGAAACCTCACGTAATCACGCCGAACGGCCAATTTTTCTTACGCCCACAAGGCTCAGTCATATTACTTTTGTAAACAATGTTTATACGTTTCAATTCTCATTAAAGCGTTGAAACTTGCACCTGAACCAATTTTTATTTTAACTGGGCTGCCTCCAGGCCTAGTTACAAATTAAGCCACAGTACGCTAAGCGATTAATGGGTTTCACCTGCCCTCTTGGTTGGGCATGGGCAATTTTCTGAGGTACATTAGTACTGTTGGTACACCAATTTTTTGGGGCCCTCGCCTACAGTGTAATCCTAGTAATTTTTATGGGCTTCGCCTACACTCATGGTACAGCAAGGTGTGTGGGGTTGGCTTACACTTTTGCTACATAAATGTAACTGGGGCCTGTCTTGACTGCTACTACTACTGAAATGGAACTAATACTGTGCTCCCCCTATACTGCTGCTAGTTACATGTTACTGGGGCCTGTCTAGACTGCAACTACTACTGAAATGGAACTAATACTGTGCTCCCCCTATACTGCTGCTTTGGAATTGTTACTGGGGCCTGTCTTAACTGCTACTATTACTGAAATGGGCGGTTGGGCAGCATGTTACCCAGGAGAAGTGGCAGCGGAGTGTCATGCAGGCAGTGCTTGTGCTTTGTTGGAGGTAGTGTGGTGCTTAGCTAAGGTATGCCTTGCTAATGAGCGTTTTTCAGAAGTAAAAATTGTTGGGAGGGGGGGCACTCTTGCCACTATTGTGGCTTAATAGTGGGACCTGGGAACTTGAGATGCAGCCCAACGTGTAGCCCCTCGCCTGCCCTATCCATTTCTGTGTCGTTCCCATCACTTTCTTGAATTACCCAGATTTTCACAAATGAAAACCTTAGCGAGCATCGGCGATATACAAAAATGCTCGGGTCGCCCATTGACTTCAATGGGGTTTGTTACTCGAAACGAACCCTCGAGCATCGCAGGAAGTTCGACTCGAGTAACGAGCACCCGAACATTTTGGTGCTCGCTCATCTCTAGTTTTTAATAGTGTGGCTGGTAATGTCATAATTGCAACAATCTTAAGAATCTTGTCATAGGCAATTTTATCTTTTCTGTGTCTGATCTCTTTTTTATCCATTTTAATTAAGCTTTGCAAAAAAAGAGCCTTCTTTAAACTTTATTTTGTGCTTGCATCAAACATAGGAAAAAGTAAAAACAGTGATTAACTAGCAGATGCTCTGTCCTACTGCTTAGTTTCTTAGAAATCAGTAGTCACAAAGTACATCATGATATTTATTGCAGCTGTGTGCTCAGTAAAAGACAAGAGCAGAAAATTGTGGGCTTCTGAGCACAGAAAGTAAATACTTATAAAAAGGATAATAATTTGGGATGTTTGACCAGTTTGAGATTGGCAGATCTAGCGCTTTTGTGTTATTTGAGTACTTCATTTTTATTGCTGCATGACATATGGGCGTCTCATTTAGTCATTGGATTTTGGCTTTGGTATTTAAAACTTTTAGAAGAGAAAATTAATTTAGAGTAAATTAAAAATAATGTAATCAAAAGTGGTCGCCGTATAGATTTTTCTAACTAGTTTAGTTAATAAAATAGATTACTTCAAAAGGGGAAGCTACTGGACAGTTGCATTTAAAGGGCTAATTTTGAAAAGGAGACTGATATAGACTGTTGAATAGTAGTCATCATTTTTTTCTTGATTGGAACCATAGATAGACCATGTTCAGCAAGTGGTTCAGTGTCTCTGTGAGTTTTGTATAAGAGCAGTCATGTCAAGTTAAGGTAGGAGGTAGTAGGAAGTTAGTGGGGGTTGGAAGGGTAAGATGGAACTTGAAGAGTAAGAAGGGCGCAGAAAAAGTGTGATAGATATATCTGAGTAGTGATGAAGGTGTTTAGCTGCACTATAATTTTTGAACATGTTAGGTTAAGTTTACAGATGAGCGAGCACCCAAATGCTCGGGTCCGCGTTATTCGAGTAGAGCTTTTCGTAAAATTCGAGAGCTCTACTTGAGTAACGAACCCCATTGACTACAATGGGAGACTCGAGCATTTTTGTATGTGGGACGCCGGGTGCCGAGCTTTTTTTTTGTTTGTTTCCTAGGTTCGTCTCTCTCTCCCTCTCCCTCTCTCTCTCTCTCTCTTGCCTGCCAGACAAAAAAATTGCCATTGACGCGCGCTGAGTCACGGCAGGGAGGGGCCAAAACAGGCACGTCACAGCGGGGAGGAGCCAAAAACTGGGGCGGGGTCGAACACGGCTTGATGCTTGTTCGAGTAACAAGCACCATAAAGTACACTAATACTCGAACGAGCATCAAGCTCGGCAGAGTATGTTCACTCAACTCTAGTTAAGATCTCTTGGGCAACACCATGGATACATGTCAATTTTGAGTGAAGTTAAGTAAGGAAAAGCTTCTGCCATTGGGAGGCTCCCACAAGTAACCAGATAATATATTATATAGTGCAATAATTGCTTTATGTAGAACAAGGATTGTATTATTTAGGACAATAATGTAAGGATTGTTTTCCCTTCGTTAGTCTCCTTCTATACAGCACTGTATTTTTAAGGTAGGTAAAGTCCCCTGGTGCAAGCAAAGAGTCATGACTGACTCCTAGGGTTACGTCACATCATGACGTTTTCTTGGCAGACTGTTTTTGCAGGTTGGTTTGCCATTGCCTTCCCCAGTCATCTTTTACCCCCCAACAAGCTGGACACTCATTTTATCGACCTCGGAAGGATGGAAGGCTAAGTCAAACTTGAGCCAGCCACTTGAACTATGAAAAGATTGAACCTTCAACTTTCTGGTTGTGAGAGAGAGCTTAGGACTGCATTTCTGCTGCTTTGATACTCTGTGCCATATGAGGCTCTTAAGGGGGTTTCAAAGGCAAAGTAATAAAGTATGGTGAGCTCTGTAACAAATTTTCTTCAACGTTAAGCATCTCACCCCACCCAATTTCACCCATTCCCCTTGCCCTTACAAAATTATAGTGTTTGTTGTAACATAAATATAGCATCAAAAACAAGCTTGCAACAGAAATGCAGCCCCAGAAACAGGTTCAGTAGATACACACAGTACCAGAACCAAGCGTAGTGTATAAATACAGCATCAGAACAAAGTTCAGTGCATAAATACTGTACCAGAACTAAGCTCATTAGATAAAGACACCACCATAACCAGGCTCATAACATAAATACAGCATCAGAAACAAGATTTGTACAAGGACAAATGGCAAAGTGAGCTTAAAATAATAGCTACCTTTATGATCTGAACAATGGTAAATAAATGCTAGGAGTCATTTCAGAAAGAAGAATTCTACCACACATCATTTCTCTGTAGACCATATAGTGACTAAAAGACAGATCAGAGGCAATCGGTGAGAAAATAAATAATAGTATTTAGTGATTCACAGGTGACATAATCTCTGATTTCCTTTTCTTGTCCATCTGGTCCAGATTGCCATTACTTCTCCCACTGAGGACCTGTCTCTGCAGAGGTTGCCACACAGATGTCTTTGCTTCTTCATTTTTCACACCTTTAACCACTATATAAAGTCAAACTCTTAATAGTGCCACACAAAGTGTCCCATGCGTATATGATTAATGACACTCGGTCCCCACAGAAAATATTAAGGCCGGTCTCGCACAACTGAATTTGAATTGCAGATTCTGGGATCGCCGTCCATGCGAAGGAAACACGGTAATACATGGGTATTGAAAGGCACGTAGTTTTGAAGTTTTCTTCACACGCGTGAGTATGACTTATGTGGTCTATTTTAGCGTGGATTCCGCACAGACGGGCTCAATTGATGTTAATGAATGCATGCGACCCACTGCCCATACGCAATTAACATTGCATATGGGTGATGGAATTGCTTGCAACCTGCTAGGAGACTAGGTAGAAAAGCCGGAATTCTGTCGGGGAAAGTGAAAGAGACCGACCCCTGGGTGGTCGACTGTGTGATGTTCTGATATCATTTCCTGCTTGCAAGCTTTCTTCCTCACAGATGATACGCTGTCCATATACGTACATCCACACGGAAAACCGCATACATGACCATTCGCAGTTAATTTCCGTGATCACTCACAGGTCTTCCACTGTGGATATCCGCAAGTGGAATCCAACCCACTCGTGTGAGCCTGGCCCTGGGCAGACTGTCCACTGTGCGCTTTACAGATGTTCTGTGGCCCCAATGCCACAGAACCTAGACAACCTAAAACAATGCATCTCCACTGCAGTGGAATCTATAATAAAGGATATACTGGGACACGATTGGACAGAACTGAACTACCAACTTGACAACTAACATGTCACCAAGGGCATCCACATTAAATATCTGTAAGGTGCATTAAAAACTTGAAGAGTTCTTCTATCCTTTCATGTCATTCTGACTGTTGTATGTCAATTCATATACAAGTAAATCATCTGTACATTTGAACTCTGCTTTTTGAATCATCCTGTATAGCGTGTTGCTTGCTACAATGTTAATTGCAGTGTATACACCTTGCAACAATATGAGATATGTCAATGAAATTGTCAACTTCTTGGGAAAAATTGCCAAGCCAGAACAAAGCCAGTTGTCTGAATTGTTCTACATAATTTAATTAAATTCTGCTGCAGTGTCTGCTAAAACATTTGAAATGACTGCTCTGACATTTTAATCTTTGAGTAAGCAGAATTTTCTCCTAAGTATTTAAGTCAGATTTCCTTGTAGCAGAGTAATTTCTCTATTACAACCTTAAATTGATTATTTACTTTATTTATTCAGGAGAGTAATGCTCTTCACGTAACTGGAAAACAATGTCATTTCCATACTGATTTTGTTCTTCAAATTTTGACTATCTCTGACTTGCTAGATGCAGAAAGACACTTATTGGCAAAAAAAATCAATCACCTAAAAGAAGTTATTGGAATGGAATTAAACTTTCCATGTGTGATTGTAACGTTGATATAAGTAGGTGATTACAATATCAGAGCAAAAGGATCATTAATTGTGGAAAACTGAACACTTAAAGGGAGACTCTAGTACCCTGGTTGTACCGCCTCTAGCTTGGGTACAAGATGTGATATTGGAGGCATCGAGGCTCTAGTACCCTGTTGTACCGCCTCTAGCTTGGGTACAAGATGTGAAATTGGAGGCATGGAGGCTCTAGTACCCTGTTGTACTGCCTCTAGCTTGGATACAAGATGTGATACGGGTGGGCATGGAGGCTCTAGTACCCTGTTGTACTGCATCTAGCTTGGATACAAGATGTGATACGGGTGGGTACGGAGGCTGTAGTATCCTTTTGTACTGCCTCAAGCTTGGATGCAAGATGTGTTACGGGCAGCAAGGAGGCTATAGTACTCTGTTGTACTGCCTCTAGCTTGGATTCAAAATGTGATACAGGTGGGTATGGAGGCTCTAGTAAACTGTTGTACTGCCTCTAGCTTGGATACAAGATGTGATACGGGTGGGCATGGAGGCTCTAGTACCCTGTTGTACTGCCTCTACCTTGGATGCAGGATGTGATATGGGCATGGAGGTTCTAGTACCCTGTTGTACCTCCTCTAGCTTGGATACAAGATGTGATACAGGAGGCATGGAAGCTCTTGTACCCTTTTGTATCGCCTCTAGCTTGAATGCAAGATGTGATACAGGCGGGCAAGGAGGCTCTAGTACTCTGTTGTACTGCCTCTAGCTTGAATACAAGATGTGATACAGGTGGGCATGGAGGCTCTAGTACCCTGTTGTACTGCCTCTACCTTGGATGCAAGATGTGATATGGGCGGGCATGGAGACTTTAGTATCTTGTTGTACTGCCTCTAGCTTGGATGTAAGATGTGATACAGGTGGGCATGGGGGCTCTAGTACTTTGTTGTGCTGCCTCTAGCTTGGATACAAGATGTGATATAGGCGGGCATGGAGGCTTTAGTACCCTGTTATACCACCTCTAGCTTGGATAAAAGATGTGATACAGGCATGGAGGTTCTAGTACCCTGTTGTACCACCTCTAGCTTGGATGTAAGATGTGATACAGGCGGGCATGGAGGCATACAGGTTCTATATGGTATCCTGCAGCATATCACTTCACATTTGCTGTAACTGAGCCTCTAGATCATGCAAGCTCTTAGGTTGTCAAAGTTGATGTTCCAGATGGCCCCATACACGTTCTATTGGTGATAAATGTGGCGACTGGGCATATTCCAGCAGATCTAGATTAAAACAGTAAAAACTAGACATGGAGAAGAAGGAACTGCAGCAGGCTCTCCTTCTATCTGTCCCTGTGAGAAGGGAGTGAAAGGAAATCATATTATCTTTCACGCTGTGAGTAAGGCAGTGTTCACAAACGTATATGCACAGCGTATTACATGTGCAATATGCAGTGAATAAAACCCAGTGATTTCAATGGGTTTGTTTACACAGGCATATTTTGCACATGTATTTTGTTAGCTTAAAAAACACACAGTATACCTGATTTTCCTGTGCATTTGTATGGATGTTAAATAGAGATAAGCGAGCACCAAAATGCTCGGGTGCTCGTTACTCGAGTCGAACTTTCAGTGATGCTAGAGAGTTCGTTTCGAGTAACGAACACCATTGAAGTCAATAGGTGACTCGAGCATTTTTGTATATCGCCGATGCTCGCTAAGGTTTTCATTTGTGAAAATCTGCAAAACACAAGAAAGTGATGGAAACGACATAGAAACGAATAGGGCAGGCGAGGAGCTACATTTTGGGCTGTATCTCAAGTTCCCAGGTCCCACTATTAAGCCACAATAGCGGCAAGAGTGAGACCCCCCCCCCCACTGTCAGCGTAAAGATCGTTCTCCTCTGCCACAGCTGTAACAGCTGTGGCAGAGAAGAATGATGTTAGCCCATTGAATTCAATGGAGCCGGCAATACAGCCGGCTCTATTGAAAGCAATGGGCTGCCGGCGAGCGCGGGATGAATTGTCGGGAAGGGCTTAAATATATAAGCCCTTTCCTACAATTCATCCAGAAATGTGTAAAAATAAAAAATATATATATACTTACCTGGTCCCGGCAGACGGAGTTCTCCTGAACTGCTCTGAACAGCTGTGAGTAGTATTCAGCAGCCGGGGATTTAAAATCCCCGCCTGCTGAATGAGATGCCCCTGATTGGTCACAGCCTGACCAATCAGAGGCATCCCTCACTCACACCCATTCATGAATTCATGAATGGGTAAGTGAGGGCTGCCTCTGATTGGCTTAGCGCAGGGACAGCTGAGAGCTGCCCCTGAGCCAATCAGAGGCAGCCCTCACTCACCCATTCATGAATTCATGAATGGGTGTGAGTGAGGGATGCCTCTGATTGGTCAGGCTGTGACCAATCAGAGGCATCTCATTCAGCAGGCGGGGATTTTAAATCCCCGGCTGCTGAATACTACTCACAGCTGTTCAGAGCAGTTCAGGAGAACTGCAGCCTGCTGCGCTGAACTCTGTCTGCCGGGACCCGGTAAGTATATATATATTTTTTATTTTTACACATTTCTGGATGAATTGCAGGGAAGGGCTTATATATTTAACCCCTTCCCAACAATTCATCCCGCGATCGCCGGCAGCCCATTGCTTTCAATGGAGTCGGCTGTATTGCCGGCTCCATTGAATTCAATGGGCTAACATCGTTCTGCCGGGACCAGGTGAGTATATATATATTTTTTATTTTTACACATTTCTAGATGCCGGCAGCCCATTGCTTTCAATAGAGCCGGCTGTATTGCCGGCTCCATTGAATTCAATGGTCAGTGCTCGTTTAATCGAGACGAGTACCGCGTGGTGCTCGTCTCGAGTAACGAGCATCTCGAGCACCCTAATACTCGAACGAGCATCAAGCTCGGACGAGTATGCTCGCTCATCTCTAGTGTTAAACTAATTACACTAACTACCTATTTCAATGAATTAGAGCATGGTTGTGTGTTTTTTTGTTCACACAAATACTCACAATTTGTGCATGCAAAAATATAGTAAAGCATATACAAGCGTGCGCATTGCACATCGTGCAAATATGCATCGCAAATGCGCACGTAAATGTGCTTATGCTCGTGTGATGCCGGTCTAAGGGTCCTCTTACACAGGATGACTGTTGGGTGCTTAAATGCATGACAGTCTTCCTAAAGATAATTGATCTTGTACTTTCACAAACGAGCAATAATTGCTCACTGAATAGAGGCAGAGCTCACCAAAGGTCTCTTCCAGTCACCCACCTTCATTCAGAGAAAATGGGCAGTTGTTGATAGATGAACGACTGCCTATTTCATGGGCCGATTATCATTCAGTTTTTATGTGTGCTTAAAATGAACGGCAAATAATAAGTGAATAAGTTATCATTCATCAGTAGATTGCTGGCTGTGTTCACAATGAATTCAATAAATGGCCGAGCGATGCCTGTGATTGGCTGAGTGCTGTGACTAACCACAGGCAGCGCTCAGCTGTCATTCAATGAATGGCTGAGCACTGCCTGTGATTGGCTGGGTGCTCAGCCAAACAGCCACAGCCCTTTCAGCAGGCGGGGATTATAAATTCCTGCCTGTTGAAAGAACTTCATTACAGTGATGGGACCCAAGCGGCTATACGCACCTGAGCCCCGGCAGTGGCGGAGAGGTGAGTATATATTTTTTTTTTTTTCTTACACCAGATAGGGATGATTTTCAGGGAAGGGCTTATATTTAAAGCCCTTCCCTGAAAATCACTGCAGGGGTTGCTGGCAGACCATTGCTTTCAATGGGGCCGCAAGCAGCAGCTACAGTCCCATTGAAAGAAATGCTGCATGGACCAAGCATTCACGTGTGTTTGTGCCTGTACGTGGGCATGCCAGTTTTGTGCACACCTATGTACGCACCAGCACACGCTCCTCTGAATGCACCCTAAGAGTGCCTTTACGTAGAACAACTATTGTCCAAATAATAGAGGATACGGGGGAATACGGACACATCAGATGATTTTTCTTTGCTTTATTCTTTCATTATGCTCGTACAATCAGGTACATGATACAAACAAGAACGCGTTTCGGTGTAATGCCTTGTTCACCTATTGTCCAAATATTCATATGACTAAATGAATATAAGTGACATTTGTATTGTGTATATATGGCCACCAAATGGGTAACAAGCGAGAACTAGTCGCTTCATTTCAGCGCACCGAAAAATAATTCTCTGTAAGCACACACACACAACAGTCATTCATACACTTTAGCAACTACTTTGAGTAACCATTTAGATGTCCTGGGTAAAGCTCACCTTTAGACTAATACTGTCAGAGGTGGGGGGAGGGGGAGCAGTGGGAGACATATCCTTGGTCAAAGCATACAGCACACCCTTCCAGCTCTTCAGGAATAAACTGACCACTCAACACATTTATAGAGAAAAGATGAGCATTTAAAGAACAAGGAGGCTCAGAGCCCAGGACCACAAACATGCAGGTTAGACATGACTTTTTTGACAGCCCAACATTTCATTTACAACTACAGCTGCCAAAGAAGTGATAGCGATTTAAAAAAAATCAATATGCATGCTTTCAGTCACTATACATAGTTAACAGAAACATAGTTGACAAGAAATTATACAATCAATATAGCATAATACTGTATAAAATTAGACTCATTTTGTACTTCAAACATGTTTTACTATACAAATGAATAGCTCAGTCTGCAGCACATGAACCTTGCCATACTGTACTTTAGTGTTTCATTCAAAGCAAAAAAAAAATCTTTTTTTTGTCTTTGATATTAGACAGTAATGCATCTGCTAAAAGTAATGTAGAGTGATAATGAAATATTAGGGTTGGGAATATCCAATCCAATGAATTAGGATGGCCGATTCCAAATCCCATTGAAATTAATGAGAGTAAAACATGGCTTCAATAGCGAGCGAGCTCCAGTTTTTTTATGAACTTGGCTCAGTTGCTAGTACTCTTGCCTTTCAGTGCTGTCGTCTTAGGTTCAAATCCCATCAAGGATAACATCTACTTGGACTTTGAAAAACTCACACGAATGTTGCCCTTGGTCAAAATTGAATCTACAACTAACAACTGAGCCATCACATTTGTCTGTTCTGCTCTAGATGAAAAGAGCAAGAATAAACACAAAGAACATAAAAAACTAATGCTGTCCTTGGTCAGGCTTGAATCTACAACTCAAGAACTGCAAAGAGGCAGTGTAATCAACTGGGCCATTACACTTCTTCTTTCTTCTCCAGTGGAGAACATGTAGAGAACTAGGAATAATAAACACAAAGAAAACATATAAGTTTCATGCAAATGTTGCCCTTAATCAGCCGTGAACCTAGAACCCCAGTGCTACAAGGAATAGTACTAGCCACTGAGCCACCAAGCTTCTACCTTTTTCCTCCTCCTGCTTTTTCCTCTCTGGAGAAGGAGAAGGAGGAGAAGGAAAAGTACAAGCATATATTTTCTCCTTTATATCGATCTTCTTTTTCTTCTTTTCCTTCTCCTTATATGTCTTCTTCTCCTACTACTTCTTATTATTCTCCACCTATTTCTTCTTTTTCTCCTTCTCCAGCAGAGGAACAGGAATAAGAAAGAGGAAGGAGAAGGAAGAAGACGAAGGAAAAACCCACATGGTGGCTCAGTCATTTGCATTGTTGCCTTGCTAGCATCTTAGGTTCAAATCTGTCAATGGCAACATTTGGATGGTATTTTTATGTCCTCTTTGTGTTTATTGTTATCGTTCTTCCAGGGGCAATCTCTGGATAAGTTCTTAAGACTCCTTGCAGATGATATCTTCAATAGGATTTAAACCTAGGACCTCAGCAGTGAAAGTCAAGAGTGCTAGCAACTGAGTCACATTCATAGAGAAAGACACATACACCTCTACCTCTCTTCTGCTTTTATTTGTAAAACGATGTTCAGTAAATTTTTACTAAAAATTGGGTTTGGGATGACCCAATCGGATTTTGTAAAATCGGCTTGAATTTGCCGCTCGGACGATCCGGATGAGCAACACTAGCTATGAGTAATATAAAATCATATCATGATAGGCAAGTCAGGACTAGAATGATTTAGGTATAGGTACAAATATCTCCTAGCGCTGTAGCATAACTAGTGCTAATATTATTTTGCAGTAATCAATATTAACTTACCAGTACCAGTATTTCTGGTGGTGCAATGTGCCACTTAAAAATATAATATAGTGAAAGGGATTGGAGTTGGTCAAAATATTTCCATGCAAATAGTGAGCTATTACCAATATTTGCAATTTTGCTGGTCATGTGATTTACGAACTTCAGCAGCTCGCTGAGGTAACATGTTCGCTTGTTGCTTTCGCATGTCAGCTGCATGAGATTTACAAACTTCAGCTGCTCACTGAGGTGAAATCATGGCTTGTCACTGTATCATGTAAGCTGCATTAGCTTCACAGCGGCGTTGAACCCTCTGTGGTGACATGTGGACTGGTGTTGGTGGCATTAGCACTTGAGATGACAGGATATCACGTTCAGGAAATGCGAAGATAGCGTTAAAGGACTGTGCTTCAATGTTGTTGGTCAATATGCACCACCAGCTATGTACGTGGACATTTGTGAGGTGTGATTTATTGGAGTCTCCACACAGGTGTGCAGCTTTGTCACAAGTAGCTACAAACTGCCAGACTGCATACTGCTGCATCCATAGCAACTGAGGCAGTGGGGGGTTGTGGGGGATGTAGTCCACCTGTAATCCCTCATTCAATGCATAGGAATCAAGGACGTGTGATGACATCACCGTCATGTGATCAGGGGCGGAGTTCCGAGCCCCAGTGATATAACGGTGACATCATCACATGTGACTCACTCAGTCACTCATCACTCACAGACAGGTGGTCATTAGTATTTTGATTTGTATGTTAAAGGAATTGTACAGGAATAGAAGAACGTCATTTTGTCTATCCAGAAATAGTGCCACACTTGTCCATAGGCTGTATCTGATATTGCCACTCAGTCATCTACACTTGAAAGGGGCTCAACTGCAATAGCAGCCATAGTTTAAAGGCAAGAGTGCTGAGGTTTTAGGGAAAAGCAGGCTTTTTTTTATAATCCTGGAAACTCCTTTAACCATTTGAGGACCAGAAATGTTTTGGCTTCCCACTCTTGATTTTTTGTACCCACCTTCAAAGAGTTAAAACTTTTTAAATCTTCCATTGACATAGTTGTATAAGGGCTTGGTTTTTGTGGAACAAGTTGTGCTTTTAATGGCACCATTTAATGTACCATATATTATTCTGAAGACCTTTTTAAAATTTCTAAGTAAAATGAAATTAAAAAAAAAACAATTATGACAGTTTTCAGAGTGCTGTAAAAATTAACATATTCACTTATAGTTTTTTTTTCTGTTTTACTACTGTTAAAAAAATGCTTTTTGTTGCTGTATTCTGAGGCCCACAACTTTTTTTATTTTTCCATCTGTTGGGGTTGTGTAAGAGCTGCTGTTTGTGGCATAAGCTGTCATTTTTATTGGTACCGTTTTAAGGTATGTTTGACTTTTTGCTCCTTTTTATAAATTCTTTTGGGAGATATGGCAGTCAAAAATAATACAGTTCTAGAATTGTGTAATTTTTTTTCTGATGGCAATTACTGTGTGCAATAAATAGTGCAATCAAAATTTTTATAGTTCAGACTTTTTCAGACATGACGGTACCAGTTATGCTTATTTTATTGTTATTGTTTGGCTTTCTTCTGGAAAAGAAGTGAAATGGCTTTTTTTAACTTTTAATAGTTATCTTTTTTTTAAAAAAATTAATACCATTTTTAATACCACAATACTTTAGTATTGCAATAAATGGTATTGTTGTATCTTGTCTCCACCAGAATAATGGGTGGAGACATGCATTGGCAGTCCTGAGTTGAAGGACATGCCCCCAATGGCTGATTGGCTGCCGCAGATGTGCCCTCCAAAGCTGGACCCCTCCAGAGCTTTTTTCTCTTACACAATATTTTTCCTGCCCATTAATTTTTTCCTTAGTCTTGGAAAACCCCTGTTGGCCCCTGTTGTTAGACTATATGCTCATATCCTCTTTGGTATAGGCTGAATGCATTTTTAGGATTTATAGTATTTTCCCTGGCATACATATGGCAAATATAGATGTTTCTTTTTTTCACCATTTTTGAAGAGCATAGTAAACTTCTAAAAAACATACAGCGATGTATACATTTTTTCACAAGAAAATACATGTATATAGGCAAAGTATATATGGCATTCAGTTTCACAAATCTTTGCAACGTGTTCTGAAAATGTAGTACCCCATATTTAGGGTCCCACAGCATTGCTATCTGTTGCCTAAGGTGAAATGTGTATATAGTTGTGAATATGTGCAATTATGTGTATACCACTCTAAATGGTCAGGAAATTTTTAAACCCTGGTGTTCCTACTGCCTAACCTTTTATGATTTTGTAGAATACACCCTAACCTGATCTTGTACCTGGCCGTTACCCTTAGTTAGTATTGGGGCATAAAAGGTAGAGAGTGGGCGGGGTTAGTGAGTCCAGTCCTGAAGGTTGCCCAGTCAAGAGGTCCCAGAGATACAGATTAGGGAGGAATAAGGCGAACATCTACAATAGTCAGTGTGATGGGGAGCTGGAACATCAAAGTGTGACTACTACCAAGACAAGTTATGCTGGAGGCATTAGCAGAGGAGAGAGAAGAGAGAGAACTGGAAATTCAAGTCAAGTAACAGTAATGCAAGATCTAGTAACAGTCCCCTGAGAAAAGTACAGGAGTAATCAATATCTACAAATGTAATCTAAAGTTGTCACCTACCTCAAGAAAATGCAATGTAATCTTCCTGCTATGATGCCCCAGAAATTCATAGACTCATAGACTGGTAGAGTTGGAAGGGATCTCCAGGGTCATCGGGTCCAACCTCCTGCTCAATGCAGGATTCACCAAATCATCCCAGACAGATATCCCAGCCTTTGTTTGAAGACTTCCATTGAAGGAGAACTCACCACCTCCCGTGGTAACCTGTTCCACTCATTGATCTCCCTCACTGTCAAAAAGTTTTTTCTAATATCTAATCTGTGTCTCCTCCCTTTCAGTTTCATCCCATTGCTTCTAGTCTTTCCTTGTGCAAATGAGAATAGGGCTGATTCCCCTGCACTGTGACAAGGCACAGGGGTGAGGGACACTCACTTCAGGAGACTGTGGGACACTCACTTCAGACTGCGATCTCCACCTAGACTTCAGCTCCATGGAAGAGGAAGAGAAACTCAAAGTACTGCTGGGGGATGAGGAAAACACAACGGCCATAGCAGCACAGTATGTTAGTGCCTGCCATAGGCTTAGAGGAGCATAATATGCTGTGGTCCTCAATACCCTCCACCCCGAAAGTATCCCTACCCCCTAAATGCCCAGCCCGGATCCTTCACTCCTATCCACCAATTCTTATTTTCTAATTGCTTTGACAACACTGATGTCTATTTAGTTCTGCCAATGAAGCTTCTTTGAGTCTACATCAGGACATTCTCTCACATGTGCTAAATGCAATGAAAGAAAAGAATTGCAAACAGGCACTTATCCTGGTTGTTAAACAGACTGGGATTATTTCCTTTTGGGAAAGAAAAAACTATTACCTTTAATATGTATCTATATAACTAGTCACTAAATAAAACCTAATTATTTTTGTAATCTAAAAGGATTTTTTGAGTGGAGGAACACACTGCTTGCCAAATTACTGACCCCTTCTAGGACAAAAATGAAAGTGTTAGCATAACATCTCTACCTGTAGTCTGTACAATAAGAAACCACAGTCCTATTATCCTACAACAAGTATAGCGCAATATGAAATAATCATGTAATTCGAATAAAATGAGACTATTGAAAGTCCACAAACATGAATCACGACAGGACATTTTACATTGGTATCATATGCCAGAATGATTCAATCCCACTTCTGTTCTTTTTGCAGAGTCAGAAGGAAGTGCTGTAAAAACTGGCAGGACTGTATCATTTAGACATATGGACATACATAATTACATGACAAAGACTCCATGTTAGATGCTCATTGTTCAGCTTTAAGCAAGTAATATTCATTTAAAGGTGGATAAATAGCATGTATTTAAGGTACAGATGAAACAATCGCTACCTTGACAATTAACGCATTATGCTACAATGCTGTAAATCAAGTCATATGATGTGCCAGTCGTGTTAATGATTGTTACATCTGTACATCATGTTTCAGTGGATGATGAGTACAGAATCATTTTGTGCTTTATTAGATTTATGTATGTAATCAGTTAGTACAAACAGAAGAAGTTACCTTCACTGGTTTTCATTTTTACCTGCTGCATTTCAACAGCTATAACTTTATTGTTAGTTTTGTTTTTTTGGAGTTGTAACTTTTTGGGTGGCATTAAAGGATACATATAAGTTAACCTTTAATATGTTTTAATATCTTTATGCAGAAAATACTTTAAATCCATGGACGTAAACATATGTTTCCATCCATAGAGAGCGAGTCTAGATCTTGGCAGTTAAGAATTAATACGGGTAGTATATTAGAAGTTTGCAGTACTTTTCATTAAAACATTAAGAAGTTTTCTTTACAATCATACATAAAACCAGAAAAACTCTTTAGGTGTTAAAGTGAGTTTTAGGGGTACATAAAAATGTCTGAAGTGGAGTTTTATGCCATCTTTTAAGTGTATATTATTCTGTACAAGCATTGTTCTAGGAGCGTTTGAAGTTCTATTGAGAAGCCTCTGAAGAAAAGCATAATACCTAGAGCATGGTCACTTTATTATGTCACCAATGACCTAAAAATGTTACAATGCCACAAACCAAAATACTATATGTCAAGACAATTTTATATTTTACTACAGATTTTCAGCTACTACTATGCAGTTGTTTAACACCATCCCTACCAAAAAAAAACTGAGAAAATGCCTTAAGGAAAAGAAATAGTTCTACAAAATATTCATAGAATTGCATTTATTTTTGTGAGAAAGCTACTAAAAAAGAGTAAATAAAAGAAAACTGCAAAAAGAAAAACAAAAACGTCTACATTTATCAATACATTTTCGCCAGATTTCAGAGTAAACATAGTAAAAAGTAACATAAATAATTTTTGTGCACAGTGTTTGAAAAGGGTGCATGGTAACTATGGGGTGTACATAGTCTCCAAGACAAGTTGATACTAAAAAAATAGCAGGTGTATACCGACTTTCAGGCTGTTGAAAATGCACCAAATTGATTTAGACGCCTGCATCTTTTAATAAATTTACACAAGCCACTCCAGCAATCTTTCTTCATAATCAAAATTCTTAATAAATGTGAGCGGTTTTCAACCAAGTTGTATGAACTATATTGTTTTACTTTTTTTAATATGCAGTAACATCTGGTTGCTGCAATAATGTCTTATGCAGAATTTCCCTGCCTATGCATTTTAAAAGTAGTTTCATATATTGAGTTTTTCCATCATTTCCTTCACATTTTCTGCCATTCCTTTCTGTATGCATTTTGAAAGAAACTTACAGGAATATATACCAATCAGCCATGGCATTTAAACCATCTGCCTAAAGATACATTTACATAGAACGTCTGTAACTACTGCCTAACTATCACTCCTGTGCTTTACACAAGAGCGATAGTCACCCAATGAATGAAGGTGGAGCCGGTTGGAATAGTTCTTTCCACCTGCCTACCTTTACAGTAAACAGGAGTCGCTCATACATTCAGCAGCTCCTGTTTACATAGTCCAACAGTTACCTTGGCTCTTAGTTTTGCTAAAAACCAAGTGACTCTGACAAGTGAGCAATTTCTCACTCAGTTCTATGTTGGCGGCTTCAGGTACATGGGACAATTAAAATCCAAAATCACTGTTTCCAGCAAGAATTTGGCCAATAATCTCCCCATGTAAAGGAATCTTAATTTTCTGTAGGTTCCCCCTTGTGTCACCAAAACAGCTCTGACCATACTTAACAAAATTTAGAATGCAAATTTGAGACATTTGAGTCCTCCGTAATGGGGCTTTACCAAAAACAACCCCAAAATGCTAAACAGCACTCAAAATGCCCTATTATGGGTGGGTTTTACATAAGCTCTGTCTCTTTGTGGTATAGTTCATTCGACTGATCTGTTAAAATCGAGCCTGTTGGTAATTATGGCTGAGCCGTCAAGGTACAGAGGCTGTGAAGGTGACCTGTAGTATATTGCACAGAACAGTTAGCAACAGTTCTTTTGGTCCTGTAAGTTACATGAATCTAACTAGTTTCTCCAGCACAATAGTTCATAGATTTGCTCTACAGCAGTCACAGAAATATAAGAAACCTCAATCAAAAGTGAATTATTGACTGGGAAACTGTTGTTGGCATACTCTGTGACATGCGGAGAAAATTGTGCAGGGAGGGAAGGGAGAGAGGAGGAGCTGAGTACTGTCAATTATCTACTGTCAAGGATGAATCCTGGGTTATTTGGCTGCACCTTTATAGTAGAGTAAATGCTTGTTGTAATCCTGCCTCTGATTATAATACAAAAACTGCAGAGAAAGTCAAGAAAAAACACCACTAAGTACAAAGCAAACAGTGGTTAATTTAAAGATACATTCAGTTTGCTTAAAGCAGAAATCATAGGAGTCATTAAAACAAAACTATTCATTAGAACACCCATAAACAGATCCTTATGAAATGCTCTCCAGCATCTGAAACTATTGTATTACCCTGCCACTTGTTTCAGTCAACCCAAATTTCCTAGCTGGCTGTTAGCCTGAATGCCAGCTGTTCTCTCCTTGTAATTATCACACCAGGACACAGCTTCTCAACATGTGAATATTATGGTTTATTTAGTTAATACATTTAATGATCCTTTACAACAAAGAAGCAATGTATGCCTGTTTACTTAAAAGCAGAGTCAAAATCAACATAATTATTCTGAAAATGTTATTCCTATTTTGCCTAATCACGTTCCCATGCAGCTGCCACTTCTAGGTTTTATTACACAGTCATTTTTCTAATCACCCCTCTTTTAGTGTTGGACTAAATACATAGAAAGAAGCAAAGCAGCTTATTGTAGGAAGTAAGCATTATTTTTACAGTTTACCTACACAAGTCATGCATTTAAAATGAAGGAACTATTACTTAAATCAATCATTTGTGTTTAATTCATTTTGGTGGAGAGGTCTATATGGGGAAATACTATAAAAAATGCCGTACCTTCATCATGTTGCATTTTGGGAAAAATGAAACACCAGAGACCCCTAAATGCTACAAAAACAACAAACCCAATACACTGCGAAAGCAGACTTTGAAATATTTTGCTATTGATTTTAACCCCTTAAGGGCATGGTCTATTTTGCCCGTAAATAGGCGAAGATTTTTGTAGAATGTTCATCTCCACTATATTTCCGCAGACATGATTGTATGAGGGCTTGTTATTTGCATGGCAAACTGTAGTTTTTATCGGTTCAATATTTGTGTACATATATAGTACTGTAAAACTTTTATTTTTTTATTTTTGGTGGACAGGGAGAGAAATAAAAAATCCTGCTATTTTTTTTCTAGAGCCGTTGGGCTTCTGCGATCGCATGCTGCGATTTTTGGCCGTCCTCATCGTGCCAGCATCGTGGCGGAAAATTGCATGAACGAGAGACAGTTGTGACCAAGTTATGGCTGTATCTGCCGTTTTGTCGCCTGTTTAGACAGCCGAGGCTGGGGTGCATAAACGCCACAGCCTGGAATACCATTAGGTGGGGGGAGAGAGTTTAGCTCTACTAAACTCCCTTTACCATCCCACCGCCTCTCCGCCCCTTGCAAGCTGTCGGCAAAGGGAGGGGGCGGGAGCTTAGCAAAGCTAGTGCGCTAATCTCCAGCCCCGCCCCGCCTCCTCCCACCTCCCTTTTCCGGCAGCTCTCATAGGCTCTCATAGGAGTCTATGGGACTGGCCGCGTAGTCTGGCCGGAAGATAGGTCTAGAAGTATTTTTTCTGTCCGGCGTAAAAACGGCCGGCCTGAATCCGCACTGTATGTGCTATGTTTTCTGGACAGCCCATTTTTGCACACCCGAAAGTTGCCCATCTGAACTGATGCATTGGAATCCAAGGCATCAAAGGGTCGCAATTTTCACCCAGCGTTTTATCACGGCAAATTTCCGCGATAAAATGCTCATATAAATAATGTTTTATTCATACAGCATAAGGGTGCGTTCACACGAGCGCATAAACGGCGCATTTTTGCGCCCAATCGTCTAAACGTGACCATCTAAGGCATTGGTTTCCAATGTATTCGTTCGCACGGGCGATTTTACGGCGCGTAAAAACGGCAACCCAAAAAAAAACGGAAGATATGCGACTGAAATACGCGCCAACGCATATTCGATGGCCGAAAAGATAGTTTGCAAAGTAGGAACAAACGATAATACGCTTTCTAGCTCTGGTCATGATCGCCGAAAAACGTTCTTTCCGGCGATTAAACGCTGCGCACGTGCGAACGTAAATACGCCTACGCTCGTGTGAACGCGCCCTCAATGACATGATGAATTTCTTCTGCGGGTCAGTATGATTACAACAATACCAAATTTATTCTTTTTTTTTTAATCTTACCACTTTTGCACAATAAAAACCCTTTTTATTTTTAATTCTTATTTTTACATCATTGCTTTCAAAGTCCCATAACTTTTTCATTTTTTCATGGATGGTGCTCTGTGAGAGCTTTTTTGATTACTCTAATTGCGTTATTTGGGAGGCAAAATAAAAAAAATAAGCATTTTGCTTCCGTTTTTTTATGTGTGTTTTTTTACGTTTTTTGCAGTGCATAATAAAAAATGGGTTCAATTTATCGTACAGGTTGTTACAGATACAATGATAACAACTATGTGAGTTTAAAAAAAATTATTTTTTTTTCATACCAACAGTGGAAAGGTTTGCTCTATTTTTAGGTTTTCTTTTTTACACTGTTTTAATTTTTTTAACATTTTGTATGTCCCTGTGGGGGACTTGAACCATAGAAGCTATGATCAATATGATGATGTATTATTGCTTCAATAGCGATCACAGGCCATTGCAAGCCTGGATATCAGTATCTGGCATCTGGTTGGTGCTCCGTAATTACATTGCAGGTATACCGATGATGTAACAGAGGGAGCGTGCTCTGTCTGTGAACCCTTTATATACTTTGATTTATATTGATCACAGCATGTAGAGGGTTAACTGCAGGGATCACTGTTCTTATCGATCCCCACTGTTGCAGCAGGAGGCCGGCTATCAATCACAACCAGCTTGGGCTGCAGGATGGTGCAGGCTCAACTTCTGATGGTATGCCATCCACAGGATGTAAGTTTACATCCTGGTGCCTTAACTACCACCCTGATAGGACATAAACTTACATCCTGTGGCATTAGGGGGTTGTCTAGTTTTAAACTATTGATTGCCTATACTCAGAATAGGCCATCAAATTTAGAGCAGCGATGATCCATTGCCTGGGACTCCTGCAGATCAGCTGTAAGCTGGTCCTTAGTGCTCACACACTTAGCTGCTTTCTGCAGGAAGCAGATAGCTCTGTTCTTATTGAAGCACCCAGGCTGGGTATTGTGGGCCAAATTTCCATTTACCTCAATGCTTGTGATACTAGGCCTGGCCAATGCAGTGAGAATGGAGCCTCCAGAAATCAGCTCAGCATGTGAGCACAAAAAGCCCAGCTTACAGCTGATCAGCGAGGGTCCCACTATTGATCAATAATTTACAACTGGATAACCCCTTTAAATAACATCAGGCTGCAGACTATTCAGCTAGAAAAAATGCTGTGAAAATGTCAATTAAAATGCTGCAGAAAAACACAGCAAAAAGTTTTATGTAGGTTGTGTGTGAATCCACCCTTAGGCCTTAGTCAAGCTCCATTGAAAGCAATGGGCTGCCGGCGATCGCGGGATGAATTGTCGGGAAGGGCTTAAATATATAAGCCCTTCCCTGCAATTCATCCAGAAATGTGTAAAAAAAATATATATATATATATACTCACCTTGTCCCGGCAGACGGAGTTCAGCGCGGCCGGCCTGCAGTGGGTGTGAGTGGGTGTGAGTGAGAGCTGCCCCTGATTGGCTCAGCGCTGAGCCAATCAGAGGGAGCTCTCACTCACACCCATTCATGAATTTTTACACATTTCTGGATGAATTGCAGGGAAGGGCTTATATATTTAAGCCCTTCCCGACAATACATCCCGCGATCGCCCGCAGCGCATTCCTTTCAATGGAGCCGGCTGTATTGCCGGCTCCATTGAATTTAATGCGCTGGACAGCTCCGGCCCGTTTCTATTGAAACGCGGCTACGAGCAGTTTTTCCGGGCGATTTTTCAGCCCCGGTCACGCCAATTACGGATGCGCATCCGTCATGCGATCCGCAAATCGCGGCAAAAAACGCCCGTGTGACTAAGGCCTTAGGGTGTCTTCACACCTGCGTGTGCGTGTGTATACATAGGCGCATACATATGTGCGCACCCCTGTATTCGCAAAAAGACGCATGTATGCAGGTCCACACATTGTCTTCAATGGAGCCACTGCTGCTGCCGGCGGCTCCATTGAAGACAATTGTCTGCCGGAACCTTGTAATTGTTTTTCAGGGAAGAGCTTTAAATATAAGCTCTTCCCTGAAAAACAAACATTTTAGTGTTCTTCATCCCCGCCGGGGGCACGGAAGCAGCGGACAGTTAAGTATATATATATTTTTTTTACACTAAAATGTTTGTTTTTCAGGGAAGAGCTTAAATGTAAAGCTCTCCCCTGTAAAACAATTACAGGGTGCTGGCAGACCAATGTTTTCAATGGAGCCGCCGGCAGCAGCCGCTGCTCCATTAAAGCCAATGCATGCATTCCCTATGCTGGACGCATGTCCTATCTTTGCAGGCGCACACCTGTAAAGCACGGACATGTGAACACACCATAGGGAATGCATTGCTTGTAATAGACACGTGTTTTTGTGCGCGCGTATGTACACACAAAAACATGCTCGTATGAAGCCACCCCTATGAGGAGTAACATAGTAGCATTTAGCCATGATATGGTTATATTTTTCCTGTTTCTAGCTAAACAGAATAAATCTGTATGTGAATGTCTAGCTCAGTCATATATGCCGATTTAGGTTGATGTTAGGCCATCATAAGGCTACGTTCAGACGAGCGTATTTTCACGCGTACATACGCGCGAAGAAAACTGTGCGCCTATTTAAAACCATGGAGTTCCTATGAAGTGTTCACATGGCCGTGTTTTTACTGCGTGCGAACGCGCGCAGCAACGAAGAAAGGACATGCGTGGCAGTTTGGTCCGTACTGCGCTGCTCTTAACATTGGCTCCTATGGGACACGCTGCACGTGAGTCCGGTCGTGTGAACGACCCAATAGACAGCAATGTCATTTTTTTTTTTTTATGCTAAAGCTAAATGCTTTTGTGTCTTTTCCTTTGCATAAAGCACTCCATGTTGTGTTCCGGATGTGTTTGGTTGTAAACACCAATAAACGATGTGCAGCCTGTTATATAAAGGAAGAAACTTAGTAATCAAAAGTTCGCTGGGGCGCCAAAGAAACTGTGTGTCTCACAACTATCAATACTTAAAATACTGGCGCTGTGTATATTGGCTGGGATGCTGATACAGCTCAAGGTATGGAGCGCATCTACATGCGCTCTATACAGCCAAAATCACATTTGCTAACACACATATGTAAAGCACGGACCTTCGTTCACGCGCATTTTTGCGCGCACGTTGAAATGCGCGGATTAGCGCATACGCTTGTCTGAACACACCCTAAGGGTGCATTTAGTTTTAGCATAAAATAAAAAAAATGACATTGCTGTCTATTGGGTCGTTCACACGACCGGACTCGCGTGCAGCGTGTCCCATAGGAGCCAATGTTAAGAGCAGTGCAGTACGGACCAAACTGCCACGCATGTCCTTTCTTCGTGGCTGCGCGCGTTCGCACGCAGTAAAAACACGGCCATGTGAACACTTCATAGGAACTCCATGGTTTTAAATAGGCGCGCAGTTTTCTTCGCGCATATGTACGCGCAAAAATACGCTCGTCTGAACGTAGCCTAGCAGTGAGTTCTAATTTCTTTTTGTTTTGTTTTAATTTTTCATCATTCGTAATTACAGTTAATTATCTGCATATAGCACTGATCATATATCTGCAGGTCTTCACGAAAGCTCCCTTCCAGCTATTTCATTCCAAGCACAAGATGAACACATTACATAAACTGCATTATTGTCATTCATTGTCCACTTGAATTCTTTATGCTTTGTACATAGATTACATATAATTTACAGTCTTATTCCTGGATCTGTTCTTTGTTTCCCTGCTCGCTTTTTTAATGCTTCAATTTTGTATATTTAAATAGGTATTATACTTTCAGCAAACTTTGCATAAATCAGTAGTACAAGTATATTAAACCTTGTATTACATGTTGCTAGAAAAATTACTTTCTTTTATGAGCAACTTCTTCTCCTCTGCCTAGCTCCTGCACTGATCATTCATTCTCAATTTACTCCTAAAATAATTCTTAAGAAACAAAAAGGATTATTAACTCAGTAAAGGATTAGATTACATGCTGCCCATAGAAGTCTGCAAAGTAGGACAGAAAGGCAGAGAAACAGACAGAGATGATGCTTCTTCTTAGTTTTCTATCTTAACCCAGTGCTGAATTCACAGCTATACTGCTCAGCACTGCTGTATAATATCCTCCATGCTGCTGTTTACTTATGAGGGTGTGCTACAGACAGATAGGGAAACGGGATCTCTTCTGCATCTGTTTATGAGAAACATCATAGCAGCTAGTTAAAATCAATTAGCTTAGGGAAATCTCAGAATTAGTAATGGACCCCGCAGAAGAGAAACTGCTGAAAACAATTCCACATACAACTCTTTTAATGGCTAAAAATAATGTTATTTTTCATGAGTTTGCTGTATAGTAGATGGAATTTTCTGAACTGCCTGTTGCCACTTGTTAGAGAATATCCACTAGAGAAGTAGGCAATAAACACGCAATACAAGATTAACCACAACACTGTCTAAAAGAAGATCTTCGTTTTAACCCATCCCACACTTAGATGCATATGTACATCACTACTGCTACTAATTTTCAACACTGCAATGTGCAGATACTTCCTGGTCATCGAAGTTGATTGACCATTGTACTCCTACACCTGTGAATGGAAAAATCTTGCAAAACTGCCATATAGGGGGATCAGCAGGAAGAATGTATTGGCATATAACGTACTCAGTCAGAGCTTGGTCCTAGGTTTCTTAACTATTAGTACTCATTATAGCAAAACATTTTGTTTAAAATAATTGAAGAAAATGACCAGAAATGAAACCCTTTTTTTTTCATATTAAATTTACATAATTCAGTGTACAAAATAAACAAATACATTTCTAACATTATTCCGACTGATCTGTGAATGATGTGGAAAAGAAATAAAAATTACTTTTTTTATATAACATCAACATACTGTATATCCATAGCACTATACAATTGGCGAAATAACAAAAAAGTAAAGTAACAAGTAATTAAAACAAAAGAACAACGAGGCAAGAGGAGAAAGGCCCTGTTCATAGGAACTTACAGTCCAGTCTATATGAAAGCATAAGAGTCTTCTTCGAACAAAAAAAACCTATGGGCTTCATATAGCAATCCACTAATTGGGCGGCAGGAGGAAGGACATTGGTAGAGGCACTGGAGGTAAAATGGCACAAAGTGGCAGTCAGGTGAGGAGTGGCTGGGGAAGACACTACAGGTGAGGGATCTGTTAAAGGTATGGAAACTGGCAAGACTCTGTTGAGATAAGAGGAGACTACTGATAAGATTGTATTTGAAAGATGGAGATGTAAACTCAATGGATGGATTACATTTTCACCAGTGAGTGATGAGTAGAAATGATAAAAAATTGGTTGTTGGGTTTTTTTCCCCCTTTTTCTTTTATTTTCCCCATGGATACAGTGGGTAGTGGGCTAGGTTGTTTGGACAAAAGTATTTTAAATTTTCTTTTTGATACTTTAGCTGTTTGTAAAGTAAAAAAACTTCATTTACATTAAAAAGAAAAAAGAGGGGGCTGATGATTATAGCTGGAGGGGGTAGGGGAAAGATGCAGACTGGCAGTTTCTGTGAAAGGTGGGGACAGTAGGTGGGCAGGGGTGCTCTGTGTGTAGAGCAGAGGAAAGTGCATGAGGAAGACAAAACCTGATGGGGGATCTGTGGAAGGAAAGGAGGTAGGCAGTAGGTGGCAGGCTCTGTCAGGGGGCAAGAGAGGATACTAGGTGACAAGGTTCTGAGGAGAGACCTTACTTACCTTCCTCTCACTGTCATTCACAGTACTGCTTCTGTTTCCTGCAGCAGTATGGCTCCTACATCTTTTGGCACTATGACCCACCTGGAAAAAGTCTTCATTTCCTCCTTACATATAACATGCACATCATGTCAAGAAGAGTTAACTGGAGCAAAGACCAGCTCTGTTATATAAAGTAATATGATTTGAGCCTGATTGTGGCAGTTCAGCAAGAGATGGAAGTCCCTTGGTGAGGTGATGGTGGCTGGACTCTATTAATTTTTGTGGCTGCTACTCTGATAGCAGTACTGGCTGGTGGTCAGTACTGATGGTAGTCCTAGAAATGGAAAAATTGACACAATAAGTACATGATGCTATTTTTGTCCAGGAAACCAGCTGCTTGTGTTGGCAAGGAGAAGTTACGTGGCAGCTGACAACATCATAGATCAAGGTGCGGTGCCTAAGAGTGTGAACAGAGGCGCAATCTGGGTTGAGACAGGCAGCATACCTACAAAATGAGAACAATCCAACAGTCAGGGCACACAGAACCAGTTCATCATGGAATAAACTGGCTTATAGTTAGGGTAGACAGTATACAGACAAATGGTCAATGCAATGGTCAAGTGGGGCTGGCCAATGTGGGGGAGACCTGGAGGGAGAACAAAAGATGGATGTCAAGGGTGGCTCTGTGATCTCTCCCAGTGATAGCGACAGAGTATCTGTCTCAGCCACGAACACATTGGCGAAAAGAGTTATAACAGTCAACAATTACTAACCGCGTTTGTCACGTGACGCCAGCACCTCTTCTCAGGAACTCTAAGGGTTAATAGCGAAA
The DNA here is from genome assembly GCF_035609145.1 of Eleutherodactylus coqui. Lineage (NCBI taxonomy): Eukaryota > Metazoa > Chordata > Amphibia > Anura > Eleutherodactylidae > Eleutherodactylus > Eleutherodactylus coqui. The sequence goes on along the minus strand of NC_089845.1, from coordinate 66,439,696 downwards.
TAATTGACATGAGCCCTGGTAGCTTTGATTAGTGAACTGGAGGTACACAGCTCACTAAGCTTTAGTAATACTTCAGGAGCATAATAATTCACAGTCTTATAGTAATGGCAGAGATCTCGTTTTGCATAACAGACATAACGTTACTCCCCAATTCAATTTCAGTGTTACACAAGTTGATTTTTCAGCACTCTCTCTCTCTGAATTTACTATCAGAGGCAGCCATGGTTTAACATGCACCTATATATTCCTACTAAGATATATTTCTATTGAGTAGTGCTAACCTATTTTATTCTTTTTTGTACTACACCTTCTATGTCTCCTAGGAGCACGCAGCAAGGTGCTACAATACAAATGAATGTGTGCCTACCCTGGAGGACCTCCGGGCCACTACATTAATACAACAGAAACCAAGAAGTCAAGACAAATGAATAGCACCATCAGCTGGACCAAAAGGATTAAAAGCTTAGAAAGCTTTCTTAGAGGGAAGGTGCTTGATATAACCAGAAGTGCTCTATAAGTAGCAGGGGACAACTAAGGAGAGTGCGCCCTGACAACTTTAAGGTACAGTCATTGGGCAGCAGACAGAGAAGACACCAAAACTGGACACGAGCCGTGAAGAGGGCATGCGCCTCTACCACCAGCGGAGGAGGTGAGGCAGGATGGCAGAAACAGATCATAACAAAAATAATCTCTAATGTATAATATTATAAAACTGTATGTGAAGCAAATACTAAAAGCAAGGTCTCATTAACCAGATCAATGTAAAAATAAAAGAGTAGCGACTGACAAGCAAAAATAAAATTATGTGTTTTTTAATCCAACTGTGGATCTATCATCTGTGGATAGCTGTGGGTCCGTTCAGGTCATTTCTTATACTTCTGACAATATCGAAGCTTCATAGGGTCAATGTGGAAAAATATGCATTAGACTGAAGCAGACGCTCAGAAGACTGGGATGGGAGCCATTCCTTACACAGCTTTACAAGGTTAAACAAACAGCTCGTATAAACTTAATAGCATGTGAAACACATTTTCCTTTTGCTTTGTAGCTGGTGTCTTTTACAGGGAGTTGGATTCATTTGCATTATAGCATATTAAAATCGGCTTGCAAATTTTTTTTGTTCTCCATCTTTTACGGCTGGTGTTAGAGGGGTTTTAGAATATTTGAGGTCCCTGAAGTGCTAATGATTTTAATGTTATTATAGCTGCTGAATTCCAGCTGTTTTTATTACACATTTTATGCTAAAAATAATATCCTCATTAAGTACATCAGCTTCCTTAATAACTTAATACCATCAACAATGGGAGATTTCCATATAGAAAATATATCTACTAATATGGGTCAATTGACATCTGCATTATATGGGTATTTGCCTTCCCCCAGATATACATTGTAGGATTATACTGTAGGTTGAGCCTGGTGGACCTGTGTATTTTTTCAACTTTATGGACTATATATTACTATCTGTATCCTCCCATCATTCCTCTGTAAGCAGATCACAGGCAATAATGATCCAATATGTGCTTAAATCACTATTAGCAGTGATGTGCATACAAAGCAATGCTGAAAGGACACAGGTCATGTCCTCCCATCTTATGGTACTTCTATCCTCAATGTCTCATCATGTGTTTCCAATAACGTTTCTTGCATTTGTGCAGATCCATTGCTAAACAATGGAACCAAAGTGCTGTGTTTATTGCTTTGTTGTGAGAAGTAGCTGAAACAAAGGGGTCCTTCACATGAACATGTGGTGACAGCAAATTACACATCCGGGCTTTGCACACGTAATACATGAAGCCAATCTGCCATAGGCTTCCATGTTGCAGCTCATGCATATTGCGCAAAATACACCTACAAACAAGTTTGCCATATGTTCTATCTTGGCGCATATTATTGACACATACACGTCAAGATAGTGCATGGCGATTGGCAGCACCCGTTTATCTGTGTAGTGATGTTGCTTGTCTACCCCCTGTCACTTTCCTGCCACTGTACATTTGCAATGCTTTTCGCTGACTACAAAGGTCCATCACTGTAAATATATGGCAGATGGCATCAGGGGGTTAAGTGAAGAGCGGAGGTTAGCTATGACAATACAGTTCGTTAGACTTTATATTTTTCATTCTGGAACATAAAATGATTCTGGAAGCTTACGGATATTCATGAAAACCTACATTAATTCTTGTATGTTTTCTGCATGCTAAATACTATACTGTATATATAGTAATGGCCTATATATAGCGTTACACTTTAAAAAAAGAGAAAGGCAATGGTATAATTATATCAGGATATTATGTTGGGGACACAATGCTATTAGAGTATTTTGTATACTGTATAATAGATGTAATGCAGTGATACTAAATCTCGCCCTCCAGTAAAGGTGACTTTTGGTGCATTGATTTCCTTTGACTTAACACCTGTCATAGGCAAAATTAGAAGTGATAATAAAGCAAAATACTCATAAATATATAGAGGTTCAATAACGATACCTAGAAATCTTTGATGTATAGCATCACTGACCCTGAATTTACTATGACTTAGTAATAGCTCACCTTATTCATTTGAGATACAAAGTAATTGGATGTTGTAGCATTGTAAAACCTGTGAGAAATTGTGCAGTGTCATTTATCTACATAAAAGCTAAATTGTCTGCATTTTTCAATATGAACATTGGCAATATAACTTTTATAAGACACTAATATATAATTAAAAGTGTTTGGATTATACTGTCAAAAAAGCAATAAATATGTAGTACTGATTTTTGTCAAATTGAATGAGGTTGGAAATGCAAGAATTCTAAAAGGAACCTATGATGTGTTGGTCATGTTTCTCGGTTGCATAAGTGTGAAATACTAGTATACAGACATAGTAAACATTTTTAAAGCATCTTAAATACTCACTGTGAGTGGTATAAACCTTACAGGAATGAAAGGGATAGGAACAGGAATAAACCAATGTGGCTAAATAAAGATGTAAAGGGGCAATAAAGCAACAAATATAAAGCATTTAAACCACTAAAAAGCCAGTGAAAGAGCACTAATAAACTCTAAGGAAAAAAATTAATTGGGCAAGGCAAAAAACCCCAGCAAAGGTGGAGGTAGACCCATTGCCAAAGAGAGCCAAACTAACCCTAAACTGTGTTTCAATTATATAAATAGCAAAAAAAAATTAAAGCTGAAAGTACTGGCCCTTTATAGAGTAAGGAGGGACAATGTAGAGGATGATGGGGAGAAAATAAATCTATTGAATATTTTCTTTGTCCACTGTATTCACAGAGGAAAATGAAATGTCAGGTGAAATGCCAAGCAATAAAGTAAACTCTCCATTAACCCCTTAACACTACAGAACGTAAAGGTGCACAATCCCCTGATTGATTGGTCCACCTCTGAATTAGTGCAATGGGGGCCAGGTTGCAGCGAACATTTGGTCTCAGTCCAGGTGCGTTCTACTGAGTGTAAGGTAAAGGGGTTACCATCGTATATTGAAGATTTTTCTGACGTGTTTTCGAAACAACTTTCTGAGATGTTACCTCCACACCGTGAATGGGATTGCAAGATCGATCTCATTCCCTGGAGCAAGATCCCTAAGGGGGGAATATATAATGTAACAGTCCCTGAACGCGAGGCGATGAAAGAGTATATTATAGAAAGTCTCGCCAAGGGACATATACATCCCTCCGAATCACCCGTGGGGGCAGGGTTATTTTTCATTGAGAAGAAGGATGGTGGCCTTCGGCTCTGTGTTGATTATAAAGCCTTGAACAGGATAACCATCAAGAAACAGTACACTTTACCCCTGATTCCTGACCTCCTCAACTAGCTTGTAGGAGGCCGTTGGTTTTCCAAGCTCGATCTTCGGGGAGCCTATAATCTCATCTGTGTCAGAAAGGGAGACGAATGGAAAATGGTGTTTATTACTCATTCGGGGCATTTTGAATGTCTAGACATACCATTCGGGTTATGTAATGCGCCAGCTATTTTTCAAGGTTTTATGAACACCATTTTCTATGACATTCTGGGCACATTCATGTTTGTATATTTGGATGACATTCTGATATTTTCTTCTGATTGGGAGAGCCATGTCAAGCATTTATGGACAGTGCTTTCCTGCCTTCAAGTCCGTCATTTGTTTGCTAAGTTTGAGAAATGCCTTTTTGGGGTACAGGAGATTGCTTTTCTTGGATATGTCATTTCTCCATCAGCCATCCAGATGGACTCTGGCAAGGTCAAGGCCATCACCGAATGGGTGCGACCTGACAAGTTAAAGGCATTACAATGCTTTTTGGGGTTTGCACACTTTTATCGGAAATTTATCAAGAACTTTTCGGTGGTGGCCAAGCCCTTGACTGATCTGACCAAGAAGGGGACTAAGGTTGATTCCTGGTCGCAGGAGGTTGTGAAGGCCTTTACACTTCTCAAGAGGGCTTTTTCCACAGCACCGGTTTTGGCCCAGCCGGATCTAGATCACCCATTCATCATTGAAGTGGATGCCTCTGAGCATGGTATGGGAGCAGTCCTCTCTCAGGAATCTCCCAGCCAACCTGGTATCCAAGCCTGTGCGTTCTTTTCCAGGAAATTTAATCAGGCAGAACGCAACTCTGATATTGGCAACAGGGAACTATTGGCCATAAAATAGGCCTTTGATGAATGGAGACATTTCTTAGAGGGTGCTTGTCATACTATTACGGTCCTCACGGACCATAAAAATTTGATTTATCTAGAGTCCGCCAAGCACTTGAATGCTCGTCAGGCAAGATGGGCATTGTTTTTTTCACGCTTTAATTTTGTAGTCACATATGTGCCTGAGTCCAAGAATGTCCAAGCTCACATAGTTTCGGGGTACCCGAGGTAGAGGAGCCTCATCTGGAGAGTATTCTGGGCTGGGGCGTAGTGGTAGCCGCCCTTACGCCCGACACCTCTGCCTTAACCCTGGCAGCTCAGCAGTCCATTCCCGAGGGTCTCCCTGAAGGGAGGGTATTTGTTCCCCGTGCCTTGTGGCTCCTCATATTGGAGGAGGTTCCTTTGTCACTCTTAGCAGGTCATCCAGGAGTCCAAGGCACCCTGGAGCTATGTGGTCGTTTGTATTGGTGGCCATAAATGTCTCTGGACGTCGGGGAATTTGTCAAGTCTTGCCTTATTTGTGCCCGAGGGAAGAGTGTATGAAGACGGCCAAAAGATCTGTACCGGAGAGGCCATGGACCCATCTGTTGATGGATTTTATTACTGACTTGCCCACATCCCAGGGGTGCTCGGTCATTTTGGTGGTCGTGGACAGATTCTCCAAGATGATGCATTTTACTGCTCTTAAGAAGCTTCCATCTGCTCCTGAGTTAGCCACCATATTTATCAAGGAGGTTGTGCACCTACATTGGGTCACCAAGGATATTGTTTCTGACCGAGGAGTCCAATTTGTTGCCCGGTTTTGGAGGGCTTTTTGTAAGAGTATCGGTATCTGGTTGTCGTTTTCTTCCACGTTCTACCCAGAGTTGAATGGGCAGACGGAACGTATGAACCAGGAACTGGTTTAGTACCTCAGAATGTACATTAGTGATTGTCAGAGTCTCTGGGTCAAATATTTAGCATTGGCTGAATTTGCCATCAATAACCATACACATTCGGCATCTGGTGTGTCTCCTTTCTTCTGTAATTTTGGTTTTAATCCCAGTTTCGCTGTGTCTTTCCTCTCTTCCTCTGACAATCTTTCTGAAGACACTTGGTTTAAGGACCTGCGGGAGGTGCGGGAGAAGGTGCATGGCAACTTGGAGCAGTCCAGGGGTGCCATGCTAAGGAGGAGTAGAGGTACGTGTACTATTTCTGAACCCTTTTCTGTGGGCCAGCTGGTATACTTGTCCTCTAAGAATCTGAACTTAGAAGTTTTGGTGGCCTTTAGAAAACCCCTATCAGTGTTTTGTTATTTTTTCTCCCTGTATTTCTACCCACAGAGATTCCACATGTTCATCTCCTGCACCTATATCTTCTCATACAGGCATACCCCTCCCCCTTTCTCTTCCCCGTGGTCTCTTCTGAAAAGATTGTAACTCTGCAAATTCACCGCCCAATCACGCTTATCATCAAGCCATGTTTCCGTTATTCCAACTATATTGTAATTTTCATCAGTCATTCTCACTTGAAGGTCACCCACTTTACCGATCAGACTTCTTGCATTTGTTGGCATACAATTTATACAGTTGTTTTTGTTCTTTATGTTCATTTTGCTACTAATGGTACTATTAGCTGTTCTATCAGTCCTAACTGTACTAACCCCACCCCCTGCTCAACCCCCATTTCCATTTCTTGGCCTCAGGTCAGTATCTACACTGTCTACCCCCCTGTTTCTCTGTTTGCCCTCCCTCCAGTCACTAAACACTCCACCGGCCTTCTAACTATCTTCTCCGCCAGCACAGCTGCCTCCTCCTCATTAAGATGGAGCTTGTCCCTACGGTAGAGCCTGTAGCTGACAGCAAAGTAAGCCCAGTTCTCCAGGTGCAGGTAGTATTTCCGAGAAAACTAGCCTGGAGTTCCTCACCCTACGCTTGGATCCTAGGTCCCTCAAATCATTTTTGAGGGCCCTCCATTGACCTCTAATTTGTTCATTGGTGCCACTGTGCACCATGACTGCTGGATCCTCACCAGCCACTCCCAGTAATCTGTCAATCAGATCCATGGTGTGTCGAACTCGAGCGCCAGGAATACAACAATCTGTTTGACGAACATGGTCTTTATGGAAGATTGCCCTATCTGTCCCCTTTATAATTGAATGCCCCACCTGTCTAACCTGCCCTATGCTCCCTGTCCCCTTCTCACTGGAGCAGTTATTCCCCTGGCGTTCAGAGGGCACGTCTTGCTGTAGCGGTGCTGGCTCTGTAATGGCATTCCCCTCATCTGCCAACTTTGCAAACTTGTTGGGTTGTGCCCGTTCAGGACTAGCCTTCCTGATTCTCTTCCCTCTACCCCTTCTATCTGTTACCCAGCTAGCTACCTGCTCCCCCCTGCTCTTCCGTACTACCATCCGCCCCCACCTCTACCCCAGCGAGAGCCTTTTCAGTGAGCAGCAAACTCCTTTCCATGTTGTCAATGGATCTCAGTGTTGCCAGTCACTCATTTAGATCCAGAATTTGGGCTTCCAAATGTGTGACGAGCACATATCTTGCACAACAATATGCACCCTCAATTGGCTAGTCAAGGACCGTATACATTGCACAAGTAGCACACTGGACGGCATTGTCCGACATGGAGCTCATCTTAATGGGGATTTACAATGAGTCTTCACTTACACCTTACACACAGACACTTACACTGATTTTCTTCACTTACACACTCACTCTCTTACACCCCCTCACTTAGTCACAGACACACACTTACACACACAGACACACACGTAGACACACACACAAACTAAGACACACACAGACACACAGAATATACTTATCTGCTCCTGTCAGCAGTCCCTCTACAGCCAATGACGTCACCTGCAATCTCAGCGTCAGGACCTCTCTCCTGGCGGCCACACTCTCTGGCCTCCAGCTGCTCTGGTGCCTACTTCTCTTCTTCACTCCTCTTCCAGACCCTGGACGTATCCTTCCAGCAGCTCTCCTGGTCTTCTTGCGGCTCTGGTGCCACTCTGGCGTTCCCTCGCTCCCGCTCTTTGCTCCATGGGCTCCCGCTGATGTCACTTCCAGTACGAAACGTCCGCTCCCAGCCAATAGGTGGCTTGGAGTCAGACGACCCATGACATGGAGCTAAACGAGCCTGGCAGTTTCTTACAGCCAACAATGAGCTGCCCACAACAGCTCCAATAAGCTGGGCGGTTCATCGGAGTCCTTAACCCTTTAAATGCCACAGTCAATTCTGAGAGTGGCAATTAAATTCCCTGTCCAATGTTCGTGGGTCCTGTATTCGTCCCCCAGTGATGAGATCAAGGGTTGCCGTGTGGGTGTCATGACAGCCGGGGGCCTTCTGAAAGGCCCCAGGGCTGCTATAGCAGAATGCCTATCAAGCCGTGTCTATGGCATGGCTTGATAGAATGCCTGTCAGACCGCAGTATAATTACATTAAAGCATTGCATATTCTTGTCCCCACTGGGGACTAAAAAAAATGTAAGGATAAGTTTAAAAAAGTTTTACTAATTACTAAAAAAAATAAAAGGTAATAAAAGTTTAAAGAAAAAAACCTTTTGTCATATCTATAATAAAAAATTCTAAATAATAAAACAAAAATACATATTTGGTATTGCTGCATCCATAAAAGTCCGATCTATCAAAGTAACACATTATTTACCCCATACAGTGAATGTCGTCAGAAAAAAAAATTAAGAACTCCAGAATTGGGCTTTTTTTGGTCAACCCTGCTCCAAGAAAAAATGTAATAAAAAGCGATCAAAAAGTCATATGTATTCAAATATGGTACCAACGGAAACTACTGGTTAGGTGACTATTTAGAGTGTCACTTTGTATTTGGAGCAGATATCTAATATTAAAAAACCTACAGGTCTTTCTCTGTTTGTCTTTCTCTCTGTCTGTCTTTCTGTCTGTCTTTCTGTCTGTCTGTCTCTCTCTCTTTCTCTCTCTGTCTTTCTCTATGTCAGTCTCTCTCTCTCTTTCTTTCTTTCTTTCTTACTTTCTTTCTGTCTCTCTCCTTTTCTCTCTGTCTGTTTGTCTCTCTATCTGTGTCTTTCGTTGTCTGTCTCTTTCTCTGTCTATCTCTTTCTCTTTCTGTCTCAGTATTGCTCTGTCTCTCTGTATGTCTGTCTCATTCTCTTTCTGTCTCTCTATGTCTGTCTGTCTCTGGCTCTCTCTATTGCTCTCTTTCTGTCTTTCTATTGCTCTCTCTGTTTGTCTATCGCTCTTGTTCTGTCTGTCTATCACTCTTGTTCTGTCTGTCTATCGCTCTCTCTCTATATCTGTCTATCGCTATATCTCTCTATATCTGGCTATCGCTCTCTCTCTCTGTCTTTCTATCGCTCTTTCTCTGTCTGTTTGTCTGTCTCTCTGTTGCTATTTCTCTATTTGTCTTTCTATAGCTCTCTCTGTCTATCACTCTCTCTGTCTCTCTATTGCTCTCTGTTTCTCTCTGTCTCTCTATTGCTATCTGTGTCTCTCTATCATGCTCTCTTTTTGTCTCTCTATTGCTCTTTCTCTGTTTCTCTATCACTCTCTCTCTCTGTCTCTCAGTGTTACTCTCTCTATCACTCTCTCACTCTGTCTCTCTATCGCTCTCTCTCTCTGTCTCTCTCTGTCTCTCACTGTCTATTGTTCTTTTTGTCTCTATTGCTCTCTCACTCTGTCTCTCTATCACTATCTCTCTCTGTCTCTCTTTCTGACTCTCTACTACTCTTGGTTGGACAGTGTACGATGTAGCTTAGCAGTGTATGCTGTGTTGCTTAGCAACGCTTCACTCATTCCAGCAAATGCCTGAAGCACAGCAGCGCCGCCCATAGACTTAACATTGTAACTTTCAACCCGCCTGACAATCCCTGAATGTATTAAACTCACATTTGATGATTTTATGGCACCGGTGAGCATGTGTGTCATCTAATGACACCAACATCATACACCAAAGGTAAAGCAAAGGGGTCAAAGTGTGGTGCAAGAAAAATCACGTAGGCTTATTTATATTAGATTCATCACATTGCTATTTTATTTGGACACTTAATGGCAGTTTTATTTAAGCATTTTATGTATTATTTGACATTGAATGACTGTATTCCAATAGAAACATCCAAGTAAAATGTCTATATGCCCCAAATGGAAAAGTATAGTATCCTGATAACTTTGTTACATAAGCAGAGGACTATAACACCGCAATATGTCGCTATAAGTAACTGTAATAGCTTTCATATTTACATAACCTTGATTAGAATAAGTCATTTAGCTTCGTAAGCCATGTTAAAGCAAATGTATCAAGATAGTTTCTAATCAATTCCTTCCTAAAATCAAATTGTCTTATTTTATAGGTAGAACTGCTGACAAGGATATTAGAAGCAAGCTTAAAGTACATTACTATGCCTATGAAACAAAAAAGATGATGGGTAAGCACAGGCAGAGGTTACTGTGAAAGTGCAGAAACAGCATTTGCAACTCATATCTTAGCCATTGCACTGTAGTACTAAAACTATAATGACAAATATCTTTCACAGTAACATTATCTTTATATACAATAGTTAACCATGTTGGCTATATGAAATAACACCCAATAGTGTACTGAAAAAAACACAATTTAGCTTTCTTGACCATTCTCCTACTAGTCTGTGTGTATATAAAGTATATTGTAACAATGTGACATATCACAAATGGTAAATATTATGACTCTGCCTCTCTGGTATTTATTAACATTTTTGTTGTTGTTTCCTTCCCCCAAAGTACTTGGTAAGCTTAAATTTGATTTTCACAGAACCAGTAAATATTGAGATTTATATTTACTATGCTGAGATATTCTGTAATATGTACGGGATACAGTACTATATCACTGGAGAACATTTTGCTTCTTAAACCAAATAGCAAAGTCAGCCTGAAAAGAGCTGACATTGTTATACTATCACAGAGCAATTACACAGCTCTGCAATACTGATATAATGTTAAATAGCGCGGATTACTTAAAGGAGTATTCTCATTTTAGATGCTTATAGCATATCCACAGGCTATGCTGCTAGTAAAATAGAGGTGTCAGAGATTACAAAAGCAGACAACACATCGAGGGAAAATTAGCTTCTACCTCATTGGAGTTTTTTTTTTTTTGCCTTCCTCTGGATCATGCTGTAGACAGCATAGTACAATCAGCTTGGTGGTTTGTGTAATCCTGGACATCTCTATTTTATCAGCAGCCGCTTTAATAGTCAAGACAAAATTCGAAGGATCCCCTTTTGTGGATACGTGGGACTTACGTTTACAGTAACAAACATTTATGGCATATTCTGTGGATATGCCATAAATGTCTAAGATGAAGACATCTCTTTAACAGAGGAGCCACACAATGTAAAAATGAATCAGCACTACAGTGGATTGTAGAGATAAATAACAATTCATCAAATGTTATCCTTTTGCTATGGGCTATGTTTATGGGACCAGAGACATATATTATCAAGCCTCCTTCATTCTATAATCTATATATATATTATAAATAAATAATTAATCGTCTCATTTTTGGACTTTTTTTTCAGATATAATACAATATACTCTCAAAACAAAAAGTCATCTTGGGTCATCTGATTTGGTAGGTCAGATGTCAGGCAAAGTCAGTCATTGAAGTATTCTTTTTGTATGGTAAGAAGCTTCATACCAGATTGGAACTCATATCTTTAGCCCTCATAATCATGTGCAAACCAACAAATAGATTAAGTAAAAATTATACCGTGTTCTTCTCCTCTATAACCATGTTAAATAGGGTCTGTCGTGTCCTTGGGTCAGAGATACCAGCTGCACAGCATTGCAGCCGCAGCCCTGCTGACTCTATTGCAGCTTTTCTTTTCCCTACTGCCCCGCATTTCCTCATACTATGTCCCATTCAATTCAGCTCCAGTGTTTTGAATCTGTGAATTGGACAGTGTCTACCACCCATTGCCAATGGGTAATGTCAGATTTGATTGACAATGAGTAGTGGAGAAAAATGAGTAAAATTTGCTGCCAGATTTCCTTTTTAGAGTGTCATAGAGTGCCCTGATCAAGAATGTATCATACAGTGTTCACGCTATCATACTGTGTCAAGAAGAATACTACATGAAATATCCACATAATTAGTTAACCCAATAGCTTAATGAAAACAATAATCCAATGCCCTGTTAAAATAGTGCCATTACAGTGCCCTGATAAAGAGTGAAATAAAGTGTCCTGATAAATATTGCCATACAGTGCCATTCTGAAAAGAAGTTACATAGTGCTTTGATAAAGAATGCCATCCAGTGGGCATATAAATAGTCATATTGATAGTAAGTGCATACTGTTTTGCCAACTTGAAAACAACATGTTCGGATATGGCTTTAAAGAAGGGCAAGTGGGTTGATACAACACAATTTATTAATACAAATGAATAAATGATAAAAATAAAACAAAGCTGCATAAAAATAGGTGATATTGCAAATAAGGTCTGTAAGCAATTCTTAAACAATGGTTACATCAATACTCACATCACCAAGAGCCTTAGGTATCTGCTTTGAGCATCAACCGGAGAAGCAGCAGTGAAGTCAGAGAACAGGGGAACCACACTGTGACAGGGCATTCCCCATCACAGGTCCAAAATGTTTCTAACTCTGCAAAACTCTCTCCTGTCTTTTATATTTATAATGATCTATAGCTTGAATATTTGCATTACAAATATCAATGCATAGAGTTGTTTGTTCCGAAAAGGGTCACAATCTAAAGTGACCATTCCTCAAATAGAACCATGTCAGACAAACAAAACTGATTCTTAAAACAATGAAAGCAATAAGCTTCAAAAATACATAAAGGTCCATTTACATGGAATGATGATTGCTCAAAATTCGCTCAAACAACATAACAGTTTTGAGCAATTATCTTTGTGTAACTCTAAGTAGCTCCGAGAACAAAGCAGCTGTTTTGTATATGCAAACAGCTGCATTTTTCTTGAAGCTTTTAGATGGTGTCCCGCTGAGAACTGCTAGTAGGATACCAGCTAAAAGAATAGTACAAGTGTCGCCCACTGAGAAAATCAAGCCCCCTCATTGCCTTTGCAATGTCTACTTAATTAACAGTACCTATCCAGTTACCTCAGTGTGTATCTAGGTGCACAGGCTTCAGGCCTCTTTCAGATTGGAACTTGAGTGGTAGAAGTACCGACGCAAACCAAAGCGATGGCCTCATCATTTCAGCCTGTGTCATGACAGGTGAACCACAAACAAATGCCTGGTGATTGACAAGCAGTTCTGTGATCCAAATAGCAATTTAACAACTGAATAGGAAAATATAGTCAAATGCCAATCATAACACAGATGTAATAATTCTTTCCAGGCTTGATGGTCCAAAGTATAAGAAAATGTCAAGCATTATGCTATTTTTGTGGAACCAGACCAATACACGTGCATACACCAAAGTTTGGTAATTCATCCACTGAACAGTTTGGGGGAATTCAGAGGCTTAGCTAAAGGCTCTTGGGCCCGGATACAAAAGTTCAGCATGGGGGACCTCCACAACTTTCTTCTGCATCTTTGGGTCTCTTAAGAAATCCATCAATGCCGCGCTAGCAGGCGGGAGCATTGTTAGAATCTTAAAAGATTAGGCAGAGGCTAAATGTAGGGGGTCCCAATGCAAAATCTGTAACATGGCTCCCCAACTATCTATTTGTCATTTATAATACTAGTGGTTTCTTATATGATAGATGGATCTGTGGGCCCCTTTAAGGCTTCAGGGCTCAGTAGCGACTGCTACCTCTTCACCCCCTATAGCTATGTCCCTGGGCAAATGGTTTCTTTGGACTTATACTCATAAGCATGTGTTCACGTTGGTACTGAATTTTTCTTTCACACTCATATCATTTATAATAAGTATTAAGTCGGTTACGGAATATTTAAACTGGGCTAATATAAATGAAGAACCACGAGAATCTGTACTGGAATCATTACTGTTTAAAGTGTTTGAAAAATGCACTTAGACCACATTATACCTTACTGTATTTTACTGATAATAATGTAAAATGTTGATCAAGGAATTTGTGCAAATGCGGGTAGGAATCAAGAAGAAATTTTTTCTACTCTGGCAAATTGGTCTGTAGCATTCACAGAATGAAGATGGCTATGATGATAATAGGATGAAATTACTTTGGAGAGAAAGATTTCTCTTAAAATGTATAGATCCTTGGATGAGAAATACATGAGAAATGATTCATGCTGTTCCTGAATGTCCTTTATCACATGCATGTCCCGTCCTTCTCTTATATGACAATTACTGAATTTCATTATTAGATGCTTACAATGTTTACATATTTTTAAGGTTCTGATATATCATTTTAAGCACTATACAATACAATACTTGGGAGCTATTTAATTTAGAAATTTTCTTATGAAGAAATTGTAATTATTCTTTGCAGTTACTATAATTAAGGGGCCTTTTTAGCTCATTAAAACAATATATTGAATTATACAAGTGCCATTATAGGCTTCCCCAGACATTGCAAATGGGGATTTACTGATCATTATCTGCCCTTATCTCTAGTGATATTATTAAAGGTCCCAAATATTTTAAATAAGTATATGGGGGGGAAGAAATAATACAATGAAGTTGAATAATAAAATTGTTAACATAGTCACAAGGAAGTCATAGATCAAACAGAAAATTTAGTTTGACCATTTTAAAATTATTATTTTTAATATAGGTATTAGTAGTAGTAGATTTATAGGGAAACAAGTTACCCAGTAGAGATGAGTGAGCATACTCGCTAAGGACCATTACTCGAGCGAGTATTGTCCTTAGCGAGTACCTGCCTGCTCAGAAGACAAGATTCGGGTGCCTGCGCGGGTGAGCGGGGAGTTGCGCAAGTGAGCAGGGGGGGCGGGGGGGTGAGAGGGAGAGAGAAATCTCCCCTCCGTTCCCCCCTGCTCTCCCCCGCCACTCCCCGCCCCCCACCGGCACCCAAATCTTTTCTTCTGAGCAGGCAGGTACTCGCTAAGGACATTGCTCGCTCGAGTAATTGTCCTTAGCGAGTATGCTCGCTCATCTCTAGTACCGAGCACTCATAGGAGACTGCTGAGACAGCACAATTACCACAAGAAGTTACTCAACTCACTAATGCACTCTTTCCAATCCTACAATGATCAAAATTAGAGATGGGCAAACTTTTAAAAAGTTCAGTTGGTTTTTCAAATTTTGGTTTAAATTGGTTTCAAAGGAAGAAGAGGAGGATCCCTGTCAGAGTCGCTCAGATCCTTACACAACAACATCCGGAACTGACTGTTTCAGAGGAGTAGAAAAAAAAAAAAGAAGAAACATTGTGGCTCAGTGGTTAGCACTGCTGCCTTGCAGTGCTAGGGTCCCAGGTTCACATCTGACTAAGGGCAACATCTGCATGGAGTTTATATGTTCTCCCTTCACGTGGGTTTCTTCATCATAATAATAACCTTTATCTATGACCTCCTCCTTCATATATAACTAATTATAAGCAGTATTGTGTCAGTAGTGCACACAAATTCAGCAATTCACGTGCTTCCATATTTTTAAAGGTTTGTCTCATCAAACCAAGCCTATTCCATATGCCCTCACACAGTGTAAGAGCCAGAGTTGAGAGCAGCTGAGAAACAGTTGACTACGCATTTTAGAGTCTGGACAACAGTTCCCCATTTTACTGCACACTTGTACATCTCATGTAAGAACTCTGGGGGCATGGCTTCCTAATGGCAGGAGAGGCTGCAACTTTACAGAGCTCCTAAAAGCGCCTTCAGATTACACCAGTTGTAGCTGTAACAAGTATAAAATATGATGACATTTATGGAAAGGCTTTATATAAGTTCAGTTAAATAATCAAGACTTAAGCTGCCTGTCCACGGACGATGATCTGCTGGCGATAAATTACCCGCGGATCACGCTCTGCAAAGCTTTCCATAGGATTACTATGGAAAGCGCTACGCCGGTGTCCAGAAGAGGAGAATCATAATGATTCTCCGCTTGCGGGATTTATATCGCGGCATGCTGCGATTGCCACGATTCTCCGTGGTGAGCCTATCTATTAGGTAAGCTCATCTCAGAGACCTGTCAGTGCTCCCCTTCCTTCCTAATAGCGGAATATCACTAGCGATATACAGCCTTGACCACGGACGGGGGCCTAACTAAGATAAAGAATGCTGTGGAAACAACATACAACAGTATTATTATGACACAATGGAAGACGTTAATAATCAATTAACAATAAATTACAGTTTGTACTCTATGAATGAGATACACTTAATGCTATGTTTTGGAATATCACAGTCAATTTGAGGTTTACAATGGCCAGGGGTAAGTAGCTCTACAGATACTTGTTGGAGGTAAGAGCACCCTCTTAAGCAACTTATTCTTTCAGAATCTTCCATTTCCAAATAACAAAATCCAGCTAATTAGAATATACATTCACTGTCCAAAGAGCAACTGATAAGCACAATACTTGGGGAGGCTGTACACTGATGAGTCCAACATGATCCAATCTATTTTAGATGGTATAAGGCAGTATTACTCACAAATAGAGATGAGCGAACGTACTCGTCCGAGCTTGATACTCGTTCGAGTATTAGTGTGTTCGAGATGCTCGTTACTCGAGACGAGTACCACGCGATGTTCGAGTTACTTTCACTTTCATCTCTGAGACGTTAGCGTGCTTTTCTGGCCAATAGAAAGACAGGGAAGGCATTACAAATTCCCCCTGCGACGTTCAAGCCCTATACCACCCCCCTGCAGTGGGTGGCTGGCGAGATCAGGTGTCATCCGAGTATATAAATCGGCCCCTCCCGCGGCTCGCCACAGATGCGTTCTGACAGAGATCAGGGAAGTGCTGCTGATGCCGGAGCTGCTATAGGGAGAGCGTTAGGAGTTATTTTAGGCTTCAAGAACCCCAACAGTCCTTCTTAGGGCCACAGCTAACCGTGTGCAGTAGTGTGGAGGCTGCTTTTTGCAGTGTTGCACTTTTTTTTTTTTTTGTATATCGGCCGTGCAGAGCATTGCGTCCTGCAGTAATTTTACATTGTCCAGGGCCAGTAGTGGTGAGGCAGGAACAGAAGACATATTTAGTGTATATAGGCAGTGGGCCTTTCCAAAAACATTTGGGGAAAAAAAATCTATTTGGGCTGCCTGTGACCGTCCTCAGTGTACAGGGTCTCTGCTGGGGGTAGTTGTCCTAATTCATACGCAGCCAGCTAAGTGTTACAGCAGGCTTGCGCAAAATTCTTTCCTGCCTCTGTGTTGCCTGTTACATCACCGCTGTATTCCTGTCCACAGTGAAACAGTCTGCAGTAATTTTACATTGTCCAGGGCCAGTAGTGGTGAGGCAGTGACAGAAGACATATTTAGTGTATATAGGCAGTGGGCCTTTCCAAAAACATTTGGGAAAAAAAATCTATTTGGGCTGCCTGTGACCGTCCTCAGTGTACAGGGTCTCTGCTGGGGGTAGTTGTCCTAATTCATACGCAGCCAGCTAAGTGTTACAACAGGCTTGCGCAAAATTCTTTCCTGGCTCTGCTGTGCGTTCCGTAAGCGAAATCAGCCTCCAACCACAGGCCAATAAGCGGCACATTTAATTACAGCGTTCTGTTTCTGCACTACTGGTAATACAGCATGCTGAGGTTTAGGGGTAGGCCTAGAGGACGTGGACGCAGGCGAGGACGCGGAGGCCCAAGTCAGGGTGTGGGCACAGGCCGAGCCAGTGCGGTGGCCAGGGGTAGAGGCAGGGCCAGACCGAATAATCCACCAACTGTTTCCCAAAGCACCCCCTCGCGCCATGCCACCCTGTAGAGGCCAAGGTGCTCTAAGGTGTGGCAGTTTTTCACAGAGACGCCTGACGACCGACGAACAATGGTGAGCAACCTTTGTCGCGCCAAGATCAGCTGGGGAGCCACCACCACCAGCATGCGCAGGCATATGATGGCCAAGCACCCCACAAGGTGGGACGAAGGCCGTTCACCGCCTCCGGTTTGCACCACTGCCTCTCCCCCTGTGCCCCAACCTGCCACTGAGATCCAACCCCCCTCTGAGGACACAGGCACGAGTGCTTACCGGCCTGCACCCACACCCTCACCTCCGCTGTCATCGGCCCCATCCAGCAATGTCTCTCAGCGCAGCGTCCAGACGTCGCTAGCGCAACTGCTTAAGCGCAATTACGCCGCCACACACCCGCACGCTCAAGCGTTAAACGTGCACATAGCCAAATTGATCAGCCTGGAGATGCTGCCGTATAGGCTTGTGGAAACGGAGGCTTTCAAAAGCATGATGGCGACGGCGGCCCCGCGCTACTCGGTTCCCAGTCGCCACTACTTTTCCCGATGTGCCGTCCCAGCCCTGCACGACCACGTCTCCCGCAACATAGTACGCGCCCTCACCAACGCGGTTACTGCCAAGGTCCACTTAACAACGGACACGTGGACAAGCACAGGCGGGCAGGGCCACTATATCTCCCTGACGGCACATTGGGTGAATTTAGTGGAGGCTGGGACAGAGTCAGAGCCTGGGACCGCTCACGTCCTACCCACCCCCAGAATTGCGGGCCCCAGCTCGGTGCTGGTATCTGCGACGGTGTAAGCTTCCTCCACTAAACCACCCTCCTCCTCCTCCTCCAACGCAACCTCTGCCTCACAATCAAGATGTATCAGCAGCAGCACGTCGCCAGCAGTCGGTGTCGCGCGGCGTGGCAGCACAGCGGTGGGCAAGCGTCAGCAGGCCGTGCTGAAACTACTCAGCTTAGGAGAGAAGAGGCACACGGCCCACGAACTGCTGCAGGGTCTGACAGAGCAGACCGACTGCTGGCTTGCACCGCTGAGCCTCCAACCGGGCATGGTCGTGTGTGACAACGGCCGTAACCTCGTGGCAGCTCTGCAGCTCGGCAGCCTCACGCACGTGCCATGCCTGGCCCATGTCTTTAATTTGGTGGTTCAGCGCTTTCTGAAAAGCTACCCACACTTGTCATACCCGCTCGGAAAGGTGCACCGGGTCTGCGCACATTTCCGCAAGTCCAAGACGGACGCTGCCACCCTGCGGACCCTGCAACATCGGTTTAATCTGCCAGTGCACCGACTGCTGTGCGACGTGCCCACACGGTGGAACTCTACGCTCCACATGTTGGCCAGACTCTATGAGCAGCGTAGAGCTATAGTGGAATACCAACTCCAACATGGGCGGCGTAGTGGGAGTCAGCCTCCTCAATTCTTTACAGAAGAGTGGGCCTGGTTGGCAGCCATCTGCCAGGTCCTTGGAAACTTTGAGGAGTCTACCCAGATGGTAAGCGGCGATGCTGCAATCATTAGCATCACCATTCCTCTGCTATGCCTCTTGAGAAGTTCCCTGCAAAGCATAAAGGCAGACGCTTTGCGCTTCGAAACGGAGGCGTGGGAAGACAGTATGTCGCTGGATAGTCAGAGCACCCTCATGTCTATATCTCAGCGCATTGAGGAGGAGGGGGAGGAGCATGAGGAGGAGGGGGAAGAGACAGCTTGGCCCACTGCTGAGGGTACCCATGCTGCTTGCCTGTCATCCTTTCAGCGTGTATAGCCGGAGGAGGAGGAGGATCCTGAAAGTGATCTTCCTAGTGAGGACAGCCATGTGTTGCGTACAGGTACCCTAGCACACATAGCTGACTTCATGTTATGATGCCTTTCTCGAGACCCTCGCGTTACACGCATTCTGGCCACTACGGATTACTGGGTGTACCCACTGCTTGACCCACGGTATAAGGAGAACCTTTCCACTCTCATACCCGAAGAGGAAAGGGGTTTGAGAGTGATGCTATACCACAGGACCCTGGCGGACAAACTGATGGTAACATTCCCATCCGACAGCGCTAGTGGCAGAAGGTGCAGTTCCGAGGGCCAGGTAGCAGGGGAGGCGCAGGGATCAGGCAGCATGTACAGCGCAGGCAGGGGAACATTCTCCAAGGCCTTTGGCAGCTTTCTGGCTCCCCAGCAAGACTGTGTCACCGCTCCCCAGTCAAGGCTGAGTTGGCGGGAGCACTGTAAAAGGATGGTGAGGGAGTACGTAGCCGATCGCACGACCGTCCTCGGTGACGCCTCTGCCCCCTACAACTACTGGGTGTCGAAGCTGGACACGTGGCCTGAACTCGCGCTGTATGCCCTGGAGGTGCTTGCTTGTCCTGCGACTAGCGTCTTGTCAGAGAGGGTGTTTAGTGCGTCTGGGGGAATCATCACGGATAAGCGTACCCACCTGTCAACCGACAGTGCCGACAGGCTTACACTCATCAAGATGAACAAAGCCTGGATTTCCCAAGACTTCTCTTCTCCACCAGCGGACAGCAGCGATACCTAAGCAATACGTAGGCTGCACCCGCGGATGGAAGCATCGTTCTCTATCATCATCAAAAACGGGGACCTTTTTGCTTCATCAATCTGTGTATTCTATTCATCCTCCTCCTCCTGCTTCTCCTCCTGAAACCTCACGTAATCACGCCGAACGGGCAATTTTTCTTAGGCCCACAAGGCTCAGTCATATAATTTTTGTAAACAATTTTTATACGTTTCAATGCTCATTAAAGCGTTGAAACTTTCACCTGAACCAATTTTTATTTTAACTGGGCTGCCTCCAGGCCTAGTAACCAATTAAGCCACATTAATCAAAGCGATTAATGGGTTTCACCTGCCCTCTTGGTTGGGCATGGGCAATTTTTCTGACGTACATTAGTACTGTTGGTACACCAATTTTTTGGGGCCCTCGCCTACAGTGTAATCCAATTAATTTTTTGGCCACCTGCATTAAAGCTGACGTTACATCAGCTGTGATGGGCAATGCAATGGGATATATTTATGTACCGCCGGTGGCTTCCTGGCACCCACCCATGCTGTGGGTCCACAGGGAGTTGTAACTGCATGTGTCCACTTCTAAAGAACCCCAGTCTGACTGGGGCATGCAGTGTGGGCTGAAGCCCACCTGCATTTAATCGGACGTTACCTCAGCTGTGATGGGCACTGCAATGGGATACATTTATGTACAGCCGGTGGGTTCCAGGAAGCCACCCATGCCGTGGGTGCACACGGAATTCCCATTGCGGAGTTGTACCTGCCTGTGACTATTTATAAAAAACCGCGGTCTGACTGGGGCATGCAGACACCTTGACAGAAGGAATAGTGTGTGGCACATAGGTTCCACATTGCTATGCCCACGTGTGCAGCTCCTGATGGCGGTGGCACAGGATTATATTTCTCATTGCTTCTGTACAGCATTGTGGGCTGTCGCCCCGCCCCTTTTAAAGAGGGTCGCTGCCTAGCCGTGCCAACCCTCTGCAGTGTGTGCCTGCGGTTCCTCCTCATGGCAGACGCACTTATAAATAGACATGAGGGTGGTGTGGCATGAGTGCAGCTGAAGGCTGCGCAGGGACACTTTAGTGTGCGCTGTGGACACTGGGTTGTGCGGGGGGGTTGGGCAGCATGTAACCCAGGAGAAGTGGCAGCGGAGTGTCATGCAGGCAGTAATTGTGCTTTGTTGGAGGTAGTGTGGTGCTTAGCTAAGGTATGCATTGCTAATGAGGGCTTTTCAGAAGTAAAAGTTGTTGGGAGGGGGCCCACTCTTGCCGCTATTGTGGCTTAATAGTGGGACCTGGGAACTTTAGATGCAGCCCAACATGTAGCCCCTCGCCTGCCCTATCCGTTGCTGTGTCGTTCCCATCACTTTCTTGAATTGCCCAGATTTTCACAAATGAAAACCTTAGCGAGCATCGGCGATATACAAAAATGCTCGGGTCGCCCATTGACTTCAATGGGGTTCGTTACTCGAAACGAACCCTCGAGCATCGCGATAATTTCGTCCCGAGTAACGAGCACCCGAGGATTTTGGTGCTCGCTCATGTCTACTCACAAATGATCAATCTTTGTGTCACTCTTCTCATCTTTTATCATGTTTAAATCTCAGAGTCCGCTGTCGATTACTGCAATCAGGCGGCTGAAGTCTCCTCTGACACCAGCAGAATTTTTCTCTGGACCCCGGAATGTATCTGTCTGTAAACATTGCTTTAATCATCTGCATTTTCCCCTCTCTCTCAGGTACACAAGTCCAGCTGCAGGTCAGTTCTGCTGCAGCTCTCACTTTCCAGGGATAGTTAACACTAGGGAAGAGAGAGAGAGTATTCAAAAAGATCTAGAAAATCTTGAACAGTTGGTGGTCACTAACAGAATGGTATTTAAGGAGAAATACAAAGTCCTACATCTGGGCAAGAAAAATGAAAAAAGCACATACAGAATGGGAGGAATTGGGCTAAGCAGCAGCACATGTGAAAAAGACTTTGGTATACTAATAGATCATAAACTGAACATGAGTCAACAATATGATGTAGCAGCCAAAAAGGCAAACACAATTCTGGGATCTATTAAGATAAGCATAGAGTCTAGATCACGTGAGGTCATTATCCCCCTCTACTCTTCCTTAGTCAGACCTCAGCTGGAATATTGTGTCCAGTTCTAGGCATCCCACTTTAAAAAAGACATAGACAAACTGGAGCAAATTCAGAGAAGAGTTACCAAGATGGTGAGCAATCTGCAAATCATGTCCTATGAGAAATAGGACAAATAACTATCTGGGATGACTTAGTGAATCCTGCACTAAGCAGGGGGTTGGACCAGATGACCCTGGAGGTCCCTTCCAACTCTACCATTCTATGAGTCACACAAGAGCTTGGGAACAGGATCCCTCTTTTATACCTAGCACTTAAGTCAATCAGTGTACAGCTCAGTTCATGTCAATCCATA
This sequence comes from Eleutherodactylus coqui, assembly GCF_035609145.1. Classification (NCBI taxonomy): domain Eukaryota; kingdom Metazoa; phylum Chordata; class Amphibia; order Anura; family Eleutherodactylidae; genus Eleutherodactylus; species Eleutherodactylus coqui. The sequence continues at coordinate 66,417,328 of NC_089845.1, read as the reverse complement.
GAACTCTCTCTGAAGGTCCTGACACAGCCACTTCAACTGTAGAAAAGGACTGTTTTTTTTATCTCCTTAGACATTCAATCTGACTGAGCTGCAAACCAACACCGTAACTGGTCTGGTTCTGGGTTGGAGCCTCGTGTATTGTATTCTGAGTAGACAGAGAGCATAGTCAGGGGAAGCCAAAAGTCGGTAACAGGTGCTATTGGTTGTGGTTCAAGGTAGCAAGCAGGTAGCATTGTCAGAGGAAAGCCAGGAGTCAGTAACAGGTGGTAGTTACAGCTACATTGGTGGTATTCAGCTATATTGAGGCATCATATAGTAAAGATATTGAGGCTTTTAGGGTAGCTGATGCTGAGGACTCTCAGAAGCAGGTCTTTGGGGTACTAGGAACCCACATCCTGCTGTACTGTTTATACATATAATACAGGTACGCTAGAAAGTAAGAACGTGGCCTCTCCCAGGGTAGGGGAGGGGGTTTAAAATAAAATTTATTAAAAATTTGTCAAAGAACAACACTTTATTCCTCATCTAGAAAGATATTTACGCCTCTTACTTAAAGGTTGAGATAAAAATAGTGAGTATTAATCTGTACTCACCTGGTGCTCAGTGGAATTCTCAGGAAGAGAATCCACTGGCACTCGATATCCACGAAGGCTTTCTAACCACCCTGGGTTCCTGATCCAGATAACTGGAGAGACGTCCTCTGGATGCAGCCCACTCGTGGGCTGTAAATCAACGTATAGAGTACACTTAGTGGAAAAATCTCCTCGCTCCGGAATCCCCAGGGACCAACAGAAGACTCTTCGGTCCGTAGTAATCTTTTATTATGTAGCGCGTTTCGGCAATAAACAATTTTTGCCCTTCTCAAGCATATAACATATCACTAATCCATCTACATATATATATGCTGAAATTTTTAAAAGTCTACTTACGCTCCTCACGATGCACGCCAGTGCCGCGGCCATCTTGGCGTCATGTGATTGGGTTATGTTTTCAATTACTGAAAAAAGTTCCAATCTTTTAGCAGTCATGCTGGACTTATTTATTGGAAAGATTATATTTGTTTGGTTAAGGCCATTTTAGAAAACTTGTGGATCCCTGTCATTGTTTTGCCACAGTGGCACATCAGATGTTACAGCATTATAACTAGCAGCTTACCAATCGATTCTGTACTGTGATTATGCTCGTAGCAGACTTGTATGGCAGGTTTATGAATATTTTACTTTTCAATAATTACATTTATGATTGTAAATTATACTGCAAAAGGGTATTCTGGCCAGCAATATCTAGCATGCATCTCTGGCCTAAAGAGAGGTGAGTCTGTCAGTGTAGTGTCCCATCTATCTAAAGATACCTTTACATGGTACTAGTGTCATGTGCATAACTGCCTGTCAGCCATCCGGTGACTATCGCTCCTTGCTTTTACACTGGAGTGATAGTCTATCAGAGAATGGAGGTGGAGCAGGCGGGAGATCGCTTCTGGCCGCCTGCCTCCATTCATTGCAAACATACCTATTTACACTGTATATGACTGTACATACAGGGGTAGCTGTCAATCACTAAGGAACACCCATTTGACTGTTCAGCTCAGAATGAGCAGTGATAGGGTGGTCAAACACTTTTGCTTGGGGTTCCGCTTTCCTGCTCCATTTGGAAGGTAGTAAAGTTGAATCCCCACGACTTAACAGCTCCATCTCTGGATAGAACCAGATAGTGCTGAACGGACCCCATTGACTATATTGGGGTCTCCGCTCATTTGCCTGGCTTTTGGAAGGTAGAAAAAGCACTGCTCTATAGCATACTGCCTGTATTTGGATAAAGAGTTTGAGCTGAAAGATTCTCTTGAAATGCCCAGAACTAGTAGAGGTTCTCATTAACAGCATTTTAACCATTTACTGTAATAATAAGGGTATGTACATCAATTATGCTTATAGCTTGACTTAAAATACTATACTGTGTTAATTTAAAAAAAGCCAGAACTTTATACTTGTGTATAATTGTATATGTTATCAAAGTAATCAAAAACCATGTTTTCATTGCTTTGTTTATGTAGGGCTTAGATATTGATCAATATCAGATGGATGAGGTCCAGCTCCCAACACCCTCAATGATCAGCTACTTAAAGGAGCCACCGTACTCGGGCATGCTCTGCAGCCTCTTCTACGGTCTGTAACGCCATGTTTATTGGTCACATGGCTATTCTTCAGCTAAATCCCTTCCATATGCATGAGATTGAGCTGCAATATCAGGCACCACTGCTATGCAATGTACAGAGTTGTGCCTGGTATAGAACAAGCACTTGTCTGAGCATGATTGACCCTTCAAACAGGTGATCAACAGGCCTGTGGAAAGTCAAACCCCTTCTGATTTGATATTAAAGAGTAAAGACCTATCCTAAAGGTAGGTCATCAATAAAAAAAAGCTCTAGAAAATACATTTAGCAATTGTGAAATAATCTTATAAATATCTCATTTTATGTTGAGAACATTACATTTTTCATTAGATAGATAGAGAGATAGATATATGAGATAGCTAGATAGATAGGAGATAGATAGATAGATAGATAGATAGATAGATAGATAGATAGATAGATAGATAGATAGATAGATATGAGATAGATAGATAGATAGATAGATAGATAGATAGATAGATAGATAGATAGATAGATAGATAGATAGATAGATAGATAGATAGGAGATAGATAGATAGATAGATAGATAGATAGATAGATAGATAGATAGATAGATAGATAGATAGATAATGAGATGAATTAGAAAGAGACTTGCACAAACTACAAGTGAAAAATAATGCTAGATTGCAACATTTTCAGGAATGTTTTGCAAAATTAATGACTGCAATGAGAAGAATGTGATGCTCTCATGATGATCACAGCTTGAACCTGCTGTTTCTGAATGAGTAATGGTCTGTCCATATTAGATACACGGATATCACCAGGCTCCACATTTTCTTCATTTTCATGATACATGCCCAATATTTGGATCTATGCTGTGAGATGAAATACTTCTTAGATCCAAAATTGACTCCTTTAAGTGTTATCACTGCTATAAATAAGTGTGCAGCTTTGTCTAGCTGTTGCTCGTTTGTAGAAGTATCTCATTCCACTCTGGTAACATAGGCTTCCGGATCAGCTCTCATGGCCTTAGATAAGCTAAAACTATATTATAATATCTAAATAATTCTAAGAGCTATTCAATTGCCCTATATGGCTAAACATTTTTAGACTGTATGAATAACAATTAGATTTAGTTTGCACAGTACTACAATCATATTTGCCGCAGTTGTCACTTTAAAAGACGCACTTTACTTCCTCCCAAAGTGCGTCTTATAGAGTGAACGTGCTGAAAGTCATCACATCGGGATTTGCTCGTGCGATCACAAGTTTAAATGCATGATCACGCTAACTAAATCGCGGTGGCGCAAACAAACTCGAGATCGCATGAACAAATGTGCGATCACTTACCTGTTCTCTCTCCTCCCTAGTGCTTCCCATACGTGCCTCTGATTGGTGGTAAGCGCCGGCGGGAACAGCTGCTGCTTCCCCACCTGCACCAATCAGCTGCTTCACTTCCTCCTGTCGAACAAGCGCCGCTGTGACACAGAGCTCCGCTGTTTCAGACCTCTGCTGCTCCTTCTGCTCCGTCGCCCGGCACTATCCCCTGCACTATTCCTGGGTGAGTTCAAAATAATTTTTCCCACTTTTCCCCCTCTAAAACAGGGGTGCGTCTTATCATCCAGTGCGTCCTACGGTAAGTTGCAGAGTATTAACCCCTTAAGGACATGGCCTTTTTTGGGTGTCAGAACACAACTGGGATGATATGGGGGAATTTTCATCTCCACTTTTCAAAAGCCATAATCTGGTCATATGGGGCTTATTTTTTGAGTGATGAGCTGTAGCTTCTATTGGTATCATTGGGGTACAAATGGCTTTTTGTTTACTTTTAATGCTTTATTTGGAAGGCAAAATGAACAAAATAAACATTTTGGCTGTTTTTTAGAGGGGTTTTAAACACTTTTTGCCTTGCAGGATGAATAATGTGTTCAATTTATTGCACATGTTGCTATGGACACAAACGTGTGTGTTTCTCTTTTTCAAAGAGAAGAAAGTAGGCAAAAAAGGTGATTTTTACCACTGATTGTTGCACTTTTTAAAACTTTTTTTATACACATTTAACTATAAGGTACTTGATACCATGATCATATGATTACTATGATAATGCATTGCGGTATGTCTGTACACAATTGTATTATCACTATTGCTAGAGCTCATATGCCATGTCAGACCCAGACACCAGGCAATGACATTGCGGTGACCGATGGCATTACAAAGTACTACGGTATGTGCATCTACATTGATCGTGGCATGTAAGGGGTAAATAGCGGTGATCTGTGTTTTCGCCAATCCCTACTGGTGCAGGGCAATGCCGACTGTCAGTCACAGTCAGCTCAGACTACAGATGGCACATATACAGCCTATGAGCCCCTACCATGCGCATGACATATGTTTATGTCTTGCTGCCTAAAGTACCAGGCATACAGGACATAAACTTACGTCCTGTGTTGTTAGGGGATTTTCTTAGTAAGTAACAGATTGAAGTTAAATTCTCCTTTTGGGTTAACTTCAAAGAATCTATATACTATACCCAATATGTATGAGTAGCAGTTTGCTAATACAGTGATACCTTGGTTTGCGAGTGCCTCAGTGTCAGGGAAAAACTCCCGTCAGTATGTCAGTTGGCGTCCAAATTAAAAATAAAATGAGTAAGTCTGCAGACTTGAAAAACCGTCAGTATATACTGTTATATCAATTGATAGAGAGCAGAAATAAGCACACGCAGCCTAGGTGTACCAAATCTCACTCTGATTTATTACTCATAGCGCGTCTTTTTTTATAGACACGATACATATTTAAAATGACGTTGATTCTGAGCCAAACATGACATAGTTTGTTTACATCATTTAATATTCTGCCATATGATTGATCAAAGTTCATTCATATTACTTAAAACTTTCCATACTTTAATAATTTTGTACTTTTCCCTAATACGTGTCTAAACATCATAATGATTTAGCATTTTCACTTATCAATACAGGTTTGTCTTTATAACTTTATTTTAAGGTAAATTTATTGGTTATATCAGCTGTAACTTGGTATTAATTGGTTCCTTATCTGTCAAGGTCTGTACCTTAAACCATCGCCTGACTAGTCACCAGTTAGGGTTTATTGCTGGTTAAGTTCAAGCTGACCTTCTACCAGGGCCTAAAGCTTTATACAAGAAATTATTTCTCTATAACAGTAGAATCTAGAATAATATCACAAAAGCTGGGGTCCTGGGTAATTTCCCCCACACTCAGCTTGTGAGCTTCTTCACTTACGAGCAGGCTCTCTCCCGAATTTTTGCTCTGATTTAAGATCAAAAACTCGGGTTACTAGCCTGCTTCACATTCCAACGGGGAGTCCCGTCATCACTGAACATTGTGATAGCACTGTCACAGTGTTCAGTAACAGGGGGACTCCCTGTGGGGAGTAAAAAATCCCCTGCCACAGCTGTGACAGCTGTGGCAGAGGATCGAGATGTTCTCCCATTGAAAGCAATAGGATGCCAGCACTCCCCCAGTGATTTTCTGGGAAGGGCTTTAAAGTGGTTGTCCCGCGGCCGAAACGAAAAATTTTTCACATCCCAGTCCCCTATGTTAAGCAAGCATCACAAACTACCCATGTAAATCGGTTTTTTAGAGCGTTTCTACTCACCATGAAGCTGTTTCATGAAGTTATAAAAATCTTCTTCCAAGATGGCCGCCGTCATTTCCCAAGGTGCACCGCTGGTCTTCTCCCATGGTGCACTGCGGGTCTTCTCCCATGGTGCACCGTGGATGTTCTTCTCCAGTCTGAGCTCCACTGCCGATTACAGCCACCTCATTGGCTGATCGGCACCACGTGACGGGGGCGGAGCTACGCGATGACACGGAGAAGAGGGAGGAGCCAGGACGCAGCTCATGAGCCCGGACCATCCAGAAGAGGAATCTTCAGTGCGCAAGCGCGACTGTTCGTGTGACCAAAGAAGAAGTTTGGTCGTCGCCATGGAGACGGGGACGCCAGCACCGGAGGGGGTAAGTGTATTACTTCTGTATGGCCAATATTTAATGCACGATGTATATTACAAAGTGCATTAATATGGCCATACAGAAGTGCTGAACCCCACTTGCTGTCGCGGGACAACCCCTTTAAATACAAGCCCTTCCCTGAAAATCACCCTAGCTGTAGTAAAAAATAAAAATATATATACTCACCTCTCTGCCACTGTTGGGGCACTGCCATGTGTAGCCACATCTTCTCCCTGCACTGCTCTGAAGTTATTTCATCAGAAGGGGATTTAAAATCTCCACCTGCTGAAAGAGCTGTATCTGATTGGCTGAGCACTCGGCAAATCATAGGCAGCGCTCAGCCATTCAATGAATGACAGCTGAGTGCTGTGAACAATCACAGGCAGAGCTTAGCTATTCATTGAATTCAATGAACGGCCTAGCGTCGCCTGTTATTGGCTGAGCGCTGTGACCAATCACAGGCAGTGCTCAGCTGTTATTCTTTGAATGGCTGAACGCTGCCTATGATTGTCTGAGCACTCAGCCAATCAGATACAGCTCTTTCAGCAGGCAGGGATTTTAAATTTCCGCCTGATGAAAGAACTTCAGAGCAGTATGATCACTCAGGGGCTCAGGTGCGTCTAGACACGGATAGATGCACCTCAGCCCCAGCAGCGGCGGAGAGATGAGTATATATTTTTCTTATTTTTTACACATGCTATGGATGATTTTCAGGGAGCGGCTTATATTTAAAGCCCTTCCCCGAAAATCACTGCGGGGGTTGCTGGCAGCCCATTGCATTCAATGGCGCCACTGGCAGCAGCAGCCCCATTGAAAGGAATGGCAAAATGGAAGATTGCCATTTCCATTCATTTCAATGGGGAGACTAGTTTTGACATTGGGTGTTTTGGGTTAAGAGCTTCGTCATGGAAATAATTAAACTCTTAACCCAAGGCACCATTGTATAAAATACTGTTGGAAACACTCTTTCGAGCTGTGACCCAATAATTACCTACAGAAATGTAAAGAGTTTCAAAGTTTCTACTATTGCCTTGCTTCTGAGGCAATCTCGAGAACAAAGAGGCTGAGGTGCTTTCAGCTATTTTGTGATCTCTGTGGCAGCTTTCATTTGGAAAAGCAATACGTGTGGGTGTTCTTTCCCACATGGTTATGTAAAATCTTTACTCTGGTTATATGAATGTATACTGCATGAAGTTGCAACTTTTTTTGAAGATTTTATGTTGATAAATGTTACATAGTAATGACCCCTTTGGTGTTTTTGTTATTTTGGTGCATTACAACCTGGTGTTATAATAGATTTTAATTCAGATTTTATGTAGTGGACCTGGTTAAATAGTCTAAATTGCTATAGTGGAATGAAAACAAAGCTTGTTTAAAAAATGCAATAAATACACAGAAAAGTTGTGAGTGTGTATTCATCCCCTTTGCTATAAAACCTATAAAAAAGGTCTGATCCAACAAATTAATTTCCAAAATCATATTAGTTGAATACATTCCCCTTTTGTGCAGTGAGAGTGTCATCTGATTTGCCACATGATGACAGAATAAATATACCTGCTCTGAAAGGCCCTTGAGTCTGTAACACTACTAAGCAAATAGCATGAAGACCAAGCAGCTCTCCAAACAGGTCAAAGACAAAGTTGTGGCGAAGTATAGAGACAAAGTTGTGGCGAAGTATAGATCAGGGCTGGGTTATTAGTTTTCGAAACTTTGAACATCCTGGGAGCATCATTAAATCCATTATAACACAATGGAAAGAATATGGCAGAACTAGAAACCTGACAAGAGAAGGCCACCCACCAAAACTCTCACACCAAGCAAGGAGGACGATAATCAAAAACTCAACAAAGACATCAATGATAACTGTGAAGGAATGCCAAAGATCTGCAGCGGAGATAGAGGTATCTGTCCATAGGATGGCTATAAGCCGGTCACTACACAGAGTGAGGCTTTATAGAAGATTGGCCAGAAAAAAAAAACATTGCTTAAGGAAAAACATAAGAAAACTGTCAGGCTGATGGGTGTGTATCCATCTTGCCCCACACTGGTTTGGCTCGGGGCTATCTGAGGTGGCAGCACCTGAGGAACCTTGGTTTGCATGCTTAACCTCTTCAAGTGAGATACCAGCTTGTTGCACAGGAGTGTCACTGAAAACAAAAGGTGGCCTACATAGGTTCTCCTAGATCAAAAATTGCACCAAGGAGACAGCAGGTGTAGTGTTTGTTTAAAAAACAATTTCATAGATTTTAGGACAATTTATACCAGTTGAACAGAACAACCAAGGCCAAACATCCTATTCCTGTTCCTCTGAGGGAAACCAATAAATTATGCAAATGAAGACAGCAGGTGGGGTGCATATTTTAAAAGCAATGTCATAAATTCTGCAAAGAACAATCAAGCACAGGCTTACTACAAGAAACAATTGTAGAGCTACCAAAAATTATGCTACACAATGCAGCAGATGTGCTGCTTGTTTTAAAAAGCAATGTCATACATTTTCCAAGTGCAAACTCTACCAGGTGAACAGAACGCTCAAGCACAGACCCATTCCAAGGAAAAGCTATAGAGCTACAGCTGTTTCTTGTGCATTAGAAAATGTTCATGTGGCAAGAATGAAGAGGAGGAGGAAACATGGCAAAAGGAGGAGTACAAGAGCAGCAGCAGCTCCACCACCAGCAACAACAGCACCTTGAGGGCACAGTGTGGTCTTTGATAGTAATCATTTCTTGGTGTCAGACCTAACAGTGTCTTCTGGCAGGTCATACCTGACACAGAGAATAGCTGGAGATAGTAAAAAGTTTGGCGACTTTGAATGATGTCTGAGGTCACAAAAAAAGAAATGCAAATATTTCCCATGCCAAAGAGTAGTTTGTCTGTCTGCTTTGCTGCTATATACGGTGACAGCAGCAGAAATATACAGTCATCCAATGTATAAACCACGTTTCATATAGGCATATAAACGTGATGCAACTTCTTTCTCTGGTTTCTCCTATAAAACTCCATTGAACATCTCTGCTGGTATAAAAGCTTTCATACTAGCAGGAATATATCCTCTTTAGAATATCTGTCCCTAGCAGCAGACCACGTGTTATATAGGCGTATAAACATGATGCAACTTCTCTGTCCTGTGCTCAGTTGTGAAATGGCTGCTGGTTACACTATGCCTATGTTTAGGGTGACTAGCTCATTTGATGCAGACATCCAAAGAATCTGCTGCCCATACATAGAATGGAGGATACATTTGTTGACATCATCAAGTCACCCTGGCCTCTGAATAGCTGCACTCTGATCTCTGTAGCAGGCATTTTGTGAAATTCAATTTTCACACGATTTTTGTTAAAAATCAAGTCAGACTTACCCAATCCAATTTGGTGCAATTCGGGTTAATTTTATCATCTGTCGAACACTAATAAATATAATGTTACTTGTATAAATTGAGGTTGTGTACCTTTCAGATCCTTCATTCTTCTTTTTTGAGAAGTATCCAGCTATTTTCTGACACACCATTAGCTGACCAGGCATTGTACACAAAAATGACAAAATAGACCCATTCAAGTATTAAAACCAGCGAGACGATTACTGTATATACTCGAGTATTAGCCGACCCCAGTATAAGCCGAGTCAATAAGTTTTACCACAAAAAACTGTTAAAACCTATTGACTCGAGTATAAGCCTAGCTATAGTTGAGTATATACTATGTAAAGAAAAAATGCAATACTCACCTCCAAGATGGCGTCTGTGTCCCTGTCGTGATGGTCTCCCCGTCGGTGCAGCAAGCTGCTTGAGAATTCTCCCCACTGTCATCTCCCTGCTCGGCTTTGAATTCCCCCGCCGTCAGCGCTATGTAAGTAAGCGCTGTGATTGGACCGAACGCCAGCCAATCACAGCCGGCGCTTCATAAACCAATCACAGCCATTCAGTGATATCATCGACTGAATGGCTGTGAATGATCGAGCCCCGGTTGATGCTCAATCCAATCACAGCACTTACCTACACAGCGCTGACTGCGGGGGAATTCAAAGCCGAGCAGGGAGATGATAGTGGGGAGAATTCTCAAGCAGCTTGCCGCACCACTGGGTAGACCATCGCGCTGGGGACACAGACGCAGGCTGGGAGGTGAGTATTGCGGGTTTTTTGTTGTTGTTTTTTTACCTCTTTCGAGTATAAGCCAAGGGGGGCTTTTTCAGCATAAAAAAATGTGCTGAAAAACTAGGCTTATACTCGAGTATATATGGTAAATAGCATATGTCAGATTTGTGACTTACAGACTCTCTGCCATTAAGTATTACTCTTCTACATCTTCATTGTACATGAGAATAAGCACTACCTGAAACCACAGACAGCCCGGCGGTGGAAGCATTTCAGTAGTATAAGATCAGCAATGTAAGTAATATACAGCTTAGAGGGCTTATTGTAAAATCTTCAATACGAGTCAGGGGAGTATCAAACTCATTGAGCCCTAAATCATAATATTATCAGTTTTCAACTCTCATGAAAGAGCTTGATAAAAGTTTCATTGAGTTACATTGAAGATTCTACTATATTTCCTTTAAACTATATGTAGCTTTAGCTTCAGATATACAACCTGCTGCTCCATGATTACAATGTAATAAGTAAAGGAATAAATAGCATCCCAAAAGACTCTAAAATGGAAATACTGTAACCACTAGCTCCAGTATTTATTTTTAAACTTGTTTTATTGAAGATCCATACCAAATCTATTCAAACAATTTGCAGGATCAATATTTTGCTTCATACATTTAATAAAATAAATATTTGTAGAACAATGAAAATTTGTGTTGTGATTAATTGCTGTTTGCAATCGAAGATATTCCACCATACATGCTGATAAATCATAGAGAAGTAGGAATACACAGGAGGGCGATAAGAAGATACAAGAGCCGTATCGCTATAACAATCGCTGTTTCTACCTAACATAGCTGTGTAGTTGGTCTGTTCAGAATTGAAAGTTTTTGTATAAAAATCATACCAAACTTTATTGACATTTTCAGGACACTTTCTGTTTTTAAAGATAATTTTTTCATGGTAAATTATATTATTAACCAGATCTCTCCATTGGGCCATTATTAGAGGCTGTCTGTCCATCCATTTCATTACCACTGCTTTGTGTGTCAGAAAAAGCATTTTGCGCAATAAAACCCACACATTGTTCAGTGTCCGAAGGTCAAAGTAAACAAAACTCTGGGCCTCTCTGTACTGTAATCCCCACAACCTCAGGGTTCTTTTACACGAGCGTATATCTGCCTCCGTTTTCATGGCCGGCCGATATACGTGACGATTTGATGCATTTGATTCCATCAGATCACATGGCCGTATTCCCGCAGTGTAAAAACATCTGGCCAGCCCAATGTAGCGCTGGACGCTTTCACGTCGGGCTGAAAAGATAGTCCTGGAACTATCTTTCCAGACGGAATACATCGGCCACTGCATAGGCTCCTATGGTAGCCAATTACAGCGGCTAGAGAAGGGAGGTGGTAGGGAGTTTAGCAGCATGACTGCTAAACTCCCTCTCTCTTCTCTCCTCCTCTCCAGCTGTTTGCAATGGGAGGGGGTGGGACTAGGGTGGAGCTAAGCTCCGCCACCTCCCATTGCTGGCTGTGGACAAGGGGCGGGGAGGGGTGGGTGCTTAGCTCAGCCCCCATCCCACCCACTCCCATTGCAAACAACCAGAGGGAATGAAGACAGGAGGTGATCCGGTGAGGGGGAGGGAAGGGGAGGCAACAGCATTGTGGCCTTGGCATGTATGCGTCGGGGCCATGCCATCTGAACGGGCACACAAATTTTAGATTTGTGCACCCGTTCACGCTTTTTTACGGCAGCAGCAGGGGCACATAACAACGCCTACGGCCATGTGGATGAGGCCTCGCTAAGTAAATCAGTCACTTCGCCTTAAAAGGTTTGAACCTCACTGCATCCCCACATCAAATGTATAAAATCTGCATCAGGTGTAAAATATCTATGATATTGGGAATTGGTTCAACTAGCCGTCAGGTCTAGTCTTTTGGGAGTCATGTAGCATCGATACAAAATGTATAATTGAATGAGTTTGTTATTTCCCGCTTGAGATACTGATAAATGATATTTCACAGCATTAAACCAAATACTCGTTAATAAGTGATGGAACAAGGGATCTCTATTTACCATCTATTTTTAGGTGTATAGTTAAAAATTTGGACCGAGTCAAGTGAGTATATAAAGAGGAAATTAATTCTTTTGGCTCGAGATACCAGGCACATACTGCATGACGTATCTGAAGAAACCTATACAAGCTCAATCGGGGTATATCATATGTCTGTTGTAGTTGCTCAAATTATACAAAAATCTCATTAACAACTAGATGTGATAAGAAGTAACTTTGTCACTAACAGGCTCAAACACTTTGACCAAAATGTGCACTAACAACCTCATATTTTAGCCACATATTAACCCCTTAGTGAAGAAGCCTGTTTGCACCTTAATGACCAACTCATTTCTCAATTTTTTCATCATCGCATGTCAAGAGCCATAACATTTTAATTGTCCCATCAACATGAACGCATGAGGATTTGTTTTTTTGCAGGACAAGTTGTCTTTTTTTAATAGCACCATTTTTCGGTACATATAATGTATTCTATCATTTTTTTAGGGGGGGTTGGGGAAAAATGCCATGTGTTTTTTGGATTTTATTTTTGTGGTTTTCAGTGTGCAAACTGAATAATGTGATAAAATTATTCTCTGACTCAGCGCGACTCCAACGATATGAAGTTTATACAGTTTTTTCATGTTTTGCTATTTTTGTGCACAAACCCCCCTTTTTAAACATTTGCTTTTGTTTTGCCACATTCCAAAAACCACGGCATTTTTATTTTTCCATCAAAAGAGCTCTATAACAGCTTGCATTTTACAGGATGACCTCTGGTCTTCTTTTATCCAGTTTTTCAGAACATATAACATTTTGATTGCTTTTTATTCCATTTTTTTCTAGAGGCAAGATTTACAAAATCTGCAATTCCGGCATGTTTTTTATGATTCTGTCGCTACCAAATTGATATAGTTTTTTTTTTTGCAACTTTTTCACCCTAACATTCTTCTTTTTTTGTCAACGGTGCTGTGTAAGAACTTTTTCTTTGCAGGATGAGTTGAACTTTTAATAGTACCATTTGTTGATCAATGTGACATTTTGATCACTTTCTATTCCATGTTTTGTAAGGCGAGATAGGCAAAATTAGCTATTTTTCTTCTTTTTTTTTTAAAGACGTGCACTGTGCAGGTTAAATAATGGACTAACGTTTTTTTCTGAGTCATTACAAACGCAGTGATACCACATGTGTGATTTTTTTTTACATAGTAAGAGCTCAGTCAGACAAGACCTATGTGTGCAAAAAAAAGAAGTACTCCATGCATTAGCAAAATGCGCATGACCATGGCTCTGTGCATATTGCTGTCAATAGGGCCGGCGCTACAGCTGCCAGCCCCAATGAAAGCAATGGGATGCAGGCAACCCACAAAGTGATTTTCGGGGAAGGGCTTGAAATATAAGCCCTTCTCATAAAATCATCCCTAGCTTGTGTAAAAATAAAAAAATATATACTCACCTCTCCGCCACTGTCGGGGCTCCAGCGCGTCTTGTCTGTGCAATCCCAGAGTGTTCTAAAGCTCTTTCAGCAGTCGGGAATTTAAAAATCCCTGCCTCCTGAAAGGACTGTTTTTGATTGGCTGAGCGCTCAGCCAATCACATTAACTTCAATGAATGCCTGAGTGCTGCCTCTGACTGGCTGAGCGCTGTGACCAATCACAGGCAGCGCTCAGATGTCATTTAGTAAATGGCTGAGTGCTGCCTGTGATTAGCTAAGTGCTCAGCCAATCAGACACAGCCCTTTCGGAAGGCAGGGATTTTTAAATGCCTGCCTGCTGAAAAAGCTTCAGAGCAGTGTCAGGGAGCCAAGCAACAAGACATGCTGGAGCCCCGACACTAGCGGAGAGGTGAGTATATATATTTTTTAATTTTTTACACAAGCTAGGGATGATTTTCAGGGAAGGGCTTATATTTTAACACCTTCCCCAAAAATGACTGCGGGGTTGCCTGCAGCCAATTGCTTTCAATAATGCTGGCCACAGTGCCAGCGCCATTGAAAGCAATAGGAGAACATCACGATTCTTTGCCACATCTGTGACAGCTGTGGCAGGGGATTCTTTCATCCCTGCAAGGAGTCCCCTTGTCATTGAACACTGTGACAGTGCTGTCACAGTGTTCAGTGATGAGGGTGTTGTACGGAAGATTTTGTGCCTGTAAAAGACGGACATGTGAACACATCATAGAGAACCAATGGTTCTATCAAAAGCTTTTTTTTTTGCACAGATAGCCGCGTGCAAAAAAATGCTCATCTGACTTCCCCCTAGAGGGGGAAAGGCAGTGTTTTGATGTTTTTAACAATTTTTTTTATACTTTAGCTTTTTATTTTTGTCCCACTAGGGGACTTGCATAGTACCATATTTTATAATTCTTCTAATGTACTAATATACTTCAGTATGGAGTGTATTACAAAGCCTGGCTTGCGATGTTATCACTTTACATCTATCTGTCCCACATCCTTTAGTAATAAAAGCATTGTCTAGATTTCTGAATTCATACAGTCGCTATTACATGGTAACATAGTAGGTTAGGCTGAATGAAGACAATGTCCATGTAGTTCAGCCTGTTTTGACCACCCCCCTTGTTGATCCAGAGGAAGGCAAAAAAAATCCAACGAGGCAGATGCCAATGTAGCTCATTTGGAGGAATAAATTCCTTCCAGACTCCATAATGGCAGTCAGAATAATCCCTGGAGCAACGTTTGAGTTCCTACCTGATTCCAAAACCCGAATCAACAACCTCGCTGGTCACCTAATGTCTATATCCTGTAATATCATTGCACTCTAAAAAGATGTCTAGTCCCCTCTTAAACACCTCATCAGTAGTAAATTAGTTAGTTTTCCTGGCGGTAAAAATGCAACTTTTTTACTTTTGATGGGAAATTCTTTTTGCATAAATATGCAGCATCAATGGAAGAGGGGTAATTTTCCCATTTGTTTGCATATATATATATATATATATATATATATATATATATATATATATATATATATATATATATGGTTTGGGAGGAGGATATTTTATTTGAGGGCCCTTTCTCCCCCATATCAGATGGTACAGTCATTATATTGCTGACCTGGTTCTAATATGGAAGAAGGGGGAGGGGGGGATTGGAAAGATGTGACAGAGTTTGTCTCGTTTATTAACCAGAATTATATGAATTTACGGTTCCCCAATATATATGATTTTTTTAAAATCAGTTTTTTATGTCACTCAACAGTGTGTGCTCCAACGAAAATGGTGCTTATTTCTTTTTTTTTTCAAGCCTTCTGCTTCTAATTCAATACTGGCCACATCATCTTGTTATTCTCCTCAGGTAATAAAAAAAACCTTGTTGGTGAATTAATTAGATTTAAGCATAATTGCACTCAGTAGGAAGATTATATTTAAGAATTGAGGAAAAAGCATCTTTAAATGTTGTCAGTAGAGGATACCCAATGTGGACTCTTAATAGAAGAAAGACTATAGTACATAATTTGCCATGGAAGGATTTATTGCAGAAAAAACATCATGTTAGACATAATGAGGTTGCTCATAAACATCTATCTTTGACATTTTCCACAGAATACTGTTAGGGACTCTGAGTATTGATCCACTGTACTAACCAAGCAGCCTGGTTTTTGGACCAGACCTAGTGTGGCTGGCAGCTGACCCCAGTTGCAAGGCAAACCCAGATGGGGAATCTTGGCCTTAGCTAATCAGGAAGATGGGAAGACTCCTGCCTAAAAGCAGGTTAGGCTTCCTGATAAGAATGGCCCACTTTCTTCACCTCGGGCTAACTATCCCTGACAGGATACAGGGATGAAGTACTGAACACAGGGCACACAGAACAGGTCTGACTTAACACAGAGACAGGAACGATGCAAAGACTGGGAGGAAATGGACAAATGCACACAGGCAAAAGCACAAGGCAAAAAAAATACAGAATAAACAGATACAAGAACAGGATTAAACAGACAAAATTGTACTGAGACAGGCAACCTAGATATGCTGCGTGTCTGAGACAAACACACATCAATACTGAGGCAAAGAAGGAGGATTCCCAGCTCCCTTAAGTAGAAAGGTGATTGCCATTTAAGCTGCAGCTGTGCTGGGAGCACTGAGCAGGGTTAACTAGTGCAGTGCTGATAGAAAGTAGAAGAAACAAGTATATTTAAACAGAAGCAGCAGAGTGACACCTCAGGCCGCCCAGAACAGCAAGAGGGCAGCAGACATGGGTAGCAGACCTAACAAATACAGTATGCAATACAGGAAGATAGTGAGCAAACGTCTACCCATATTGCTGGAGGATCTGGTGATGCAAAAAGTTTTGCAATATGATATTAGATTTGTAACCATGCAGACTCCTACTTTGGGGTTTATCTTGTCCCCCAGTATGTTTGATTCACATTGCAATGTGGGCAAAATATGGTTATTCATGGAGGGTTTTTACCACTGTGGATATTGAGTGTGTAAAGCCTGTATATTTGCAGATACATTCACTTCCTTTGAGTCTACAGTGACTAGTCAGCTCTTCCATCAGAAAGTGGCAATTCACATAATGTTATCAATGTAGTCACATGTAAACTTTGCAATTTGCAATATGTGGGACATACTATCACTAATTTGAGAGTCCATATTTGTAAGCATTTTTTTGATGCTGAGAATCCAGCAGCGGTGGGGATATCTGCAGCATCAAAACATTTTTCTATGATATGTGGAGGTGACACATGGAGGTTTTACATTCCAAGGGATTGAGAAAGTGTTAAAACCAAAGAGAGGCGGAGGTGTGAAATAAAAAAAAGACAATGTGAATGACCCCCAGAGGGGGTATTAAAACAGTTTTCCGAACTTTATTATTTATTACTAGAGATGAGCGAACGTACTCGTCCGAGCTTGATGCTCGTTCGAGTATTAGGGTGTTCGAGATGCTCGTTACTAGAGGCGAGCACCACGCGATGTTCGAGTTACTTTCACTTTCATCTCTGAGACATTAGCTCGCTTTTCTGGCCAATAGAAAGACAGGGAAGGCATTACAACTTCCTCCTGTGATGTTCCAGCTCTATACCACCCCCCTGCAGTGAGTGGCTGGGGAGATCAGGTGTCACCCGAGTATTTAAATCTGCCCCGCCCGCGGCTCGCCACAGATGCATTCTGACAGAGATCAGGGAAAGTGCTACTGATGCTGCTGCTATAGGGAGAGCGTTAGGAGTTATATTAGGCTTCAAGAACCCCAACGGTCCTTCTTAGGGCTACATCTGACCGTGTGCAGTACTGTTGAGGCTGCTTTTAGCAGTGTTGCCCTTTTTTTTGTGTGTGTATATCGGCCGTGCAGAGCATTGCGTCCAGAGTCTGCAGTCATTGTACATAGTATAGGGCCAGTACTGGTGAGGCAGGGAAAGGTGAAAGAGATATACTGTCTATATAGGCAGTGGGCTTTTTCAAACCAATTTGGGAAAAATACTATATTTTGGCTGCCTGTGACCGTCTTCAGTGTACTGCGTGTCTGCTGGGGGTAGTAGTCCTAATTAATACGCAGCTATGTGCTACAGCAGGCTTGCGCAAAAGTGTTTCCTGGCTCTGCGTTGCCCATTACATTACCGCCGTCATCCCGTCCAGAGGGAAACAGTCTGCAGTAATTTTACACAGTATAGGGCCAGTACTGGTGAGGCAGGGACAGTGGGAAAGGTGAAGGAGATATACTGTCTATATAGGCAGTGGGTTTTTTCAAACAAATTTTGGAAAAATACTATATTTGGGCTGCCTGTGACCGTCTTCAGTGTACTGCGTGTCTGCTGGGGTTAGTAGTCCCAATTAATACGCAGCTGAGTGTTACAGCAGGCTTGCGCAAAAGTGTTTCCTGGCTCTGCGTTGCCCGTTACATCACCGCCGTCATCCCGTCCAGAGGGAAAAAGTATACATATATACGCTGCCTACAGTATCTGTCTGCTGTCTCAGCTCAGCCTTTCAAAAAATAGAAGCAAAATACTTAAGGCCTACTAGTGGCGTTTGGCCACTTGACTGCTTCAGCGCTGTGAATTCCAATAGCTCAGTCATACGCACCTACGTCTCACTACAAGCTTGCGCAAAATTCTTTCCTGGCTCTGCTGTGCGTTCCGTAAGCGAAGTCAGCCTCCAACCACAGGCCAATAAGCAGCACATTTAATTACAGCGTTCTGTTTCTGCACTACTGGTAATACACCATGCTGAGGGCTAGGGGTAGGCCTAGAGGACGTGGACGTGGGCGAGGACGCTGAGGCCCAAGTCAGGGTGCGGGCACAGGCCGAGCTCGTGATCCTGGTGTATCGCAGCCGACTGCTGCGGGATTAGGAGAGAGGCACGTTTCTGGCGTCCCCACATTCATCTCACAATTAATGGGTCCACGCGGTAGACCTTTATTAGAAAATGAGCAGTGTGAGCAGGTCCTGTCGTGGATGGCAGAAAGTGCATCCAGCAATCTATCGACCACCCAGACTTCTACGCCGTCCACTGCTGCAACTCTGAATCCTCTGGCTGCTGCTCCTCCTTCCTCCCAGCCTCCTCACTCCATTACAATGACACATTCTGAGGAGCAGGCAGACTCCCAGGAACTGTTCTCGGGCCCCTGCCCAGAATGGGCAGCAATGGTTCCTATCCCACTGGAGGAGTTTGTTGTGACGGATGCCCAACCTTTGGAAAGTTCCCGGGGTCCGGGGGATGAGGCTGGGGACTCCGGCAACTGTCTCAAGAGCTTTCAGTGGGTGAGGAGGACGACGACGATGAGACACAGTTGTCTATCACTCAGGTAGTAGTAATTGCAGTAAGTCCGAGGGAGGAGCGCACAGAGGATTCGGAGGAAGAGCAGCTGGACGATGAGGTGACTGACCCCACCTGGTTTGCTACGCCTACTGAGGACAGGTCTTCAGAGGGGGAGGCAAGTGCAGCAGCAGGGCAGGTTGGAAGAGGCAGTGCGGTGGCCAGGGGTAGAGGCAGGGCCAGACCGAATAATCCACCAACTGTTTCCCAAAGCGCCCCCTCGCGCCATGCCATCCTGCAGAGGCCGAGGTGCTCAAAGGTCTGGCAATTTTTCACTGAGAGTGCAGACGACCGACGAACAGTGGTGTGCAACCTTTGTCGCGCCAAGATCAGCCGGGGAGCCACCACCACCAGCCTCACCACCACCAGCATGCGCAGGCATATGATGGCCAAGCACCCCACAAGGTGGGACGAAGGCCGTTCACTGCCTCCGGTTTGCACCGCTGCCTCTCCCCCTGTGCCCCAACCTGCCACTGAGATCCAACCCCCCTCTCAGGACACAGGCACGACCGTCTCCCGGCCTGCACCCACACCCTCACCTCCGCTGTCCTCAGCCCCATCCACCAATGTCTCTAAGCGCACCGTCCAGCCGTCGCTAGCGCAAGTGTTTGAGCGCAAGCGCAAGTACGCCGCCACGCACCCGCACGCTCAAGCGTTAAACGTGCACATAGCCAAATTGATCAACCTGGAGATGCTGCCGTATAGGCTTGTGGAAACGGAGGCTTTCAAAAACATGATGGCGGCGGCCCCGCGCTACTCGGTTCCCAGTCGCCACTACTTTTCCCGATGTGCCGTCCCAGGCCTGCACGACCACGTCTCCCACAACATTGTACGCGCCCTCACCAACGCGGTTACTGCCAAGGTCCACTTAACAACGGACACGTGGACAAGCACAGGTGGGCAGGGCCACTATATCTCCCTGACGGCACATTGGGTGAATTTAGTGGAGGCTGGGACCGAGTCAGAGCCTGGGACCGCTCACGTCCTACCAACCCCCAGAATTGCGGGCCCCAGCTCGGTGCTGGTATCTGCGGCGGTGTATGCTTCCTCCACTAAACCACCCTGCTCCTCCTCCTCCTCCTACGCAACCTCTGTCTCGCAGTCAAGATGTGTCAGCAGCAGCACGTCGCCAGCAGTCGGTGTCACGCGGCGTGGCAGCACAGCGGTGGCCAAGCATCAGCAGGCCGTGCAGAAACAACTCAGCTTAGGAGAGAAGAGGCACACGGCCCATGAACTGCTGCAGGGTGTGACAGAGCAGACCGACCGCTGGCTTTCGCCGCTGAGCCCCCAACCGGGCATGGTCGTGTGTGACAACGTCCGTAACCTGGTGGCGGCTCTGCAGCTCGGCAGCCTCACGCACATGCAATGCCTGGCCCATGTCTTTAATCTGGTGGTTCAGCGCTTTCTGAAAAGCTACTAACGCTTGTCAGACCTGCTCGTAAAGGTGCGCCGGCTCAGCGCACATTTCCGCAAGTCCAAGACGGACGCTGCCACCCTGCGCACCCTGCAACATCGGTTTAATCTGCCAGTGCACCGACTGCTGTGCGACGTGCCCACACGGTGGAACTCTACGCTCCACATGTTGGCCAGGCTCTATGAGCAGCGTAGAGCTACAGGGGAATACCAACTCCAACATGGACGGCGTAGTGGGAGTCAGCCTCCTCAATTCTTTACAGAAGAGTGGGCCTGGTTGGCAGACATCTGCCAGGTCCTTGGAAACTTTGAGGAGTCTACCCAGATGGTGAGCGGCGATGCTGCAATCATTAGCGTCACCATTCCTCTGCTATGCCTCTTGAGAAGTTCCCTGCAAAGCATAAAGGCAGACGCTTTGCGCTCGGAAACGGAGGCGGGGGAAGACAGTATGTCGCTGGATAGTCAGAGCACCCTCCTGTCTATATCTCAGCGCGTTGAGGAGAGGAGGAGGAGGGGGAGGAGCATGAGGAGGAGGGGGAAGAGACAGCTTGTCCCACTGCTGAGGGTACCCATGCTGCTTGCCTGTCATCCTTTCAGCGTGTATGGCCTGAGGAGGAGGAGGAGGATCCTGAAAGTGATCTTCCTAGTGAGGACAGCCATGTGTTGCGTACAGGTAGGTACCCTGGCACACATGGCTGACTTCATGTTAGAATGTCTTTCTCGTGACCCGCGCGTTACACGCATTCTGGCCACTACGGATTACTGGGTGTACACACTGCTCGACCCACGGTATAAGGAGAACCTTTCCACTCTCATACCCGAAGAGGAAAGGGGTTCGAGAGTGATACTATACCACAGGACCCTGGCGGACAAACTGATGGTAAAATTCCCATCCGACAGCGCTAGTGGCAGAAGGCGCAGTTCCGAGGGCCAGGTAGCAGGGGAGGCGCGGAGATCAGGCAGCATGTACAGCACAGGCAGGGGAACACTCTCCAAGGCCTTTGACAGCTTTATGGCTCCCCAGCAAGACTGTGTCACCACTCCCCAGTCAAGGCTGAGTCGGCGGGAGCCCCTACAACTACTGGGTGTTGAAGCTGGACACGTGACCTGAACTCGCGCTGTATGCACTGGAGGTGCTTGCTTGTCCTGCAGCTAGCGTCTTGTCAGAGAGGGTGTTTAGTGCGGCTGGGGGAATCATCACGGATAAGCGTACCCGCCTGTCAACCGACAGTGCCGACAGGCTTACAATCATAAAGATGAACAAAGCCTGGATTTCCCCAGACTTCTCTTCTCCACCAGCGGACAGCAGCGATACCTAAACAATACGTAGGCTGCACCCGCGGATGGAAGCATCGTTCTCTATAACCATAAAAAACGGGGACCTTTTAGCTTCATCAATCTGTGTATTATATTCATCCTCCTCCTCCTGCTCCTCCTCTTGAAACCTCACGTAATCACGCCAAACGGGCAATTTTTCTGAGGCCCACAAGGCTCAGTCATATAACTTTTGTAAACAATGTTTATACGTTTCAATTCTCAATTCAATAAAGCGTTGAAACTTGCAACTGAACCAATTTTTATTTTAACTGGGCCGCCTACAGGCCTAGTTACAAATTAAGCCACATTAACCAAAGCGATTAATGGGTTTCACCTGCCCTCTTGGTTGGGCATGGGCAATTTTTCTGAAGTACATTTCTACTGTTGGTACACCAATTTTTTTGGGCCCTCGCCCATTGTAATCCTAGTAATGTTTAGCCCACCTGCATTAAAGCTGACGTTACCTCAGCTGTGCTGGGCACTGCAATGGGATATATGTATGTACCGCCGGTGGGTTCCAGGGAGCCACCCATGCTGTCGGTCCACACGGAGTTGTAACTGCATGCGTCCACTTCTAAAGAACCCCAGTCTGACTGGGGCATGCAGTGTGGGCCGAAGACCACCTGCATTTAATCGGACGTTACCTCAGCTGTGATGGGCAATGCAATGGGATATATTTATGTACCGCCGGTGGCTTCATGGGACCCACCCATCTTGTCGGTCCACACGGAGTTGTAACTGCATGTGTCCACTTCTAAAGAACCCAAGTCTGACTGGGGCATGCAGTGTGGGCTGAAGCCCACCTGCATTAAACCTGACGTTACCTCAGCTGTGATGGGCACTGCAATGGGATTTATTTATGTACCGCCGGTGGGTTCCAGGGAGCCACCCATGCTAGGGTCCACAGGGACTTCACATTAGGGATTTGTACCTGCCAGTGTCTATGTATTAAAAACCCCGGTCAGACTGGGGCATGCAGTGTTGGCCGAAGACCACCTGCATTAAACCTGACGTTACCTCAGCTGTGCTGGGCACTGCAATGGGATATATTTATGTACCGCCGGTGGCTTCCTGGGACCCACCCATGCTGTCGGTCCACACGGAGTTGTAACTGCATGTGTCCACTTCTAAAGAACCCCAGTCTGACTGGGGCATGCAGCGTGAGCCGAAGCCCACCTGCATTTAATCGGACGATACCTCAGCTGTGATGGGCAATGCAATGGGATATATTTATGTACCGCCGGTGGCTTCATGGGACCCACCCATGCTGTCGGTCCACATGGAGTTGTAACTGCATGTGTCCACTTCTAAAGAACCTCAGTCTGACTGGGGCATGCAGTGTGGGCCGAAGCCCACCGGCATTAGACCTGATGTTACCTCAGCTGTGATGGGCACTGCAATGGGATTTATTTCTGTACCGCCGGTGGGTTCCAGTGAGCCACCCATGCTGTGGGTGCACACGGAATTCCCATTGCGGAGTTGTACCTGCCTGTGACTATTTATAAAAAATCCCGGTCTGACTGGGGCATGCAGACACCTTGACAGAATGAATAGTTTGTGGCACATGGGTTCCCCATTGCTATGCCCACGTGTGCAGCTCCTGATGGAGGTGGCACAGGATTGGATTTCTCATTGCTTCTGTACAGCATTGTGGGCTATCGCCCCGCCCCTTTTAAAGAGGGTCGCTGCCTGGCCCTGCCAACCCTCTGCAGTGTGTGCCTGCGGTTCCTCCTCATGGCAGACGCACTTATAAATAGATATGAGGATGGTGTGGCATGAGGGCAGCTGAAGGCTGCGCAGGGACACTTTGGTGTGCGCTGTGGACACTGGGTCGTGCGGGGCGGTTGGGCAGCATGTAACCCAGGAGAAGTGGCAGCGGAGTGTCATGCAGGCAGTGATTGTGCTTTGTTGGAGGTAGTGTGGTGCTTAGCTAAGGTATGCCTTGCTAATGAGGGTTTTTCAGAAGTAAAAATTGTTGGGAGGGGGGGGCCCACTCTTGCCGCTATTGTGGCTTAATAGTGGGACCTGGGAACTTGAGATGCAGCCCAACATGTAGCCCCTCGCCTGCCCTATCCGTTGCTGTGTCGTTCCCATCACTTTCTTGAATTGTCCAGATTTTCACAAATGAAAACCTTAACGGAGCATGGCTGATATACAAAAATGCTCGAGTCGCCCATTGACTTCAATGGGGTACGTTATTCGAAACGAACCATCGAGCATCGCGAAAATTTTGTCTCGAGTAATGAGCACCCGAGCATTTTGGTGCTCGCTCATCTCTATTTATAACCTATCCTCAGGATAGATCATCCATAGTTGATAAGGGAGGGGCCCGCCCGGGGGCCCGCCCATCAAGATTCCCACTAGAGATGAGCGAGCACGTTCATTTAAGGCTGATGCTCTATCGAGCATCGATCTTGTTGAGTAACTGATTACTCGACCGAGTACCATGCGTGGGGGCGACGGGGGGGGGGGGGGAGAGAGAGATCTCTTTCACTCTCCCTGCTGCCCGACCGCATAGTGCTCGGTCGAGTAATCAGTTACTCGACAAGACCGATTCTCTATCGAGTATCAGCCTTAAACGAGTGTGCTCGCTCATCTCTAATTCCTACGGATCAGCTGATATCAAGCCCTCTGTCACTGCTGACAGAGCAAGAAGCAGACAGCTGAGTCCATAGTGCAACGGCTTGGTCAGTATTGCAGGCGCAGATATCAGTGAATTCAATGGATGCTGTGCCTGCATTGCCAAATATGGCTGCTGCACTATGAGCAGAGCTATCTGTTTCCAAGTCTTTCTGCAATGACAGAGGGCAGGGATTTCTGGAGGTGGGCCCCCATAATCAACTATTGGTGACCAAACCTGAGAATAGGATACCAATAATAACGTTCAGAAAACTAGTTTAATACTATATATATTTTAATGCGATATATTTTTAAACAAGGTAGCATCCCTTTGTAGGACAACTGAAGTTTGTGCATACAGTAAACTGACAACCCAGTTCTTAGTTCAAAGTCTCCAACAGATTATAGCTGATTATGGCTTATTAATGGAGATCCAGTATTGGGAGATCCTCACTGTAAGACTTTTTGAAACAAAAAGGGGTCAACCGAAGTCAGATACACCTTTAAAGGGGTTAGTCCAACATTTAAAAATTGATGGCCTAACCTCAGGATAGGCAATTATTATCTAATCAGTGTGGGTCTGCCACTCGGCATCCGCGCATATCAGCTGATTGGAGGGGCTACTGCACTCATGTGGATGCTGCTGCCTCTTCCATATTCACATCTCAGAACACTGTATTATGTAGAGCGCCTGTTTTAAGTATTACAAGTTTGTCTTATTCACTTCAAACAGCTGACTGGCAGGGATCCGAAGCTGCGGACCTCTATTAACCAGATATTAACCGCAAGCTAACAATTTTTATATGTTGGTTAACCACTTTAAGCATTCTCAGTGGTCTTTTGCTTCATGCCCTTAGAAATGTTGTTTACCAAGTGACAATCCTGCTTTTAATACAAGAAGTTGGCTGTATCTTTCGCTGTGTTCATTCAAATAGAATAATTGTGTGCATGCCATTTTTGTTGATTTATCCATCTACCTGGATCTTGTATCAGCACTTCCTTCAGAGCTGAAGTAGGTATTTTTAACAGTGTGTTTGATTTATTACTACACGTGCTTTTTGTTTTGTCCTCAAATTCCCATAAATATTATTGAGAAAGGTGCATTCAAAAAGGCGTATTTTCTCATAAAAATCACCTAGGATTATTATTTATTACCGTTTCTCTTTAATCAACACTTGGTTACATATAGGCCCTTAGTAAACTATAGCAAAAGTTATACATAGCAAAAATGATGTAAAGCAAAGATGTTTCATATGTACCTTGTATTGCACATTTAGGACAAGAACAGCTTATACAGACTGTTTAAACCTAAAATCAGGGCTATCCACTGGCTGGTCAAAGAATCAAAACTCTTCTTCTCACTGAAAATACTTCTTTATGACCATGGCTTTGGGTCTAGGGTCAGTGAATGTATATAAATAAAAATGACCTGGCATTGTGAAACAGAACAAATAACAGTTTGTTAAAAATGTAATAACCAAGTTCCAAATGTATTGCTAGATTGATACCACATTAACGTCACAATGTAATATTAGTAGTGTAAATATTTAATATGTCAATAAAATTATGAAGGACACCATAAAATACAAAGAGGCAATCAAGTTAATGGTAACCAATAAATTAATTGGAGAGTTGAAAAGCTGATATCTATAAGTATTTTGCACTAATAATGATGTACAGATAGCAAGCATAACTAGGACCAGTGGGTTACAGCAAAAGTTGCATTTGAATAGCACAGAGACGTTTTCCCAAACTTATGTTTGTCCAGTTAATTGACTGTTCCAAGAACAAAAATGTCTAGAAAGATTTGCCTCTGCCTGCTGTCTGATGTATGTTCTCTGCAGGCGTTCTATTTCATCAGTTGAAAGTGTGCAAGTGGCTTTTTTTTGTTAAAAATAAAAATAAAAAATAGGGTTTCCTTCCAAAACTAATGTACAGTAATTACAGCACTGCACAGAGAGCTATGGGTCTGTTCTCCACACACAATCTACTTCATCACAATTGAAGGCATGCAATGTCTTTTTTTGCAAAAAAAATATTTTCTTAGAAAACTAGTGTTCGGTAATTGCAAAGCATTGAGTATTGTGCATCTGTTTTCAAAACTATTAATAAAAATGTTTGGTAAAAGAAAGGGTGGGAAAGTATGGGGTAGAGAAAAAAACACTCCACGTCCCCTGGCAGTAAGAATCTTGATGCCATAATCAGCACTGTCAGCACTAGCCATGTTCCCAGGCCCAGTATTAGTACCAGCAGACATGTGTCTGGTATAAATAGCAGCAGCATGCTTGGGTTGTCCATTTCCTCCAGTGGGCGTGTTATTTTGGGGTCTGAAAGCTCGCATTAACATCATGTATTTTTGTTAGTCATTAAAAGGTATCATATCTGCAAGATTACTTTGTTTCTCTTATTGAGAACAAACACATTTTGCTCTACTGGCAAACATGGTACTAAACATTTCTTTTCACTTTAGGGTATACTATGACCGTAGTGGACTTGTTGGCTCAATCTTGGTCAGATCAGAAGGAAGACTCAAACATAATTTTAAGCCAGAATTCAGTGGATTCTTACTCTTTTACTTCTATAGCTACATAGCACACCGATAGAGGCATTAGCTTTTCACTTCTGTCATTTCTGTCTTCTGGTTTTTTTTTAATGTTCCTTTTATTTTGGTTTGTCACCTCTAAATGTTTTTTTTTTTTCATCTATGGTTTATATAAATTCATTTCCCACTACAGAGCCTATTGGCAATTGTGAACACATGCACACGGTTTTCCCTTTTTTTTTTAAATCTGTTTAATTATAATGCACCGTTTGCCCCTATTGTTCTGGTGCAGTGTTTGTGTTATCTCAACCCAACACAATGTATCATTCAATGTGTGTTGGGTTGTGAGATATATGTGTATTTAGCTACCATTATAGCCGTACTCCCGTGCTGCGTGTCCCATAGGAACATAAAATGTTGTAATGTATCGGAATGTTCCCCCTCCCTTTGTTTGAATACTATATAAACTCTTTTCCATCTAAAATAAAGAGAGATGTCCTGTGGTATACACACTATAATGTGTGTCTTACATTGGAGGTCTATGAGCCTGTACATTAATCATATCTAATATGGCACCCACAGTATATCGAATAGCACAAATTGCGCTAATAATGTAGTTTTTGGACAGGATGTGGGAACCAGGTGACAAGGGGCGAAGATGTTGTCAGAGGAGGAGGGTAGTGGCAGCATTAGCTGGGATAAAAAGCCAAGCCAAGGTAGGGCCTAAACATCTGCAAAACATCCCAAAACTACGCCTGCTGGTATTATCAGCTCAGGACCGAGTGATGGCAACACTGCTGCTGAGGGTGTAGGCTTTGAAAGAAATCCTATCAGAGGAGGGTCAAGCTTGGGTGGCAGTGATGGTAGTACAAGCTCTTTTTGGTACTCTGCCATGTGACAATTCTTCTGTGACTCAACAGAGGAACCAAACATGCCACTGTACCAGATCTGGAAGCAGAAAGTAAGCTGTGGCCAGGGCACAAATGAGGAATTATGACTCTATATAAGCACATGGAGTGGCATCACAAGGCCACATGGACAATCAAATTGTCCCATAACTTGCTCAAGTCCTTGCTGCTTCTGCTCTGAATCCCTGTCATCTGTCTATGAGCCAAGCCTCATCCATAGGTAATACAGTCTCATTGTTGTAATCATCATTGTTATCTAATGCTTGTCCTTCTCTGCCTGATCAGTTATCCATAATAAAATCTATAGCCAACAAACAACACTATGTGCCCAGTCATCCAACTGTCATGGCATACTATCTGGGCCACCCTCCAGTGTAGCAGCAATGAGGGTATTAAGCACTGTAGGTGTTGTCGGCACACCCAAGTGAACAAGATTTTCCAACAAACGCTTGAAAAAACTGTTGTTTGTGAAAATTTATCAGGCGACTTGCTACTACTACCACCACCACCCCTGTATCTGCCCAATGCTACTAGACCTACACAAGTACAGATCAACCAGGTAAAAAAGCATTCCATTAAGCCACCTACATGTTTCAGCGACTTAACTGAATTGTTTGCAGGATTAATAATACCATTATGCTTCCATTTTGTATCCTTCCTTCCCTGCCAGCTCCAGAAGTTAAGTTCGCTGAAACGCATAAGTGGCTTAACGGAATGCTTTTTTAAAAGTTTATATTTCATTGTCCTGTATGAATATGAAATAAAGTATCATTGATTGGCGTTCGACGTGTTGAAGCTGGTCATCTCCTCTTTCTGTTTGTCAGCTGCATGGGCTAGCAGTCTACCAAGTCTCTACATCGGATCTCCTCACCACATCTCAGTGGAATTGTCAAGCCTCAGAACGATGATGCCTTTCTGATCCGATTTTCGGATTTATTATTTGTTTTTAAATAAGCTCTTTGTTACCACTGGGTACCATCCATTTACCCATAGCCATACATGTTGCTGTAACTTTGACATTATCTTTCCTTTCAAAACAGCTCAAAAGTATTTAGATGCACTTCTAGGTGACCTAACAGTGTTATACAGGACTTCTATGGCTCCTAGACAGTGTTATACACCTGTTTTAGGGGTACTAGTGAAGTTTAGATGTGTTTCAAACTAATTTGAACCCAACCGAACTTTTTGCCGAAATTCAGCAAACTTGCCAAATCAAATTGATGCTTGAAAAAGGCTTGGTATAAGCCGAAACGCGTCGCAGCAACACCACAAATTGTTTTATACAATAAATTGACCTACAGAAATACGCCTTCTCTATTGGATTTTCTGCCTTTCTGGATATGAGGGGTGCCAGGAGTCCAGGCACCCCCTAACAAGTAAGACCTTTACATATATTAACACAGTCCAACGGAGCGCTAAAGTGTGTTTTTTCCTTATTCTGATTGCATATTCTTTCCTCCTTAAACGCATTGTTTGGAGTCACCTTTCAGCTGCTCTCCCCCCGGGATGTCCTAGGACCGTTGATTCTGATTTTACCCCACTTTGGTACAAGAGGCTCATGTGGACCAACAAACTGACCAGTTCCTAGCACATAGGACCGGTTCAGTTGCGGTGAGTCCCTCCCCCTACACCAGTCCTTTCTTTACTATTTTCCATACACCATTGGAGCGCCGCCTCTGACTTATATTGTTTACTAGTATACAATATGATTCCTGTTTTCTTGTGTGTTTTTGACCATGGCATAAACTTCATTTGATGTAGTTGCAAAACCTAATTGTTGCAGCCATTCTGGGGCCTGCACCCTGCTGGCAAGCCAGACCAGGTTTTGGGTGTGCCCTTGCTCCTCCCGAAGCTGAGGGGTGTGGTAGTGGCAAGTGTGATGTCATTCAGCACCTGGTGCTGACTAGCTGTGATGCTATTTAAACTGTGTTAGCATTTACCCCTGTGCTGGTCAATCACTTCGGTTCTATGTTGGACAGCGACGGAGCAACACAGTGTGGTGGAAGCTCTGCTGGATAAGCTAAGTTCTTTTCTGTTTGGTTTAGTTTTGTTTCTCTTTTTTGTTTTGCACTAGGGCTCCCAGCTAGGGACTGGTCAGAGGCCCAGGCACGATTGCAGGCTCGCACTTATCAGCGCGGTCGGTCTGCTGAGCAGGCAGGGTCCCCTCCCGGGATAGGGGATTATAGGGAGAGTATTCCCCCATTTAGTTTGTATTTTCTTTGCACAGTTGTGCCTTTGATTTATGTTATAGAGGTTGCACGTTCTTAGGACACAACACTAATAAAAAAAATTAAGTATATGCATCTTTGAAACACCTAGCAACCAGAACAATATTATATGCACATATGATATCTATCTATCTATGAGAGATTTACAGTATGCTTGTGTTGAATGTATTAAAATGTATACATCAGTTCGTAAGGTTATCACATTAACTTTAAGTGCAACACACTGTAATACTATTAACATTTAATTAAATGGGGTGGCTTCTGAGTTATTCAGGAATTATTACTTACCAGTTTTTATATGGCAATGGAGGCTAATTGAATTTTTATAAAGAAGGAGACTGGAAGCATTAACCTTTGGAGCCTGACAATGGCACTTAGAAATTCATCTTTTTTGACACTGCAATAAGATCAGAGGGTTACTACCCTTAGGGACATCAGTTCTTTCCTTTTGAGTTAGATGAATCTTTAATGTATTTTGTTTAAAAGACTTGTGCATGTTTCATATAACTCTGCAGCCATAGAGAACACATGGCAGGGGGCCTGTTATGAATGACAATTGAGGGAAAATTGCCTAGAGTAAAAAGTTCAATGAATGTTACTGATGAGGTGAAATTTATAAATAAGCAATTCAAATAAAAAAATGAGATTTCTCAACATTTGTCTCACAACCATAAGTGCCACATCCATGCAAACACCTATACAGTACAGACACTATTGTAAATATGAGTCGTATGACTCACCATGAAACTGGAGAGTCATTAAAACATTCCAATGTATCATGGCATTGCAACTTCTATTACCCATCATGTAATATAAATTGATAGCCTGTAGCAATTAATGTGATATATTCAGTATTGATTTTTGCAAGACTTGGAATTTAAATCTTTGTTAGGAATGATATATTCACTTGTAGCCAGATTGGGATTTCAATTTTTAAGAATGTCGTGTTATTTCAGAATGATATACATTACTTTACATTCAACAATCAGTTTGTGTCTTGTCTATTGCATGTAATATGATAAATTGTTTAAATATTCAAAAATATGAATTATACAAAAATCAGTTAAATTATGTTATAAAATGATATACTGTATTATCAATAATGAATAAATCATTTATTAATACTTCATATATTTCCTTAATAAGATAACAACATCTGTCTGTTAGTCTGGGCTCACAGGAGTGTGTTGTAACATGCTGCCTGTATAACAGTGATTTTTCCCTCTGCGTAACAGCATATCTCATGCACGTTATCATGCGAAGTTTGACTTTAAAAAAAAAATTCTCTGTCACTTAGTGACGTTGCGTATAAACATCGCACATGTAATTGTGTATGTAGAGAGTTTATTACGTGCCCATAGAAAACAATAGGGCTCTATTGTGTTTAATACGCGGTAAAATAGAACATGCTGCATTCTTTTTTATACGTGTATTATACGCAATGTATGTACGCAAGTGTGAATGTATCAATGAAAATCAATGCACTTTCATTGACTCCATTGACTGCGTAATACATTATTAAATTGCGCTCCTGTGAGCCTGAGCTTAAGCACATCCATCCATTAGGTACCAGGCTGTGTTTGCTATCTCTGTACCTCCCCTATAACTATATTCCTGGCTGAAAATATAGACTGATCTCTACATAGACAGAGCAGTAGGGTTGGATTCTAAAACTACACATTAGGCCGAATGCACATGGGCACGCACAGGTGGGATGCCCACGGCCGGCGACCCTGCGTACCTGTCCATGTCTTCTTTCTTCTGTACTGCAGATGTGTGCAGATGTGCCGGGCGTCATGCCGGCGCACATGCGTAGTACAGATTTCCCTGTGCCACTGCTAGGCGATGATGTAGGTCCAGCGACCTTTCCGGAATTATCGTTCTAGATAGGCTGCAGATCGGACGATTTCCATTTACTTCAATGGAAGCCGTCTGTGCGGAAAACTCTCCAAAATGTAGCATGCTGCGATTTTTCCTCTACAAGCGGAAATCACAGTTGATTTCTGCTCATGTGCATTAAACAATCACTTTTGCATTGCATCCTATGGACGGACATTGCTGCGGAACCCGTGGGCAGACGCCTGCTGTGGATTCCGCAGCAAAAATAATGAGCCCTATTAGTTCAGATTTATATGCTATTGAAAGTTTGACTCAAGTTGGGGAACAACTACTATAACAATTGTAATAAATGTATTCGGCATCTACAGTGCCACTCTTATAGGAAAGCAAGGCTTTCTTCTGATACTGCTAGTAGGATATTAAAAGACTATGAAAGGAGGACAACAGTGTGACTTCTGGGTAATTGTTCTATCTCAGGAGGAACTGCTGTTTAATTGAGTGTGCATCACAGTTTTTGATGTATAACAACCGAAGAAATTTATAAGACCATATTGCTGTTCCCAGAATTACACCTGCCTCATTTAATGCAGTTTCCAGCATGGTTCAAAGAATATTTATAAAGTTTAGCCTTTTTTGCATGCGATGCTCTTAACAACAACTATATTTCACTACTGAGTTACGTGTACAGAATTTACTCCGGTTAATACATGGAATGGTTAGAAGGTTTTATAACATTCGTATAGTAAAAAGGGGCTTACATGGAATTGCATAAGTCAAATTCTAAGAGCTTTTACTTAATGTGTGCATTTTAAAATACTGTTTAGGTTATTTTACACCGTTCTCCACAGTTAAATATAGGGCGGATTCACGCGAATGTGGTTTTGTCCCCTTTTGCCGCCATGATAATCACGGCTGCATAATGGGACCAAACCAAACCATGATTTCAATAGGATTTCAGGGGTTTCGTTTTGGCAATCGGGAGTCTTGGCCGTTAATCGCATGGGTGAGAAAATATAGGACTTGTACTACGTATGTAAATACTACGCGTGGGAATGATCGGGCAGCACCATCTTCCCCCGGTTATTTTCAAACTCCTGCACTCTGGCACAGGGTTTGAAAAGCCAGCGAAAGGTAAGGGATTCCCCGGGTTCAGGCGCAACTACGCTCCGTGCCGCTGAGTGTAGTTGAGCCCACGCTCATCTGAATCCACCCTTATGTGCCAGGTCACTGACAAGGAATTAATAAATGTTAATAAATCCGGGAGATATTCCGTATTCACACAACAGGGGAGATTGATTAAGGCCGGATTTGCATGAGCGTATGTGTATTTGCGTGCTTTTTTGCAGAATGAAAGTTTTGTATTTGCGCAGACAACTGCATTTTACTGTACTTTTGCGCATTCAAAAAAATACCAGCCATTCAAATGCCCAAATTCTTTTAATGAGTGCCCGTTGTATGCTTTTTCTGCACAAATGCACAGCAAATTAGAGCATGCTAGTTTTTTTTTGCGTGACGCAATTGCGCATGCTAAATACGCGCTTGTGAACAAACCTAATAAAATCCTTAGGTTCCATTTTCTGCGTATTGTGCATGCAAACATGTCATGCGCAAATACATCCATGTGAGTCTAGCCTATACTGATGTTTAATACGCCGGCCTTAATATCATCCTGGTCATCACACAATGAGCCTACTACTTTATGAAAAGGCGCATGACTCTTCATCTATTAAGCGCATCTTGGCTCCTCCTTGAGCCTACACAGTAATCTATGCCCGCTAGGAGCTGGAGCACATTTCTGGTATAATTTACGGTAGTTCCTGGCATAGATTTATAAATAAATATGTCGACCCACTGGGGCCATGGTTCAGTTTTTGGGGAAATAGTGTAGTGCAGCATACGTTTCAAAAAGTCGATAAATATTACTAGATACCAGAGGTGATAAATGTTAGATCGTGGAGGTAGGACCATTAGGAGCTCCATCGACACCAAAATGAGGCACGCCGTTTCCCTCAGGTACAAGACTGGGGCTAAGGTAAGTCTCAATGGAGTGTGCGCCCTACAGCTCTATTCAAAGTCTGTGACATTGACAGCAACTGGTAGTGCAGCATAAACCCCAACAGATTTCCTTTAAAAGTTAAGTCAATAGCTTGCTAAAACTAAAATACTATATATTATGCTAATGTGTTTGTTAAAGTGGAAAATGTGGAGCACAGAAGACTACAGATCAGCTTATTTATTTTATGTCCTACCATTTGCTGTCATGCTATTGCTAATTACCTATTTGTAAGAACTGTGCGTGGGAGAAGCTGTGAATCTCCTGAACAGCTAGATGAAATTGATCGTTGTGTCACGGCTGTTTAAAAAGAACAAAAATGTACTTGTAATAAACACGCAGACATATTATATATATATATTTTTTTGCAAAGAAAAGTAAGTGAACCCTTTGGAATGACATAGATTTCTGCATTGATTACTAATAAAACGTGGTCTGATTTTATCTAACTAAATTTGTAACACACAGTTATATCATTCATGTCTTTTATTGAGCACATTGAGTAAATATCCACAATGGGAGAAACAATAATGGCCTTTTTACAGGAGTCGATGATCAGGCACGAAAATTCCCTCGCACGTTTGAATTCCCAATCATTGGCCTATTTAAAGGACTAATGATTAGCCATCAAATGAGCAAATGCTTATTTGTTGGCTGGTTGTGTCTTTTATGTAAATACGAGCACAGCCTCGCATGTCAACAAGAAGATGTGCCTCCACCTAATGTACTCTGTATGAGTACAAATGGTAAAGGTGCATTTACACACACAGATGATCACCGGACATTTATTAGAAACTGACAGTTTTGAGCGATCATTTTGCATAGGTACTAATGGGCTAATGAGCCCTTTAGTACTTCATGTGCATGTATTTAGAGAACAGCGGGTGGTCTGTTCTCTAAATACTTCACTATTGTTCTCCAGCAGGACAGCGGCTGTTAACAGCTGTTAAAGAATCTTATCAGCGCTGCCCGTGGAGAACTCAGCGCGCAGTCTAATCAGCAATGATGGATTTTATGCTGACCTGAACAGCAATGGATGAAAAGTGCAGGGTAAGTGCGCGATGGGCATACATTTACACACACCGATTATTGCTCAAAAGAGGGCTTTTGAGTGAATTTTGAGCAATAATCGTTGTGTGTAAAAGAGCCTTTATAGTAAACATCATTCATCCTCAGACAAGCAATAATCTGCTTGTGCAGATTAAAGAAACCAAAATGCTCATTAGCAGGTGACACTTCTTACCACAGGCAGATCATCTGCCTGTATAAAACCACCCTAAGAACCCCTGTGCTAATGAGTTCTGCAATAGCTAATTGGAAGAATGAAAGTGAAGGCTTTACAGGTGCTTTGCCCATTAAGTAAAGGTAAAAAAGCATGGATACTCACAAACCTTTTCTTCTTAAAGTTGGTTACTGTGAACCATGTCTTGATGCAAACAACTTTCAGAAGAACTCTGAAGATATATTATAGAGGTGCATGAAACTGGGAAAGGCTACAAAAACATTGCTAAAAATCTAAGTGCATATTACACAAATGGAGAAAACACAGGCTTTTTGTTACTCTCCGTAGGAGTGGCCAGCCTGTCACAATCACTCCAAGAGCACAAAGAAGAATCCTGAACAAGGTGAGAAAGAACCAAAGGGTAACAGCAAAAGACCTTCAGAAGACTCTACAAGCTGCAAAACCTCTGAGCATGTGCCAACTATTAGAAAAACAGTGAGTAAGCAAAGTATTCATGGAAGGACAGTATGAGGAAAGTCACTGCTGTTCACAAAAAAATTGGAGCCCATCTCAAGTCTTCCCAAAACCACATAGATGTTCCAGAATGCTTCTGTGAAAATGTTCTATGGACAGATGAGATACAAGTGGAACTTTTAGCACAGATGTGCAACGCTATGTTTAGAGAAGAAACTTCACACCAAAACCCCATCCCAACTGTGAAGTCTGGTGGAGGGAACATCATAGTTTTGGCCTGCTTTACTGCCTCATGGCCTGGACACTTTGTGATCATGGAGAAAACAATAAATTCTAAGGTGTTTCAAAACATTTTACAGGAGATTGTAAGGGTAGCAGTCCATGACATCGAGGTCAGGAGGCATTGGGCACTGCAACAAAACATGGATCAAAGCACACAAGTAAATCTAAAGAATGGTTGAAACAAAAAGATTGTGTTTTGGAATGCAGAGCTAACCAAACACGGAGCAGCATCCTTCACTTCAGCGTCAGTGCATCACAGTCTCTTCTGAACCTTAGCATGTGCGTACTGGGGTGGACACAGAGAGCGTCAATACCAGGTAAAGGAAGATGACAGACGTCGACCACAAACCAAAGGGAGCAAATGGATTTGAAACATCATTACTAGAGATGAGCGAGCACCAAAATGCTCGAATGCTCGTTACTCAAGTCGAACTTTCAGTGATGCTCGAGAGTTCGTTTCGAGTAACGAACCCCATTGAAGTCAATGGGCGACTCAAGCATTTTTGTATATCGCCGATGCTCGCTAAGGTTTTCATTTGTAAAAACCTGGGAAATTCAAGAAAGTGATGGGAACCACACAGCAACGGATAGGGCAGGCGAGGGGCTACATGTTGGGCTGCATCTCAAGTTCCCAGGTCCCACTATTAAGCCACAATAGTGGCAAGAGTGCCCCCCCCCCCCGCACTGTCAGCATAAAGATTGTTCTCCTCTGCCACAGCTGTTTCAGCTGTGGCAGAGAAGAACGATGTTAGCCCATTGAATTCAATGGAGCCGGCAATACAGCCAGCTCAATTGAAAGCAATGGGCTGCCGGCGATCGCGGGATGAATTGTTGGGAAGGGGTTAAATATATAAGCCCTTCCCTGCAATTCATCCAGAAATGTGTAAAAATAAAAAATAAAAATATACTCACCTGGTCCCGGCAGACGGAGTTCAGCGCGGCCAGCGGCAGTCCTCCTGAACTGCTCTGAACAGCTGTGAGTAGTATTCAGCAGCCGGGGATTTAAAATCCCCACCTGCTGAATGAGCTGCCTCTAATTGGTCACAGCCTGACCAATCAGAGGCAGATCTCACTCACCCACCCATTCATGAATTTATGACTGCTGCCTCTCATTGGCTCAGCGGGACCAATCAGATAAGAGGCAGCAGTCACTCACCCATTCATGAATTCATGAATGGGTGCGTGAGTGAGATCTGCCTCTGATTGGTCAGGCTGTGACCAATTAGAGGCAGCTCATTCAGCAGGTGGGGATTTTAAATCCCCGGCTGCTGAATACTACTCACAGCTGTTCAGAGCAGTTCAGGAGGACTGCCGCTGGCCGCGCTGAACTCCGTCTGCCGGGACCAGGTGAGTATATATATTTTTTTTATTTTTACACATTTCTGGATGAATTGCAGGGAAGGGCTTATATATTTAAGCCCTTCCCGACAATTCATCCCGCGGTCGCCGGCAGCCCATTGCTTTCAATGGAGACGGCTGTATTGCCGGCTCCATTGAATTCAATGGTCAGTGCTCGTTTAATCGAGACGAGTACCGTGTGGTGCTCGTCTCGAGTAACGAGCATCTCGAGCACCCTAATACTCGAACGAGCATCAAGCTCGGACGAGTATGCTCGCTCATCTCTAATCATTACTTTTTTTGAGGGTACAGAGTTTGTTCATAGAGTTGGAGTAGTGAAATAATGCAATGGGAAGTAAGTGGAGCTGCTTAAAAGGAAGTAGCTTGTAATGGAGGAAGAGCTCAGGAGGGGCTGGTCAGGCATATTACCAAGGGTTCCTGCAGGAACATAACACACACAACTCCCTCACTAGTCTGTGTCCTGAGTCAGTAGCATCATGCTACACACTCATACTATGTGATTGGTGGCTTCCCAGATGTTCCTGTACTTTGACTTGCTCGGCTCAGGTACATCTTTTAGGAAACTATAAATCCCAGAAAGCATTGACAGGTACAGACCTTCAGGGCAAGCTGGGAGTTGTAGTCTTCCCAAAATCCTGTGAACCCTTGCGACAAGTTTAGAGATATGGTTTAATAGAAAAAATATCTGTGATGTGCACAGAACATTGCATGATTTATACTTCTTTAAAATCTTCAAAAGTTAGAATTGAATAGCATCAGTGTATCACCCGGCTCCGTAGAGCCTATTGTACATATCAATAAATCTGTCCTTTAGCTAGCATAGCAGGCTTTTATATTCCAAAATGTTTTTCAGCAATGTTCAAGAAACACATACCAAAAGTATTACATTATTGGGCTTTTCCTTACCCTGCAGAAAATATATAACTTTCACACCATTTCCCCTGTAACAATTCGGTGCCAAGTAGACTTCAAGACCCACCTCACTAAGGTTGCTTCCACCTGCTTTAGTGTCTGTGTGAATTATGGAAACGTTAAAAAGGCACATTCATCAATTTTAATTCAGTCTGGTGGGATTTAGAATGGTCCACTGTCTTATTATTCTTTCAGTTTTCATGACAGCGGCATGTTTCAGATTTTATTCTATCCCAGTGAAACACGTCTGTTGTCAAGCATTAAATGTCAATGCTGTCATCTAAGTAAATGACCTTGAAAAAGATAACTTATTGTATCATTGTATCTCCCTTCTACTCCCTGCCAATTGCCCTAATGTCTTTTATGTTACTGTAGACAGAGCCTCTTGTATATTATGCTATTAAGAAAAACCTGTATTGTATGGTAACGGTCAAAGGTTGGCATAAATATGGTAACACAGTGTGATGACAAAGCTCTGATTCATCATGTGTGTCAGAGATCTTAGTCATAAAACCTTTGGCTTATTCATAATTCATTGTATTTTATTCATCAAGTAACAGGTTGGCCTCTTATATATCACATTTCTGTTGTTTTGTAAACATGTTTTTCCTAACTTAGGTAAATGTAATTAGTCATGCTGAATGTACATAAAGATAATCTAATATCTGGTGGTGGTAAAAGTCGAAATCAACTTTAGTCATTTAGAAACCTTGAAGGCACGAGCTGAAGAGTAAGTGAAAAATCAGAAAGAAGAATATAGAAAATATTACACTGAATGATCACTGCATTAGGAACACCTACTTAATCATGGGTTGGTCCACCTTTTTAGGTGATCACAGCTTTCAGACATCGAGGAACAGATTACAGAAGTTGTCAAGCATCCTCCATACTCAACTTGACTCATGCCCACTGCTACAGGTACATCAGTTGGCATATATTTTGCAGAAATGTGGGAGCAGATCTCACAGCCCTTTCCAGCATATCTCAAATATGTTCAATGGGGTTACAGTCTGGTGAGTTTGGGGGCCAAGACAGTGTGAAGAATTCATTGTCAAGTTCCCCCAGCCACTCCCTAATGATCAGAGCTGGATGACACAGAGTGTTGTCCCGTTGAAAGACAGTCTTGTAATCAGGGAAGACTTCTCGATGATATGGCTGAAGTTGGTCAGCTAGCAGGTTCTTGTAATGTTCACCATTCAAGGATTGTGATAGTATGAACAACAGCCTATGCCATGACAGAAAATTGCTCCCCAGACCATGACATTGCCACCACCGTCCTGTTGAATGCCAACAGTGCACCCATGGATTACAGCTTCATGTTGTTTACGCCGGGTGCAGACCTGGCCATCCATATAGCTCAGCAGGAAATGGAACTTGTCATGCTAGATGACTTTCAGCCATCTGTTCAAGGTCCATTGACCTCTTTCCTGGGCCTGTGCAAGACATTGTTGGTGATGATGCAGGGTCATCAGGGGCACCCTTGTTGGTCTTTGACTGTTGATGCAAGGTATGCTGCATGGTCATTGTGGAAATTTGTCTGACAGTGGCATGTCATTGCTGAAATACTAGACATGCCACCCAATGCTCGCCTATAGAGTCAACAACACATGGCCTACCACTGTGTGATCTTCTGTAGGATGTCTGTCAATGGTTCAACCAGTCATATTTTTTCGTGTGCGCAAATACGCATGATTTACGCTAGAAAAAAATACAGGAAAAAACACAGTTGCATGCAAATACTCAACACCCATTTTGCAAAGACACGGCACAAATCTGAATACACTTGTGTGAATCTGACCTTAAGAGCTCTCCCATTTGCCTGCTAAGTATGCCATTAGGCAGCCCAGCACAAGGACAAATAATTTCCCTATCAAGCAGCACTGTCAGCAATGATGTCATTGAATGGCTGTGATTGGCTGACACCCCGTGAGTTAGCCAATCACAGCATTAGCTTTCTGGAGGCAGGGATTTCAAGCCCCGCATCCAGAAAGCAATGCTCTGTCGGGGACGAGGAGGGAGCGACAGCCTGCAGCAGCACCGCAGTACGCCGGGGGAGGTGAGTACTGCTTTTTTTTTTTCTACACTGTATTCCAGGCATATAAGGCGACAGTTGGGGGTCGTCTTATACGCCCCGTCGCCTGATACGCCTGAATATACGGTAGCTGTTTGTATGGTACACTATGTATGTAAAGATGGCTGGACCATTTTACTGAACAAGAACTTGTACCTCTTGTGTCAGATCAATCACTTTGACTGTTCAAGTTGTTTTTTTTAGTTTTAAACTATATGTAATGTTGGATCTGTTAAATGCTGTGGAATTTGTTGGCACTGTATACATAAAGATTATTATTTGCTCCTGCCATTTAGCTGGTTAATGACAAAAAAAACTGGAGGTGAACAGATCTTTAAACATTATCTTATCCATTAAGTCACTAAAATGCAAATTATTCCAATTCCCTGAAAACCCGATATCTAGGCCCAGTAGTACTAGTTGTGGGGTATTTGTGGTAGGCATTTATGCGGTCTTTTGTGCATGACAAACTGTTATGAGGCTGTCACTGACCATGGCTGGCCTTAGCTATGTGCAGCCTCTGTGGTCACACAGGGTGCTAGCTACCAGCTTGTAGGGGGGCATCAGGGGTATGTAGACTAGGGGCAATCTCCTCCCTTGGGTCAAATTGGCCTGATGATTGTCTTCCTCCTTGCAGCGGCATCTTATGGAGCTACATGAATCAGCTCAAGAACTCCCTGTTAAAATGTAATGACATAGTAGAAGAAGGCAGTAGTACGAGGTCACTCTGGTAGCTATAGCTATTCTTAAGTTATTCTAAGTCTTTAAAGTTTTATAGATTGTTTGCCAACTTTTCAAACAAGAGTAGTCTTGGCTGTTAGGTATATATTGACTGGGGTTCAATAGCCAACATACATCGAAATAATATTCTAAAATTTTATTATGTTCTGGACTGGAATTTCTTACTGAACTCATGCAGATTTTTGCTTTTTATGTTAGAGTCAGCGGCTCGATATATGCAACTGAATTTTATTGCTGTTTGTTGTAGAGCACAATTCCTGAGAGAACTATTAATAATAGCTACAACATAAACACAACATAAAGACATCTTACTGCAGTTTTAGAAGCTAAATGTCTTTAGCCAAAGCAATCTTTCTACAATAAACACAATCTAAGATTCATTTTACACTCCATTGCAGATGCTAGTTATGATGTAGCTTATTCATTTTGCATGAGTGTATGGTCAAAAAATAATTTAATTCTGTCAAAAACTAGTGGGCAAAGATAGCTTCCTATACAACATGGAATATTTAAACGGGTTGCGCAAAGTCATCTACTATCTACTGGACAGGAGATAACTTTATAATCGGTGAGGATCCAATTGCTGGGACTAATCCCAAGAACAGGGGTTCATGTAAGTCTACAGGGGAACATTAAAGTGTATCCCCTGTTATATTTTTGTTTTGAAGGGAGCACCATGATGTATTATTTTGAGGCCTTTGTCTATTGAATGTTAAAGGGGTTGTCCCGCGCCGAAACGGGTTTTTTTTTTTTTCAACCCCCCCCCCCCCCCCCGTTCGGCGCGAGACAACCCCGATGCAGGGGTTAAAAAAGAACACCGGACAGCGCTTACGTGAATCCCCGCGCTCCGGTGACTTCTTACTTACCTGCTGAAGATGGCCGCCGGCATCTTCTTCCTCGGTGGACCGCAGGGCTTCTGTGCGGTCCATTGCCGATTCCAGCCTCCTGATTGGCTGGAATTGGCACGTGACGGGGCGGAGCTACACGGAGCTACACGGAGCCCCATTGAGAAAAGGAGAAGACCCGGACTGCGCAAGCGCGTCTAATTTGGCCATTAGACGGCGAAAATTAGACGACAACCATGGAGACGAGGACGCCAGCAACGGAACAGGTAAGTGAATAACTTTTGATAACTTCTGTATGGCTCATAATTAATGCACAATGTACATTACAAAGTGCATTAATATGGCCATACAGAAGTGTATAACCCCACTTGCTGCCGCGGGACAACCCCTTTAAATACTCTTGCATAAAGAAGAGAAAAGTAATATGGAGCTGATACCTTTATTGGCTAACCAAAAACATGATATATCCTGACTTTAAAGGATGATTAGACCACTTCATTAGGTTAAAGATAGGGAGAGAAGGGGCTGAGCAAGCCAAGTGAAGTCAAGGGCCTGATATCCAAACAAATGTCCAGGGCTCAGAAACCTCAAAAAGAGCTGAAGAAAAATTATATATGTGTGGACTGAGATACACTAAGGAGGCACTGCCGGTATTGGTGTTTCTTGTTGCAACCGGAAGTGGTGGGTGTTGACAAGGGTAAGGCTGTTT
Source organism: Eleutherodactylus coqui (assembly GCF_035609145.1). Classification (NCBI taxonomy): domain Eukaryota; kingdom Metazoa; phylum Chordata; class Amphibia; order Anura; family Eleutherodactylidae; genus Eleutherodactylus; species Eleutherodactylus coqui. The sequence continues at coordinate 66,374,766 of NC_089845.1, read as the reverse complement.
GACAGCCAGGTGTGGCCCTCTGTTCCTGATTGGCTGAACGTCTCGCTGTCCATCCTCAGCCTCTCAGGTCCTGGCACTCAGCACTCCGGTCTCCCTTGTCACTCCCGTCCTTGGCCTGTCAGGTGTTGCCACTCACCACTGCGGTCTCCCTTCTTTGCTGAGGGCTCGCTTCCATCATGGGGCTCTCCAGTCACAATCAGAGCCACAGGCCCTATCTCTTTATGTTTATCTTTTATTTTGGTGCTCTGTTAGTACTAGTCAGGGATACTTTAAGCTTACTAGCAATACTAGAAGTGAGGATAGATCCTTCTCTCATGTATTTGGCTTCTAAACCTTGAGGTCATTGATAATAGTGTCTTCTAATAATATGCAGACACTATTTTAAACATTGTTCCACTAGGCTATACATAGCCCAATGTGGTGTGGCAACTGAGGTTTATTACCTCTGAGCATTTTGGTTGAGCTAACCATCTAGTTACCAACTAGGATAGGTGGAAACTCATTTTTACAATCATAATAGTTTATATTCCTATTCCATGAGTCCATCATCTAGGTGACTCGTGGGAGGACTAGTTATACTGACACTGATCTATCATAGTATCAGTGTTACGTCAGTACTATATTAGACACCAATATATGTTGTTCTATCATGACAAGGGTGACTGGCTCATATGTTAATCCGTCCAGTATATCTTAGTATCGATGATTGGTACTATTCAGTTATTTCTATCAGCTCCTGATGAACTACTCTTAACCGAGTAGGGAAACGCGCTGAGCTGTTCTTTCTTCCTTTAAGAATTGTATGACTCATTTGTGAATTTTCACATCTACCAAAATGAATCATTGAGTTACTATGAGCTGTTATCTCATAAGATAAACTGGCCATTGGTATCTCTTTAAACAAGATCTGACATCCATAGTCTCTCTGTCCCCAGAATTACATCACATAGGGATAGACAGGACTGGAGGATCCTTGTATCTCATTTTTTGAGAATCTACCTGATGAGTTATAGGAGTATTCCATTATTACTCATCATTATACCCCTTGTCCTTAGTGTTTAGTTTGTTTGTTGGCCCATATATGTTGTTTTAAAGGATATTAATAAAGGTTATCTTTTAGTCTATATCTGTGAAGGACTAGTTTTGATGTACTATATATAGACTTCCCCGTCCCTGTGATTAATTTATACCTAATTATGTAAGCCTAACACTGAAACTAACCCTCCATCCCAGCCATAAAACGCTGCAAGGACCTTGCAGCAGCCAGCCACTCAGTACCTTTGGGGGTGTTACCTAGCCCTTAGCTCTCACTCAAGGTCTCCCCCCATTATTCTGCTGGAGACACAATACAATAGTAATGGCACTGCCAGCCAGATGGATCCACCAACAGTGGTCAAGTGGAATGTGTGAAGAAAAAAAAAACTGGTATTTAGCTGCTGCTCTCCAATGAATGGCATAAGACAGTGGGATAAATTATTATCCAACTTCTCTTTTATTAAATTTATGAAAACCAGCAGATACATCTTTTGGGGTTAGCCCCCTCATCAGTCAAGCTGGTAGAACTAGTTTATAGAAAATAATCAAAAATAATAGAAACAATTGAATTTCCAGATTTAGGAGAAGACAAGGCAGATAAGGGACAGAAAACATAATAAAAAAAGATGAGTAATATGTCAAATAAATGCATAATGTAAACAAATGTTGAAGTAAAAATGCAAATAATGGTGCATATTGGATAAACCCCAATGACATGAAACTGGAGCAATAAGCAAAAAAATAAATACCATAAATACATCTGCCTGACATGTGAACAATTATTATATTTGTACATAAAAAATATATAAAATGTATACTGATGGAATAAAATGGCAGAAAAATACTTATATAATAAAGTGATTGTAAATGTAAAAAGAACAAGATGTACATAATAAAAATACAATTACTTAAAATTAAAACATATCTACTGGCAGAGTGTTTTAAAACGGTGGGCGACAAGTAGCTATATGACACACAGTGGCATAAAAATAAAGAGTTTGCATAAAGAAAAATATAAAATAAAAAAATAAAGGAACGGGGTAAGGGAATGATTATGCATATGGGACGTGCTTAAAGGTATACAATATAATTTATGCACGTACTGCATAGATGCAAAAAGGCCTAGCCATAGTGTAAGGAATGAAAAAAAAATGTATATAATTGGACTGGGGGAAGGAAGTGATGATAAGACTTATCATCACTTTGGGGCTGGGGATATGGACCCAAAAGTGCTGGTGATACTTGGAGAGAAAAAAAGGAGAGAAGCTGCAGAATCAAAAAGATATAAAGAGATAACCAGCAGGGGAAAAAAAGAGGGGGGGGGGGGTGAGAATAAAAGAAAGAGGATTAAAAGGAAAAAGAAAGAGGATAGCAGCATGATAGAACATGTCTTACCAGCAGCATGGGATGCCAGGACTGGGAGCAACAGAAAAAGTGGCAATGAGTGGATAGTAAGGACTCAGTCAGATGACAGTTTTTTTCCCCGCATTTAGTTGTGTGCTCGTTTAGGTGTGTTTGGCGAATCGCTGCCCTATTTTTTACAGGTGCAAATTTTATTCACATGTAAAAAACGCACATGTGACCACTTTCATTGAAAAGCATTGGTTCTAATAGATGCGAATCGCAAACGCACCTAAATGGTCATCTGACTGAGCCATAACATAGTATACTAGGCTGAAAAAAGAGAAATGTCCATCTAGTTCAGCCTGTTTCCATCCCCCTTGTTGATTCAGAGGAAGGCAAAGAAAATGCAATGAGGCAGAAGCCAATTTACCCCACCCTGGGGAAAAAAATCCTTTCCGGCTCCATAATGGCAGTCAGAATAATCCCTGGATAAACACTCTTCAGAGTAGGTTCCTTCCTGACTCCCAAGGCTGGCAGTGCTCTAAAAAGACATCTAGTCCCCTCTTAAACTCCTATCGATTTTGCTGTCACCACGCCCTCAGGCAGAGAGTTCCATAATCTCACTGCTCTTACAGTAAAGAACCCTCTTCTGCGTTGGTGATGAACCCTTTCCTCTAGACGTAGAGGATGCCTTCTTGTTACTGTTACAGTCCGGGGTATAAACAAACCATGAAAGAGATCCTTGCATTGTCCCCTAATGATGACTGACTTTTATAAATTCCAGAATGCATGGTGGGTGCCTGTGCAATGTGTTGCTGAAGTAGTGGAGACCATTGCACAGGAGCAGGGTCAGGGAAGGAGAGGATAGAACCATGCCGAGGGATGAAGCATGCTCAGTGGGGAATGAGGGAACCGGCGGGGAGTGTGTCGATCGTGATAAGCCAGGGGGAGAGCATGCACAGTATGAGGTAGGAGGCCAGTGGGGAGTGCGCCGATAAGTAGTGGTGCAGTGGGCAGTTGAAATTATGTGGGATGGAGGGTACTTGTTTTGGGTGAGGATGGGTGGACGGGCATTGAAAGGAATTAATAAGGTGGGATCTTAGAATAAACCGAATGCCTCAGAAAATCATGAAATGTGTAAGGGTGTGTGGAGAGAATAAGGGAATATGGAGAGATGAGACCGCAGGTTGTTATAAGTGAATGGTAAATTACTAATAATAAAAAGATGCTAATGGTAAAAAATGAATTTAATTGGTGAAAAAATCAGCTTAGTCAGATTACATCTGAGCTTTTTATCGCTGTACTTCTTGGGTTGACAATCTGCTACTTTACCATTGATCTCTAATCATACACTTCCCCCAAACTCTTACTATAGTCATGAAATCTAGATAACCTGCTGCTACTAGAGCAACTAATCAATGCACCCTTATATGTGGTTCCTGTAAAGGTAAATAGGAGCCTATACAAGGTAAATGGATTGGACACTCTAGTGTTGGCAGCGGGGCACTAAGATGTAGTAGTAGGATGTGTTTCTGTAAATGGAAGATTTGTGCCTAGTGAAGAAGCTAATCTTCAAACCCTGATAATCCTTGATGAAGTATAGAAAGAAAAAGAAAAAGGAGTACTGGGGGTAAACATTAAAAGGAACAGGGAGTCTGGGGACCTATGTTTCAGTCATCAGGTCCTTGATTCCTGAACTGTGTCCCCACAAAGTTGGCGCATGCACAAAAAGTGACTTTTTGTGCATGCGCCAACTTCACGGAGGCACAAAACTGAAACAAGGGACCCAGTAATTATGAAAGATAGCTCCCAGACTCCCTGTTCCATCACCTTTGAGCCCCTTAATGTAGTTTATGTCAAAGGTGATGACAGGTTCCCTTTAAAGTACTGTATTGCATGTTGTAACCTATGAGCTTCTTTGTGATACTAATTTTGAATTGTTGTGACTATTAATCTGTTCTTGAGACCCCAAATTGTTGTGACCATTAATCTATACAAGTGAACCCTAACTTTCATTCGTCACTTAGTTTAGAGCTTCAAGATCCGATTTCCTGCTACAGTTGTGTGGGACAGACTTTAGGGCTCTGAGGTAGGAATAACAGTAGTCTATGCATTTGATTGCTACCAATACTACTACATGTGTGCTGTAGGCAACATATGTTGCATCTTAGACCTCTTCCATTAAAAAACTTACAGCAAAAGCCATGCCTTGTTTTATTGAACTTAAAACTCAACCTGCATCATAATTGGCTACAAATTGAGCTACATAACGCCTTTATCAGTATTGAACTTCTCTACAGCACCAACTCACAATGTATGAACTGTAATCCATCTCAAGTACTTATCTTCAGGTGCCCTTATCCACAGGTCCATAAGCACGTGCCCTTTGTGCCTGATGCAAAATACTTATTATCTTGATTGGGTCATATAATTAAACATGATTATTATACATCTTTTCTTGGTAAATCATTTCTGCTTTGTTTGTAGTTGATTTCCTGATAAATACATTTAATTTGCTTTGTACTGTGAAATGAAAAGTGATTTCATACCATTGCCTTAGGAAATGTTTTCTTTGACTTTTCATGTTCTTTTCAAGGACTTTATATTTTAATCCCAAGATCACTTTCAAAATTCTGAGTTGCGTTTATATGGAACTTACACTTGACATCTGCTTCATAAATACTCGGGATCACTTGTTAAAAGTACACCATACCTATCAGCTCTCCAAGAGTCTCAGAGCCTCTGAGGGATTAGTTTGCAGTGTTCAAACTATTAAGTTGAATAAATCAAAGTGGGACCAGTGGACTGTAACGTTTTTACAGGGAGCACCATTATTCCATCAATTAAAATGTAAATGCGTGCCTATCTACAGTTGATTGACTGTGATATTAATAGGCAGACAAAACCACGATTGTGTCTAAAACCAGTGGATATATTTGATCTCATCTCACTTCTTAATTTGCATATTACGTCCTGGCTTTATTGGTGGTTATTATGGTTTATTTTATTTAGTGTTTAATAATTCTACTTAAATGCTATTTGTAACATTGTATGTCATTTAGTATATTTACCATTCTATCAATTATCTTCTTCTATATATATAAAATTGAACGTATGCGTGTGTGTCTGTCTGCGTGCGTGTCTGTCTGTCTGTCCTTTATGCGCTACTACACTATTCATCTGATCGCCATGAAACTTTGGGAAGTTGTTGAGTACACTCCTGGGAAGATTATAGGCATAGTACATTTATGCTACGATAAATGGCGCGCATGCGTGCGTCATCGATAGTTACGACCCCCCCACGTAGATCGTTCGATTTCCATCACTGCCACTAATTCTCTCACTTCCCGATGTTGTAGAAACATGAAATTTGGCACGAGCATTGATTATGTCATAAATAGGAAAAGCTAATGGGTCCCAACTCGATTATTCAATTCTAAGCGCCAAAGAATTAGCGTCCAAATTTTACGTACGGAATCTAATTTTCTCGCTTCCCAAGGTCATAGAAACTTGAAATTTGGCACAGGCATTGATTATGTCATAAATAGGAAAAGCTAATGGGTCCCAACTCGATTATTCAATTGTAAGCGCCAAAGAATTAGCGTCCAAATTTTACATACGGAATCTAATTTTCTCGCTTCCCAATGTCATAGAAACTTGAAATTTGGCACGGGCATTGAATATGTCATAAATAGGAAACGCTAATGGGTCCCAACTCGATTATTCAATTCTATGCGCCAAAGAGTTAGCGTCCAAATTTTACGTATGGAATCTAATTTTCTCACATAGAAACATTAAATTTGGCACTGGCATTGAATATGTCATAAATAGGAAAAGTTAATGGGTCCCAAGTCGATTATTCAATTCTAAGCGCAAAACAATTAGCGTCCAAATTTTACGTACGTAATCTAATTCTCTCACTTCCTGATATATATAAATGAATGTATGTCTGTCTGTCTGTCCTTTATGCATTACTACACCATTCATCCAATTGCCATGAGACTTTGGGAAGTTGCTGAGTACACTCCTGGGAAGATTATAGGCATAGTACAACTATCCTACGATAGGTGGGGTGCGTGCGAGCATCGTCGACAGTTATGCCCCCCAGACAAAGATCGTTTGATTTCCATCTCAAGCACGAAAGCAAAAGGCATTACGAGTAGAGATGAGCGAGCGTACTCGGATAAGCTCTACTCGCTCGAGTAATTTGCTTTATCCGAGTATTGCTGTGCTCGTCCCTGAAGATTCGGGTGCCGCTGCGACTGACAGGTGAGTCGCAGCGGGGAGCAGGGGAGAGCGGGCGGGAGAGAGGGAGAGAAAGATCTTACCTCCATTCCTCCCCACTCTCCCCTGCAGCACCCCGCTCCGTGCCGGCACCCGAATCTTCAGGGACGAGCACAGCGATACTCGGATAAAGCAAATTACTCGAGCGAGTAGTGCTTTTCCGAGTACGCTCGCTCATCTCTAATTACGAGCAACGGGATGAGTGTTCAACCAGAAAATGATGCATCCGCCGAACGTTTCGCGAGACAATTGCTGGATATTGAGAATGCTGAGGTAAAATGAAAGCTGTGCTGTGATTGGTTGCTATTTCTTATACTGCTGAGGTAACATGAATGCTGTGCTGTGATTGGTGGCTACTTCTTATACTACTGAGGTTGCATGAAAGCTGTGCTGCGATTCGTTGTTATATATTATACCACTGAGGTAACATGAAAGCTGCGCTGTGATTGGTTGCTATATATAATACTGCAGAGGTAACATGAAAGCTGCGCTGTGATTGGTTGCTATTTTTTATGTTGCTGAGGCAGAATAAAAGTTGCGCTGTGATCGGTTGTTATTTCTCTTACTGCTGAGGTAACATGAAAGCTGCGCTGTGATTGGTTGTTATATTTTATACTGCTAAGGTAACATGAAAGCTGCGCTGTGATTGGTTGTTATATATTATACCACTGAGGTAACATGAAAGCTGCGCTGTGATTGGTTGTTATCTAGATATATAAAAACGAATGAATGTATGTCTGTCTGTCTTCGTAGCAACGCGCGACGGGTAAGCTAGTACATCATAAAATACTGTAAACGTTATCGGCTGATAACGTCCAAAACTGATGCAATTCATACATCTTTTAATTACTTTATGCAAGTCATAAATAATTATTCAAACCCCAAAAAGAAAAATAATTGTCTTTCAAGTAATAATAATTGGCCTGGTGCAGGGATAATCGTTCAAGTACTGATGTGTACAGCCAATGGAACTGATGGAAATGGCTATAAGATCATCAACACATACTTGATTGTCAGAAATGTGAAAGCTTTTTCCATGGAAAGACCTCATAGACCAAAAATGAGCCGTAGGGACACAACATACTTCCATATTAGAGTTGAGTGAACATACTCTGCCGAGCTTGATGCTCGTTCGAGTATTAGCGTACTCGATGGTGCTCGTTACTCGAACAAGCATCAAGCCGTGTTCAACCCCGTCCCAGTTTTTGGCTCCTCCCCGCTGTGATGTGCCTGTTTTGGCCGTCATGATGCAGCGCGCGTCATTGGCAAACTTTCTGTCTGGCAGGCGAAAGAGAGAGAGAGAGAAACGAACCTAGAAAAAAAAAAACTCGGCGCCCGGCGTCCCCCATACAAAAATGCTCGAGTCTCCCATTGCAGTCAATGGGGTTCGTTACTCGAGTAGAGCTCTCGATTTTTACAAAAAGCTCGACTCGAATAACGCGGACTCGAGCATTTGGGTGCTCGCTCATCTCTAGTCCTTATTTTACATATAATACATTAAGTAAGGTAGGCTCATGGAGAATGAATTTTGACACTATATAGAATTTAGAATTATTTAAAACATATTCTTTGCTTAGTTGAATATGAAAAAGCTAACCATAAATGCCAAGATAGGATAATGATAAAATAAGCATAAGAAAATGTAAATTACAATATTTGTCAAGAAAGCTGCATATTTCAGAATACATTCCCAATGATCTGATAAACTTTTACAATGCTAAATAGTTTGTAAGCCTGAAAATATTGTGCATTGCCATTGCTTTGCATATATATATATATATATATATATATATATATATATATATATATATATATATATATATTTTTTTTTTTTTTTTATTATTTTTTTTTTTTAAAGAGTAATGAAATAAAAACTTTAATTGTAGTATTGATCACTAATGATCAAGAAAAAATCTGGCAGTAGGAACGATAAGTGTAATTGGAAATGTTGATGTCCAGTGCCATGGGCAAGTACTTACAATATTTACGTGGAAGGTTTAAGATGACAAGAGAAAATATAACGGTTATTTGTGCATCAGTCCTGTGCAAAGTTTACAGTGTAAATCATTTATGGTGGCACAGGCAAGCTCACTAAGGCCAATTTCAATGGCAGTAAATTAACCTACCAAACACTTTAGAACTGCAAGAAAGAATAAAGCCAGGGAAAGAAAATCAGCACAACTTTAATAAAAAAAACAACAAAGATTAAAAAGTAATGTAATAGAGGTCACTTAAGGTGACCTATAAATGTCCAATAGAAAACCCCAAACTATATTTCAAGATAGGTAAAGTTTCTAAATATAATTCTCAGATACTGACAAATTACTTTTTCTTTTATTTATGGGCAAACTTAACTAGAATGTTCAATTACTATGCGGTTACAGACCAGAATTAGGTCAAGTAAGTGTACATAAATGATTAATAACAACAATCCCTAACATATGCAACTTCAAAGTTGCGCAGTCTATATAGAAATATGCCAGTCTAGATTTACTTTGTTAACTTAAAAGAGAAAGTAGAATAACCTGTAATCCGGGTACTCGCAGTGGGTGTTAGAATATTTGTTATGTTTGGATCAAACGAACAAAAAAGGTGCTCCAGTTTAACTTCTACAAACCTAGATGACATTCCCCCAAGAAAAGCAGATACCATACAATATGAATGTCCTGCATATTACATACATTTATTTCATTTCATCTCTGTAAGACAGTCCAATGCAGATCTTTACAATTTCTTTAAAGGTATATTCTTGGTAGGAAACCAGCTAGCTCCTATGGAGAACTGTTCTATAGGGAATTTTCCGGCATCTCAGAAGTGCACTGCAATTTTCTGCAATCGGAGAAAGATCAAAGAGCTGAAAATTAAAAAATTATTAACATCATAACCCTTTCAGGTGCCGGTCCAACATCTATCTCCAGGACTAGGATTTCAGAATTCTCATCCTGCCTGATGAGGTGGCCACTGGCCAACACATCGAGGCAAGAAATTAATGAAAAGGTTGTTGAGCATCTGTGCAGCCCTCCATTCATTAAATGGGAAGGAGCCCAATTTTGGAAGTAGGTTGGGTCCAATTATGATTTTTTAACAAATGTATGGCTTTAAAAATATTTCAGAGTCAGATGAAAACTATTGTCAAACATAACAGATTATTCCCTGTAGCCTAAGAGAAGCCAGTGTTTATTTATTTTTTCTACAGTTTATCATTATGGTATTTCAAATTATTTAGTGTTGCAATGCAGCAAGTTGCTGTTTCTTTTATCTATATCTACAAAGCCCATTGTTCAATAACTGCATATTTGGGTTATCAAGGAGAAAAATAGACTTACAATTAGTGTTCAGTGAACCAAAACAGTTGAACTCTGTTTGTTGTTCTCCTTCTCTTTCTTCCTTCTCCATTTCCTCCTCCTTCTCTTTCCTCTCCTTCAGAGGAGGAGGAGTTGTATTGTTCAATGGTAAGATTTAATGCAAGAAAGAAATGTAATTTCACCAGCTTGAAGGGTGGGGGGAGCCCTTGTTTTTACGGACTACATGATGCAGCAAAAATGGGATGTTAACTTTACTTTGTGGGTCCGTACGATTATGGCAGAAAAAGTTCTACAGTATTTTGCTGTATTATTTTTTAAAAATATAATACCTTTACAAAACAAAAACATTTCTGTCACCATAATCTGAGTCCCAGAATTTTTTACATTTTTCTGTAGATGTCCTTGGGTTACAGCTTGCATTCCGCTGGAAGAACTACAGTGTCTATTGGTATCATTTTGAGGTTCCTATGGCTTTTTTATCGCTTTTTATAAAAAAATATTTTGTTGCAGACAGGGTGACAAAAAAAAAGTGCAATTCCGAGGTCGTGCATTTTTTTCTTTCTGTTTACTGTGCAGGATTAATATGTTATTTTAATAGATTGGACTTTTACAGTTGCGCCAATACCAAATATTACATTTTTTTATTTGTGTAATAATTAAGAAAAACTTCCTTTCACTTATTTTCCCCCTTTTTTGTTTTTTGTCTCCATAGGGGACTTGACCTAGCGATCATCTGATTACTTATAAAATATAGTGCAACCCCTCAGTATGACAGCAAATTGTATTTTGACAGGCATTCTATTATGCCCTGCCAGAGGCACAACCTAATAGGCAAAAATGCATGGCAGCACTGGGGGCCTTCACAAGGCCCCAGGCTACCATGACACCTAAACAGCACCCTACAATTTCATTTGAGAGACACAGTAAGCTCCCTCCCCATGTTGGGCCACTAAATTGCCATGCCTTTGCCAACTCACAAATAAGATATTTATTTCATGATTCATATCAATGTACAGAAGATGTCCCATGCCTTAGAATAGGCAAACTACAGACAAACTCAAGAAAGAAAAGTTTTGATGTTAAATATTTCTCAAACTTCATACAGCAGTCTGCAGCCTAATTCTATGCTACATTGCAGCACTCAACACTAAAAAACTGTAATAGCAGCAAATTGATGTTGTTCATGTAGAGTGCAGACTTTGAAGCAATGCAGATACAGTAATTGCTTTGTTGTGCACCTTGATTATATCCTCCTAGATAAAGATGCTGAATAAAATGTGTGCAGTCTGACTTTTCCCTGCGCTGACTCCTATTTTGCATGATTATGACCGTCAACTAATTACTGAGCTCTAAGATGATCACACGTGCTGTGAATCTTTTACTGGGCAGAGATCCAGGAGCACCATAAGAGGAGATAAATCCAATCCGCTATTTTCCCACATGACACAGAAAAATAGGAGCTTTATTTGCTCATGAAATGCTGTAATAGAATGAGAAATTACTTCATCTAACAATGTGTGACATTTTCCTCAGCAGGGAACAGCAATGATTCAAAAACGATATGAGGTTATATGTAACATACAAACTGCATGTGTGCCGGAGGAAATGCAATGGCTTCTTCATAAGGGTAATGTGATCGGAAATGACATAGGATGAGATAATATATCTCACTGTGTGGTCACAAGATTGCAGTGTTATATAAGCGCTTCATACAATTTATATCAGTAACCATGTAAACGTAACCCCTTAGTGACGGACACATAGTGTTTTTACGTTCTAGCTATATTGGCTTTAATCCTAGAGCATGTAAAAACATGCATTCTCTCAGGATTAAAGCCACGTGGGCTGTGGACGTGACAGCTCCATGCTGTCGGTTCCCAGAGGTAGCTAATATCATGGAGCTGTCATCCTGGGCTGCAGGAAGCCCCTCTCCCTGGCAATACGATTTGCGCTATCCAATGGATAGCACCGATCGCCTTAAAGTAAATAAAAAGTTTTTAAAAGTTACAGTTTCAGCTCCCCTCGTGGAAACTACTCACCACCATCCTCTGAGATGTCGCCCGCTGATCTGGTCCGCAACGGACCCTCCGGCGTCTTTTACGCATGCACCCCAAAAGAAAAATTGCGGCGCATGCGCAGAAGAGAGGGTCGGCGCGGGACATTTGATATCTTCTGGTTCCCAGCTACTTAAGGTGACCGATCTGCGGGTCCGTGATCACTGCTATCCAAAGGATAACGGCGATCATGGAAAAGTTTTAAAAAGTTAAATAAAGTTAAAGTTTCATGTCCCCTCATGGATTAAATCCATGAGGGGGGGGTGAAAATACTCAACCCCGTCCTCCAGGTCCTGACATCCTCTTCTGCGCATGCCCGACATCATACATCAGGCGCGTGCACAGAGGGGTTCGCGCCCAGGGAAATTTAAAATCCCTCTGCATCCCCATTACACTAAAATGTTTCTTTTTCAGGGAAGGGCTTATATGTAAAGCCCTTCCCTGAAAAAGAATGCAGGGGTCCCAGCAGAGCATTGTTTTCAAGGGAGCCGCTGGCAGCAGCCGCGGCTCCATTTACAACAAGCACGCAGCTGTGTTCACGCATGTTTTTGCTCATACCTAGGTGTGCACGTATGTACGCACCTAAGTATGCACAAAAAACGCTTGTGTAAACCCATGTTCAATGTAAAAAATTGGTGTTTTTTTTTTTAAATGTTCCAAATTTTGGCACTTTTAATAAATATACGCAAATTCTATTGGGCTATTTTTTTTAATTTAAATTCTTTATTTATAAATTTGAGAAGGGTACAGAAGGAGAAAGGGTGACTGGCAGGTGTGGGTGTAACAGCACACCCAAAATCTCACAACAATCGTAATAGTAAAATTGCATTGCATTTAATAGAATTTATGACCTAAATGAAGTAGAATCTGTGGTAGAAAAACAATGTGAGAATCACTTAGATATGCAAAACCTTTACGGAGTTATTCTATGTTAAAGTGACATATGTCAGTTTTCCAAAACTTGGCTCCGTCACTAAGGCGTAAACAGGCTTTGTCACTAAGGGGTTAAGGTCCTTTTACATGGGCAAAAATCCTTTGGATTCCCACAATCCTGCGAGAATCTGAACGATTATCGTTCAGTGTAGATGCATGCACAGACTGACTGACGAACAAGAATTTCTTTGCTGCTCGTTCGTTGTTCAGTTTCTGCACGCAGGAAAGTAAACAATGAATCGGCCCGTGCAAACAGGCATTTGTTCACTTATGAACAATTGCCTGCATACTGTGAATGGAGACAGGTGGTCCAGAACGATCCTGAAAATTACACTAAAACACTGTCTTACATGCTTGCACCACATTTATCATGTGTTTTTAGACACTTATGGAAGTTTTTCCAACTTGTTAAAAAAATGGGCTGTGGCTAATATTGAGTCAAAAGTTGTGCCAAATTGCAACAACATTTTGCTTCAATTATGCATTTTCTTTGCATAAACTAAGCCAACTAGTAGGTAACACTCAGAGAAGAAAGCCAAGACAAATAACTATGGCTACAGTGGATACAGACTCATTAATAAAAGACGGCAAAAATGATGTATCATGCATGTGGTACAGTCAGAACTTGGTGTAAGGGCTTCTACCCACTAGCGTTTTTTTAATAAACAAATTCCTGTTTCCTTTGGGTACTTCCTCGTATTTTTTTACATGATGTGATGCCACCATCACCAACATGGTGAAAATGATCGCCACTATCCACACTAGACAAGATGGAAGAATTCATGTTCTTTAGGGCATCGCACAAAAATCGCAAAAGCACAAACTTGCGATTTTTGTGCAATGCGATTTTAACATTAGAAAGTCCCATTGAAAAAAACGCAGCGATATTGCAGTGTAAAAAAAAAACGCTAGTGGGTAAAAGCCCTAAAGAACATGAATTCTTCCATCCTGTCTAGTGTGGATAGTGGCAATCATTTTCACCATGGTGGTGATGGTGGCATCACATTATGTAATAAAATACGAGGAGTTACCCAAAGGAGACAGGAATTCATTTATTAAAAATAATCTATTTATTTGTACATTTTGAAACTTCAGTCTCCTTTAGAAAACTCTCCATTGGAAGCAATGCATTTGTCTGAATGTTTTTTCCCCTGCCCAAAACATTTTTGGAACTTGTAGTTATTGATGTTTTTTAATACTTGTGCCATTTTTGTTTACCTCTTAAACATCAGCAAAATGTTTTCCTTTGAGGTCTTTTTTAACCCGAGGAAAGAAAAGTCACACGCAGCGAGTTCTGGTTAATATGGATAGTGAGGCAAAGGTTTCATGTTTTTTGCCAAAAATTACCTAATACTCCAGTGCTATATGGCCAGGTGGGTTGTCATGGTGGAAGAACCAGTCACCTGTTTTCCACTGGACGTTCGCAACAAAGTGGATCATTAATTGACATTTCACCTCGTTTGAAATGAGGAAACCATTAGTAAACCAGTGTTTTACTCATGGCAGCTTCCTTATAGGCTCTTTATAGCATAACAAGAATATCTGCTGCTTTTTTTCCAAAGAGGAAACAAAGTTTCACAGCCGCACATGTGTTTGATACAATATGTGGGTGGTACTACACACTAGTTTAAAGTTAGGATTGGAGAATTTATTTTAGGTGTCAATAATCCCAATGCTACTATTTTGTCCAAGTACTTTATTCGTTATCATGCTGGTAATATATCTACTTTTGCGTTTCAGGGTCTTGAGAGAGTTGACAGGCCATGAAGGCATGATAATCATAAGCAGCTGCTGCATAGCAGGGAAGCAAAGTGGATTTTTCTACTACACACGAGAATTCCACATGGGCTTAATATTCTTCAAGATTTATTACTTTACTGTAATTGACCCATTCTCTCTCTCTCTCTCCCTGTTCGAGTAACGAGCACCATCGAGTATGCTAATACTCGAACGAGCATCAAGCTCGGCAGAGTACGTTCGCTCAACTCTATTGCACAGACATTCATTTAGCAAAAGAAGCCTGTACTAGTAACGTCCCACCCACCAGAAGAAGATTCCTGTTTTTTGGGGTACCTCCTTGTATGTAAGAGGCAGGGACTCCACAAACCTCTGAAGGTGTCTTGTATTATCGCACACCAAAATGCTAGCTCCTCCTTAAATGATCTGTCACCAAAAATCTTTTTTTCAGCATTGTGTACTACAGCAGCTCTTCTTTGGGACTGGACCAGAGGGGTTGGCCATGCTCATCAATTATTTTTGGTTTAATGGTTGTTCTTCCTTGGGCCACTTTTGAAAGTACTAAAAGTAGCATACGAGGAACACCCAACATCGTTTGTTATTTTGGAGATGTTCTGACCAAGTACTCTAGCCCAGTGATTCTCAGCTCCAATGGTCAAGAATCTGCAGCAGGTCAGGTTTTCAGGATTTCCTTAGTATTGCACAGGTGATGTAATTATCGTCAGTCCGTCAGAAATGAAACAGCAGGTGTTGCCTATGTATAATATCTTCCAGTCATTACATATTGTGGGTACTTAAGGACTGGAGTTGAGAAACACCCGTCTAGCCATCACAATTTCGTCATTTGTCAAAAAATTGCTCAGATCCTTAACCCCTTAACACCACAGGACTTAGTTTTATGCCCTGGCATGGCGGTAGTTTATGCAACAGAACATAAACCTACATCATGTGGATGGCACGGCTTTAAAAGGAAGCCCACGCCTACCCTCAGCGGGAGCCAGCTGTGTCTGATAGCTGGCCTACCGCTGCAACAGCATATTTATTTTATTGGTACTTCCAACAAAATCGATGTTGAAACATTAAAAACAAGCTGTGCAGCAATAACTACTCAACATGATTAAAGCGTTATTCACCTGGAATTATATATTATATGGGGATGTGGCAGACACAGGATGAGGTCAAGAAAACTCTGGAGGACGAGTGAGTTAGTAACCGGTGACCTAGCCCGGGGAACCAGGAGTCTAAGTCTCTAGAATCCATTTTCCTCTTGCACTGTAGACGTTCTTAGTGCCAGGCTACTTTACACTAGAAAGTGACGAGACGATGTACTGCGCTTCACAATATGATTCACACATCCATTCGGCGAGAAATCTGTTTTTATTATAGAAATTATGGATAATTTACAATAGGAATTATGGGTAATTTACAAAAGGATTGGTTGGTAATTTGAAAGTGAAACAGAAAGTGACAAAATTAAAGTCTTCACACATGGCACAGACAGATTGGAGCCAAATTCATATCTCACCACACAACATTATCATATATGATACATGGTGCACTGAAATGTTAACATACATAGATTAGTATGGGACCCCTATGCTTGTGGGGCCTCCAGGCAAGTACCCATCAGGCCCATGTATTAGGATGGCACTGCTTACATGTCGTGATCAGTGTACATTGGGGCATGTAAAGGGTTCACAGAAGGAGGGCTGATGGCTTGCTATGGCAACTGGATGTTTTACAATGGTGACAGGGCCTGCCATGCCCTGTGATCACTATTGTGAGTGATAATGCATAACAGTACAGATGCAATGCATTATTATAGCAATCAGAGCTTTGATGGCTCCAATCCCCTAAGAGACATCAAAAAAGGTTCTCCTTGTGTGTTTTATTTACACTATTTTTAGGGGGTTTTTTTTACATTTTTAGCACTTTCCTATTTTTATAAAATAAATATTAAAAAAAAAAAAAATACAACACATATTTGGTATCATTGTATCTGTAACAACCTGTACAATAAATTGAACACACTATTTATCCTGTATGGCAAAATCCGCAAAAAAAGGGGGTGATTTTCATTCATTTTGCCTCCCAAAAAGGGGGTTTTAGGGCTTGGTTAGACGAGCGTGGTTTACACGCTGCTAAGCAATGTGTAAACCACGCTGCTGACATACAGTGATTATGCACGTAAACGGGCTGCACATAGCTCACATGCGTGGTGATGGCAGCCTGCTTCCATGGCTCCCATATGAGCATATGAAAGGAAGACTGCACAGCGTGCACCACGGAGCTGACAGGCGAGTTGGCACTTGCATGTCCTAATTTTGTTAGAAGCACAGACCTGCGCTTCTGCTAAGCATCCATGTGAGCGCTTCCATAGCAACCTATTGGTAGCTATAGAAGCGCTGTTCTTGTGCTGCTGTAGCAGTGTGAGAACCATGCTCATCTGACCTCAGCCTTACTGTGCAAAAGCTGAAAAACTTAAAAATAAAATAATAATTTTGATACCCTTGTAATTGTACCATCTGGCAGAAAAAAGTTACTGTGTCATCTATGCCATACCCAAAGTACCCAAAACGATGCCAACAAAAACTAGAGTTTGCCTTGCAAAAAAACAGCTCTCATATGGCCATGTTCCTTATGGTCAAAATAGGCTGTGTCCTTAAGGGTTAAACTTGGCCATTTTTATTCTTCCCACAAATTAACTTCAAGACCTGCTTATTCACTTGCTCCCTCATACATCCTACCACTTGACAGATGCCATTGTATCAAGATAATAAATACTATCCACTTCACCTGTCAACGACTTTAATGTTCTGGCTGATTGGTATATAACCCCATGTTCTTAAATACAGAAAACCAGCATCATCATGTGTTTTCATGCATTTATATAAATGCGGTAGAATGTGCTATCTTTGCATCAGACACTTTAATGTTCAAGTCAGTTTCAATTTTTAAATCAGTTCTGTACAATTGAAAATACCTGAAGCTGAAATAAGCTCACAAGATCACAGTAAAGCCTTGGCAGCGCTTGCAGCTTAGGCGTCCATTTCATTAAAATGTCCAAGTTTTTCATTAGAGAAGCATCTCTTTTTCCCTCCAGAGTCTGTGTAATACGATTCCTGGAAAAGAAACTAAATCTCAGTATCAGGACCTTCATCCCATACATAAATTGTACACAAATTCCCAGCCAAAGAAAAAAGTCCAAGACGGCCATAACAATATCCTCATAGAGTTCAGCTAAGGTCATCATTTAAATAGAGCCCATGCAATGTCTTGATCAGTTCAGCCGTGCCAATCCTGACCTCTGAAACTGCTGTCTGCTTATAAAAAGGATTTATCACCTGGTGCATAATACACAGGGTCCAAGACATTTGACATGGAGACAGAATAGAAGTGACGATAATGCATAAACTACACTGAAGGCCACTATAAAACAAAAACATCCATTTACCAGCGCATTGGACTTCCTTCGGTCTTCAGAATTGGAGCGATTTGTTACAGTACAGATTCTACTAGACATTGGAATCATTCTGAAGGAATATTGCCCATTGCAATTGCCGCAAATTACATGAAGGTTCTGACATGCTCCGAACAGCTGATAAGAAGAGTTCATCAATTTGTGCTGCTTGTTCCAAATTCTGACCCACCCATCAGCATAGTGCAACAAAAATCTGGATTCATCTGACTAGGCAAAGTTTTCCACTGCTCAGTTAATCCAATTTTTGCGCTGTTTTGTCCACTGGAGTCTAGCCTTTCTGTTTGACTTAACCCCTTTCCCCTCTGTGACGTGGCAGGGCTTTAAATGTGAACGTGAAAAATATAATATACTGCAATACTATAGTATTGCAATGTATTGTGGAAGTGATTAAACAATTGTAAGTCCAAGTTCCATAGGGGAACTAAAAAATAATAAGTAACATACAATTTTTAAAAACGGTTTAAACATTGAACATAAAGAAAAAAACTAACATTTTCCCATTTTCTTCATAAAATGATCAAAACAATAAAAAAATAAACATATTTGTCACAACTGCATATGAAAAAGCCCGACCTATTAGAGAATCATGGTTAATGTTGTCAAGAAAAAAAATACATAATTCCAAAAATTGCATCATCGCTTCTACAATATATTGCAATACTTGAGTATTGCAGTATATGGTTTTATTCACGTTCACATATTAAGCTCTACCATAGGCAGGGCTTAAAATGTTTGAATACATAGCAGCCCTGGGAGAATTCACTAAGACCAGGACTTCCATGGCACCCATCAGTCTCACATGGGGGGGTGCCCTTCCCTCTAACAGTTTACTTGCTGTAGTCAGGATTGACCGTGTATTCAAGCTGTCAAAAGCCATGATCGAAGCTAACACTGATCGCAACTGTTTCAGCAGATATTTTAGGGAAAACATAGCTGGGTATTGCATTTATTCAAAAGAATGGGTGACCATGTAATACATGGTCCTATTGAGTCCATCAGAGCGTTGCCTACTCTTTGAAGCCATTATTTCCTCTTGCTCATAGAAATAGGTCTCCCCTGACTGCGTATGCCCCAATAGGATACATGGGAAAGGGCTGTCCAGAAGAAAAATCCCTTTACATGCAAAAACCTGCCACTTATCGGTTGTATGTAAACCTTTAGTATCGCTGTGGACATACTATTTGGAACTTATAGCATACACACGTCTGCCTTTATTTTTAGTATAATGTTGCAAAATACTATGATCGTTAGTGCCAAAAATCTGCTGTGACTCATTCCCTTATTAATGTAAAGACGGATTCCTGACAAAGCTTTTAGCAGCCTAATGTAGCAAGTATTTACGTTGTCTAGTTACAGTATATATTCCATCGCTGATTATTTGTATAAAGATTGATCTCCGCAGCGCAACAACCATTTACGTTCCCTTGTTTTTTTATCACAGTTTCATGTCGGGATTGGTTAACAACTGTTATATACAGCTTTGACATTTTAATTTCTATTTCTGAGAAACCCACATAAACACCTCCATTTCTGGTGCCAACTGATGTAGATCTTCTTATATAAAGAATAATGACATGATTTTAGATCATGTGCATCACTGGAGGAAGTGGTTTTATCGTGCCATAAATAAAAGGCTCCATATTTTACTATAATTATCCTTACAGAAACAAATCTTTAGTCTATAACAGCCTGATATAGTTATTCATGGCATGCTGTGAACACAATTATCTGCAGGCAGTCGTCTGTGGTGTGAGGGACAAATAATGGGAAGAAGACTCTGACACGGGAGAATCTGTTCCCCTCAAATGAAAGTCTCTTGCCCTACAGCAGAATGGCTATAAATCTTGTCTTTTGGTGTAGATAATAGAGCTTCAGATATTACGAATCTGACAAGCAAAATACTAAACTCGTACAGTATAATTATTTCGCATGACTGGTCCATTTTTGTACATTGAGCAAGAACTAGTGTAGCTGAGGCAGGCATTTAGGACATGGGGCTGGGTGCCACAGGGGGCACTCTACCTTGGCCTGCCTATTTAGATCATGGGTTAGGGTAGCAAACAGAAACTTTGCCCATATGTAGGAACTTTGCTACAATTCTAGGCATATGCCATCCTCAGTACCAGTGGCAGGTGCTGGTGCTCAAGTATCAGGATAAAACAGGCTCTTATATAGAGAAATCTAGTTGCCATTAGTAAGTGTTCGGAATGTTATAACTTGTGCCACAACTGAACTGTACAGTCTATGGCCTCATGTACACAGGAGTAGTACAGTTCCATACCATCCCCTAATGTTTCTGTGGGACTACAAAATATACTATTTTACACAGCGCATATACGGTAATTTAAAAGAAATTGCCAAACTTAGTCCTTTTGTGGTCAAGTATGTGGAACAGTGAGAAGAATTACATCTAGGAGTCAGTAAGCTGTAGCTGCTATTGATTTGCAAAGGTCGAAATGTTTCCTTCCACTGTTTCTACTTGATCAAAGCATTAATAAAACTTGACTCTGATAACTACTTTAATTAAGTAAATACAATTATGGTCTTAGTAATGGTCCAATAGCCATTTACAACCTGTCCCTGCCAAGTCATGCCAAACAGTATGCATGCCTCTTCAGATCCAATCCATTAGCCGGAAGAAGTACCCTGCGTTGGTACGAAAGCTCGCTATTATTACATCATGTATTTTTGTTAGCCATTAAAAGGTATCATATCTACAAGATTACGTCGTTTCTCTTGCTGAGAACAATCACATTAAACAGTATGCTCATGACACTGACAGTGTGGCAACACTGAAGCAATACATCATTAGTAGCAGTTACTGCTAGACAGCAGTCCTTAATGTAGGTTTACTCATGAGAATATGAATTGTCACAGCAGGGGTGTTCTTTCTGAATGAGTGGGTCCGACATGATGTAACAGCGTCAGTGCCAGACCACATTTTGCACCAGCCGGCACAACCGTGTTGTCATTTGGCACTAGGTGCCAAATACATTTAATCTAGCTTTTGTGATACTTTGATAGGCTGGTTGAGGTGAATAACAGCTCAGCCAGCCTATCACTTTCTATTTGGGGGTTCTTATTCTGGCTCCTCCTGTCAGAGGGTGCTAATTATACTTCTGTCTTCGTTGGTCTTGAGAGATACTTTGTGGTATTTTGCTCTGAGCTGTTTAGTTAATGCATCCTTTTGCCTCTAGTCAGTGCTAGCTTCATCTTCCCTTTTTTCACTTCTACCCTTTCCTCCAGTACCCGTTATCTACTGTGTTCTCTGGTTCAACCTTTCTTTGGTTTTCTCTTTTTTCTCATATTCCTTCTAGGGATGTTCAGAAAAGATCTCCAGGTTGCTGTCGTGAAGTTGCCCTTTTCAGGATGGTTACTCCCCATTTAGACACATTTGGTCACTTTAAGATCAGGGATAGACCCTTGCCCTTTCAGGTTTGTTGCTGAATACATCCTGATTCTCCGTTATCTTTGTTGGTGTGTCCCACATCTCACAACCTACCCCACCACCACCACCACCACCACCACCCCTTGTCATGGCATGTATTTAGGTCTCTTCAGAAGTCACACAAATATATTTTACTATACAGTTGGATTATATATACATGCAACAAAAAAATGTCATTCTCCATCAGTTGTGTTATGGAGCCATTCTACAGTAGAAGCATTGGTTCTAAGGGAGAATAAGTACAAGTGCTGTATGACACAACGTATGTCCTAACCAGAGTATAGAGAACCACAGGGTCTCCTCCATACAGCCTCCGGCACACAGATCTGCCATGTGCATAAAGCCTAACTAATCATAACCTGACTGCATTAGGGTGATGTAACTAGTAAATTTGAGTAAATCAGTTGGAGATTTGGAATGTTTATATTTTGAACATTTTCTCCTTATTTTGTACAGTTTTTTAAACAAATTTCTGAAACAAAGAAAAAAATGGTGAATGGCAGCAGCACAACAAGGCGTTTTTATGTAGCAGTAAAAACAAGAAAGAGGTACAGAAAGTACTTGCACCATAAAAGAAAGTCAGTATAAGCCGATAAGTACAAAGAAATAAACACAAGAAGAAGCTAATGGTGACTTTTGTTGTATACAAAGTAGATTTACCGTGGACAAAACACGTTCTTGATAAATAAGAGTACTTGAGAAAGGCACCCGGTGAACTGTCCAATGTTTCTGTAGATGGCACAGTCTAATGCACTGACTGTATGTAGCTCCAGAGGATGTACAGTACATTATGTTCTATTGGATTGCTGTGGTTGCTTTCCACATTTCATAATGACCATTTACCTCTTTGCCTTTTTGTCCCACTGTTTCGGCTCTTGTGCTGTTAGTCTTTACGTTTTAGAGCAGAACAGCTTCAGTATATGCAGTTCTGATTTTCCTCCTGGTGTCTAAGACTGCATGAGCCTGGAAATGTGAGCACTGCAGTCATGCTTGATGAATTTACTGCTGACAAACACCATCATTTCTTGCATAATTTCAAACCACTAGAGTTATAGTTTCCTTTAGGATAAAAATGTCTTTATCCTGAAGGAAGAAACACATCAATAAAACCACAGTATTATTTTTGTACAAACAAATGCACCCCTGGGTTAAATGGTTCAGTCTGTTAGAATAGATTAGCGTTATATCAAGATCTCTCAAATGTGTTGCTAGTTTAAAGGTCTACTTTGTTTTTACTTGAGCATAGGAAGGTTAAATGATACATTATATTACAGAGTGTATTAGAATATCATACATTTCTTAAGGGTGTATTTACATGACCGATGGACTCCTGCGCCACTTCTATCTGATTGCGATATGGACAGAATTTGCATGGGAAAATAACCCATTGATTTTAATGGGTTCATTTACATGAGCAGTTTTCCTGTATAATGCGAGCTTGAAAACTCGCAGCTTGACATATTTTTGGTGAGTCTGCTGCGAGAATTGGCATTAATTTCTATGGGAGCCAAATAATAAAGCATCACACTAGCATGTAAATGGGATTTTCCTGTGAATCCAATGCGTTTCTAACTTTTTAAGGCTGTCTTCACACCGGCGTCAAAATCGTGCGAGATGTGTGTGTTGCAAGATGCACAAATCTCGCACAAATATGAATCCTATTCTTTTGAATGGGGTCATGCACATGATTGATGTTTTCCTGCATGGCACTGCGATGCGATAGTATGCAGGAAACACATCACAGCATGTTCTATCTTGCTGCGTGCTCTCACATCGCAGCGCCAATTGTTTTCAATGGCAGCATCACACTACGTGCTAGGTGCGTGCGATGCAAGGTTTCGCATTGAAGATAATGGGAGAAACTTCCCCGGAGTGATGCAAGGCTGAAAATTTTTATTAAATAGAATATAAAAATATCACATTTTGGCTCCCTGCACACGGGTGGAAATTCCGTGGCGGGATTTCCTGCAGAATTTCCACCCGTGCCCGCCTGCATGGGATTGCATTACAAAACGCCATCCTATGCAGACGGCCGCGATTTGTCCACGTGAAAATGCACGCAGAAAACAAGTCACGGAGTGTTCTATTTCTGTGCGGGTCTCACAGAGGCCCGCCCAGAAATGTCAGTAGTGCCGGTCTGGTTCCGCTCTGCGCATGTGTCGGCTGGGTGGCGGCCAGCACATCCCAAAGTCGGAGCCGCAGGAGCATGTGAGAGCCGCGCTGGTCTCTGCAGGGATGCGGGTCGGATCCCGCTGTGAGAATTCTTGCAGGGTATCCGACCTGGCCTTCTGCAGGCGGCCTATAGAAGAGATGAGTTCCTAAACAAAAATAAATAGTACATCAAGAGGAAGACATCTAGCATGTCATGTAAATAGAACTGTGTATGCAAGAGATATGCAATGCTGTAACAATCATGTTTACAATGATGACGATAATAGAACAAGCATATTAAATACTACATATTCACATGTACAGGCCATTAATAGGAACATGAACATAATAATAGTACCAACCTTATAACCTGCGCCCCAACACACGTTTCGCTCAAGCTTCCTCAGGAGGCATCTATTATGCATCAGAGCATGTGTTTATGGTTGTAATACCGGTATATGCAACTTTGATTTACTGTATCTCATTAACATGAAAACGCCTTGCATCCATGGGGAATTCAGATGGTGCAAAGCGCAATATGGGGGCAGGATTCATGGCCCCATATCACTCTTGCTTGTGTGAAGTTCGTCTTACTATTGGTACCACTTGCAAATTTTTTCACACACATGAAAAACCCAAGTACATCTGATGCATATTGCACACCTTTCACGCAGATTGCATTACACACAATCACAGGTAAGATCACAGGTAAGAAAATGCAATATCGGTCCGGTCTTCTCTATTAAATTCAGATATAATAGAGGAAGGAACCGTAGAGGACCTCATCTAATTACTGTATAAGCACAAAGTGACGCTAGAGCATCTCGCACTCTGGAGGACCCAGCATATCAATCGATAGACACGTATAATTGCTAGATAGACAGGAGACATTTAATTAAATGACAAAAGAAATGAACTTTATGAATGGAAGACGGTAAAGTACAGTCTGAATGATCAGCACATTCTTCTGGACACCATGAGAGCTCTTCTTGCGCCTTTCTTTCTGTTTCCAGTCCTTTATTTCTGTGATCTGCTTACTGTTGGGGACCCTTCAAACATTAGAAATGTCCAGAATTACGACCCCTATAATAACTATGATATTATGTGCCATCACACAGGGTCTGTGCCCAGGGTATTGCCATATACACGAGCCCCTAAACTGTAAATAATATAAATGTAATTGCAGTGCATACCTCTAGTATTTTGTCATCACTTTATCACCAGCGTATCAGCAACTTTTCTTATCACAAATCTTCCACTTACAGTGACCATGTAATATATTGTTTCAAGCATACCGGTTTCCCACAGCAGAGGGTGCCAGAGTCCTGCTCAAGGTGACGGGGGAGTTTGCCATGTGGTGCAGTAGAGCTATTCAGCCCCCAGCCATCGCCTGAGTTATTTTAGAGTTGCATCAAGCAGGGGAAGCAGGACACTTGCTGGAGTGATAAGACAGTGGTGGAGACGGCTGCGAAACTGAGCAGCAATCAAAGAGAAAGTCGTGCATTATATAGGAGTTTGTGTCAGTGATAAGAGACAGAGTGAGTCTAACAGGGCAAGAGCACCTGGTGTAAGAAGTGACTGATGATAAGATTACTGTCAAACAGTAAAGCAGGTCTTTACTAGAGACTATAGCTATATTCTGCAGTTGCAGTATAGAACTGCCCCAAGGAGACTAATCAGTATGAAAAAGGATGGACATATACAGTTATGTAAGGCCAAAGTGTAATCTACTGTACAAAACCAATATTATAAATCCAAGATGGCATAGAATCATTTATGAAAGACGTTGTCATGAGAAATATCCCCTTTCCCTTTGCCCTGTTAGGGTATATGGATGTCATGTAGGCTGGATCCTCTCTATAAGACAGAGCTGATCACCTCTCACTTTGATGGACCCAGGCCATGACCAACACATAATCCTCCATGACTGTTGCAGGGGAATTGCCTGGTCAGATGTAGCAATTTTACAGCTGATTCTCATGGCTTCTTGATTAACTAATTGCCAGATTGGCACCTTCTTCAGAATATTTTTTCCTCTACACGTACATTAACCTGCTAACTGTGGTCTGACACACTTGCACTTTGTCATAAGGCAGAAATGACCAAATTCTGGGCTGATGGCAGACGGGCATGGGCAAATACGTAAGGCATATTCTAACATCTTTTAAATTTCTCCCCATGAATTTTGGCATTTATTAGCAGCATTTTGAAGATATAGCAAAAACAAAAGCAGATACTTACCTGCTTTTCAAAAGATTCTTGTTGAAAGCCGTTCTGTCTGCAGAATTCAAGTACTATGTCAATTAAATGTAAATTTCCGGGAAGTCAGACATTATACACTGATTTTAAACACCTGCAATATGATACATTTTAATTTAAAATGATATATTTCTAATGTAGATTTTTATTTCACCAGCCAACTGAGCTTGTATATTTTATTTCATGAAGGGGGTACATAATGTGCCAAAATATGCAGGAGGCAGCCATATGAATATGCAGCAATGCTTCAGAAGCCTCGGTGGTTTGCTTTATCCTACCTCTTAAATAGGACAGTTTAGATGAAAAGGGGGTGTCCTACATTGCACAGAGAGTTTCTAATCACAGGTTGTTTATGTTTCTTGCTTTACTATTAATAAAGTGAAGAAATCGCCCATTAATTCTGACCAGCTTGACTCCTAGCTGACAGTTGAACATTTGCAGCCTTGTCAGACCATGTTCCTTTAGATAAGGTTCGCCATATGGTCATGTCAGCCAGTGCCGAGGTGAGTGTAATTATCTTTCCTGCTTTTGGCAACCGCATGAAACTATTACATTTAGTGTCACCATCCGTTTTTGCATACTGTGCATTCAATCATATATTATGTACATTCTTATTACCATTTGGGTTCTCTTTGATTTAGAAAAAACAACAATAACTCAATTTCCCTTTGCCCCAAAGCATCTAAAATAATTACAAAATGCAAATAGTATTTATTTTAAATATCCTATTATCTATGTATTCTTACTATGTAGCTCTATATGTCTTTTTGCTTACAGATTACAAGCAAATTCTGATTAGCGGCATCGTGCAGTCTCTGTACACATGCCTCAGGGCTCTTTCACAAGACCGTATGCGTTTTTACGTTCGCCCTGTATAATCACATGAATGAAGGCACGTATTTTCTGTCTTTTACATGGGCCGCTACTGCGTATTGGTAAAAAAAATACGCAGAAGCACAGAAAACCATTGATCACTGTAAAATGCTTGGATTGACTAATGATTAGAGATGAGCGAACGTACTCGGTAAGGCCGATTTCGCAATCGTGCACCGCGATTTTCGAGTACTTCACTACTCGGGTGAAAAGATTTGGGGGGCGCCGTGGGTGAGCGGGGGGTTGCAGAGGGGAGTGGGGGGGAGGGAGAGAGCTCCCCTCTGTTCCGCGCTGCTACCCCCCACTCCACCACGCCACGCCCCCCGGCGCCCCCCGAATCTTTTCACCCGAGTAGTGAAGTACTCGAAAATCACAGTGCTCAATTGCGAAATCGGCCTTACCGAGTACGTTCGCTCATCTCTACTAATGATGCTTAAATAGGACCAGCTGTGTTATTTTTTCAGCATTGTACGCCATGTAACTCCCTCCTCCTCCCTTTTTTCCCCGCTTCCATTGAAGTCTTTGGGAGCTTCCTGCGTATCTCAGCGAAAGATAGGGCAAGACCTATCTTTTGACTCAGTGACTGAAAACGGTCGCGTATGTGCTATTTTTCCCGCTGTGATTTTTTTATGCCCCCCAACAATCGTTCATTTGAATGAATACATTGGAATGGTCCCGATTTTTGGGCATTTTTTGACGCGGCTAAATACCTGTGTATATATGGTCATGTGAATAAGGCCATCATTTGTTGGAAGCAGAAATAATGGACAAGTGTAATGATCTGAGCAACTTTAATTAAATTCTGATGCTATACGAATGGGTCAGGTTATCTTCAAAATGTCGGATCTAGTAGGATGTTCCTGTATGTAGTGGTTAGATAATAGTTGAATTCAGAAGCACAATAGGGTGCTATGCAAGTTGTAGCTGATATTTAACCACCCGCTCACAGGCTGGGCATATACAGTATATATAAGAGTGTTGGGACTTGTGATATTTGGTTATATAGTTCAGAAATGACTGAAGAGAAAGTTTACAACATTGAAGGGTAACGTTCAAATGCATAGCAGCAGCATGAATGTGAAGCGGATGTAATAAGTTTACTCAACTGCAGCAATGATGATCTTGATGGGGTTGGCAGTAATGTGGAGAGGTACATGTGCAGAACAGATGACTGTACAACCAATCAAATTACTAGGAACATTGTTTAAAGTGACAGCATGCTAGCATCGTGGGCCGTTGTAGATGGTTTTGCTGTTTTTCTGAATGGCCTCCCTTGGGGACCTTTCTTATACCTGCAAAAACCAAAAGCCTTGGGGAACCCCCTCCTCAAGGTTGAAATCCTGAGGAAATTTCCTATTCACTTTGTGCCCCCCCAGTGATCAGTCTCCCTGCAGTCTCCCTTGAGAGAAAGAACTTCTCTCTAGTTGCTTCCATTGAGAAACCCTACCCATGGTAGTCCAGTGGTGGACCTATTCTGTGGGATTCCTGGTGATGACCCTTAGGAGGCCCTATGGTAGCAACATGCTAATTCTATGGAGGGTCTGATATGTTTAGAGAGCCCGTGCATTTTGCTACCTCTCCCATAGTCAGAAGACTCTATTCACCAGGCATGATGTTATTCCCATTGATTCTAAAGTATCAAATATTTCACAATCAAATCTATCATGCAATTCCATACAATGCTTATTTTTTACCACTTCCAGAGGAAGTCACGAATAACATATGCCATTCAACAGTCATCACATACCAAAGCCACTTTTGTCAGCCAGCAGGTCAAAAAAAGTAATGGCGAAGTTGTAGGGGTGGAAAATTCAAACACATTTCCATCCCAAGAGACGATAATCTTATTCATATATATTTGAGTTTCAGCACCAGATGCGCAAAAAAACCTTGGGGCACTGCGATGGGCACATGGTTTGCCCTGACGTTTGCTATTCTGTACAAACGCCAATTTGAAAATTCATTTTATGGATGAAGATCATCCAGGGTTCAAAAATATTTTTTAATAAAAACATTGTATAGCTGAATTACTGATCACATGGAACAGTACGGAAACAGGCCCATCTGCATTTGTCACATTCCTTAATGCAATTTATTGGGGTCTGTTTTTCGCAAAATCATATTCCAATAAACAAATAAAAAATCTTCATCTTGTTCTTTACATTGAAAACAACTAAATTAGAACCAGAAAACACATGTCAAAAATTGTTCATAGTAATATCTTTTTAGACTTCATTATAAAAATTGGAAATTGAGGCAGGGAGCTGCAGTCCTGGGATGAACATAGCTACATACTGATCTACTTCAACTGAGGGTCCCGCTCCCAGCATTCCCCAGGTAAAAACAAAAAGACCCCCCTGCACATAGTACCAGTCATATGAAACCATTTCAAATTTGTTTGCTCCACTGACAGTGTTCTATCTGATTAATTGTAAACCTCTGACAACATACACCTGAGGTTTGCCCTCACTAGCCTGGTACTTAAAGGAATCTGAACACTGGCTGCATCCATACTTATCAGGTGTTTTCATAGCATTCTATCTATCCCAGCACAACCAGAAAAAGTGAGCCTTCATATATTAATAATTAGAGATGAGATGAGCGAACGTACTCGGTAAGGCCGATTTCGCAATCGAGCACCGCGATTTTTGAGTACTTCACTACTCGGGTGAAAAGTACTCGGGGGCGCCGTGGGTGAGTGGGGGGTTGCAGAGAGGAGTGGGGGGGAGAGGGAGAGAGAGAGAGCTCCCCCCTGTTCCGCACTGCTACCTCCCACTCCACCACGCCTCCCCCTCTCCCCCCCCCCCCCGAATCTTTTCACCCGAGTAGTGAAGTACTCGAAAATCGCGGTGCTCGATTGCGAAATCGGCCTTACCGAGTACGTTCGCTCATCTCTATTAATAATCTTTATTTGTATAGCGCTAACTTATTCTGCAGCACTTTAGAGGCACAGGGGAGCTCAATCAGGATGGGGTGTGGTAGAACTGGAGGTACGAGGGCCGAGAATGTACATGATGGGCGTAATTAGAGGGAGACGGACTAAATCAAGAGAGTTGGTATGCCTCCCTGAAGAGGTGAGTCTTTAGGGCACATCTGAAGTTCCGTGCATCGGAGATTGTCCGGATGTTGTGGGGTAGAGCGTTCCAGAGGGTCGTTGCTGCTCTGGTGAAGTCCTGGAGGCAAGCATGTGAGGTTCGTATTAGAAGGGCATCTAGTCTAACCATATTTGTATAGACAGGAGGGAGGCGATGTACGGTAGCGTGGCGCCATGGAGAGCTCTGTGGGTGAGGGTGATGAGTTTAAATTGGGTTCTGTAATGCCTGGGTAGCCAATGCAGTGACTGCCATAGTGCAGAGCATATACCCTGTTCTGTATAAGTTGCAATCAAGGCTTATTAAGGCAAAAAGCACTTTTTTGACTGTACTGCCTTTCTAACAAAGTCTTGAACTGGGATTCTGATTTCCACTAGGCCTACGAAAAGTACAGTAGTGTGCACAAAATACTGTGTTACATGCACATTGCATGATCACAGGTAAGGGTCGTTAGAAACTACAGAAAAAACTATAGACCTGCGCTACTTGAAATATCGAATAAATTATGCATGTCTCAATAATCAGTGTTTCCAATAGAGACAAACAAAAAACACTATTTTTATTCTAAACAAACAAATAAAAGAAAAGAGGTAGCAACCTCTTCAATTAGATATATAAAAATACTTGCGGGATCCTTATACATGCAACGCGTTTCGGCGCAATATACGCCTTCCATCCCATACATATCAAACATCACCACGCTCAGTACGGCGCTCCGTCATCTTTCTTGGCCAGAATGGCGCCAAGAACTGCAACCCATTCACACTTGATGAATGATAGTTTGCAATAGGTACGTAATTTGTTTAGCCCTATTTATACCCATGTTTGTTGATGTCTAGTATGCTTGAGAAAGGCGTATATTGCGCCGAAACGCGTTGCATGTATAAGGATCCCGCAAGTATTTTTATATATCTAATTGAAGAGGTTGCTACCTCTTTTCTTTTATTTGTTTGTTTAGAATAAAAATAGTGTTTTTTGTTTGTCTCTATTGGAAACACTGATTATTGAGACATGCATAATTTATTCGATATTTCAAGTAGCGCAGGTCTATAGTTTTTTCTGTAGTTTCTTTTGACTTATCCGACCTCTTAGGAGGAACGGAGTTATACTGTGACCCGCAGCTCTCCAGAAAGTTTTGGATCGTTCTTCTTGCTTAATCTGTTTTTTGGTATACCCTGGATAAAATAATTCTTACGAGCACACCAGGATGTTAGGTGCAGGCATAACCACCTGAGGGTGATATGCCTTGCACCAGGTGAGTTACCACACGAGCATCATTGTGGTATTATACATAGTTGTTGGCGCTCTCCGTGACCCCTATTCTCTTCAGGTAAGGGTCGTTGGGAAGTCTGTAAAAGGTAGTGGTGTAGCAGCAATGAGGATCCATGGAGAAGCTACCTTTCCCAGTAGAGGGTGCCTAGCATTTAGTCTCTCTGGTATTCAAATATGCTTTTGTCCTGACCGTTCTACATTAGTGTCAGCTATTGGCATACACCCTCTAGTACTCCATGATCGCTCTCTGCTACTGGCTTAGCCTCTGTGACATATGCAATGTGGAAATCCCCTGTGTAGACACATCACAGATGAGGTGGGTTGAATGGTAGTCTGAACTGCTGCTGCACCTCTGCCAGGAGAGAGGCAGCTGAATGTGAATGAGATTGATCACAGTTTCCTGGCCCTTTCCAGTAGTGGATGTAAACCTGAGTAATTGTTTAAGAAGTACTGCATGACCAGATTTATCACATGTGCCAGGCAAGGTACATGTGTGTGGCCCCATTGTCACACATGACCTTGCCTGGCTTCAGATTGTGCAGGGTCAGCAATGTGTCAGCCTGGACCTGCAAAGCCATTAAAGGGTCTTCAGCGGTGTGGCTGCATTCCCCTAGATATATGAATTTCAGGACAGCATGTTGGCATTTACCATGTGCAGAACTGTATAGAGGCCAGGTTCTGTCATACAGTATATGGGGGAAGGAGAAGAAGGATGTTCGTGGCCAAGTGGTGCAGGCTGATTAATGTGTGTCTGTGACTGGGAGGAAAGGGAGATGGTCATACTTGAAGCATGCTGTATCATCCACTCTATGACCTGTTCTGCTGCAAATTTAACGCAAGGGATATCTGTTGTCAATTCACCAATGACAGCTCTCTCCCCTATAATTCAACTGTCAATGACCTGATACCATTGTGCATTTTCACATTGGGGCTGGTGTGACTGCTTTAGGGTGTTCCATATATCTCTTGCCCTAATGGAAAACCAGAACTAGCTTACTGAAAATTTAGACAAGCTTTCTTGCTTGTCTAACCATCTCACACCTGAGAGCAGAGTATTATTAATCTCTGCTTCCTTACTGGCAGTTTGTAGATCAGAAGGAACTTATAACTTATAAGACTTACTTCTCTACCTAAAACAGAGATGCTGTGTTACAAAACGTCAACCCCTTTGTCTGGACTAATCTAGTCTAAAGTCTCTTCATTTGACTTTGGGTTGCCAGAGCATACTCTGTAAGAAGCAAGCCTATGAAGCCATATCCCAATACGGACAGTGATTGGTCTGGCTCCAATTATACAGTGAGCTATGAGGGGTATATGCTTGGAATTTAATTTTTGTTTGTCTGCTTGTGTTGGCCCAGTAATTCTTTTCATTAAGTTTAATAAAGTATTATTTTAATTGCCTATAACTGTGAAGGGCTCCGATATAATAGTCATATAGACGTTGACTGCCTCAGCGAGGTGTTGCTTTGGTGAGAACGGCTTGATGTGTAAACTTTGCCCGTCCTCTACCATCTCCACCACTACTCCTTGCTTTTTTCATGTTTCCTTTTTATGTTTTCTACTTAGTCCTTTTTTGCTTACTGTTTAGTGCATTTTTATGTAAATTTTCAGCTAAATTTGTAAGTTGCAGAAAACCACTGGTGGCTTCGTAGGTCCTGCAAATTATTTGTAGTGGCCAGACTTGTGACTAAACAATGTTTGAGGCCACTGACACACACTGTGTGTATTTGCTGTTTCTCTGTTTGGGATGCTTCTGTTGTATGTTCACCAAAAATCAGAAACATCTAACTACGCCACAATCCCTAGTAGCATGATATGTGAGAACAGAAGGCCATAGAGTACAGCTTATATATTTGTGAACTGCCTTGTTTGGTGCAGCGTCAAAGAATTCACCGCACCCCACTGCTAGCTGTGTAAGGCTTGCTAATAATTTGTAATGTTCAGACCAACAACTTTGAATGATGTCTAAGGCCGCTGACACGCACTGTGTGCATTTGTTGTTTTCCTGTTTGGGTTTCTTTTGCTTTATATTAAAATAAAAACCACCCACAACTAAATAAGCCAAAATCCCAAGCAGCATGACATATGAGAACAAAAGGCCATACAGTATAACTTGGACAGCATAATTGAATCTCGCAAACCGCACTGCTAGCTACGAAAGGTCCTCAAATAATTCGTAGTGGCCAGACTGGTGATTTTGAACAACGTCCGAGGCCATAAACAGTGAACTACAATATAACGCACACAAAAGCATAGTTTATCAGCTTTGCTGCTATATACAGTTACAGCAGCCTCTCCTAATGTACAGGCCATGTTTTGTATTAGCATATAAACGTCATGCAGCTTCTTTCTCTTGTCCTTCTAATACTTCCCTGTTTAACTTCTATGCTGGAATACAAGCTTTCACACCCAGCAGGAACACATGCTCTGTAGAATATCTGTCCCTAAGAACAGACCGTTTTATATGGGCATATAAATGTGATGCAGCTTTCCTGTCCTGTGCTTAGCTATAAAATGACTGCTGGTTAGGCTGTGCCTATGTTATATATGGCTAAGTTATGTGATGCAGGTATCCAATGAAACAGCTGCCCATATTCAAGATGGAGGACAGATTTGGTGACATCATCAAGGCTCCCTGGCTTCTGATTGGCTGACCTCTGTAGCATTTTGGGGAGTTTAATTTTCATGCAATTTTCGCCAAAATCAGGTCAGACTTACCCGATCTGATTTGCCAAATTTGGGTTGATTTTATTGTCCTGCCAATCAAGTTGAGCACCACTAGCTGTCGCAGTGGAGATATAAGTAAGGTATTTTTGATCATGATTATTGCATATTTGTTTCATTTTTAGTTTACAAGCATTGTAACAATAAAAAATACACCGACAACACTCTACATTCATTTACATCCAACGCTAATGGGACACTTAAGGCCATGTAAAATAGAAGCTTTAAACACACTAAATGCATAAAACCTATGAATCCAGCATTAAGCCTTTAATATTGATGGTGAATAATTGCATGAACCCTTTTCCACACAGGGACATGGGAAAATAATCATTCATTATCAGCTCATCAATCAGAAAAGTCCTGCAGAGAAACAACTAATGAAAAAGTAATGGCTTTGAATTATCAGGCAGTAGTGCAGCCATTTACTACTAAATATTTAAAATGACTTCATTTATATTTCTAGTAAAATGTAGATCAAGAATTACTGAAAGTGATCATCAAAATCTACAACAATCTAAGAGGTGGAAACGTGCAAAGTTATCAATCAACCAAAAGGCAGTTATCATCAATCACCATTAAAATGAATGTATTAATAAAGTGAAATTGTTCATTTTACAGAGACAAAGCATGTATGGGATGGAAGGCAAATATTCAGCCATTGTGACAACACAGGAGGAGTCATGGTAACCCTGCAGAAAGATCAGCTACATTTTTAGACAGTAGAGTATAATAAAATATGTATTAACATTGAACATTACCTTTTTCATCCTCAACACTTTCACTGCCCATAATGTATGCAATACATCATGACTTTAAAAAATGAATATAAGAGTTAGAGCATAGATGATAGGTTGGTACCCAGTGGTATAAGTAGAGTCAAATGGGCCTTAAGCTGGTTTCACATGAGCGTTTCATCGCGGCAATTTTGCCACGATAAAACGCTCACCGAACATTGCAACCATCTGATGCATTGGATTCCAATCCTTCAGTTCAGATGGGCGATTTTCCGCTGCATAATAGTGGTCGCTTGGAAAAAAATAGCGCATACGGTGTGCATTTTGGCTGGCTGCTTTTACGACGGACGGAAAAGATAGTTCTGGAACTTTCATCCAGCAGGAATTCAGCGGCCAGTCCCATAGACTCCTTTGGGAGCCTATGAGACCTGCCAGAAAAGAGAGGTGGGAAGGAGTTTAGCAGCATCTCTGCTAAACTCCCTCCCCCTTCCTGCCGCTCCCCCTTTCTGGCTGCTCCCATAGGCTGGAGTGGAGAGAGGGAGGGATTAGCTCTGCTAAGCTCCCGCCCTGTCCCGCTCCCTCCCCTTGTCAGAAGTCAGTAAGGGGTGGAGAGAGGGTGGGGAGGGGGTGGAGCTGAGATGAACTCCCCCCCCCCCCCACCCAACAGTTTCCCAGGGCAGCAAATGTATAGGAGCCGCAGCCCTGGCCATCTGAACAGGCACTAAAACGGGGAGATGCCGCCATCACTTTCTCACGGCTGCCTCTCATTCATGCGATTTTCATATGCGTTGTGGCCGGACAAAAATCACAGCGCCTGTGTGAAGAAGCGCTTAGAGTAAAATATGGAACTGGACCCCTCTCCTAGCCTGTTGCCTGGATACACAGGCCACAGTGGCTTTTCTGGAGTCCCCTTAAAAATCAGCTGTAACTCCAAAACAAATAAAGACATTTTATAAGTACATGAGGGGACAATACAAGGATCTCTCCCACAATCTGTTTACACCCAGGACTGCAACGGTAACAAGAGGGCATCTGCTATGTCTAGAAGAAAGCAGGTTTCACCGCCAACACAGAAAAGGGTTCTTTACTTTAAGAGCAGTGAGACTGTGGAACTTTCTGCCTGAGGATGTGGTGATGGCAAAATCCATAGAGTAGTTTACAAGGGGACTTGATGTCTTTCTAGAGCGGAAGGATATTACAGGAGATAAATCTTAGGTCAATTGTTAATCCGGGTATACAGGTAGGAACTATTAGGGGTTGATTCAGGGATTAGACTGATTGCCATTAGGGAGTTGGGAAGGAATTTTCCCCCAAAGGGGCTAATTGGCTCCAGCCTCTTGGGGTTTTTTGCCTTCCTCCGGATCAACAACATAGGAGGATAAACAGGCTAAACATGATGGACATTGTCTTCATTCGGTCTTACATACTATGTTACTATTGAAATTTGGTCAAAATATATCTCACTTAATGAGAATCAGGAACTCCTCATAATATATTCGTTGAGCACTCATTAACCTGGCCACTGTAATCCACGCAGCAGCAGTCATCGTCAAGAGAGATGAAACATCTAGTCTGGCTGTCTCACTTGGCACACCCTGCCACCCCAACAGCCACATTTTGCTTCAGTCAGTAGGAGCCTGTTCTGCCCATGTCTCACTATACTGTGTAAGAGCATATATTTATTGTGCGCACTGACTGAAGAACAAGATGCATTGCGTCCTGTCAAATTGAATTTGTGAAGTAATTTAAAGTTAGAATGCCACCTGAAAAATCGGGTATTCAGAAATTGGTACACAAACTGGAAAAAACAGGAATATTGATGAACATGCATTGTAGAGGCAAGCCAAAAATACCACAAGAAACTGTGCAAAACATTAAGAACCGATTATTAGTTTTACTAAAAAAAAGTCTTTGCGCAAATTGGCTCAGCAGATAGGTACATGCAAGAGCATGTGTCAAAGAGCTGGTCTTCATGCATAGTGAGGGACTACAGTGCATGAATTGAAAGGTCCCGATAAATGCAAACAACTTGTGTACTGCCGTTGCTTTAAAGCATTTATCACCAACAATCTGAATATTCTTGGTTTACAGGGAAGGCATGGTTTCACTTATATGTAAACTCTCAAAATATGCAGATGTGGACAGCTAAAATTCCTCACAAAATCCACTAGACCATGCTCCATTCTTAAAAAATGACATCTGGTGTGGGATATCACAGCGACACATCATTGGCCCCATCATTTTTGACATTACTGTGAGCAGTGTATGTGAAGATTTTCCACCCATTTGTAAATCAGTTGGACCATGAGAAAGTTAGCACTGGCTAATTTCAACAGCCTGGAGCAACCTCCCACATCTCCAATGCGACTATCCCCGAGATCCAAGCATTTTTTGGGAATCAAATCATTTCTAAGGGACTTTGGCTACTGTGGTAACCTGATTTGACTCCTTTGGACTTTTTTTGTTGGGCCTCCTGAAGGGTAAGTTTACTAGAAAAAGCCACAAACTATCCAGGAATTGAAATTGAATTTTGGGGATTATTGTTTTTTGGTTTTTTTTGTTCACTTTACAGAAATGTAATTCTACCAAGTTCAAATATTGCAATTTGCAAGAATTGAGCAAACTATTTTCAAATTATTCAACTGTTGGAGTATTATGTAACCTTTAAATGCAAATATAATGAGACAGATATGGGAACAGATTGATATGAGGAATTATTTTGAAAGGAAGGGAACAAGAAAATAGCTACAGATGGACATCATCATAGCTATGGCTATGGCTACTACAGACTGTCACTGTGACAGAAGATAAGAAAATGTAGGGTTGGCACAGTTAACCAACTGAGGAAAAGAAGCCGTACTACAAATGTATATCACTGTATGGTATGATGTACTAAATACATGAAATATAACCAAATAGCAAACACACCAAAAGACAGTAGTAGCAAATTTATAGAATCAATGTAAAAAGAAATAGATTCATTGAAGCAGCTTCCTAGTGATAAATGTTTATATATTAATAGAAGATTAACACAAGTAAAAATAAATAAAAACTGTACAAATATTTAACCCTTTCCAATCCACTGTCTGACCTCTGAAGACATTATGATTTAAGGCTGTACAGCTTCGATGTTGGAAGACATCCGTCGGGGTTCTCTTACTGTATATTGCCAGTCTCTCTGCTGTCGGAGCCTATCCAACGTGTCACCTCATGCAGTACTGGCTTTAGCCAGCAGATAGCGCCGTTGTATAACGGCAAAAAAAGAGTAAGCCCCTAGGAAAACGAGGATACAAATTAGATTAGAAAGGGTTAATCCAACAGAATTGTACTGTTTTTAATGCAAAAAAGATATTTTGCAGATGTGTAAGAACATTTACACCCGTATACCAGCTTTCTGGTCATGCACTTACTATTACCTATACCATCAACCTACAAATCTTACAGTCAGGGATTTCAATATTGGTATATTAAAATATCACTGTATATTATACATAGTCAAGTATAAAACTAGAATTATAGAAAGTACTGTATACACTGTGAGAGTCACATTAACTGGATAGAGCAGAAATAAAGTATTGAATCGATCAGCATGTATTGTTGCCCTGAACTATTCTTGTGTTGACTACTGTAACTCACTACTAATCAGTCCAGTGGGCACTTCTACTTAGGGATTGATAGACTTTCATATGTTTCTGTGTATACACAGAAATAATTGTCAATCACTGAACAGAACTGCCCCCTGGACTTCTAGGTCTGAAAGGAAAATGACATTACAGTTTTGGATGAAAAGAGCATGTTCTACTTTAAACTGTATTAGCTCTGGTTCTATTAGGGCTTCCAACAAGCATTTGATGTCATTTTATGCTAAGATTATTGGCTTTAAAATGACACCAAAAGCATGTTCATAGCCCTTTGAGAACCCGGAACTCTAGCCATTTTGAGTGGATTCAGGAATACTGCATTTACAGCTGTCATTTTTTGTAGTTAGTGTCTACAGAGAGAGAGGGAGGGGGAGAGGAGACCAGCCAGCAGCAGAGAAGATTTGTGAGTCTCCTGTATATTTCCCTGTCACAGGGGAGGAGGGACGTGAATTTTTGTTCAAGTTATCAAAACCTCCATTTATCAAAGAGCATATTTGCTCTCTGATTGTCACATATGGGGTTTTTCCCAGAAAAGGAATTAACCCTGCAGATTTTACAGTCATTGCTGACAATGGTATCTAAATATTTTAACAGAAAAAGCATCTTTACACAACACAAAAACTATACATAATTGGTATGGCCACATACATAACAACCTTTACAATAAAATATTACATTTTTTATCAAGCACAGACTGCTTCATTTAAAAAAAAATATCAAAAATAGCCATTTTCTGATCATCTGGCTTCCACTAAAGAGGACTAAAAAATTGAAAAATCCTTTATACCTCAAAATGATACCAATAAAAACTACAAGTTGTCCCATAAAAAAAGGCATGATACAGCTCTGTCGACTAAAAAATAAAATCACTCTGGTCTTAGAAAGTGGCACCACACAAAAAGTTTTTTTTAAAGCGTTTATATAGCCCAAAACTAGTAAAACATAAAACCTCTATAAATTTAATGTTGTCATAATCATAATGACTTGTAGAATAAAGGTAACATAATATTTATACCACACTGAATGCAATAAAATTAAATTCCCCAAAAAACTTGTGAATTTTTATTTTTCCATTGATCCTAGCAACAAAAAAAAAAATTATTCAGTATATTATATGTACCCGAAATTGGTTTCTATAAAAAGTAGTGTTAGGTCGGCTATCTGTGTCTGCAGCCCTATTTCTATTCATCACAGACGTAGGTGTCGCTCTACTCCTTTCGTATGAATGCACTCTTTGCTTTTACTTTCTATCAGCACTGCCGTAATTAACCTTTCTCAGTGCTCACAACCCAGCTGCAGTTTAATAGGCAATTACCCTCCTATTTAGGTGAGCTGGGGACCCTCCCTCTTTGCTTGAGTGTTGTTGTGAATTTGTCTCCGACACCCAGCATATATAAGTCGCTTGTCTCTGACTTATTGTCTGCTCTTATCCTGTACTTATATCTCTGTATACGTTTGTCTGCTGCTAGATCCTGTCTGTGACCTATTGTGTGCTCTTATTCTGGACGTGTATCTGCATACGTCTGTCTGCCACCAGATCCTGTTTGCAGTCCAGCCTGTTTCACAGTGACTTGCACCATTACTTCTGACTCTGGGGGGTCAGCTGCCAACCACACCAGAACTATTCCAAAAGGTAGGGGTCTGCTCAGTTCCCCACAGCAAAAGGCCAGATCCCTGCACAGGGATCAAAGGGTGAATATTGGGGAACTGGCAGGATAACGCCTTTAGGTTTAGCCCAAAGTCAAACTGGTTGGTTTTCACAGTGGGTGAACACTCACTGTCCGTAACAAGTAGAAATCGTTCTGCAAAATACAAGTTGTTAATACAGCTATACTGATGAAAAAATAGAAAACATTATGACTGCTAGAACACGAAACGGAAGACGATTACTTGCCTCTTAAGGCTAAAACTAGTTATGTCACTAAGGAGTTAAAATTGCGCTTACATCAAATATGTTTACATGAGACATAAATTCAAAATTTACAATAAAAAAAAGTGACATTTTCGGGAGGGTTTTTCCAATTTCA
This sequence comes from Eleutherodactylus coqui, assembly GCF_035609145.1. Taxonomy (NCBI): domain Eukaryota; kingdom Metazoa; phylum Chordata; class Amphibia; order Anura; family Eleutherodactylidae; genus Eleutherodactylus; species Eleutherodactylus coqui. Next base: position 66,334,369 of record NC_089845.1, on the reverse strand, counting down.
ACATGACTGTTGGGAAGTAAAGGGGTTGTCCCACCATAGCAAGTGGGGTTCAGCACTTCTGTATGGTCATATTAATGCACTTTGTAATCTACATCGTGCATTAAATATTGGCCATACAGAAGTTATACACTTACCCCCTCCGGTGCTGGCGTCCCCGTCTCCATGGTGCAAAAGACCTCTGCAGCGCGAGCACGCCGGAGCCGGACAGAAGGAGGCAGACAGCGCAAGTGCGTCTAATCCAGGGAGAAGGCAGCTTTAGTCGGCGCCATGGAGACGGGGACGCCAGCACCCGGGGGGGGAAGTGTATAACTTCTGTATGGCCAATATTTAATGCACGATGTATATTACAAAGTGCATTAATATGGCCATACAGAAGTGTATAACCCCACTTGCTATGGCGGGACAACCCCTTTAAGTATGCAAGATTTTGGTATTCCCATACATATAACAACCCACTCAATAATGTTCACATATTATTCATGATATTCCCTATGGGTAATCTTCCAAAATCTATTCATTTTTACCACTCCTGTATGATATTTTTTCCATATCAGTATCTTACTATATTCTATAATTACCATGTGATACTTACTTTCTATTGAAAAGCAGCTGCTATGGTTAAATAAGGATACTAGCATTGGTGTTGTGTAACATATTGCACCTTGGATATAAAAGGCAGGGTTATGTTTTAGAAAATCACTTCACTCTTGCAGCATGAACGTCATATATTTTGCCAAGAAACATCAACATAAAGAGGAACTGAAAGTCTAGCACACCATTGAAATGCTAATCAATCTCATTCAGTGTTCTTCTGGATTATTTATAACCAAGGGAGAAGGATATGCTTTCTGCTGAAATTTAAATTGCAACATAGATATTTATATTTGAGCTATGAATCTCCTCATTCTTATTTTTAGGGGAAAAAAATGCTTCTCTTTTATCGGAAAGTTAATTAATTTCTAAGTGTACCGGCTCCAGCCTGGAAAAAAAAAGAAGATTGTTAACATTGATGGAAGCTTGGCGCAGTCATCGGATTTTAAATGACTTGACTTTTCTCAAGTGGTTAAAATGACAAAGAGACACATACGGAGCCTTCTGTATTATCAACTGATAATTTATCATCACCTGCAACATTCTATGGTCAGCCGTGTCAAGTCATCTCGTTCACAGGGACTGACAAAAAATGATTCACATAGACCTTAAAGTCATCAATTTTATATTTGAGATGTTGCTACAATTTGGAGTAAATTATATCTAGTCATTTTTTTCTACAGGTAATGGGAGTGCTCGATAACATTCATTAAATAAATGCAGTAAGGATATGCTCACAGGGCGTATTTGACAGGGCGGAAAAAATCTGCATCAAAATACGCACCTGTAAACTGTTGTTTTTTAGGCTCAGATACGCGGCAAAATACTGTACTTGTCCGAACCTGGGGAAGCGTATTTTGATGCATATTTTGAAGTGTCATTGATTGCGAAGCCAAAATCCATCGTAGAAAATAAAAAAAGAAGTGACATGTTACTTCTTCTTTTTTACGCAACTAATATTTTAAATACGCATTAGGAAAGAAATGCATCGCCAAGACTGCGAAACTGTTTCCCATTACAAATCAATGGGACGCATATTATAAGCATATTTTGGCGCGGAATGTGCTGCAAAATACACCATGTGAACATACCCTTGTAAACCAGAAAACTGCCTTATGTGGTTACTCAGGTTTTCATTGATACTACATTTTGATTACATTTTAGAAACCATTTAGTGTAATAAATATGCAAAATTATGGGGTACCCTAAAGGGGCACATACTTTTTTCAGCACTGTACTGAAGCAAATACTAATCATAACTGCTGGGGGCATCTATGTTTTTCAGTAATCGTGAATTTATTAGAAAGAAAGGAAAAATTGTTATGGTTTTTGGAACAAACTGGATTATATTATTTCCAACTTCAGATTTACATAGACTATCTGGCATCTTAGATCCATTCATAAAGTAGGGCACGCCTCGAAGGGGTTATGTGGGGAATTTTTTTTGTTGTTGTTGCAAAACCCAGCTTAGCCTGAAGTACCGACATAAAAGAAAATATACTCACATTTTCTGCTTCTCCGACACTCCTGTTCCATCTGTGATGTTCCCCGTTGGTCTTCACTTCCAGGGGCAGAGTAATGACGTCCCAACAGCAGGTCATGTGAAAACCGGCTGAAGTGAGCTAGTGATTAGCTTCAGTGGTCATATGGCTTTGTTGTCGATGATATCATCACTAGCTCCCTGCACCTGGAACTGAAACGGGGACTGGGTACTGTTGTAACAGAAGCAGTGGAGGAGCAGGGTAGATGGGCATACATACTTTTATGTTGATACTTTAAGCCATGTATGGCTTTAAAATGTGTTTCTGTTCTTACAAAATAAAGATTGTGATGCTCTTCTCACAACATATTGTATTTTATGAAGCCTTGCCCTTCTCCCTTTCTGGGTGTCCATATTTTTTGCTAAAAAAATAGTGGGGGCACAGAGTACAAAGTTAACAGATACATACCTAAAATTTACATCTTAATACAGATTGTTCAGTGCATTCATAACTAATTTTGCCTTCAGTAGGTAACCCTTCCTCCAAATCTGCCTATAAGCACAGGGTGAGTAAAAGCAAATCTGGTTCTTGAAGGGATGGACTTGGACTTGGGGCTAGAGTGATTCAATGTCTTCCATAGCAGAACATACCGGTTTAATGGGTCAGGATTTATCGGCATGTGGAAGGCTCACCTCAGTTTGGGATGGCAACTGCACCAGAATGGGAATCATGGTGCTTTTCTCCGCAAAGGCAGAAAGCATCATCACCGGTCCCTCTTGACTTGGCTCAAGCCACGTTAAAGCATGGCACAATTCCTGGTACAAGCTTCTTAGCATAGCTACCCACCGTAATCTTAAAGGAGAGCTTGGCAGACATTTTTCTGCTTGAAAAAAGAACAATCTTTATTCCCAAGTTAAACTAAATAGATCGTATTGGGCTGGGTGAGATTCAATGCCCTGTATATCAGAACAGAGTTTGTTTGAAATATTATTTTACGTCCCCAGTAACAGATATTTAACCTAAGGCAAGTCAGTGAGTACTTTAAGGAACTGGATCATGAAACTCTAACACAACGTTGAGGCCTACTGCTTCGATTCCCAACTGAAGCAGGATGGTCCAAGAGTACATCAGGTTCTGAATTTGTAGCAAAGTAGCAGGCAGCAATCTCACCTGTAGGGTGACTGGATAAATCTAACACAGGGGACAGCCATAGGTCCTGGAATCTGGCTCCATATTCTCATTTTTATCAGGAGCTTGTTCACAACTTACAGACCAGCTTGTTGCCTAAGCATTCACTGCTGTCCTCCCGGAAACTGGTCAGAGGTCAAGTGACTGGAGCCTGCTGTATCCTGGGCTCATCTCCTTTGGTAAAGTTACAGAAGAACCTTAACAGTACAACATATATATCAACTTCAAACAAATAACAAACCACCCTCTTACACCCTCATCATCTCATGCACACAAGGTAAGCAAGGGCATAGCTGTAAAGGGTGCACAGGTAGCAGTAACACCTGGGCTCTGGTGCCTTGGTCCTCCTGCTACATAATAATTAGACAACGGTACTACAAATAGCACACGAAAGAGATTTTCTATTGGGGCCACAAAGAAGTTATGCCTCTAAGCACGTCACGCTGCCCAAATAATAATACATAGAAGTAATAATAATACTTTATGTATTGTATAGAGCCAACTTATTCTGTAGTACTGTTAAAGCACAAGGGAGCACATACGATACAAGAGTTAAATGTAATATTCAAATTATTAGGAAGCAATAGGGGTGGGAGGCTTGCACCAATGAGCTGACGGACAACCAGGAGGAGGAGGTGATGCAGGAGGTACAGAGGGAATGGGGTGTACAGGGTAGGCAAAATGGAGAATGTGGGAGGCCGTAGGTAGACAATACTCCAGATGTGCAGTGTGAGGGTCGGGGACGTGTTGTACGGGGTGAGGAGGGAGATTTGCTTAGGAGAGTTGATATGCTTCTTTGAAGAGGTGCATTTTAAGGTGCGTCAGAAGTTTTGACCGCCGGGGATTGTCCAGATGTTTTGGAGGTTGTGCGTTCCAGAGGACCGGTGCTGCTGTGGATAGGTCCTGGAGGTGGAAGTGAGAGGTACATATTGGAGGGTTGTTTAGTCTGAATGTGTTAGCAAATTGAAGTGAGCAGGCTGGGTAATGTATGGACAGGAGGGAAGCGATGTATGGTGGTGCGGTGCCATAGAGAGCTTTGTGGGTGAGGGTAAGGAGTTTGAATCCCTCTTCCTAGGGATTTCTTTGCTTCTCTTCACTCTACCCCTGCCTCTAAGGCCACCTATTATTTTGCTTTGCAGTGTACTGATAAAAAGGATCTATTCAACACTGAAAGCTGACTGAAGCCCTACAGTTTGCATCCCTCTGCAATTGATTTTAATACAAAAAACAAAATGAAAAAGGCGCTTTTTTTTTCGTCTTCCGTATTTTTGGATGGGAACAATAATGGTGAAAGTTGTGGGGGAAGCGGGGGTGATTACCATACAGTAAAACTAAACGCGAGCAGAACAAGGCCAAACTGAACCCAAACTTAGAGCAAAAAAATGTATGACTCTCTATGGGTCTAGCTGGCTTCAGGTTTTTTTTTTTTGATATATAAAAAAAAAGGAAAACTGAAAACAAACACTGTGGGACACAAAATAGCCAAGGTATTAGTGTTATGTAATGTCATCATGGAATGGTTTCTATGTGTTTCTTCTTTTAATAATGCATATCCATTGGGTGCAAAAAATCCACCTGCCTATGGTAAAGACGAATAAGCAAACAGCTGCTGGATCAGGAAGCTGCAGTCTTCATGGAAAATGAGAAATGGTTTAGTAACACAGCATTTTCCATTTTTTCCCACAATGCAGTTTTGTGATACAAAATACCATCCGGTCATACAAAATGATAATATACATTATGTCTTTTTTGTAGTGAATTAGTAGAAAATTAGTTTTGTAACTTAGATTACAACTTAGTGGCACAGAGTAATATTTTTGCAAAATTATTTTACTTTTTGACACATAATTTAACTGCATTTAAAATGCTCTATTTTCAAGCGATCCATTCTTTTCCTCCTTATTTCTTGCTTCAGACAGGCAAGAAAATTGCGCGAGAATTGTGCCTTGTGTAGCAAGCGGGGTGCACTTGCCTGCAGATCGCCGACCTCTTGCATATGAAAATGGCACACCACAAGTGTAGAAACTGGTCAGGAGATGTGGATTTCTTTATCTGGCTCCTGCCAGCCTTTATTTGTCATCACCGCAATCACAAAACACAGCAATATCATCCAACGTCAATATATACAGTCCATATGCACCCCACTTGGGTGTGACTCCAGGGTTGTTGCCCCTGTCGGACTCTGGCCTCTGCTAGGCCACCAGCCTGCAGCACCTCAGCTCTGCTGCACTGGTCATCTTTCTCTGCTTCCTGCACAGCTGCCTCTTTTGTAGCTAACTCTTGCTACAACTAGGGTATTAACCATTTCTTTCCCTCTTGCAGGTATTAGAATGCCTGACTAGCACACTCTGCAGGTCATTCTGTGTAATGCACTGCTAAACTTGCAAGACACACAAATGTTGCATGAATATGAACCCCATTTTTTAAAATGTCATCATACACATAGTGATTTGTTCCCTCACTGCGATGAGATGAGATGCGATGCGGGAAACAAATTGCGGCATGTCCTATCTTTCTGCGTGCTCACGCATTGCATCTCCCATTGTTTTTTTCTTTTTTTTTATGTCAATAATTCTTATTAAAGTTTTACATTAATAGGGCTACAGTAACATAACAATCCACCTTAAATTTTAGGACACATGTTAAAATCTGATTTTACATACATAAAAATAAAATAACCATCAGGATGTGGAGTTAAATTGAAATGGAGCGTCTCTGTGACAGACAGGTCTGACTCAGGCCTTAGTCACACGGGCGTTTTTTGCCGCGATTTGCAGATCGCATGATGGATGCGCATCGGCAAATCGCGTGACCGGGGCCGAAAAATCGCCCGAAAAAACTGCTCTTAGCCACGTTTCAATAGAAACGAGTCGGAGCAGTTCAGCGCTGTCCAGCGCATTGAATTCAATGGAGCCGGCAATACAGCCGGCTCCATTGAAAGCAATGGGCTGCGGACGATCTCACGATGAATTTTCGGGAAGGGCTTAAAAATATAAGCCCTTCCCTGAAATTCATCCACAAATGTGTAAAAATAAAAAAAATATATATACTCACCTGGTCCCGGCAGACGGAGTTCAGCCGCAGCCGGACGGCAGTTCTTCTGAACTGCTGCGAGTAGTATTTAGCAGCCGGGGATTTAAAATCCCCGCCTGCTGAATGAGCTGCCTCTGATTGGTCACAGCCTGACCAATCAGAGGCAGCTCTCACTCACACCCATTCATGAATTCATGAATGGGTGAGTGAGTGCTGCCTCTGATTGGCTCAGCGCAGGGACCAATCAGGGGCAGCTCTTAGCTGTCATTCAGCTGAGGGGTAAAAGATGATTGCATTAGTGTTAGCGTTACAGTCTAAGTCAAAGTTGGAATTTGAAATTATTTCTGAAGTAATCTCCCATTGTTTTCAGTGGGGCTGGCAGCAGCATCGCTAGGTGCTAAGTGCAGGCGATGCAAGGTCTCCCATTGAAAACAATGGGTGAAACTCTGCGAACAATGTGAGAAACACTGCGATACTCCAAGATCGCTTGATGCCAGGAGGTTTTGAAACAAAACCTCCTTGCATGCGCAGTTAAGGCGTATGTTAGTGGCGCAAAATCACTCGTCAGTGCAAAGTTAGCCTGAGGTAGGAATTCCCATGTGTGCATTTTGGGAGCCATGTAAAGAAGGGAGATGGAATAATACCTCCACTGTGCCACCTATTGGAAGGCAGCATTCCTTCAAGTCAAAGTTAGACTCTTTATACAAGCCTTGTAACAAGGAAAATAAAAGCAAAGCCAGACTCCATGCACAGACAGCTGTTTAAGGGAATTTGCCCTTCATCGACGTACAGTAGGAGTCTGAAACAGCTGTCTGTACATGGAGTATGGCTTTGCTTTTAATTCCCAGTCATTGTTACAAGGCTCATTTAAAGAGTCTAACTTTAGCTTGAAGGAATGCTGCCTTCCAATAGGTGGCACTGTGGAGGTTTTATTCCATCTCCCTTCTTTGCATATTACCCAGAGGAGCATGAATGGCCTTTTGAGTCTCCTCACTCACTGCTCTCCCTAATGAGAAAAGATAGCATTTTTGGAGCCAGTAATGCAAGCTGCTCTTTAGGGTTTATATCCCTGTAACGTAGGAAGCAGTCAGGCAGTAACCACTTACAATCATGAAAAGGTTAACATCACACCCCGACTCACATGAGCCAAAATCTAAGTGAAATATTGTCACTTGTTAAAATGACAAGTGAGCAAAACACCTGCCGATAAACCATATGGATTAAACAGGACTCGGTAAGAGTCACCCCTTAATCTTCGTAAGAGGCAACGTACTGTGTGTATAAGCTGCTCATCAAGAGATTTCATATTATTACATGGTATCCTTCTACTGTTATTGTTCCTGCAATTGGAAAGTAACAGCTGCTAAAGAGACCACATAGAAATGAGAAGCTAGGAAAATAATGTTTCTCAGCAGCCTACTCATTATGATATTGTACATTAAATCTCTAGGCCAGAAACAGTGCAGATGTGTTCAGCATGTATATCTGCTTCATTTGATTGACAAATCATGAAATTAAAAGTAATACACCAAATGAATATCTATGAATACAGCACTGTGATCTACTTAGAATTACTGAACAAGGACCAGAGATGTTTTTAAAGGGGTTGTCCGGTTATAAACTACTGAAGGCAGAGGCGTAACTTGAAGCTCCTGGGCCCTAATGCAAAATCTGTAACGGGGCCCCCAACTATAATGCTTTATTCATAGTACTGGACTCCCTATATGTAGAAGAGAGGCCTTATGGGCCCCCTAAGGATGGGTTCACACGGGGCAGATTTGCCGCGAAAATTCCGTGCGGCAAGTCCGCATGCGGCCGCTAATCCCGGGATTAGCCAGCCACGTGGACGAGATTTCTGAGAAATGCTGCCGACCGCAGCATGTCCATTTTTTTTTTCCGCTGCGGCCGCACTCTCCTCTATGGGAGCGTCGGCCGCAGTGGAAGAGCGAGCGGCCGGGCCGCTTCAAAGCCGCCGCGGGTTTTGCAGCAGCAGTTCTCCCGGCGGAAATCTCGCAGTTTTTCTCTGCGGCCAACCGCGAGATTTCTGCCGAGTATCCACCCTGTGAGAACCCAGCCTAAGGCTCCTGGGCCCGGGTGCAACCGCATCCCCTATAGTTACGCCAGCGACTGATGGTCTATCAGCAGGATAGGACACTATAAACACTGGTCTACATCTAAAAAGGTTCAGAAACAAAAGTAGCCAAATATTCCTAATTCGAGGGTGCTGAACAAGAATCTGAAGAATTGACTCTGTCTTTAACCCCTTAAGGACCGGCCCATTTTCGTTTTCGTTTTTTTCTTCCCACTCTATTCATCAACGTATTTGTCTGAGGGCCTGTTTTTGTGACCACCATAACCTTTTTACTTTTTGGTCAACAAAGTTGTTTGATAGCTAATTTTTGCATGATGTCATGTAGTTTTTATTGGTCCCATTTTGGAATACATACGACTTCTTGATCGCTTTTTGTTACATTTTTTCTTGGAGATGGCAGTGACCAAAAAAGTGCAATTCTGGCATTGGCATTTTTTTCTGGACGACATTCACCATGCAGGATAAATCATACATTAGATCGGATGTTTACAGATGCAGCGATGCCAAATATGTCTTTGGTTTTGATTTTTTTACATTACAAATCTGGGGGAAAGGGGTGTGGTTTAAACTTTTACTATCTCTTATTTTTTTCCCCAGAACTAATAAAAGTACTTGAAAATGGTTCATGAACTTGCAATCCTTTAATCACTCATGCAGCATCAGAAGGGTAGGACAGTGAGTCTTCAGAGGGCCCTCAGGCTAGCATGGTAACCAAAAGACACCTTGCGATTGTGTCGCAGGCAGGCCATTCAGGACCACTGAACTTCGATTGGGGAATTTAAATGCCACTATTAGAACTGACACCGGCATTTAAAAGGGCTAAGCATGTTTGTTGACGGCAGGTGCCAGCTGTAAGAAACAGCCATGACTTGCATTGTATGAAATGAGATCGGCTCTCGGTCCTCCTCCATACAAACCCCAAACTCACAGGTTGTAATTGTAACACCCCTGTATTAAGGGGTTAATCACCTGCTCTGTAGGATAAGTGCTCAATAGTAGTTATCTGCATTTTTTATTGTGGATTGCAGTGACAATTTGACAACATTCAGCACTGAAGTTGTTTAGTACTCGCCAGAGTATCGGGAACTGGGGTCAGACAGGGAGCCCTGAGTGCCATTGTGACGAGGGAAGCCTTTGGACCCCCAGCTTAGGAGTCTGGTTGCAATTGTAACAGCTGCAATCCCTATCTCTATGCCATTGCAGGTGCAGCATTAGGCCTTAGACGGGCGTTTTTTCGCGCGATTTGCGCATGCGATTCGCGCATATATAGAACCAATGGTTCGCTATGGTATCGGTCACATGTCCGCTTTTTATGCGGATATGCGATAGATTATAGGGCACGACGATTCGCAGATCGCGCCTATCTGCGTTCGGCGTTTTATGTGCGCACCAAAATCATTTACTGCAGCTAGCTGCGTTTTTTTCGCCGGCCAGTCTAAGTTTCATGCGCATTTTGATGCGCACGGCGATTTTTCTCCGGTCAGACGGGCGTTTTGCTGCGACGATTAACGCGGCTAGGTGCAGATTTTTCCCGCGATTTTTCGCCCCCGGTCACGCGATTTGCGCATGCGCATCCGACATGCGATGCGCAAATCGCGCGAAAAAACGCCCGTCTGACTAAGGCCTTAAGCAGTATAATACCTATGGTACAGATAGTAGAGAGCAGCACAGTTGATGTGGCACAAATAGTTAGCAACTACAATACACTGAGTACAGGAATAGCACAGTTCTGTAAATGTAGTATCGGTAGAAATCAGTACAATACATGTGGTGATGGTGGAGAACAGTACAGTACTTGTAGCTCTGTGCTGCAGAGAGGCGCTATAGACAGACAATCAGTGCATGCACTTAAGTACTGCGGTGTCTGTTGATTAACTCAACTTGCTACCAATTTGATGCATTGATTGACTGTTCACTATGACCCATCTAAGGCATTTTACCAGTGAAAAGCACATACTGGTTGATTTGATAAGATGTACATAACTGGAGTAAAGGCAAAATCCTTAGAAGTGTCACACCGAAGATATTCTATGTTATATCTATGTTCATGTAGAGAACTAAAAATCTCCAAAACAATTCTCATGCTACCATGTCGTTGACATTTCTTGAAGTTAATGCATGCAAATGTTTTCCTCCTGGAGATACAAAATAGGTATTTGTATTAGAAGGTCTGCTATATAAAACTTGTTGATTACATTGTGCAACAAATTAAAAAACATTCATAACAGAAAATAATTGATACGTTTCTATAAAATTACAACCTGCTGATCCCACTGGTAACATTGAATACTAGCAGCACGTCTCACTTTCAAGTTATGAATTATTTCTAGAGATGAGCGAGCATACTCGATAAGGCAAACTACTCGAGCAAGTAGTGCCTTATTCGAGTACCTGCCCACTCGTCTCTAAAGATTTGGCTGCCAGAGCGGGTGACAGGTGAGTTGCGGCGGTTAGCAGGGGGGAGTGGGGGGAGAGAGGGAGGGAGAGATCTCCCCTCCGTTCCTCCCCGCTCTCCCCCGCCGCTCCCCGCCCCCCGCCGGCCCCCGAATTTTTAGTGACGAGCGGGCAGGTACTCGAATAAGGCACTACTCGCTTGAGTAGTTTGCCTTATCAAGTATGCTCGCTCATCTCTAACTATTTCCTTTATTTAAGATGATAACAATTTGGATGTACTGTAATATTACTATTCCACTGTTTTTGGTAGAAAATGGCTCTTGGATCTTGACTTACTCCTGTAAGAAACATTTACGTTCCCTCTGTAAGAACCAGAAAAGTCATCCTTCATATTCGGATTGTACTTCCCTCTGTAACGTTCTTCAATGAATGAGATGTCTTGTGTGCGGAATACGCAGTGAATAGAACCCATTGATTTCAATGGGTTCAAATACGCAGCATGACCTTGTTGGGGCGTATTATACACTGCAATAAGCCATTGAAGTAAATGGGCGGGCACAAATACGCAGTGAGTGCGCAGGAAAGCTGCTTATTTGCACACCATTTCAGTGAGCCTGTCTTTGTTCTTTTTTGCATTCACAAATATGCAATGCTTTTGTGGGCTTAAAAACACGCCAGAGCAGGCGAAAAACGCAGATATATATCACATTTGCATGACTGAAATGCACTTATATCCATGGGAATGTGCCCCAATAGTGACCCTCACAGTGGCCCTAGTAGTAATAGTGGCCCGAGTAGTAATATTGACCACCATAGTAGTCCCAGGGATGCTGTCCAGCCAGAGGCCAATGGCAACCCTCCCACTGGATCAGGAGGATGTAATTTGGTGTCATGAGGCACAGGTTTATTGCAGAAGGTATATCTGGATACAGAATGTTATCTTTCTGTTTACTGGAGAAACCTTTGGTATTTGTCATGCAGAAATAACAGTCAGTGTGGGGGTCTCTTTGGTCTTGCCATACCATCAGAATGGCGAATGGCATTCTACTCTTGCCTTTCAGCCACTGTGTGAGATGAGTGTTACATGACACACAGAGATGTTGTGTGCTGCCACTTCTTATCTTGGTCACCAAGCTTTATTTCGAAATACTTGTGATAGGCCCACTTTACAAAGGATGCTATTTTCCTCCGCTGTGTCTTTGTGAACTGTCCTCAGACATAGTAGAAATTGTCTGGGTTGTTCAGACATCCACACCGCTCTGCCATATTGTTATTAAATTTTGAAAAATAGTCCCTGTTTAACCAATGACCTGTAAAAACACAGCTCATTAATTACAACTTACTGGTGGATGATCCGCAGCGTTTCCGCCTTGTGGAAACATACCCTATATGTTACATAAACCTACCCTTAGGCCTTAGTCACACGGGCGTTTTTTCACGCGATTTGCGCATCGCATGACGGATGCGCATGCGCAAATCGCGTGACCGGCGCCGAAAAATCGGCCCAAAAATCGCCCGAAAATCTGCTCCTAGCCGCGTTTCATTAGAAACGGGCAGGAGCTGTCCAGCGCATTGCATTCAATGGAGCCGGCAATACAGCGGCTCCATTGAATGCAAGCGCTGCGGGCGAGTGTGGGATGAATTGTCGGTAAGGGGTTAAATATATAACCCCTTACCTGCAATGCATCCTTAAATGTGAAAAAATAAAAAAAAAGGATGTACTCACCTGCTCCCGACAGCTGGAGATCCCGGCGGTCGGCCTGCAGTGGGTGTGAAGGAGGTGTGACTCAGGCTTGCCCCTGATTGGCTCAGCGCTGAGCCAATCAGAAGCAAGTCTCAGTCACACCCATTCATGAATTCATGAATGGGTGTGACTGAGATCAGCCTCTGATTGGCTCAGGCTGAGCCAATCAGGGGCAAGCCTGAGTCACACCTCCTTCACACCCACTGCAGGCCGACCGCCGGGATCTCCAGCTGCCGGGAGCTGGTGAGTACATCCTTTTTTTTTATTTTTTCACATTTAAGGATGCATTGCAGGTAAGGGGTTATATATTTAACCCCTTACCGACAATTCATCCCGCGCACGCCGGCAGCCCATTGCTTTCAATGGAGTCGGCTGTATTGCCGCTCCATTGAATTTAATGGGCAAACATTGTTCTTCTCTGCCACAGCTGTTCCAGCTGTGGCAGAGAAGAATGATTTGTCTTCTGTATGTTCTCAATGGGGTCGGCGCTGCTGCCGCCGGCCCCGTTGAGCGCATATAGAGAAGAGAACAGGAATCGCAGATCGCAGATAGGTGCGATCTGCGATTTCTGTTCTCTAATTTATCGGACGAGCGCATAAAAAGCGCTCATGTGTCCGATACCATTGCAAAGCAATGGTTTTAAAAAGTCGCCGGACGCATGCGCATGCGCAAATCGCGGCAATAAACGCCCGTGTGACTAAGCCCTTATAGTGTTCAGTCAGCACCCGATGTGTAACAGTGATTTTGAAATAGTTGCGCAATCACTTTTGTTATTTTTTTATATTTAGCAAGGTTAATGGTGAGCTGACGGGATTAATTGTATAGGCAGATTTCCAAAAAATAAAGTACAACTGCAATTGGATTACATTATTCCCCATAACTGGAAAACTTTATGTGGCAGAAATAAAAAGATATCATTTTTGAACTCAGTGCACTAAAGTTACTATAAGCCGCCTATCTGCTTACCGATTACAAACATTGTGTTGCATAGTGTTATGAACACAGCCTCAGTGCATTTCTCTTTGCTGTCCAAAGCTGTAACGATTTAGAGCGGAATTCCCTTTGAGGCAAACCTACTTGGCAATTTCCAAATGTTTACATTAGACGGTCATAGAAGTGGGTAAACTTGATCATTCCACAGAGAAATTGTTAGCAATACTTGTCAAATTAGCAAACCCAAATGGCTAAAATAAATGTATTTTTCGCATTGAAGGGCAGATACTACGACCTAAAAATCCATGGTCATATTTTTTTCTGATTGCTTGGAAGACAGGTCTGCTGTGCAAAAAAAAAAACCTATTTGTTCAGTATTTCTTTCTCCAGAGCTGCAATGGTGCTTTATCATGACTTGACTGGGATAGCATGTCAAGGTGAAGCAAATGGCTAGAGTTCTGAAATCTAATTTATTTAAGCTTTGTAATCTCTAAGGATAGCAAAGGTTGTAAATCAACAGAAAAGGCAGAAGAAAGGAAAAACATCTTCTTTGAATTTATTTTGAAAATGGTTAACAAGGATCAAGCTGCATGCAGCTTCCTAAAATTATCAAAATAAGAAAGTTATTGAAATCCACGTATTTGGCTAAGTCTAAACCTACTGGATTTGCTGCAGACAATTTCCACAGCCAATCCTTAGCTGAGGGGAAATGCATAGCAGCACGTCTGCACCAAATTATACTAATTTATGCTGTTTATTTGCCACTGATGATCGACTTAAAAAAAGCTTCATATTCACCTTCCAAATCTTCTCCCTGCTCCCATGATAATGCTTGCCTCCCATCAGGCTCCATATCCTGACCTCCAGCGATGGCATACTGACACATGTGACTAGTGTAGCTAGTAACAGGCTACACTCTTTGTAAAGAAAAGCTGGAGGTCTGTGACATAGGTCGGGAGGGTGCTGTTTGCTGGGTGCTCTCCTTGGGGAGAGACAATGCCCCTCCCGATCTGCTCACCTCCTTGGTGTCTCCGCATACCTTCTGGGTACTCTCCTTAAGGAGACATGGCATCCCTCCCGACCCACATCACAGGCCTCTCACTAGCTAAACCAAAAACCTACTGCACACTGATGAGGGGCAAACGCCCCGAAAAAAATTGTCTGTGTATGGTTTTCTGGCTTGGTTTCCTATGCCCAAACATTGTTTTAAAGACTTGTTTAAAGAGTTGTGCATTGATTTAAAGGAATGCTGCCATCCAATAGGTGGCGCTGCAGAGGTATTGTTCCATTTTCCTTATTTGCTTATATTACCCAGAGGAGCTTGCATGGCCTTATTGCAAGTCTCCTCACTCACCTCCTAGGTGTCCCCATGCCACTTTTGGGTCACTCCTTGGGGAGAGATGATGCCACTCCGGACCCATTCACCTTCTAGGTGTCTCCACATATATTCTGGGTGCTCTCCTTATGGAGAGACCACACCCCTCCTAACCCCTTCAAGATGCAACGGTACTATTTTAGAGTAAATTTGACTTTTTGATCACTTTTTATTACATTTTATCTTGGAGACAGAGTGACCACAAAAAAGCGTAATTCTGGCGTTGCATTTTTTTTTCTGACGATGTTTACCATGTGGAGTAAATAATGCATTACTTTGCTATATCGGACTTTATGGATGGAGCGATAGCAAATTGTTTTGTTGTTTCATTATTTAGATTTATTAGAAATATGGCAAGCTTTTTTTTAACTTTTGTTAATAATTATTAAAAAATGATAAGTAACTTTAAAACTAATATGTATATTTTTTTGTCCCCAGAGCCAAAAAAATGGGGGACAAAAACTTGTGATAGTTTGATCACTCCTACAGTATGATGTAATGCCATAGCATTACATTATACCATGATCTAACAGACAAACTATCTATCATTACATTATACCGCAATCTGAGAGGCAATCTGCAATGGCAGCCATGGGTCTTTCAGTGCAACCACACAGCAACCTCGCGGAGGCAGTGCAGGACCCCGGAACATAAATTGGGGTATTTAAATGCCACTGTTATAATTGATGGTGGCATTTAAAAGCTTAACAGCTCTGATGAGCGGCGAGGCTTATCGGAGCTGTTGTGGACAGGTGTCGGATGTTAGAAACAGCCAGCACCCACATTGAATGGAGCAGGATCGACCCGTGATTCCCCTCCAAACATATCCCGAACCAGCAGTACGTAACTGTACATCCTGTAGCATTAAGGGGTTAAGGAAAAAACAAGACACCTTCACTGACAAGTACCTGCTAAACATTGCATTCAGAGCCTGGTTCAAAAATGGCACCAAGGGTTCTGCCAGTCCGGATGTATGAAGTTGTCGGTGACATGCAGCAGTGGATTGCATAAAGCCCTCGAAAATTAACTCTGAGACTTTACCGATACTGACACCTATCCGATATTCCAGACGTTGTCACCGCAGCAGCATAGAGAAGTGCCAGGCAGATATGGAAAACAAGCTTTTTTCCTCCATCAATAGATACAGTGATGTTCCGATCACGCCATGTGATCTTTCCATATTCCAGCATGTCCCAGATCAGCAGCCAGCCCTTCATTCCCTAGCCATTGGAGCTTTAAGCCTTTTAGGACTGTAATCTTTTTTTCCCATTTTTGTTTTTTCCTCAAATTCTTAGTGGAGTGAAATGGAAAACAAATGAAATTCCGCCATCTTTGGGTATGTCTTGTTTTTATGGTGTACACACTGCAACAAAAATGACCTGATAACTTTATTCTATGGGTCAGTAGGAATTCTATGATGCAAAATTTATATAGTTTTTTTTTTTTTGCTGTACTACTTTTATTTTTTTTAAAGATATTTAATTTAAAAAAATATATTTTCTCCCGCCACATTCTGACAGTTATAACATTTTCATTTTTTTGTCTACATAGTTGTGCAACATCTCATTTTATGCGGGATACCCTGTAGTTTCTGTCGGTACCATTCTGGAGTACATACGACTTTTTGATGGTTTTTATTACATTTTTTTCTTGGAGATGGGGTGACCAAAAAAGCGCAATTCTGGCATTCTTTTTTTTTTTGTTTTGTGACAGCGTTCACCATGCGGGTAAATAATGCATTACCTTGATAGATCGGACTTTTACCGAGGACACATCTGTAGAATACTTTGAGTCCAAACCTTTAAAGAGCTTTAGGTTATCCGCCAAACACCCATCCATTGGCAGCAGTGTTTTGTAGTTGTTGCTCCTTGTCAGCACAGAATAGGGTTCTGGTTGGCGGTAATCATCTACTGTACATATAGATTTCTATTGGATGTTGCAAAATATTATTTTAAAGAGTGCCAGACTTCCCGTGTGATATCTGTTTTATTCTTTAGTCTGTAGATGAAGGTTCTGAACTTAGGACTCCCTCTATTAACTTATTATTATTTTTTTGTAAACCAGACCATCCCTCTTGATTAAGAAAAATATTATATAAAAAACAGAGCAATTGAAATTAACACAGAGGTTTTTGTTATTTCCATAACATTTTCATCATTGGGTATCAGGTAATTTGATCTATAGACATTTAATGCAAAATCTATAGAAATGCAGTAATGTTTAGCACTTACAATAGTGACCAAGAGAAGGCCTCATGTACAGATGCACTCTTTGATTCAGGTTTTTAAAGTGGATCGGTCAGCTCTCTACACCCTCTTGACACTGTTCAACCAGTGCTAACAGCATCAGACCATGACGCACGCTACAGACAAGGGCAAGGGTAACACTCAAATGTTAATTTATTCACACAGTTCCAGGAAGAATAAGACATTGTACAACACAGAGTTTTAAGAAACAATGCTCCAGGATTATTTCATGGGGAATACATTTACCGCATGTTGTATTCAGGCGCGAGAGATGCAGGTATTGTTTAAGCCATTCAAATAAGGGTTCGTTCCCATCAGTGTCTTCTCAGAACCTTCATTGCCGATTTCCGTTAGATAGTAAGACAAAATAGCACTGCAAGTAGAGCTATTATGACCTGCAGATTCTGCCAAATTGCCGGAGTGCTCGCTGGAAATGGAACAGACTCCCATCATAAGACAGAGCCTTTCAGCCAGGGGGTGCCATTTTCCTGATCCCCAAACGGAGCAGGAAAACAGAATCCCCTAATGCTGGTGTGAACGTGATCTAAGTGGATACAAAAGACTGAAGCATATGAGAAGGTTGTAGGTTAACTTGCAGGAGAAAAATCCACATGCCTCTTCCCTTTCCTTCACTGCGGATTCACTGCTGGTTTCAGAGAAATATGCCGCATGCTGTGCTCCCGGAATAAATAATATGCCCCACAGTGTTGTCCTGCATACAGTTTTTTCCTATACTGTGCCCTGAATAAAAAAAAGCAACACAATATGCCTATGAGTAAAAACGGTTCCACATTGTGCGTCCAGAAAAAAAACTTACTGTGACGCCTAAATAAAACACCTGCCTTTCACTGTGCTACCTGAATCAGAAGTGTCCCACAAAGTGCTACAAATTGCCCTCCCAAATATATTGTGCTACTATGGCCACTGTGTATTCTTTTTCTTCTAACAGGATGTAGAGTCGCACTCTTGGTACAGTTTGCTCTTGTAGTTTTATTTCTGTCACCCTGATTCGATGGCCAGGCTGTGAGGGCTCTGTCTGTACCAGGGTTGGACTTCTCACTAGCCAAGCCAAAAACCTACTGCACACTGATGAGGGGCAATTACACTGAAACATCTACCTGTGCATGGTTATTCTGACTTTGTCTCACAATTCCAAGTCATTGTTACAAGGCTTGTTTAAAAAGTCTAACATTGACTTGCAGGAATGCTGCCTTCCAATATGTGGAGCTGCAGAGGTATTATTCCACCTTAACATTTGAATATTTCCCAGAGGAGCATGGATGGCCTTATAAGTCTCCTCACACACCTTCTAGGTAATCTCTTTAAGGAGAAATAATACCCTTCTAAGCTCAGGATCTGTAACTCTCTAGGGCTGTGCGGGAAGCTGCTTCAGACTTCTCCCCGCTGTCATCTCCGTGGCTTGGTTTTCAATTCCCCCACCGTCAGCGCTGTGTAACTAAGCGCTGGGATTGGATTGAGTGCCGGCCAATCACAGCCGTCGCTCGATTATTCACAGCCATTCAGTGAATGCCATCACTGAATAGGTATGATTGGTTTATCGAGCTAGGCTTATAGTCGAGTCAATAGGTTTTACCAGTTTTTTGTGGTAAAACCTATTGACTCGGCTTATACTCGAGTATATACAGTAATTTTTTTTCCAAATCTTAGAGACATGGACATAATTGAATCGATGGAAAAGGAACCAGGTGTACAGATGGGCAGCCTGAAACATCAATCAAGAGACTGGCTCAGGGTCATATGCTCCCTGGCCCTGCCCATTCCCACCCCTGACATATGCTGATAATATATCACTCTTTTGATGCAAGCACATGGTGAGACAAGGTAGCACGGGTGCATGCAGATGCCAACTAGACTGAAGTATAAGGAAATATTAAACATGCATGAAGAAAGAATATTAGGATTTTATTAGTAGTCAAGGCATGAAAGGTGACTCAGGAAAAATTCAGTACTTTAAAATTAAACTGCATATAGTTGAAATTAAACAGCAGTCCTGGGGGCTATGACTAATTAAATTACTTGCTCTTCGACACGACCTAATATTACTTACATTTTTCACCATATAATTTTGTCATACTTTGGATATATATCAGGAAGGGTTAGTAGTAACCTTTTAGCATTAGTATAAATATTAATGTTATTAATGCAATTTATGTTAGAAAAACGCAAGGTTAGAATTTTGACTTGTGAATCTTCTACTGTTTACCATAAGTTGCTATAATATTAATGGGGTAGGCCTATTAATTATGTCCGATATTATAGGCAAAGTAGCAGGTTTAAGGCAGCAAAGCTGGAAGTAGATTTTACAGCTATTGATTTAAAATAAAATAAATGTTAACACCAAACATTAAGTACTAAGGCGCTTCCTTTCTGAAGACACCCCAAGTGATTTATGGACTTAGAATAAGAAGTTCTTAAATTCTATAAGCTTTCAAGGAATAATATTAGTTCTAATGAAACAGGAATAAAATGATCTAAGTAAACTTGCATGTAAGTCTATTTTAATTAAAGGGCTGAACACTGGAAATCAGATTTTTGTTGTAATACCTTTCAGCTTAAGGCCTGATTTACACATACACATTTTGGTGCATGTGCGAGTAAGGCCAGCCTGGGACATAGGTTTATTTAGGTGGCACAGTGTGGGGCATATGTTATACAAGGGGCACAGTAAGGGGCATATTTGTATTCATAGACACAATGTGGGTCATATATTTATTCAGGGAGAACAGTGTAGGGCATATGTTATACAGGGGGGATAATGTAAGGCATGTTTTTGTTTAGGAACACTGGGTATGGCATTATTGTTCAAGAGTAGATACACTTTGGGGCATATTCCTATTCAAGGGTACAGTGTGGGTCATATTTTTAATCAGGATCATAGTGTGGGCCATATTTTATTCAAGGAGCACTATATTTTTAGGGGCACAGCGTTGGGACGTGCTGCAAAAGGTAGAGCTATAGGCATCTGGAGGGAAAACTTTGCAGAAATGAGTGGTGGCAGGGAGAAATGGTCTTTATTCTCTGGGCCAGATGGAGAAGAAAAAAAAGAAAATGACTTTGATCAAAAAAGACTTCACCTATGAGTCATTGGATGTAAAGGTGTATTCTACTATTGACAGTGTCTAGTCAGTATCTAGCCAATCGTATGATCAGCAAAGTGATGATGGATGGTAGCAATCTTGTTTGTGAAACAACTACCTGCATATTCTTCATGTTAAACTGGGAGATGTAGTTTCACATAGCACAATTGATCTCCTCACGGTGCTTTGTTCTTGTACTTTATTTACAATATGTAATGAAGTATACAGCTTAACCTCTTAATGACGAAGCCTGTTTACGCCTTAATGACCAGACCAAATTTTGGAAATTTGACGTGTCACTTTAATATAGAATAACTCTATAAAGGTTTTGCATATCCAAGCAATTCTGACATTGTTTTTTGCCATATATAGTACTTCATTTAGGTGGTAAAAAAGGTCAATACAATTTGTGTATAAACCCATTGTGGCCCTAATCTTATGTCTGTATGCACAACGGGGCCCAAAAGAAAAGAAGCACCTAGTGATCTTCAGGACAGAAATTTTGCTTGAAAGTGTTTCAGGCCCCAATGCATACTTACAAGCTGCCAAAATGATTAAAAAAAACACAAATGACCCCATTTTTAAAACAAAACCACTTAAAGGGGTGTCCCGCGAAAGCAAGTGGGGGTATACACTTCTGTATGGCCATATTAATGCACTTTGTAATATACATCGTGCATTAAATATGAGCCAAACAGAAGTTATTCACTTACCTGCCCCGTTGCTAGCGTCCTCGTTTCCATGGTGCCGTCTAATTTCAGCATCTAATCTCCCGATTAGACGCGCTTGCGCAGTCCGGTCTTCTCCCTTCTGAATGGGGCCGCTCGTGCTGCAGAGCTGCTCCTCGTAGCTCCGCCCCGTCACGTGTGCCGATTCCAGCCAATCAGGAGGCTGGAATCGGCAATGGAACGCACAGAGCCCACGGTGCACCATGGGAGAAGACCTGCGGTCCACCGTGGGTGAAGATCCCGGCGGCCATCTTCGCAAGGTAAGTAAGAAGTCACCGGAGCACGGGGATTCGGGTAAGTACTATGCGATTTTTTTTTTTAAACCCCTGCATCGGGTTTGTCTCGCGCCGAACGGGGGGGCTATTGAAAAAAAAAAAAACGTTTCGGCGCGGGACAACCCCTTTAACGAATTCACCTAGGGGTGTACTGCATATTTTGACCCCACAGTTTTGGAATGAATCTAAGCAAAGCAAAAGGAAAAAGAATTATGATTCTCTTTTTATTTGTATAGTGCACATAAATGAAAATTTACATTACGAAATGGATATCCCTGTTTGTCCTTTTTTCAAAAATATATTCATTCTGGCCCTAATCTTATGTCTAGATGCTTTCAAAAAAAAAATTTTGCTTCTACGTTTTTCAGTCCCCATCGTACATTTTTAGGCCAAAGTCAGAGCAGTGTTTTTTGTGTGCGTCTATTAGAACCATTGGTTTCCTATTAAGTGTTCACATGTCCATTTTTTACAGGCGCAAAATACTCGCACCTGCAAAAGATAGGACTTGCATGCGCCAGTAAGGTCCATGCTGCGCGTAAAGCATCTCCGCGGGGAGTCCCCTCATCCCTAAACACTGTGACAGCACTGATGATGGGACTACCTGCGGGGACAAAAGAATCCCCTGTCACAGCTGTAGCAGAGGATCACGATGTTCTCCCATTGCTTCCAATGGGGCCGGCGCTGCTGCCTTCACATTGAAGGCAATGAGGTGCAGACAACCCCCGCAGAGATTTTCGGGGAAGGGCTTGAAATATAAGCCCTCCCCTGAAAATAAGTCCTAGCCGAATTAAAAAAAATATTAAGACATCATCTAGTGGCGCTGTCGGGGCTCCGACGCTTCTTCGGTCTGACTCCCTGGCAGTGTTCTTCAGCATTTTCTTTTGGCCGGGAATTTTAAAAATCCCCGCCTCCAAAAGGCGATGCCTCTGATTGGCTGAGCGCTCTGAACAATCAGAGGCAGCACTCAGCCATTGAATGACACATAAGCACTGCCTCTGATTGGTCACAGCGCTCAGTCATTCATTGAATTCATTGATATGTCACTTCTTTCCACAGATCCACATAAAAACTCATCGGAAATTCCACATACGGATTTTGCCCATTGACAAGGCTAAATCCACATATGAATCCATAGTAGAGTAGCCATGGATTTCTGCAGCTGTTTTATAGGCGGAGTTTGCGCAAGGAATACTGCCGTGGAATCCATCATGCGATCATCCTTAAGGAAGGTGTATCGGCATGTCCAGAACATTATGGATTATATATCAGAGGAAATTATAGGCGGAGAATATGAGGAGGAACTACAAGAATCAGGATGCCTATATTATCACTATATGCTATTAGCAGACATTTCAGGGAAGGGTGTTACAGAACTACAACTTACAGCACATCCAGGTTGTTATTACAAAATATCAGGAGGTATAAGCGAAGAGGACTACAAGTCTCAGCACTTCCCTGGCAATGTCATCTCACCCAATTTCCATCATTACAGGACCATCAGTCTTCACTGCTGAGCTCTACCCCTTGTGACATTATAACAGGTCTTTCAGCTTTGGGACCTCCATCACTGATTTCCGCTAGAAAATAGCATAAAAAATAGCACAGCAAGCTGCACTATTTCATCCTGTACATTCTGGCACATTTGCGAACTGTTACCCGGAAATCAAACAGGCCCCATTATAGTCAATGGAGGTCTGTTTGGTGCCATTCAGTTCCCTGATAAGGCATTCGGCCCCAAAGAGAGCAGAAAACCAGAACTCCCAAATGCTGATGTGAACAAGCACTATTGTTTATAAAGATGGCAGAACAAATGCAAAACATGCTAAAAATGAATTTCCTTTTGTTTGGGCAGATATGGGATTATTAAACCTGGGAATATATATTGTAAATAGCAATACCAAGATAATTAAATAAGAATCTATTAATAGAGACTATCGGATCGAAATGAACGGTGAAGGAGTAATCTCTCATGGTTTGTTAAATTAAATTCTGTAAAAATGTCTTTTCCCAGGGTCCTTTATGTCTTCCACAGTTTACTATACTGTTTACTATAAAATGATTACAGACCATGATACTCAAATTCATTGAAAGGAAAGATAAAGTAGAATAACTAATGGTGTTATGTATCAGTCATTAACATAAGGGGGACTAGGAATCCCAAACCTAAGGACCTATTTTAGGCTGCTTTCAGATGGAACGATTATTGTCCAAAATAATCGTTCAAACGAGTGAAAGTAAATGATAATTGTTCGGTGTAAATGCAAGCCAACGAACGAACAACAAACAAATCATTCACTTTTTGTTTGTCGTTCATTCTAAGCTGGCATAAAAACCATCGTTGGCTCATTCACTTATCATTCGCTTTAAACAGCGCTCGTTCGGGCCCTCTCATTCACTTAAATCTGCTAAAATCTGCTAAAACCTGCTAAAATCACTTCACAGCAGTGCAGCAGAAGACCCGGCTTGACACGACTGAGCCCCGACAGCTGCTGAGAGGTGAGTATATATATTTTTTTATTTTTCACACATTTTAGGGAAGATTTTCAGGGAAGGGCTTATATTTAAAGCCCTTCCCCGAAAAGTCACTGCCGGGTTTGCCGGCAGCCCATTGCTTTCAATGGAGCCGGCTGTAGCACCGGCTTCATTGAATTTAATGGGAGAACATAGTGATCCTCTGCCGCAGCAGTGGCAGAAGATCGCAATCTTCACTATATGTTCTCAGTGGGGTCGGCACTGCTGCTGCCGGCGCCATTGAGCACAAGGTGAAACCCCTGGATGCGACAGCATCCAGGGCTTTCACATTCAAAAAACACAGATGCCGCAGTGACCTGCCTTTTAACAAACTGTGTCCTATATTTTTTGCTGCACACGTTTTTGCGCATGTAAAATTCGCACATGTGACCGCTGCCATGGAAAAGCATTGGTTCTACATAGTGCGAATAATCGGATGCTAAATGCCCGTGTGACTGAGCCCTTAAAGGGTTTCACTGACACTTAAAACAAATAAAAACATCACCAAATGGTAGAGCATAACAAAACTGTGAAACTCACTTTTCAAATTCCCTGCCACTCCAGAACCGCCGGTGATCTCCATAGTCTTTATTTACAAGTGGCCAACACATGACTGCTGCAGCCAATCATTGGCCACAGCAGTTACGTGCCATACTACTAGTTTTGTGGTTCCCATTGCTGAGCAGTGATACCAAGAGTACGGCATGTGACCACTAAGATCAGCTAATGGCTACAGTGGTCACATGCTGTCCACTTGTAAACAAAGACTGGGATGGTGTCATGACTGCACTAGAGATGAGCGAGCACCCAAATGCTCGAGTCCGCGTTATTCAAGTCGAGCTTTTCGTAAAATTCGAGAGCTCTACTCGAGTAACAAACCTCATTGACTAGAATGGGAGACTCGAGCATTTTTGTATGTGGGACGCCGGGTGCCGAGCTTTTTTTTTTTTTTCCTAGGTTCATCTCTCTCTCTCCCCTGCCTGCCAGACAAAAAATTTGCCAATGATGCGTGCTGAGTTGCGGTGGGAAGGGGCCAAAACAGGTACGTCACAGCGGGGAGCAGCCAAAAACTGGGGCGGGGTCGAACACAGCGTGATGCTCGTTCGAGTAATGAGCACCATCGAGTACGCTAATACTCAAACGAGCATCAAGCTCGGCAGAGTACGTTCGCTCAACTCTAGACTGCACTTTGAGAGTCTGATGTAATGTTTGAATTCCTGCAGCAGGAGTTACATGCTAGAGAATGAACAGGTGAGTAACACTAATGCAATAAAATATGCATGCACATTCAGCCAGGTCATGATATACAGATGTCCCAAGGAAGAAAGGGAAAAAATACAATCAGAGTTACAATCAGTGTTGGAGGTGGATAGGGTGCATGCAGACTGGGGAAAAAACGGTAGAGACGTGCGCAGGAAACATATTAGGTGCTGCCGGTCTAGTACACTGATCGACCAATGGCCAGATGAGCGTGTACAAATCGTGAAGGGAATCAAAAAGTCAGGCTTCTGGTGCCCGCTATTGCCGATTAGATAATTGGACGTAAATAAAGTCACCAGTATGTAAAGGGTCAAGGTGGGCTTTACTTAGAACCAACACTTGTAACGCATTTAGAGATACGCAGACCTCTTCATCCGACAGCTGAGCAAGTAATGATGGTGGTTACAATACGTATATGTGTGGGAAGATAAGATTAGATTAAAGGATTGCAATAAGAATAAAATAAAACATAAAAAGCAACAAATTACAGATAAAAACATATATAAAACCCACTAAAATCAAAGAGCTTGGCGAATAGTGCCTATAAAAAGGACCAAGATTAGTGTGGAACTTTTGCGCTGAGTACACAATTTGGAAGTGACATTATGTACATAAGAGTGTTGGAATCAAAATGACATTTTTCAACTGAAAAGAAGTCTAAAAGGTGTGTTTCTAGAAGAAAGGGTAGATGAATACTGAGAGCTGGAGAATACATAATGACATTAATAGAGAACGATTTTAGATAAAAGTGGGAGGAAAAATCTCGGTGTTAGAAGACCTCTGAATTACGATGGCAGGAAATCTATAATACATGTGTAACTGTACAAAGCAAGCTGGTAGATAGTAGTGGAGCGTTACACAAATATAACTTATCCCTGTAATATAAGGAGCTCCAAGACCTGCTCACATGTACTGACCGTGGACAGGATACAAATCCCCAACACACAGCAGGACTATAAGATCCCTGGGACATTCTCATGTTCCACGTCTGATGTTGTGTATCTGATCCTGTGCAGTAAATGTCCTGTTGGAGGGCTTTATGTTGGAGAAACAGGGCAAAAACTGAAAGAAAGAATGAGATCTTATCGCCATGCAATGAAACAGAGAAAGACAGAATTACCTGCGGCCGACCACTTTTCTAATCATGGTCATGACATAGGAGATATGAGAGTTATGATACTGGAGGGTGGTTTCAAGTCACAAAGAAGAATTTGGGAATATAAATTTATAACAACTTTTAACACGTTCAATAGAAGGCTAAATTATTCCCGAGGATTTATGGGTGAATGGGGGGGTATGAGAATTGTATAGCGCAGATAACACTTCTGGCCTGATGACCCACCCCCTTCTCCCCCAACAGTAATTCAGGGACCATAAACTTTCACTCCCTTATCGGTGTCTAGTTAAAAATGTTTTTGTTTCTGTTGCAGTAGTCCTTTTAAGTGCAAATTAATCACATCCATGTCTGTGCCTTGTCATAAGTATGTGTGTATAAATATACATGGCTCTTTGGATCTATTTCATTTAAGCCTGAAGAAGAACCCTGCGTTGGTTCGGAAGCTTGTATTAACATCATGTATTTTTGTTAGCCATTAAAAGTTATCATATCTACGAAATTACTTGGTTTCTCTTGCTGGGAACAATCACAAATAGAACAGCCTGGTAGTGTCTAATCAGACAGGGACAGTTATACAATATTATGATGGCAATCAGAAGTATTATACTCTCAGAGTTCACAAACAGAAGCATACAGAAAGTGACTGTAAGGACCTCTTTACAGGAGTGAATGCATATTCATGCGCGCATGAGCATAGTGTTTATGTGGAATGAGCAATGCTTTTTGGGGGGCGTATCGGCGTATTTTACTGCATTTTTTGCAGCGGCATGTCATGCTCATTTCTGCACGGCAAACAAAGACGCACGGATTGAAATGGCCAATTCATCTAATGAATTCTTGATGTGTTCTTTTTCCAGTGGAATTCCGCAGTGTTTCACGCATCTCCTTGCATATTGTGCATGCATTTATGCATCCCCACTGACTTTTTATAGGGTTCTTTGGTGCGTAAATACGTAGAAAAATAGAGTATGCTGAAATTTTTTTTGCGCAATCGAAATGCGCGTGTAAAATATGGAAAAATTAATGGGTTCTATTCTCTGCATATTGTGTGTTAAAACTGTACATGCGCAAATATGCTCGTGTATAGCTGGCATAAGGATGGGTCCACACAGTTGCTGATTTGCAGCAGAATGTCTGCAGTGGGCATTCTGTATAGATCAGCAACAGAAAGCCTGCCTCAGAGCCTGCATTTGGTGCGGATGTTGAGGTGGATTTTATCGCATATTTTTGTGCGTAATTCACTGCCTCATTGAGAAAAGGTGAATTCCACAACAGAAATGACAATAAAATTGACATGCTGCAGAATTCAATTCTGCACGGCTTTTGTGCAGAATATTTTAACAGCTTGTGAATGAGATTTTCTAGTAGCGTGTTGGTCCGCCTCTAGCTTGGATGCAAGATGTGATACAGGTGGGCATGGAGGCTCTAGTACCCTGTTGGGCTGCCTTTAGCTTGGATGCAAGATGTGATACAGGCGGGCATGGAGGTATACATGTTCTGAATGGTATCCTGCGGTATAACTGTTCACATTTGCTGTAACTGAGTCTCTAGATTGTGCAATCCCGTAGGTTGTTGAAGTTGGTGTCATAGATGTTTCCATACATGTTCTATTGGCAATAATCTAGTGACTAGAAAGGCTACAGAAGTGTGGCATTGTTGTGGAGGCATTCCTCTGATAACCTTGCTGTGTGCGGCCGAGGGTTATCCTGATGGAAAATACCTCTTGGAAGCCCTGTCATGAGAGGCAACACAAGTGGCTGCAGGATGTCCTGAACACATCACTTAGCTGTCATTGTTCCTCCCACCACTATAAGGGTGACCAACTGTCATTTGCGATGGCTCTACAGACCATCACATCAGCAGTGGGAGCAGTGGGCCGCTCCACAGTAAAGAGAAGATTGAGGCACTCACCCCTGGGTATTCAGACATGGCTGTGATAGTGGGTGTCAATGGCAGTACTCTTAATGGGTGCCATGAGACTAAATGTCCTTCAGCCAAGCCCCAGAAAATGGTTCAGACAGACACAGGAGCATGAAATGAGGGTGGCACCTGTCTCTGGATGGTGGAGAATGAAACAGTTCGAGTTGCTTGTGTTTGTCAGATGATCAGACGATCCTCTGTACTGGTGGTTTGTTGAGGGCGTCCTGAGCCTGGTCGCCTTGTGTGTGTGCTCTCAAGCATTTACTGGTCCCAACACCTTCTAATAGTCTGGTCAGAACATCCCAAGTGGTGAGCAATTTGTTGATACAAACATTCAGCTTCTCACATTCCAATAATGTGCCCCCACGCAAACTCTGTTAACTGGGTGAAATCTCTTTGATTGCATTGTAGAGGCATGTCTAGTGGCCAACAAGCTCAACACAAGTGGAAATAAATTATCCACTAAACACAAGTAGCCTCTAAGAGGCTTTTTATTGGCCAAGGGGGGGAACTAGTTTATCTAATCACAGCACAACTCTAATCATTTGCATATCTGCCTGAGATGTAACTAAATGACAACTTATGCAGCAAAATGACACATTGCTTTAGGTGCGAATGTATATATATATATATGTATATATATATATATATATATATATATATATATATATAATATACACACATATATACATACATATATACACACATACGCACACGTGTGTGTTCATTGTACCAGGATGTCAACAATTTACCACCTTTGTTTTGGCTGCTTTAGTCCACACTATAGGAAACCAACCCCGATAGATGAACATGTAACATAAAAACAAATCAGTCACGCCTGTCATTCTAACACAGTAATTCTAGCAGTCTCCCAGACAGGAAGGGATATTCAATCATATTCGGAGTCTGGAAAAACAAATTGGAAGTTAGATCACTGACCCATAAAGCCAGTATGATTATTTTTATCGTTCAGATCCATAAGATGTAAAGTCCTTACAACACAAACCTACAAAACTCCCCTTTTTAGCAATTTTCAAGTGATATTTGGTAGGAAACTTGCCAGGAAGCCATTTGGGTTTATAGTGTTTTGTCATTGCAGAATGCTTTTATATAAAATCAATTATTTTTATGTGAGATCAAGCAATATCATAAATTCAAAAAATAGGAGATTTGGTCTTACAAAATAGCCTGCTAAGCATACTCATAGTGATGCTTATAGAGTGGAATAGTGTGCTTAACCTTTGATTGAAACAACGGCTTATTCTACCTTTGAAGGGGTTTAGTGTGATTTTACTATTGATGGCTTATGCTCAGGATTGGTTATCAATAGTTTATCGACGGGGTCGAGACACCAGAAGCCAACAGTGGGGCTGAGGATATCAATGGTAAAGACCCCGAAAATTTCGGGTAAAGGAAAGGAAGAAAGAGGTCTCCCAACGATTCAACATTGTTGGTCCATCATGAGGACAGACTATCAGTATCTGACTTCTGGAAAAAAAACAACTATTTAATTAATTAATAACTGGAATACCCAAATAATGGCTTGATTTTTAATAATTATCTAAGTTCTCTGAACAGCTAATAAAACATCATATAATTAAAAATCAGCCAAAGTAAACTAGTTTTAAATTTCTTCCTGCCCAAGGGTATAAATGCATGCCCTGGTTGGGAAGCAGTTCTCTCCCTAAGACATACACATATGTCCTATAGATGGCACGGGCTTAGAAGCCGAGCCGACGCCATCTGCAGCGGGAGCCAGTTGTTACTGATAGACGGGCTTCCACAGCAACAGCAGGGGCTGGTGAGATCTCCCTCTATGAACCCATTACATGCCACAATCAGCAAGTAAAGAGTTCAAAGTGGGAGAGCGTTCCCTCTGTGATGTCATCGGCTCTCCTCTACGTAATGGTGGAGCATCAACGGGTTGGCATGGTAAAAGGACACTAGACAAGGGTGTGCAGGTCTGCCATGGTCTATGATCACTATTATTAGCGATAATACATTGCAGTACAGAAGTACTGCAATGTATTATCATAGTGATGATAGCGGAATAGGTCCAAGTCCCTAACAGAGTCTAAAAACAAAATAGTACAAAAATTAAATAAAAAGTACCTTATTGGCGCATGTTCCCCACTTTGCTTAAAAAGCAACAACTTCTATTTGGTATCAATTAGAGATGAGCGAGCACCAAAATGCTCGGGTGCTCATTACTCGGGACGAAATTATCGCGATGCTCGAGGGTTCGTTTCGAGTAACGAACCCCATTGAAGTCAATGGGCGACTCGAGCATTTTTGTATATCGCCGATGCTCGCTAACGTTTCCATTTGTGAAAATAGGGCAATTCAAGAAAGTGATGGGAACGACACAGCAACGGATAGGGCAGGCGAGGGGCTACATGTTGGGCTGCATCTCAAGTTCCCAGGTCCCACTATTAAGCCACAATAGCGGCAAGAGTGCCCCCCCCCCAACAACTTTTACTTCTGAAAAGCCCTCATTAGCAATGCATACCTTAGCTAAGCACCACACTACCTCCAACAAAGCACAATCACTGCCTGCATGACACTCCGCTGCCACTTCTCCTGGGTTACATGCTGCCAACCCCCCCCCCCCCCACGCGCGCACGACGCAGTGTCCACAGCGCACACCAAAGTGTCCCTGCGCAGCCTTCAGCTGCCCTCATGCCACACCACCCTCATGTCTATTTATAAGTGCGTCTGCCATGAGGAGGAACCGCAGGCACACACTGCAGAGGGTTGGCACGGCTAGGCAGCGACCCTCTTTAAAAGGGGCAGGGCGATAGCCCACAATGCCGTACAGAAGCAATGAGAAATATAATCCTGTGCCACCGCCATCAGGAGCTGCACACGTGGGCATAGCAATGGGGAACCTATGTGCCACACACTATTCATTCTGTCAAGGTGTCTGCATGCCCCAGTCAGACCGCGGTTTTTTATAAATAGTCACAGGCAGGTACAACTCCGCAATGGGAATTCCGTGTGCACCCACAGCATGGGTGGCTCCCTGGAACCCACTGGCGGTACATAAATATATCCCATTGCAGTGCCCAGCACAGCTGAGGTAACGTCAGCTTTAATGCAGGTGGGCCAAAAATTAATTGGATTACACTGTAGGCGAGGGCCCCAAAAAATTGGTGTGCCAACAGTACTAATGTACCTCAGAAAAATTGCCCATGCCCAACCAAGAGGGCAGGTGAAACCCATTAATCGCTTTGGTTAATGTGGCTTAATTTGTAACTAGGCCTGGAGGCAGCCCAGTTAAAATAAAAATTGGTTTAGGTGCAAGTTTCAACGCTTTAATGAGCATTGAAATGTATAAAAATTGTTTACAAAAATTATATGACTGAGCCTTGTGGGCCTAAGAAAAATTGCCCGTTCGGCATGATTACGTGAGGTTTCAGGAGGAGGAGCAGGAGGAGGAGGATGAATATTATACACAGATTGATGAAGCAAAAATGTCCCCGTTTTTGATGGTGATAGAGAACGATGCTTCCATCCGCGGGTGCAGCCTACGTATTGCTTAGGTATTGCTACGGTCCGCTGGTGAAGAAGAGAAGTCTGGGGAAATCCAGGCTTTGTTCATCTTGATGAGTGTAAGCCTGTCGGCACTGTTGGTTGACAGGCGGGTACGCTTATCTGTGATGATTCCCCCAGCCGCACTAAACACCCTCTCTGACAAGACGCTAGCCGCAGGACAAGCAAGCACCTCCAGGGCATACAGCGCGAGTTCAGGCCACGTGTCCAGCTTCGACACCTAGTAGTTGTAGGGGGCAGAGGCGTCACGGAGGACGGTCGTGCGATCGGCTACGTACTCCCTCACCATCCTTTTACAGTGCTCCCGCCGACTCAGCCTTGACTGGGGAGCGGTGACACAGTCTTGCTGGGGAGCCAGAAAGCTGTCAAAGGCCTTAGAGAGTGTTCCCCTGCCTGTGCTGTACATGCTGCCTGATCTCCGCGCCCGCCCTGCTACCTGGCCCTCGGAACTGCGCCTTCTGCCACTAGCGCTGTCGGATGGGAATTTTACCATCAGCTTGTCCGCCAGGGTCCTGTGGTATAGCATCACTCTCGAACCCCTTTCCTCTTCGGGTATCAGAGTGGAAAGGTTCTCCTTATACCGTGGGTCGAGCAGTGTGTACACCCAGTAATCCGTAGTGGCCAGAATGCGTGTAACGCGAGGGTCACGAGAAAGGCATCCTAACATGAAGTCTGCCATGTGTGCCAGGGTACCTGTACGCAACACATGGCTGTCCTCACTAGGAAGATCACTTTCAGGATCCTCCTCCTCCTCCTCAGGCCATACACGCTGAAAGGATGACAGGCAAGCAGCATGGGTACCCTCAGCAGTGGGCCAAGCTGTCTCTTCCACCTCCTCCTCATCCTCCTCATGCTCCTCCTCCTCCTCTTCAACGCGCTGAGATATAGACAGGAGGGTGCTCTGACTATCCAGCGACATACTGTCTTCCTCCGCCTCTGTTTCCGAGCGCAAAGCGTCTGCCTTTATGCTTTGCAGGGAATTTCTCAAGAGGCATAGCAGAGGAATGGTGACGCTAATGATTGCAGCATCCCCGCTCACCATCTGGGTAGACTCCTCAAAGTTTCCAAGGACCTGGCAGATGTCTGCCAACCAAGCCCACTCTTCTGTAAAGAATTGAGAAGGCTGACTCCCACTGCGCCGCCCATGTTGGAGTTGGTATTCCACTATAGCTCTACGCTGCTCATAGAGCCTGGCCAACATGTGGAGCGTAGAGTTCCACCGTGTGGGCACGTCGCACAGCAGTCGGTGCACTGGCAGATTAAACCGATGTTGCAGGGTGTGCAGGGTGGCAGCGTCCGTGTGGGACTTGCGGAAATGTGCGCAGAGCCGGCGCACCTTTCCGAGCAGGTCTGACAAGCGTGGGTAGCTTTTCAGAAAGCGCTGAACCACCAAATTAAAGACGTGGGCCAGGCATGGCACGTGCGTGAGGCTGCCGAGCTGCAGAGCCGCCACCAGGTTACGGCCGTTGTCACACACGACCATGCCCGGTTGGAGGCTCAGCGGCGCAAGCCAGTGGTCGGTCTGCTCTGTCAGACCCTGCAGCAGTTCGTGGGCCGTGTGCCTCTTATCTCCTAAGCTGAGTAGTTTCAGCACGGCCTGCTGACGCTTGCCCACCGCTGTGCTGCCACGCCGCGCGACACCGACTGCTGGCGACGTGCTGCTGCTGACACATCTTGATTGCGAGACAGAGGTTGCGGAGGAGGAGGAGGAGGAGGCTGGTTTAGTGGAGGAAGCATACACCGCCGCAGATACCACCACCGAGCTGGGGCCCGCAATTCTGGAGGTGGGTAGGACGTGAGCGGTTCCAGGCTCTGACTCTGTCCCAGCCTCCACTAAATTCACCCAATGTGCCGTCAGGGAGATATAGTGGCCCTGCCCGCCTGTGCTTGTCCACGTGTCCGTTGTTAAGTGGACCTTGGCAGTAACCGCGTTGGTGAGGGCGCGTACAATGTTGCGGGAGACGTGGTCGTGCAGGGCTGGGACGGCACATGGGGAAAAGTAGTGGCGACTGGGAACTGAGTAGTGCGGGGCCGCCGCAGGCCATCATACCTTTGAAAGCCTCCATTTCCACAACCCTATACGGCAGCATCTCCAGGCTGATCTATTTGGCTATGTGCACGTTTAACGCTTGAGCGTGCGGGTGCGTGGCGGCGTACTTGCGCTTGCACTCCAACACTTGCACTAGCGACGGCTGGACGGTGCGATGAGAGACGTTGGTGAATGGGGCCGAGGTCAGCGGAGTTGAGGGTGTGGGTGCAGGCCAGGAGACGGTAGTGCCTGCGTCCTGAGAGGGGGGTTGGATCTCAGTGGCAGGTTGGGGCACAGGGGGAGAGGCAGCGGTGCAAACCGGAGGCGGTGAACGGCCTTCGTCCCACCTTGTGGGGTGCTTGGCCATCATATGTCTGCGCATGCTGGTGGTGGTGAGGCTGGTGGTGGTGGCTCCCCGGCTGATCTTGGCGCGACACAGGTTGCACACCAATGTTCGTTGGTCGTCTACACTCTCAGTGAAAAACTGCCAGACCTTTGAGCACCTCGGCCTCTGCAGGGTGGCATGGCGCGAGGGGGCGCTTTGGGAAACAGTTGGTGGATTATTCGGTCTGGCCCTGCCTCTACCCCTTGCCACTGCACTGCCTCTTCCAACCTGCCCTGCTGCTGCCCTTGCCTCCCCCTCTGAAGACCTGTCCTCAGTAGGCGTAGCAAACCAGGTGGGGTCAGTCACCTCATCGTCCTGCTGCTCTTCCTCCGAATCCTCTGTGCGCTCCTCCCTCGAACTTACTGCCCTTACTATTACCTCACTGATAGACAACTGTGTCTCATCGTCATCGTCCTCCTCACCCACTGAAAGCTCTTGAGACAGTTGCCGGAAGTCCCCAGCCTCATCCCCCGGACCCCGGGAACTTTCCAAAGGTTGGGCATCGGTCACGACAAACTCCTCCAGTGGGAGAGGATTCGGAACCATTACTGCCCATTCTGGGCAGGGGCCCGAGAACAGTACCTGGGAGTCTGCCTGCTCCTCAGAATGTGTCATTGTAATGGAGTGAGGAGGCTGGGAGGAAGGAGGAGCAGCAGCCAGAGGATTCAGAGTTGCAGCAGTGGACGGCGCAGAAGTCTGGGTGGTCGATAGATTGCTGGATGCACTTTCTGCCATCCACGACAGGACCTGCTCACACTGCTTATTTTCTAATAAAGGTCTACCGCGTGGACCCATTATTTGTGAGATGAATGTGGGGACGCCAGAAACGTGCCTCTCTCCTAATCCCACAGCAGTCGGCTGCGATACACCTGGATCAGGAGCTCGGCCTGTGCCCACACCCTGACTTGGGCCTCCGCGTCCTCGGCCGCGTCCACGTCCTCTAGGCCTACCCCTACCCCTCAGCATGGTGTATTACCAGTAGGGCAGAAACAGAACGCTGTAATTAAATGTGCCGCTTATTGGCCTGTGGTTGGAGGCTGACTTCGCTTACGGAACGCACAGCAGAGCCAGGAAAGAATTTTGCGCAAGCCTGCTGTAACACTTAGCTGGCTGCGTATGAATTAGGACAACTACCCCCAGCAGAGACCCAGTACACTGAGGACGATCACAGGCAGCCCAAATAGATTTTTTTTCCCAAATGTTTTTGGAAAGGCCCACTGCCTATATACACTAAATATGTCTTCTGTCCCTGCCTCACCACTGCTGGCCCTGGACAATGTAAAATTACTGCAGACTGTTTCACTGTGGACAGGAATACAGCGGTGATGTAACAGGCAACACAGAGCCAGGAAAGAATTTTGCGCAAGCCTGCTGTAACACTTAGATGGCTGCGTATGAATTAGGACAACTACCCCCAGCAGAGACCCAGTACACTGAGGACGGTCACAGGCAGCCCAAATAGATTTTTTTTCCCAAATGTTTTTGGAAAGGCCCACTGCCTATATACACTAAATATGTCTTCTGTCCCTGCCTCACCACTACTGGCCCTGGACAATGTAAAATTACTGCAGGACGCAATGCTCTGCACGGCCGATATACAAAAAAAAAAAAAGTGCAACACTGCAAAAAGCAGCCTCCACACTACTGCACACGGTTAGATGTGGCCCTAAGAAGGACCGTTGGGGTTCTTGAAGCCTAAAATAACTCCTAACACTCTCCCTATAGCAACTCCAGCAAGACAGCACTTTCCCTGAACTATGTCAGAATGCATCTGTGGCGAGCCGTGGGAGGGGCCGATTTATATACTCGGGTGACACCTGATCTCGCCAGCCACTCACTGCAGGGGGGTGGTATAGGGCTTGAACGTCGCAGGGGGAAGTTGTAATACCTTCCCTGTCTTTCTATTGGCCAGAAAAGCGCGCTAACGTCTCAGAGATGAAAGTGAAAGTAACTCGAACATCGCGTGGTACTCGTCTCGAGTAACGAGCATCTCGAACACCCTAATACTCGAACGAGTATCAAGCTCGGACGAGTACGTTCGCTCATCTCTAGTATCAATGCATCCATAATGACCCTTACAGTAAATTGAACACACATGTTATCCTGCAGGGCAAAAGCCGTAAAAAAACATCAACAAAAAAACAGAACCAAAATACTGTTTGTATTTATTTGGCCTCCCAAAAAATGCAATAAAAATGATTGAAAAAGCCACAAAATGGTACCAATAAAAACTACAGATCGTCATGCAAATATCAATTATGGAACTTGGAATGTAGAGATGCAAACAAATATCTCTCTCTATATTTTTTTTTTCCCAAAAAAGGGGGGTTTATTGTGCAAAAGTGTAAAAACATTAGAAAAATATAGAATTTTGCCTTCATAATTGTACCGGCCACAGATAACATTTATCATGTAATTTTTACTGTATAATTAAAGCTGTAAAAAAATAAAAACCATGGCAGTAATGTGTTTTTTCTCCCTGCCCTACAAAACACGTCAAATAAAAGGTATATAATGCATTATGTGTAGCCCAAAATTGGTAACAATAAAAACTACAGCTCGTCTTGCAAAAATCAAGCCATCGTAATGTTATGTCGACAGACAAATAAAAAAAGTATGGCTTTTGAAAAGCGGAGATAAAAATCCCTCAAAAATCGTTTCAGCCCTTAGGTCCAAAACAGGTGAAAAATGTTTGCTTGACATTTAGGCCACTTTGATATGGCAGTATTTTTCATCTGTACTTGTACTCCAAAACCAGTGGTGGGTCCAAAATATGGAAGAGGCACAATTCTTTCTATTATACTTTTATTTTCTGTAGGTTCCTCTCCTGGTTTTGGCTTACAAATACCGATGTAGAATACTGACCAAAAGACGCACGTGTCAATATGGCATCCCGTGTTCATATGCCCTATTACAGAAGTCTTAGAGAGCAGCTCTCACCTGCCAGACCTTCAACCATTCTGTTATTACAGAGTGGCCATTCACAGAAGATATTACATTTTCTCTGCAGGAAAATACCAGGCTGGTTGTGTCTTCCCCTTGCGAATTCAGCTGTCAGTTGGGGATAAGGAGAGTGGGACTAGAGCTAATCAGCTGGTTGCCTGAACCCCGTATTCTCAATGAGGCTATGCATTTTGGCAAAACTCCTTTAATGGTGTATTACATTTTCATAAGTCCCTCAATGCTACTTACCTTTTAGTTCAACACTTTTCCTTAAAAAGGCCATACTGTTCCACAAGCTTTGCCCGATATTGGTGATTGGCCAAACGCTGCATTCTCAAAACATTTATGCATCTTAGCAAAACACTTTCAAAGGGAACCTGTCATGTCCCCACAGCACAATAAACTATGTTATGGTGCCGTTAGGATACATGACTGGAAGCCGGGTGATATATTTTTGATACTTACCCGCTCCAGCAATCCGGCACCGTCACCCTCCAAAGATCGCGTACCACTGGAAAATCTGGAAAAAAAAAGTTTGGTACCGTGTTAGCCAGTAGAGCAAAGTGTGATTGTTCTCAGTAAGAGAAACCAAGTAATCTTGTAGATATGATATCCTGTTAGCCATTTAAAGGTGACATATCTACACGATTACTTGGTTGCTCTTACTGAGAATCATCACACTGGAAAATTGGACTCTTTTCAGAGTCCTGTGTGTGCCCTCTCCTATACAAGTCTATGGGAGAGGCATGCACATAGCACTCTGAAAAGAGTCAGATTTTCCAGTGCCACGCAATTTTTGGAGGGGGACACCGCTAGATCACAGAATAAAAAATACATCCCACAACTCCCTGTCACATCCCCTAACAGCCCCATAACTTAGTTTATGGTGCTGTAGGGATATGACAGGTTCCCTTTAACAGTGTGGTGCACAAGGTTGCCAACTTCCTGAGTAATTTGTTCTGGATAGGGATGAGCGAGTATACTCGCTAAGGCACTAATCGCTCGAGTAATGTGCCTTAGCCGAGTATCTCCCTGCTCGTCCCTAAAGATTCGGGGCCCGCCGCAGCTGACAGGTGAGTTGCGGCGGGGAGCAGGGGAGAGCGGGCGGGAGAGAGGGAGAGAGAGATTCCCCTCCGTTCCTCCCTGCTCTCCCCCGCAGCTCCCCACGCCGGCACCCGAATCTTTCGGGACGAGTGGGGAGATACTCGGCTAAGGCACATTATTCGAGCGAGTAGTGCCTTAACGAGTATACTCGCTCATCCTTAGTTCTGGACAAATGAACAAAAATTTAAGGAACATCCAAATTGTTTTTTCAGCATTTTCCCTGCCCATTTGTAGAGACCGCACCTCCATACCACACCCTCAAAATGCCCCAAATATCATACCAATGAATCACGAAGACCCCAAAGTTAAAGGAGATATGCAGAAGAAAAACAAAAACCTGGCAGCAGCAATAAACTACAGAAAACACCAGCCGATAGATATCAGACAAATATGAGATAGATAGATGAGATATGAGCAGACATTATATGGAGGATGATGTATAAGGCCAGTTTCAAAAAAGCGTATTCCACTGCATGCGTCCTTAATATGGTTAAGTGTCTTGAACCGATGGCAGGTATCCTGACCCAAACTCATAGCATCATAGATTGCTATGATACTCTGAGTTGGGGTAGGTTACCCATGATGGAGTTAGAACACTTGCCCATATTACCAACACATAAATGTGGCCGATATATGACCATGTAAAAGGGGGCTTAGGAGGTGATATTTGGGGTGTATTTTGTTTGTTAGGCACATAATGACAATATAGACATAAATCGAAAATGTGTATCAAATATACATGAAGATAACTAAACATAAGATGGATATGCAGTACCTATGGCTTATAGAGGTAATATGTATGCACATGTCTATAGCATACAGTATGGGAATGGTAAGGATGTGGATAAGAGCTTGCTCTTTGTGGGTAGGGTTCCCCTTATACCAACTGAAATTGAAATACTCTACATTCCTGTCACACACTACCCCTTAGCTACATCCTTACTATATGCTATAGACTCTGTATTTGCCTTTTGCGACTGATTTAAATAGCAGGTTGTTTTACCCATGAGCACAATTAAGTCGGTGTCACACTAGCGCAGTGTTCCCCAACTCCGATCCTCAGGGACTCCCAACAGGTCATGTTCTCTGGATTTCCTCAGTATCGCACCGGTGATGTAATTATTGTCGGTGCCTCAGACATTGCCACAGGTGTTCTTACTATAGGATATCCTGAAAACATGACCTGTTGGTGGTCCCTGAGGACTGGAGTTGGGGACCCCTGCATTAGCACATGTGCGTCTGACAATTTTGCACATACAATACACAGAAGATAAAACCCAGTGATTTCAATATGTTTCTGCACAAGCACGTACTTTGTATGCTCAATAGCATTGCGCAAAAACTGCAGCATGCTCTATTTTCTTCCACATTTGTGCAGTATGTTTTGTTCCAAACACTATACGACCGTACATGTAGAGAAGTGTACTCTTAGGTCAATCTTCCGCTGTAATATTTTCTAAATAGTTAAACCTTGTTATTTGCCCATAAAGGCCACAGAGACCCTGGCCTGAAGGTTTAGGCGCATATTTCCGTGCAGGTCTAGATGACACAACTTAGGATCTGATGCCATTAGTCAGTATGGTTATAGCGGCCCCAGTTTATTGATTTTCCTCATACATATAAACTTTTTATAGTCTAACTTACCAAGTGAAATGACTGTTCCCTTTTTCATTACATAAAAGCTTCAAGCTCAGATGCATCGCAATTCAGAAAAAGCATTTAATTGAGATGATTAATGCAATGTAATGATGGTGGAGAAGTCTATTAAGAATTAGAAGAGCAAAAAGTTACTGTTAGTTCACAAAGCAGACCCCAGTATATTACTGTTCATAATGTGTTTAAAAGCATGGTAATTAAGATATAATGACAGTCATTCAATTATTGGACACTTCGAAAATGACTGCATTGAAGGCATAATACCGTTCCATTATATGGTCTATGAACAGAGGGTTGGAATTGTCTCAGTCTCAAAGGAATGCTAAAGTTAGAAATGAACGATGAAAGTAAACAAGAGTCAGGCCCAATGTCCACGGGCGGATCTGATTTACAGAATTTGCGTGGTTCACTCGCGTGGAAGATCCGCAAATCAAGCCCCCTATAGGGAAGCATGGCGTCCGCAAATGAATTTTAAGCATGTGGATTTGTTTTGCGCTCCTTCTGGTCCGGAAAACAAATCGCAGCATGCTCCAATTCACTGTGGTTCTCGCACGGATGTCTTCAATTGAATTGCGGACGTGCCGCAGATTCCACGGAAAAGCATGTGTGCCGGCGCTTCTGCACACATCCGTAGGGAAGAACATAGAAGACCCAGTTAGGTACATAGTGTCCTCGGCTGCGGGCTCCTGCATGCGGAATCCGATCCGCCCATGAGGCCTTAAACTTTCCCATTAAGTTTACAGGATTTTCTCTATGTCTCTGAAACACATTTCCTGCTTATATGTTTCAGTTTCTGCTGGGGAATGGCTGAGGGAGAGGGACTTAGCCAAAGAGGTGTGGCTTTAAATTCTAATGGAAACAAGCTAGAGGGGGAAGCACCTGCTGCAGCCAGTGAGGAGGAAGAGCAACATGGCTGATCTTTTAGGGAGACAGATTTTTTAAATATATATTTTTCAGTTTGAACTGCATTAGATAAAATAGGATCAAGGGAAAGGAGTGAAATAGGAGCCGGCATCCAATACGATACCCAGGACATAGGAAATGAAGATTTATTCAATGTCAACATTAATGAGTCTAGGAGATATAATGGTTCTTAAATCCAGACTGACTTGTGACATCACAACAGATTCTTAAATACTAGGTAGGCAGTCTTATTAGAAGCTAATACTTATTGGTTCATCTTATCTCTTATACTAGTTACATGTACAGAAAGTAGTGGTAGGCAGAGCTAAGGGTGGCAGCAGGGGGATCATTGCTGCATCCCAACATCCAGTTTACACTCCACTCTTCAGCTTTCTATACGTATAGAGGGGAGAGGTACAGAATCAGCACCTGGGCAAGCTCCAGGTACAACAGCGCCCCGTTTCCTTGATGACCACTTACGTCACACAGCAAAAGTTTACATTCTTGAGAAAGGAGATTGCATGCACATGTTTATAGTTAGGGAACTTAAAGAAAAGGGGAAATTAGTATACAGTAGCTATATTTCATTTGTTAGATACCTATAATTACTAGAGATGAGCGAGCATGCTCTTCCGAGCTTGCTACTTGTTCGAGTATTAGGGTACTCGAGATGCTCGCTACTCAAGACAAACACCACGCAGTGCTCGAGTCAATTGCATTTCCCTTCTCGCATGTTTAGCGCCATTTTCTAGCCAATAAACATGCGGCATTACCACTTCCTGCTGTGACGAGCCAGCCCTCTGCCCACCAACAGCAGTGAGTGACTGGGCTGATGAGGTGACCGCCGAGTACTTAAACTGGTCCCATCGATGGCTCGCCTCAGACGCATGCTGGCAGTGGCTAAGGAAAGTGCTGATGCTTACACAGGGATAGTGTTAGTGTAGGAAAAGTTTTAGAGTAGGATCCTGTCTTCAAGAACCCCAACGATCCTTCTTAGGACTACTCCTCATCGTGTGCATTACTGTTGTGGCTGGCTGGGAGCAGTAGTGCACCAGTTTTTTTTAAAACATCTATCCCTCTGCAGAGCATTACAGCTATAGCATTCTCACTCTCATCGCTAAATAGTATGCAAATATTTCCTGACCCACTGCAGAACAGCATTTCACAGATACCATTCTATGTGTTAGGTGAAGTTGCCGCAGTTATCAGCACAATCCACTAGTTGTATTTCTTTCTGTCCCTATGCAGACCGTCGCACAATAGCCTTTCCTTGGGTGTAGTGAAGTTGCCGCAGTTATTAGCACCGTCCACTGGCTGTATAGTTTTCTGCCCATGGGCAGAACGTCGCACAATACCCTTTCCTTGGGTGCGGTGAAGTTGCCGCAGTTATTAGCACTGTTCACTGGCTGTATAGCTTTCTGCCCCTGGGCAGTAGTGCACCCTTTTTTAAAAGCATCTAGCCCTGTGCAGAGCCTTTCAGTTATACAGTTCTCAGTCTGCAGTGCATTAGACAGAGGTCTCACCGCGAAACAGTACTCTAATATTTCCTAGGCCACTGCAAAGCATTTCAGTTATATCGTTCTCAGTCTGCAGTGCATTAAACAGAAGTCTCACCATGAAACAGTACTCTAATATTTTCTAGGCCACTGCAAAGTATTTCAGCTCTACCACTGTGCAGAGTGTCTCACAATACCCTTTCCTTGGGGGGGGGGGGGTTGAGATAGCCGCAGTTACCAGCACTATCCACTGGCTTTAAAGTCTTCTCCCACTTCATACAGCCTCTCTTATCTACAAGTCTCTGTAAGCGGTAAATTACCCCTAGGTATCAGTGCAAGAAGCGGTTTAATTATTTGAAGTCACAGCATAGAGCCTCCGCTATCTACAAGTCTCTTTGTGCAGTGAATTAGCCATAGTTGTCAGTGCTGTACAGTGGGGTAATTTATTTGGGCCCTGCTCTATCCTTAATCCGCCATGATGAGGAGTAAGGGTAAGGGTAGCGGACGTGGACGCCTTCGCGGACACGGACATCCAAGTGAGGGTGTAGGCGCAGGCCGAGTTCCTGGGCAGGGTGAATTACAGCCAGCTGCTGTGGGATTAGGAGAGGGCCACTTTTCTGGGCTCTCCAGCTTCATATCACAATTTTGAGGGTCCACATGGTAGACCTTTATTACAAACAGAGCAATGCAAGCAGGTCCTCTAGTGGATGGCAGAAAATGCGTCCAGCAATGTATCGACCACCCAGTCTTCTACACAACCCACTACTCCCGGCCAGGGACTGCAACTCTGAATCCTGTGGCTGCTCCTCCTTCCTCCCAGCCTCCTCACTCCATGAAAATGACATATTCTGAGCAGGCAGACTCCCAGGAACTGTTCTCCGGTCCCTGCCCTGAGTTGGAAAAAATGGTTCCTTTCTCACCTGAAGAGTTTGTTGTGACCGATGCCCAACCTTTGGAAAGTTCCCGGAGTCTGGGTGATGAGGCTGGGGACTTCCATCAACGGTCTCAAGAGCTTTTTGTGGATGAGGATGATGAGACACAGTTGTCTGTCAGTGAGGTAGTAGTAAGGGCAGTAAGTCTGAGGGAGGAGCGCACAGAGGATTCGGAGGAAGAACTGCTGTATGATGAGGTGACTGACCCCACTGGATTGCTAAGCCTACTGAGGACAGGGCTTTAGAGGGGGAGGCAAGTGCAGCAGCAGGACAGGTTGGAAGAGGCAGTGGAGTGGCCAGGGGTAGAGGCAGGGCCAGAGCGAAGAATCCCCCAACTGTTTCCCAAAGCACCCCCTCGCGGCAAGCCTCCGTACAGAGGGCTAGGTGTTCAAACAATGTTTTTTAGTGAGAGCACGGACGACCGTCGAACTGTGGTGTGCAACCTGTGTCGCATCAAGATCAGCCGGGGAGCCACCTCTACCAGCCTCACCACCACCAGCATGCGCAGGCTTATGATGGCCAAGCACCCCACAAGGTGGGACAAAGGCCATTCACCACCTCCGGGTCACACCACTGCCTCTTCCCCTGTGCACAACCTGCCACACAGTTCCAATCCCCCTCCCAGGACACAGGCATGAGCGCCTCCCGGCCTGCACCCACACCCTCACCTCCACGGTCCTCCACTCCATCCAGGAATGTCGCTCAGTGCAGCATTCAGCTGTCGCTAACACAAGCGTTGGAGTGAAAGTGGAAATACGCCGCCACCCACCCGGATGCACAAGCTTTAAACGTGCACATTGCCAAATTAATGAGCCTGGAGATGCTGTCATA
The DNA here is from genome assembly GCF_035609145.1 of Eleutherodactylus coqui. Classification (NCBI taxonomy): domain Eukaryota; kingdom Metazoa; phylum Chordata; class Amphibia; order Anura; family Eleutherodactylidae; genus Eleutherodactylus; species Eleutherodactylus coqui. Next base: position 66,290,552 of record NC_089845.1, on the reverse strand, counting down.
CAGGCTTGTGGAAATGGAGGCTTTCAAAAATGTGATGGCGGCGGTGGTCCCGCACTACTCGGTCCCCAGTCGCCACTATTTTTCCCAGTGTGCCGTCTTCGCCCTACACCAGCACATCTCCCGCAACATAAACCGTGCCCTCACCAACGTGGTTACTGGGAAGGTCCACTTAACGACGGACTGCTCACGTCCTACCCACACCCAGAATAGCGGGTCCTACTTTGGTGCTGGTATCTGCTGCATTTTATGCCACCTCTTCCAAACACCCCCCCTCCGTCACCTCTACCTCTCAATTAAGAAGTGTGAGCTCGTCGCCAGCAGCCAGTAGTGCGTGGCGTGGCAGCACAGCGTGCTGAAGCTAATCAGCTTAGGTGACAAGAGGCACACGGCCCCTGAGCTGTTACAGGGTCTGACAAAGACCGACCTCTGACTTTCACCGCTGAGCCTCCAACCGGGCATGGTCATGTGTGTGACAACGGATGTAACCTGGTGGCAGCTCTGCAGCTTCGCAGACTCACACACGAGCCATGCCTGGCCCACGTCTTCAATCTGGCGGTTCAGCGGTTTCTGAAAAACTACCCCCACTTGTCTGACCTGCTCTGCAAGGTGCGCTACGTCTGCGCACATTTCTGCAAGTTCACCATGGATGCTGTCACCCTGAGGATCCTGCAACGTCGGTTTCTGCTGCCAGAGCACTGACTGCTGTGCGACATGCCCACACGCTGGAATTCTATGCTGCACCTGTTGGCCAGGCTGTACGAGCAGCGTAAAGCAATAGTGGAATACCAGCTGGAACATGGGTGGCGGAGTGGTAGTCAGCATGGATGGCAGACATCTGCCAGGTCCTCTGAAGCTTTATGGAGTCTACCCAAATGGTGAGCGGCAATGCGGCCATCATTAGCGTTACCATCCCACTGCTTTGCCTGCTGAGACGTTCGCTGCTAGGCATAAAGGCCGACGCTTTGCGGTTAGAACAGGTGACGAGGGATGACAGTATGTCGCTTAATAGCCAGACCACCCTGATGTCTATATCTCAGTGCGTTTTGGAGGAGGAGGGGGAGGGGAAGGAGGAGGAAGAGGGGGAAGAGACTGCTGGCCACACTGCAGGGGGTACCCATGCTGCTTGCCTCTCATCTGTTCAGCTTGTATGGGCTGAAGAGGAGGAGGATCCTGAAAGTCATCTTCCTAGTGAGGACAGCGATGTGTTGCGTACTGGGACCCTGGCACACTTGGCTGACTTTATGTTAGGCTGCCTTTCCCGTGACTCTCGCGTTAGACGCATTCTGGCCAACACGGATTACTGGGTGTACACCCTTCCAGACCCACTGTATAAGGAGAACCTTTTCACTCTCATTCCCGAAGAGGAAAGGGGTACGAGAGTGATGCAATACCACAGGGCCCTGGTGGAAAAAGTGATGCTAAAGTTCCCATCTGACAGCGCTAATGGCAGAAGACGCAGCTCAGAGGGCCAAGTAGCAGGGGAGGTGTGCGGATCAGGCAGCATGTCCAGCACAGGCAGGGGAACACTCTCCAAGGCCTTTGCCAGTTTTATGGCTGCCCAGCAAGACTGTGTCACCACTTCCCAGTCAAGGCTGAGTCAGAGGGAGCAATGTAAAAAGATGGTGAGGGAGTACATAGCTGATCGTACCACCATCCTCCGTGACGCCTCTGCTCCATACAACTATTCGGTGTCAAAACTGGACACATGGCACAAACTTGTGCTGTACGCCCTGGAGGTGCTGGCCTGCCCTGCCGCTAGCATTTTGTCAGAGGGGGTGTATAGTGCAGCTTGGGGGATCATCACGGATAAGTGTACCCACCTGTCAACTGCCAGCGTTGACATGCTTACACTCATAAAGATAAACAAAGGCTGGATTTCCCCTGACTTCTCTTCTCCATCGGTGGAAAGCAGCGGAACCTAAAGATTCTTTTATCTGCAACTGGAGAAATATGCACCCTCTCTCTAACCACAAAAAAAGGGGAGAAGTAGTTTGGTCTATCCCTTTTGTATCTTACTTCTCCTACTAAAACAGGATGTCATCACGCTGTACTGCTAATTTTTCTGCGGCCCAAAAGGCTCTGTTAAAACCAATGTTTTGGGAGGGCTGCCTCCAGGCTTTGTTACAAAAAAAGCTAGAACGAGTTGTATGTATACAAAATGTTTATGGCTTTCACCTGCCCTCGGGGTTAAGCAATTTTTCAGGGGTACACTTGTACTCTTGGTACACCAATTTTTTAGGCCTTCGCCTATACTCTTAGCCAACAAATTTTTCCTGCCTTCGCCTATCCTCTTGGCAAACCAATTTTTTCAGGTGTTCACCTATACTCTTGCTACAGAAATGTTTCCGGGGTCCGGCCCATACTCTTGCTACTGAAAGGTTTGAGGGGTCCGCCTATACTCTTGTAACAGAAAAGTTTCAGGGGTTCGCCCATAGTTTTGCTACAGAAATGTTTCAAGGGTTTGCCTACACTCTTGCAACAGAAAAGTTTCTGGGGTCCGCCTATACACTTGCTACTAAAAGGTTTGAGGGGTTCGCCTATACACTTGCTACTAAAAGGTTGGAGGGGTCTGCCTATACACTTGCTACTGAAAGGTTTGAGGGGTTCGCCTATACACTTGCTACTAAAAGGTTTGAGGGGTTCGCCTATACTCTTGCAACAGAAAAGTTTCAGGGGTTCACCTATACTCTTCCTACAGAAATGTTTCAGGGGTCTGCCTATACTGTGGGTGCACAAAGGTTTCCCATAGTGGTGTTCAGCAGTCTGGCACAAAAATACTGAATGACTTGGGCAGAAGTGTGGGCCGAGGTCCTGGGCAGGGTGAAACTGTGCCATGTGTGGGCACTCTGATTTCTTCATGTGTAATACTGTCTTTGAGTTTCATGGGCCCGCCTATGCTGTGGGTGCACAAAGACTTCCCATTGCGGTGTTTTACCTATCTGGCACAAATACACTGACTGACTGGGGCAGAAGTGTGGGCCGAGGTCCTGGGTGGGGTGAAACTCTGCCATGTTTGGGCACTCTTTTTTTCTTCCTGCTTAATACTGTTCCTGGGTTCCAGGGGCCTGCCTATACTGTGGGTGCACAAAGATTTCCCATTGCGGTGTTTTAGCTATCTGGCACAAATACACTGAATGGCTTGGGTTGGGCGCAGAAGGCTTCCCCCATTGCGGTGTTCTGCTATCTGACAACTACACTGAATGAAGAGGGTGGGGACACGGATTTCCCATAGCTATGTAACTCACGGCACCTTGGGTCACACAAGCTGGAGGCTGAGACCAAGCCTGACCCTGGGCCCGCTGACGTGTTTCCCACACAGAGTATTGCAGGTCCGACCTCGGCCATGGTTTCTGGGGCTTATTATGCCACTTCTTCCTCCTGCTTGGGGTCTGGGGATCAGCGCTGGGCGACATGTATTATCTCTCATGCTACAAATTATGACAGTTATCCGAGATACAGGATTTGAGCGTTCACAGGAAGCGAAACGGATTTTAGAGACTTTCACAGGGTCACTGTACACCTGTGGTGGCTACTTTTGCAACACCTCCAGCTTCAAACCAATCTTTGGTGTTAGTATGTGTTGCTGCATTGTGGAGATGTGTAAAAGTGCTGGCACCTGAGTCCCCTTTATGCCCACGTTTGCGGCTCCTGACAATTTTGTGACAGAGGTGGCACGGGATTGGAATGAGGATCGTATGTCAATTTATCATCAATTCTCAACAGCATTGTGGGCTATCGCCCACACTTTCAAGGAGGGTTACTGCCTGGCCCTGCCAACCCTCTGCAGTGTGTGTCTCCGGTCCCTCCTCATCGCAGACGCACTTATAAATCGACATGAGGGTGGTGTAGCTATGAAGCGAGCGTGTAGCATAAGGGCAGCTGAACGCTGCACAGGAAAGATTTTGTGTGCGCGGTGGACGCAGGCTCGTGCGGGGGATTGGACAGCAATGCCAGCATGTAACCCAGGAGAAGAGGCAGTGGTGGCACCCGCAGGCGGTGATTGTCCTTGGTTGCAGCTAGTGTGGTGCTTAGCTAAGATGTGCCATTGCGTGTGCCTTGGTAATGAGGGTCTATCCCAAGTAAATAGTTAGGGGGATGACCGCCAGGCTCTTGCCCCCATTTTGGCTTAATAGTGGGACCTGGAAGCCTCAGATGCAGCCATGTATGCTGCCCCTGCCATTCCCTCTCCGTTTCTGTGGTGTTACCATGACTATCTGATGTTTTCAGGTGTTTCACAAATCATCCCCTATGCGGAGCATTGGTCCCATACAAAAATGCTCGAGTTCCCCATTGACTTCAATGGGGTTCGTTACTTGAAACGAGATCTCAAGCATTACAAAAAGTTTGACTCGAGTACCGAGCACCCGAGCATTTTGGTGCTCGCTCATCTCTAATAATTACGTTTATACTTATGTGTAACAGAACAATATATATATATTTAATATGCTTCAGCCTTTGGGCTGGTAACAGGGAAACAATAGCTTATAAGTCCGTGTACCACAGAGATTAAGAAAGGAAGTGCAGGTATATTTTTATTGTTTTCCACGACTTTTCTATGTTTAGAGTTCCTTCAATGTATCCAAAATAAGCCTAAGTAACACCAAGATTTCTTATAATTGTCATACAATTACCCCAGAAAGCTAGATGTTACCTGTACTAGACTATTTATAACTTCCATCGTTATAACACAGTGAAGTCAAAAATTAGAAAAAGGCCATCTAATTCAATTTATTATCCTGCAGTCTTGTTCCAGATTCAATGGCGCTCCTGTGTCTGCATCTGTGAAATAGGCTCTTATTCTCAGCTAGAGTTAGCGCAGGGTCTGTTGGAGTCTGCTGCCTGCACAGGAATGTTTTACTTCATCCGATTTACAGCTTTCTGTTAAAGAACCTGTTTGACCCTTTTCTTTTGGATAAAGAAGGAGAGGGCTCCCCCCTGTTCCCTGCTACTCCCCCCCCCCCACTCCCCTCTGCAACCCCCCGCCCCACAGCGCACCCGAGTACTTTTCACCCGAGTAGTGAAGTACTCGAAAATCGCGGTGCTCGATTGCGAAATCGCCCTTACCGAGTACGTTCGCTCATCTCTAGCTGCACTACAATTACCAGCACAACTAAACTCTAGATGTTTCATTATTTTGAAACGGCAAAACTAATCAATGGGCATGGCACGTTTAGCACTGTAGTGAGTCGAGTGTTGTGCAGTCCTTTTCAATCAGTCAAAAGCTGCCCAAATATGCTTGCTTTATATAATTGCTACAAAAATTTGACAAACACACAATTTAAAGGTGTAGTTCGACAATTCTTTTATATAGTTTTGAGTCCCCCCTTCCTAAAACTCTTTTAACCCCTTGAGTGGCAGGTTTCCTACCACCCTGCCGTGCCCACCAGGGCAGGTTTTTTAAAATGGTCTAATCATTGAATTTCAACCAGTTTTGCAGTTGCGTCTCAAGAGCCATAACTTTTTCATTTTTCCATTGACATGGCCATATGAGGGCTTGTTTTTTGCGGGACAAGTTGTGATTTTTTAAACAGGGGGGAGGAAAAAAAGAAATGGGGAAAAAAGAAAAAAGGGGCCATGTCATTAAGGGGTTAAATAATGCATTAACTTCCTTCTCTGGGTCATTACGACGCATGGATACCACATGTGTGATTGTATTTTTGATTTTTTACAAAGTAAAGGGAGACAAGTGTTTTTTTTATTTTTTTAATAATTTTTTTACTTTTTTTTTTTTTTTTTAATTTTTTTTTTTTTTGTCCCTTTAGGGGACTTCCACAGGGACCCATCAGGACCCCTGATCACATTCCGGGGGTCCGATGGTGACAGCCCTTTACATGCTGCAGTGACAACCCTTTACATGCTGCAGTCACATAGACTGCAGCATGTAAAGGGTTAACACAGCAGAGATCGGAGGTTTTCTCTGATCTCTGCTGTAAGAGCTAGTACCTAGCTGTCCTCTGACAGCTAACAACCAGCTCTCCCTGCCACAGAGACCATCGGCTTGCTTCTGACAAGCCGATGGTCTCTATGGCAACCTGTAAACAAAGCAGGAGGTTGCCGACATGTCGGCAATATCTTCTGCTGGTTTTTCAAAGCCCTTGCACTGCTCTGTGTGGGTCTGTGCAGGCAGAGCACACTGTCACAGCTTGTGGCATTGTGCTCTGCAGCTCCCATAGTGATACATAGCCCGGAAATCTTCCGGGGTATATCACTATGGGCAGTGGAGCTCGTCCCCGGAAAATTTCCGGGCGTGCCACTCAAGGGGTTAAAGTGCCACAGCATCTGACAGATGATGTCACTGGGTCTTCTAATGTAGAAGCCCCTGACAAGTTTACAGGATGTCACTGATGACCTCCCTGTCAGCACTCCTATTGACTGCAGTAGTCACATAGGTAAACAGCCACATTATCACTGCGGCTGAAGTAAACAGAAGACAGGCGAAGGAGCTGCAGCAGGGGAGAAGCACAGCAATAGAGAAGTGAGCATTTATAGTAACATAGTATGTAAGGCCGAAAAAAGATACATGTCCATCCAGTTCAGCCTATCACACCCTGTGTTGATCCAGGGGAAGGCAACAAAAAACCCCAATGAAGTAGAAACCAATTTTCACCATTTAACCCTTTCCAATCCACTGTCTGACCTCTGAAGGCATTGTGATTTAAGGCTGCACAGCTTTGATGTTGGAAGACGTCCGTTGGGGTTCTCTTACTGTATATTGCCAGCCTCTCTGCTGTCGGAGCCTATCCAACGTGTCACCTCATGCAGTACTGGCTTTAGCCAGCATATAGCGCCATTGTATAACAGCAGAAAAAGAGTAATCCCCCTGGGAAAACCAGGCTACAAATTGGATTAGAAAGGGTTAAGGAAAAAAATTCCATCCTGATTCCAATTTGGCAATCAGAATATTTCCCGGATCAACAACCCTTTTGAAGTTATTAATGATTATAAAATAATATTGTAAAGCTCAATAAAGGCGTCTTTTGCCATCACCACATCCTCAGGCAGAGAGTTCCATAATCTCACTGCTCTTACAGCAAAGAGCCTCCTTCTGTGTTAGTGTAGAAACTTTCTTTCCTCTAGACGTAGAGGATTTCCCCTTGTTACTGTCACAGTCCTGGCATAAAAATATGTTGGGAGAGATTTCCGTATTGTCACCTGATATATCCATACATAGTTATTAGGTCGCCCCTCAGACGTCTTTTTTTCTAGACTAAATAATCCCAATTTTGATAACCTCTCTGGGTATTGTAATCCACCTATTACATTTATTACTGCTCAAGCTCTGATATGTCTGTCTTGAGTATCGGTGCCCAAAACTGTACACAATATTCCACGTGTAGTCTGACATGTGACTTGTAAGGAGGAAGAACGATGTCCTCGTCATGTGTCCCTAGACCTCTTTTGTTGTACCCCATGATCCTATTTGCCTTGGTAGCAGCTGTCTGACACTGGTTGCTCCAATTAAGCTTAGTTAACTTAAAGGGGTTGTCCCGCGCCGAAACGTTTTGTTTGTTTTTTTTAACCCCCCCCCCCCCCGTTCGGCGCGAGACAACCCCGATGCAGGGGTTAAAAAAACAAACCGGAGAGTGCTTACCTGAATCCCGGCGGTCCGGCGTCTTCATACTCACCTGCTGAAGATGGCCGCCGGGGTCTGCTCCCTCCGTGGACGGCAGCTCTTCTGTGCGGTCCATTGCCGATTCCAGCCTCCTGATTGGCTGGAATCGGCACGTGACGGGGCGGAGCTACACGGAGCCGGCATTCTGCACGAGCGGCCCCATTGAAGACAGCAGAAGACCCGGACTGCGCAAGCGCGGCTAATTTGGCCATCGGAGGCCGAAAATTAGTCGGCACCATGGAGACGAGGACACCAGCAACGGAGCAGGTAAGTAAAAAACTTTTGATAACTTCTGTATGGCTCATAATTAATGCACAATGTACATTACAAAGTGCATTAATATGGCCATACAGAAGTGTATAGACCCACTTGCTGCCGCGGGACAACCCCTTTAAATCCCCAAGTCCTTTTCCATGTCAGTGTTACCCAGTGTTTTTTTTATTTAGCGTATAATGGTGACATGTATTTCTGTGCCCATGTGCATAACCTTGCATTTATCAGTGTTAAACCCCATTTGCCACTTTTCTGCCCCCAACTTATTCAGATCCTCTTGCAAACCTATCCTGTCCTCTCTTGTGTTAATATCTTTACATAGTTTTGTGTCCTCTCCAAATATTGATATTTTACTGCACAACCCTTCTACCAGGTCATTAATATATTAAAAAGAATAGAGCCCAAAACCGACCCCTGTGGTACCCCACTAATAATGGTGACCCAACCAGAGTATGTATCATTTATAACCATCCTATGCTTCCTATCGCTGAGCCAGTTACTTACCCAAATACACGCATACTCGCCCAGACCAAGAATTGTCATTTTCTATTAAAAAAACTTTTTTGCAGCACAGTATTAAAGGCTTTGGAAACGTCCAGATATACAAGATCCAGTGACTCCCGGTCCAGTCTACAACTTACCTCCTCATAGAAGCTGATCAGGTTGGTTTTACAGGAGTGATCTCTCACAAATCCATGCTGACATGCAGTTATACAGCTATTGTCCTTGAGGTATTCACAGAATTTTACTCTCTTTGAAAACAGGTCTCCATCTTTGCTGCTTTTTTCTGAATTTTACATTTATTTTTTTCCTTATAGGTTTTTAGTGCTTCTGTGCTGCCTTCTTATTGAGCAGTTAAAACGCTTTCTTTTTGCTGTCCATTGTCCCCTTTACATCTTTATTGAACCATATTGGTTTTCTCCTATTACTAAGTCTTTTATTCCTGTGAGCTATGAAACTTTCAGAGTAAGCAATTAGGATGTTTTACGCATTTCCCATTTATTGTTTGTATTCTTATTTTTGAGAACCTTATCCCAGTCAATAAGGTTGAGGGCATCACTAAGCTGATCGAACGTGGTCTTTCTAAAGTTTAGTATTTTTATAGATCCCCTATAAAACTCTGTTTTGAAAGACAAGTTGAAATTTATTATACTGTGTTTCCCCCAAATTAAGACACTGTCTTATATTACGTTTTACCTCAAAGGAGGCACAGTGTCTTATTTTCGGGGGCTGTCTAATAATACTCACCTACTGCCGGCATTTGCGGTCCTCGCACTGGCCTTTGTCACTGCTGCAGGCTGCCGCGTCCTTCTTCAAGCCGACAGAGCAGTTCTTCCTGGAAACAGGGCTTGAATACCCCGCCTCCAGGAAGCTAATGCTCTGATTGGTTAATCGAATGCTGGTCCGCCAACACACAGAACATATGATTGCCTCATCAACCTCCTTCTTGGTACATTTTCCCCAAGAGATTGAATTTATCTGTTGTCCTTTCTATGTTGCCCTACATTAAAAAAGACCTGGAGTTAATTTTCATTACCAGCTGGAGTGGGGTTCTTTTTCTGCAAAAAGATGGGTCTATACCCTTCTACACTGATTACTGTGGGTTGAATGCAATTACCATGAAGAATAAATATCCTCTTGCTTTAATAATGGGTTTATTTGATAGAATCTGGGGAGATAGATCCTGATTCGTGGGGCTAAAGGGTGAATACCGGGGGACAAAGGTACTACCCTCAGGAAGAGCCACAAGCCAAATTGGATTGTGACACGGTGGGTCTACATCCACTGTTCCGACCATGAAGAAACTATGGTATTTTATTTTTTTTCTTCTATGTTCATTACATCCTTTACAAAAAGTTATTTTTTTAAGGGGTTTTGTCATTAAAAGAAAAATTATCTAAACTTACCTATTCCTTCCCTGTCTGTCTCCTTATCACATCTTCTCCTGGTTGAGCTTCTCCAGTGCCCCAGGTCAGCTCACTGCAGGCTGGGCCCAGCTTGTTATGAAGGCTGCTTATCACAAACTCCTTCCTGCTGGGTCAGTGAAGGTCACATCCCTGTGCTGTAGCTTCACTGCCTAGGAAGGAATTGTAATCTATTTCAGAGATAGCTCGCATGAGCAATCTCTGAAGAAGATAGGCAGTCCTCCTGCTGGCCTGTGAGCTGTGACATGACGTACATTGGCAGACTGCCAACCTAATGTACGTAACCTCACAGGAAGGAGAAGAATCAGGCAGCTGGAGCTGAAGTGAGCCCCTGGACTGCAGGAGACAGGAGAACATAGGGGAGGTGAAGATCTGGTAAGTAGACTGATGGGGGAGGAATAGATAAGTATAGCATTTTTCTTTTTTAGTGACAGAACCCCTTTAAGGTGATTTTAATTTCCTCATCTTAACAGAAATTATTTGATAGGTTTAGTAGAGCTGGAGAAAGGTCATACTATGATAGAAATGTTACATCAACTGTATGTATATTTATGAGACATGTAATACAGTTAATTTTGTACTGACAACTCTTGTCTGAACTTTAGTGCTGTGATGTATTAGGATACTTGGTTGAGCAAAATAACTACGTTTTGGGATAAAATGCAAGAAACTAAAATATTTTCTGCATATGATGTAAATAACAACATGTATTCCTGTTTTGACTGAACATTTCCATATCTTCTGATATGGGATGAACTTGTAAGTGCTACTGCAAAAGTTCTGTCATGTATATGATTGGAAAACCGCTTTTTTTTGTCAGAAGTGGCTGGTAATGATTTGTAGCTGGATTTAAGTATGATGTGAGGTCAAATGAAAATTTCACAAGTCAGATTTTAAGCAGCAGGTCTGGGCAGATAGATAAGCTCAAATTTGGGACAGGTTTGATGCCAAAATACCAGATAAAATTCTAAGAAGGTGTCAAGCCCTAACGAAAGGGATTTTACAATGGCACACTAATCTCTATCGGTATTTAGAAGTTAAAACACAGGATTACGAGAAAACAGTCTTCTTGTTGTAATAAAATAAAGGAAGTCTTTAGATCTAGTGATTACATTGTTCTCATATGTTCTTCTACTGTTTTCAGGTTTATTACATTTATATATATATATATATATATATATATATATATACACACACCCACACGTCTAGTTTACTGTAACCATATTGTCAGCACACACTGCTCATGGCTGATAACATATCTGTGTATTTCAGAATACATCCCCTGCACAGGTAGACATGCTATTGAGTGATGTGACCAAAGAATTGAATTGGTGGAGACGCAGCAAATATTAAGTATCAGAGCACTCTTCTGAATTAAGGTCATTTGCCGATGGTATGTGGAAATTATTCTTCAAAGTTAGATCTTAAAAAGAAATCTCAATATCATAGGGTCACAGAGTATGTAGAGTTTCACAACCAAGTTTTTTTTAATCAGTAGAAACAAAACTCCATAACTTCCTTGGATTCCAACATAAAAACAGTGTTTTATTTAAATATCATGAATTAACGCTTTCCAATCCACTGTCTGACGTCTGAAGACATTCTGATTGAAGGCTGTACAGCCCGATGTTGGAAGACGTCCGGCAGGGTATTCTTACTGTATATTACTGGCTGCTCTGTTGTCAAGGGGCCTCTCTAGCATGTCCCATACCGCAGTACTGGCTCTAGCCAGCTGATGGAGCCATTGTATAATGGCAGAAAAAGAAAACCCCTTAGGAAACCCTGAATCCAAAATTGGATTGCAAAGGGTTAAAAACCATCTTCCAAAATTACTCTTATGACGAACAATGTCCTTATTTATGAGATATTTTTTCTACAGTATGGCCATTCTTTAAACACTAATATAATATTATTGTTAGGCAAGCTGGTAAAAGTGGAGCAGTGGTGGCACTTCAAAATGAATCATTGTTAAATGATATATCTACTCATGGTAAATTTATATGTAATCCCACTCAGGAATACAAACAAATATTGAGTGGGTCTGTGAAAAAAGAAGGTAGATACACGGGAGTTTTGAGTAATAGTCAAGCTAATTTGATGGTGCCTGGATTCCTTGTGGTTCCAATATTCCATTCTTTGCCATCAATACACATGCTTAAATTTCCTCCACCTATGAGACCAATAGTAGCTGGAATAGATGCATTAATAGAGAACTTTAGTGCTTGGGTGGATAGACTGCTCTAGCCACTACTGAAGAAAAATCTACGGTTATGTTAGGGATTCCAATCACATTTTGTCATTATTTCCAGTAATTAAGTGGATGTCACCTTATTTGGAGATCCTATCTGTTGACCAGTCACTTTACACATTCACATTAACAATGCAAAGTGCATTCTGCGCAGCTCTCTGAACCTCTTTCTTCAGGATCAGCGGCTGAGGTGGATAACCTATGATGCTCAGTAAGCAGAGGGAGGTATAGTCACAGTTCAAGCAAAGATAATGGAAAGCAGCACTCACCACAAGTCTTTTTAAAAATGCAGAAATCTCCTCTATTCTGTATTCAAGAGCACAAAGACAGGATGGAGAACATAGTGCAATAGAATGAAAGCTGTTTCATGATTTCCTTATGATTTGGGGGACGGCCATACCAGATTTCATTGAATACCTAAATCATAATGATTTAAATCTCAGTTCTTTAGCAGAGGTGCAACAGAAGAGATGGATTTTGGGGATTTGTATTTTGAGGCGGGTGCAGTTTTGGGTGTAGTGGGTTCTTCCAATTATCACTAGCCCATCACTGGGATTATACTCTTTAAGGTGAAGTCGTATCATCTGATGCATGTAAAAAGAGCATTACCTTTAGGGGAATTTATAAGAAAAAGAAGAAATTGAATGGAATAAAGAAAAGGAAATAGTAAGTGAACGTTAAGAGGACCGTAAAGGGTTAAGAAAACAAGCAAAGTTGAAGGCTACAATGAGAGATAGAAACACTTTGCTGAATAGTAGAGTCAGCTTTTTTGAGAAAAAAATGTAAAATCAGTGCGCTTACAACCCACATCAAGAGTCCCCGTTTATTGTAAGTCCCTACACTAACAGTTAAAATCACAGACATTTTCTTTGTCTGTTTTATATTTCCCTTTCTGTGATTTTAACTTCTGTTATTGTAAGGACTCACAATAAACGCGGACCCATGACGCTGGGTTGTGTGTTCACGTATTTGGCCAAAATATTGACCAGTAATTATCAGTAACATGCAGTGCAGGTTTGAACGCTGGGGAAGGGGGGGGGGGGGGGCTTAGGGTGCCTGTGTGGTTCACCTGTGGGTGCAGGGAAAACTGTTGGATTCAAATATGGCGTCATTAATAGGTTGTAAGCTAGCATGGTGCACTACACGTACCATGTGCCCTGACACCCTGTATTTACTCTTTTGTGCAGGAATAAGCACTAAGCAGCCGCCCCCTCAATATAAGGAGGGTTTGTGTGTGGTTGCTCATCAGTGCACATGTGTTACTTGCTCCTCCATTTAGCAGTCTGGCTGTCTACATGTTGAGGGATAAGTGGTGTATATACCTGCCCTCCTGTATCAGTATATCAGTGAGTATATGGCCGCGCTCTGTGATTTTTTTTTATGTTGTTTAAAAAGGTGTGGAATAATGAATATTACTCTGTTATTGGCTATGATTTTTGTTCTCTTTGTTTTTTTAACGAATGGTCATTCTATAGAAAAATATGCTATGAGAACTTTGTTGGAAATGTGTAGGCATAATTTTCGAAGATGGTTTTAATGCATGCTCTTTAAATCAAATGCTGTTTTTACGTTGAAATCCACGGAAGTGCCAGAGTTTTGTTTCTACTGCTATTCATGGTATTCCTGCACCTGACCATGCACACTGTGGGAAGTATATCCATTTCCAGGAGGCAGGTATGTCACTGGTACGCGGGAACTGGTGGTCAGCACAGGCAGCATAGCTCTTTCACTCTTCTCTCTAGTTGCTGAGTTATACCTGGGGTACGTTGGAAACCCTTCTTTTTATACTCAGCAAGTCAGCACAGACTTCAGGTCCTGGTGGATTAAAGCACTTCAATAAAATAAGATTGTTTTTTTTTAAATAAAGCACTTTTGCTGTCATAGGTCCTAGCAGGGACATGAGACATTTTCTCAAAGGTCTTTGCAGGGTGATACACACAGTTCAGCCTTATATGGCCACGCATATCCATAGCATCACAGAATTAGCCATACTTAAGTTATCTCCTGCAAAGACAGCATGCCATTTCTGCGTAGAAGTGGAAACATTTTGAAAAATTAAAAGCATTCTCAAACATGGAACTGTCAATAAACATCTCATTAACTTTACTGGCTGAGACCAATCAGACACTCTGGTGCATATATACAAATTAGTTTAACCCCTTAGGCCTCATGTCCACGGGGAAAATCAGGCCCGCTCCGGATTCTCCATGTAGAATCTGCAGCGGGTCCCACCTGCCCCGCGGACATGAGCGCTAAAAATAGGAATTTAAAAGAATTTACTCATCCGGAGCGGGCGGGGAAAGTCTTCTCTTCCTCACAGCCGGATCTTCTTTTTCGGCCGGCGGATGAACTTGTCACGCCGGTGGCACGTCGCCGGCACGTAGCCGACGTGCCGCGCGCATGCACCGGGCACATCCACCGAGCCGAAGCAAGAAAGATCCGGCCGTGAGGAAGAGAAGACCTTCCCCGCCCGCTCCGGATGAGTAAATTCTTTTAAATTCCTATTTTAGGTCTCCCGCGGATCCGGACGGCTTCCATAGGCTTCAATAGAAGCCCGCGGGAGCCGTCCCCGCGGGAGACCCGCACGAAAATGGAGAATGGTCCAGATTTTTTCATGCTCCATTTTTTTTAAAATCACTTTTATTGACCATCCGCGGGTATTTATCTACCCCGCGGGTGGTCAATGCATCCCTATGGGGTGCGGATCCGCGGGCAGGAGAAGAGTTAAAATCTGCTGCGGATTTTAATTCTTCTTTTGCCCGTGGACATGAGCCCTTACACCTTCATAGGCTTTCCGTGGAGGATGAAAAAATTGTGCATATTACATAATATTTCGCCTTCGCGATTAAACAATATCCGGTCACAACTACATCAGTTTGTAAGACTCGGGAGAGACATTATTTCAGTCACTGACATGAATGTATTTTTACGGTATTCATGCTTCTAATGGCTTTACATGTTATTTAATTCCATCTTTGAGAACATAGTACCACGAATTCATGCGTTTTTTGCACTATTATAATTCTCTAGGGACACTATTGACTATTCCTTCTTTCCCCTTCTCTTTCTTATGCACTACACCATACAGAACTGATTTTTTCAATATTAAACCGCAATTTGTTCTCTGCACCAAATTCGCCATCAGTGTATTTTATTATTGCTATTACTTTTAGTTCTGTTCTTACAGTAATTTTATTAGACTTCTATTATATACATGTCCTACCCTATAAATAGTACCAATACATAATATGACGAATTACCTTCATTTCAATATGCTTTTTATTATTGTAATATTGCTACTGCTACCCGTAATTGCTATTTTAGAATAATTTATATTTAACAGTAATTTAGCAATATATACAATGTATATAAATAACTTCACACGGTAAGTGGACTGCAGAATCTTCCAGTTAATGAAACACTTTGCATTCATACAATATCGGACCATTCTTATTATCGGCATTAGGCCCATTAGATACTTCCGGCAAGTGGAACATAGATTGCTCTAATTGATCTGGAATCCAGTGGACCAATGACATTCTTCTTGTAATTGGAATGCATATAGTCCTTAGAGTATGGCGAATTAAAAGATCCCTTCTTAGTACATACTTCAATCATTAAAACACAAATGGATTAGGAATTTTGAGATATCTTCAGTAAGTGGAATGCATCTCTCCCCAAAGCGTGGAGATTTAGTGTATACAATCATATTCTTAGAGATAATTTGGATTTCCCATTATGCTAAAATCAGTATCTTGCGCACAAATATTAAAACTGAAATTAAATCTGGGCAATAATTTGTATTCAATGATTATGCTCCACGACTAGCGTTACACAACTATCGAGCCACTTCCAGGTCTTGGTATGGAGCACAGTTTGAAGTGGTGGAGATAGAGGTGAAAATATGATTGGAAATTCTTGTAAATACTATTTCCTATATAAATGTATGATTTGTTGTTTTGAGTTATTCTTAAGAAAGGGGGAATGTGTCACCTTTGGAAGTGCGTTGCATAATATACCTGTGGCCTAATAAAGACTGAACGTTTATACCTGTGATGACTGGATCCTGGTTGGTGTGGAGATACTAAGGCTTTAGATTTGCTTTTTGAAGAGTGGACATGGAAGGGAGTAGTTGAATAGTTCACTACCCCTTCATTCAAATAAGTTTGCAAGATTATAATAGCACAATCAGGAGATGATGTACTATGTGCCACTGAGCCCTGGTTCTCTTTTCCTTTTGCTTACTTTGTTTCAAGCTAGAACTTTTATTAACCATGACTAGTTTGGATCTTTGGAAATGCTGGTGCTCGCCTTACAAATATGTTGATTACAGTGCACTGCCACACCTTCTAATACATATTGTTTTATTTTTTAACCATGATCTTTATGATGTGTAGGAGTGCAGTGTACAGAATGGTCTGCAGAGGGTGTTAGACAGCCATTCGTATCTCTGAGAGAAGAAGAACACCTGTGAGTGTGGCAGGAAGTGAGATAAAAGGATTAGTTCCTACCACACTCAGGGCTCTTGCACACTGGCTATAGATTTTCTTGCAATGTGAGAGTGAATGAAAACGCATGATTTTGAAACCAATGATTTTCAATGATTTTATTCTTATTTGCGATGTGTTCATTCAGGCCAAGTTGCGATAAAAAACCCTGCAATATTACCCATTGAAATCAATGGAGAACATCATGAAACAGCCTTGGAATCCCCCGTAGCGAGGAGAGGGGGCGCGGAGCTACAGGAGATCTCCTACATATCTCCCAATATTTGGAGAGATAGGGGGCAGGGCTAGAGGGCTTTCCCGAGAGTGGGGATGAGGGGTGGGGTTAGAGGGGTTCTCATAGTGATTCTTCTCTTGCCAGTGTGCAAGAGCCCTCAGGGGAAAAAAGCTGGCTGCTAGCCAGAGAGAGATGGACTGTAGGAGCAGCCATCAGGAACTTGGTTCGGTGTGGCCCCTTTTTTTGCCCATCACCCATCTGAAAGAGGAGGATACCCTCTAGCTGTCCCGGGTGCTAGTGATGGGGACCCTGTGGGTTGTGAACCCTGGACATTGTATGCACCATAAGTCTGCTGTGCTGTGACATGAAATAAATGCTGGAAGGTGCTAGATTAAAAAGAAGTTTCTGTCTATGGAGCGTTTGTACACGTGTGGTGCCCATTCTGGACCGATCCAAGAGGCGAGTAACCTCAGCTTGCCACAGATGCAAGAATTGTTTTGCCATGCAGCCCTAATCTTAATGTGTGAGTATCACATTCACATTGTGTGAGGGGTTCAAGGTGTTTTCCAGGACATAAAAAAAGGTTATAAGGGCTTAAAATGAAGAAAAATGTAACACTCACCTACCCAAACGGTTTGCCGTCTAGTACTACAGTCCCATTGCCTGCTGCAATGGAACCCAGAAGAAGTGGCAGGCGGTCACAAGCCGTTCATTGTGCACATGACTGCTCACCCAGTCACAGGCTTCAGTGGTGATTCTTTCAGGGCTGCTAAAGCCTGTGATTGGTGAGCGATCATGTGCACGATGGATGGTCCACTTTTTCTGGATTCAGTGGGCTGGGCACAGGGGATGCAGTACGGGGAGCCACCAAGATAGGGAAGTATTCAGTTTTTCTTTATTTTAAGCCCTTATAACTTTTTTCATGTCCCAGAAAACCTCTTTAAATTAAATA
This sequence comes from Eleutherodactylus coqui, assembly GCF_035609145.1. Classification (NCBI taxonomy): domain Eukaryota; kingdom Metazoa; phylum Chordata; class Amphibia; order Anura; family Eleutherodactylidae; genus Eleutherodactylus; species Eleutherodactylus coqui. The sequence goes on along the minus strand of NC_089845.1, from coordinate 66,272,820 downwards.
GTTACAGCACCAAGTACTGACATCTGGCGAGGAAGTGGATATGCCTTATGCAACTAACAAATATTGTGAGTCAGTAATAATCATATTTAAAGAATTACTATTACGCCAGTGATTCTCTTCTTGCTTTAATCACTGAACAATGTACACAAAAATAGAAAGAAAGATATTATGTTCAAACTTTAAAAAGGACAAAGCACAGAAACAAAAAAAATAGAAAAACTAAAATTAACCTTGAAATAAGTTACATAAAAATAAATGCTCTTCATTTTACAACAATGAAGACATAACTCAGCTTCAAAAACAAAAAATATAACTCTAAGTACTGAAAGGCAATAGTTTACGTCAACTGCAGCAATCACCAGAGTTCCTAGTCTTCATCTTCAGAATACTTCAAGGAACGGCCTAATCAACAAGAGTAATCCTAAAATAGAGAAATATGACTGACAAATGTAAGTACGATGAAATACATTTTCTTGATATCTACTTATTGTATGTTGTCTTACGTTGTGTGGTAGGTACAATACTGTAAAATACTGAACCCAGAACAGATTTTGCTGCAACTGACTTGCAGTACTTTATACTTTTTGATAATTGCCTTTAGTCTTAACACCTTCAAAGGGTTTTTTTTGCACTTAAATAGGTTATTCGACTGATGTTTTTAATACTCTATTCCCCCCCGTGCTCCCTATAGTAAATCTGTAATTCCCTTAGAGTCCCCATGATACGCCTGGATATTCTTGATGGCAGTGCAGCACGTGACTGTTGCATCACCTGTTTAATTAGATATATATGTGTCAGCGCCTCGTTATCAGGTAGATATAAGTGGTGGGTATGTACTCACCTGGTGCTCAGTGGATTTCTCAGGATAGAGAATCCACTGGCACCCGATATCCACGATAGCCTTTTAACCACCCTGGGTTCTTGATCCAGTTTCCTGGAGAGTCGTCATCGGGATACAGCCCGGCCTGGGCTGTGTAATTAGGGTATATAGCACAATCCATGAAGAAAAAATCCGCAGGGATTTTTTCTTCACGGATTGTGCTATATCACCTGTTTAATGACATCCAGTATACAGATCACAAAGATCCGATAGTCAGTGCTCCGTTTCAGGGTGTGTACCTGGCACTCTATTGGCTGCAGTGGTCATGTAGATATACAAGCATGTCACACCTGCAGTCAATGTAAACAAACGGAGGAATGGAGCAAAGACTGCTAAGTAGGTATTGGATTATTTATTATTTTAGAACATATTTTACAACTCATTTAAAGGGACTACATTACCTTTTGTTAATGAATAAAAACTGGATAGAGAAACATTACATTTTTCTAATCATTTTTAAATTCAGATTATAGAATTTTTTATTCTGTTGTCTATATATGACTACGGGGGACTGCCATCTTGCCTGAGCTACATTTAATGGCATTTACAGCATTTAGAGGATATGCTTTACAGCAATCTAATGGGCCATTCACACAATGGACAGGAGATGATCCATTGACCTGTATGGGAGTCTATTCTAGGCATGTTCTGTGACCTGTGCAGAGGCTATTTTGCAGGGAGGGGGAAGTAGATAGTCACAGCTTATCATCTATTGTGAATGGTGGATCCTGTTTTATCTATATATGGGTGTTTACCTTTAAGGCCCCTTTTACACGGGCCGATACTGACAATAATTTGTTCACTTAATGCTCGTTATTCACTTTTTGCATGCATAAAAACTGGAATGACGATCGGCCTGTATAAACAGGAAATCATTCATCTATGAACAAGCTTGTTTAGTGTGAATGGAGATGGGTTGGTACAATCCCCGGCACACTCCACCCCCATTCGCTAAGAGTTGATTGTAAAAGCACAGAAACAATTATTGCTGGGACGACCTGTTGGGCAACTGTTCAATTTAGAACAAACCAAGATTGCTGCACTGCTTGTCTATCTTATGCACATTGTGCATTGGTAGTCTAAGACCGTACACGCTGTTTTGCCCTACCAATGCACAATGTGCATTACGTAATCAGAAAAGCAGTGCAGTCATTTTGGTTTGATACAGTACATTTTACATGGTAGTAATGGGGTAATAGCTAACATTTCTGGAGGTCTAAGGTGCATTAGTGGATGACACTAAACCATTAATTATAATTATGTTAATTATTGTACTGTTTAGGATGGTCAGAAATCAGTGATGATTCTCGAGCAGAAAGGTACAGATGGCATGTGATGCGCTTCACTGCATTTGATTGTGCTTTCCCTACTTAAAAAAAAAATCTAAAACCGCTGGACAACCTCTTTAATTCTATTTACTAAACAGGTTCAGAATACTCAAAGATTGGCAACAAGGCTATAACTTTATGTATACACTGCAATTGATGCACATATGACATAATTGGACTTTTGCTTTTACAAGAGGTACTTGCTTGCTTGACTCATACAGTGTATCCACAGAACATTATCCTGAATGCCAAAGGATCATCCAGGTAGGGCTTTATTACCCACCAATTTATTCAATGTCGACCATTGAAGGCTATGGACACCTACATTTGGAATTTTTTTAATAGATCCAGGTAATTTAGCAGATAAACCATTTTTGTAATTTGTTATCATGCAGAATTTTCAACAGTTTCTTTGTTGTACTTGCAGTATGTCCCAACACACTGGAAGCTGGAGGACTAAGATTCTTGTAAAGTAAACAGTAATAGAAAAACATGCCTCAGCACTCATACATATTAATTATTTGAATAAAATTGCAGAAGTGCCTTTATAAACCACATAAAAGTGCAAGGTTCTTAGCACATATTTTGATCAAAGCATGTGAGTCCATCTGCCATGTCCAAGAAAACCTTACTGGATGGGTACCCTACTCTAAAAGACACCTCTTTTAGACCAATGGACCCATTGGTTATATACTTCCAGTATAAAGTAGCTGTCCTCGCTTTGTCCTGTACTTCATTCACTCAACTGTCCCAGGTGACTTATTGAAATATAGTAAAACGTGTTTGAGCGTGGAGGAACGTGTTCCTGTTAATGTATTTGCTGCAGCAGTTTACATGCACCTTCACATTTGACTTATTTGTTGGAAATGCGGACTTAGGCAGAATGATAGATTGTTATCCAGCTCTGAATAGAATGATGGAGGGGAAGGGCAGGAGGAGATTTGAAACACGTCATTTCAGGTCATTCAAAACTGGGGAAAAAAATTGTTAGTCTCCTGATTGACAGATTTTACAAGAATATAAGTCCTCCAGCCTGCAGTATGTTGGAACTTCAAAGAAGAGGCTAAACATTTTTAATGAAAACCAATTACAGAAATGTTTTATATACAAAAATACATGGATTTATACAAAAAAGAGTTTTTTAAACAAAAGGTGTCCATAGCCTTTAAATATGTTACATTTTAACTTTTAGGGCCTGTTCTTTTCACATGTTGTTATACAGTACATTTTAATAGTTTTCTTACTTTACTTTGTACACCTCTAGGTTGTAGTCATCGCCTCTAAAAATACAATTCTGAGGAGGGGATATATTCTTGTGCATGCAATCACTTTTTCTGACTGCACTTTGGAAGCTAGCCACCTGAACCCATTACCTCTTGCTACGTGGTTGTTATTTCCTTAGAGAAAATATATTTTGCAGGTCATAGATTCCCACAAAATCTGTTTTCTGATAATTTCAGCTGGAGAGCTGAAAGCAAACCTGTCAATGAATGAGGACATAACAATACATTTAAAAGAGGAGTTAGTAGAAGCAATGAGGCAGATCTGCTTCTTTTTTTTCTATCACTGAATTTTAGGACGTCAATATGTCGGAAATATTGGAGGGTTTGCTATTCAGCCAGCACCTGGTAATAAAATCATGTCCTGGAGCCCAGTTTCTGTGGCATGGTGGTGACACAAGGGCTGTTCCTCTCCACTGAAAGGAGTATATTGTTTATTCTCACTCAATGGTTTCTGGAAATGGCATATAAGGTATGTCAAAAGAGAAGATGCAAGAATACGCCACCACCTTTGCAAGAATACGCCACCACCTTTGCAAGAATACGCCACCACCTTTGCAAGAATACGCCACCACCTTTGCAAGAATACGGCACCACCTTTGTAAGAATACGCCACCACCTTTGCAAGAATACGCCACCACCTTTGCAAGAATACGCCACCACCTTTGCAAGAATATGCCACCACCTTTGCAAGAATACGCCACCACCTTTGCAAGAATACGCCACCACCTTTGCAAGAATACGCCACCACCTTTATAAGAATACGCCACCACCTTTGCAAGAATATGCCACCACCTTTGCAAGAATACGCCACCACCTTTGCAAGAATACGCCACCACCTTTATAAGAATACGCCACCACCTTTGCAAGAATACGCCACCACCTTTATAAGAATACGCCACCACCTTTGCAAGAATACGCCACCACCTTTGCAAGAATACACCACCAACTTTGCAAGAATACGCCACCACCTTTGCAAGAAACCCCAGGGCTAGGACCTGCTGGTTATAATTATCAGCAACATTTCTAGAGTGTATGCCTTCAACAAGCTGCCATTCTTTGTAGAACCACAGTAAAAGGATAATTATGTTTTATGTATAGATATGGTATGTCTGTTACTTACTGTATAATTTGTTCCAAAATAACTGTTGACTTTCTCTGTATTTAAGTACAAAACCAGATTTATTACATAATGTTCTTCCGTTTCTTTCATCCAAATAAGTTCAGCATGAACCCTTCCTATGTCATCTCTGTAGTTCAAGTCAAAGCTCTGCCCCATAAGGTCATAAAGTGTTTCCGAGGATTTGCCTTCACATAGCTGAACTGGGGCACTAAGACACCAATACGGTTTTTCTGATTCATCTAAAACGGTTACATCCATCAAGAAGCAATTCTATGAAATGAAAGAATTGTCTATCATTAGAATAACCATTTGCAGACAGCTAATAGTTGATTGAGCGCAGGGACATTATACACAGTTGGGTCCAGAAGTATTTGGACAGTGATACAATTTCCATAATTTAACCTCTGTACATCACCGTAAGAGATTTGCAACAAATCCATAAATATGTGATTCAAGTGTAGACTTTCAGCTTTAATTCAAAGGGTTTAACAAAAATACTGCGTGAGCAATTTAGGAATTACAAACACTTTTTGCATAATCCCTCCATTTTCACAGTCTCAAAGGTAACTAGACAATTGACTAATAAACCGTTTCATGGTCCATGTAGCTGTTACCTTATTGTTCTATGACAAATTAAGGAGATAAAAGGTCTGCAGTTGACTCCAAGTATTAAATTTCCATCTGCTAACTGTTCATGGGAACTCCTAAACAGGTGTCAATGCAAGTGAAGGAGGCCGTCATTAGTGTGAAAAACCATGTGTATCGCAGAGAGAGCAGTAACTTTGGTAGTGGCCAAATAACCAATTTGGTACATTCTTAAAATAATAAGGAAAGCGGCTCAGCAACACCACAAGGCCTAAAAGAGCATGGAAGACAATGTTGATCAGTGCAGAATTAACTTGTTAGTAGAGATGAGCGAGCACCAAAATGCTCGAGTGCTCGTTACTCGAGTCGAACTTTCAGTGATGCTCGAGAGTTCGTTTCGAGTAACGAACCCCATTGAAGTCAATGGGCGACTCGAGCATTTTTGTATATGACTGGTGCTCCGCTAAGGTTTTCATTTGTGAAAATCTTAGCAAATCACCAAAGTCATGTAAAAAACACAGAAATGGATAGGGCAGGCGAGGAGAAACATGCAGGGCTGCATTTCGGGCTCCGAGGTCTCACTATTAAGCCACAATAGTGGCAAGAGTGAGACACCCCTCCCCCCCCCCCCCACTGTCAGCATAACGATCGTTCTCCTCTGCCACAGCTGTGGCAGAGAAGAACGATGTTAGCCCATTGAATTTAATGGAGCCGGCAATACAGCCGGCTCCAATGAAAGCAATGGGCTGCTGGCGAGCGCGGGATGAATTTTCGGGAAGGGCTTAAAAATATAAGCCCTTACCTGAAAAAGAAAGATTTTAGTGTAAAAAAGAATAAAAATGCAGGCATTCTCTTCAATGGAGCCGCTGCTGCTGCCGGCGACTCCATTGAAGACAATGGTCCGCTGGCACACCTGAATTATTTTTCAGGGAAGGGCTTTACATATAAGCCATTCCCTGGAAATGAATTAAAAGTGATTTAAAAAACAAAAAAAATAGATACTCACCTCCCTTCAGCTGCCGGGGCACAGCCGTGTCTTCTCCTGCTGTCCCCTGCACTGTGGTGCTGAACTGCTGTCATTCAGCTGAGAGCTGCGCTGAGCCAATCAGAGGCAGCACTCACTCACCCATTCATGAATTCATGAATGAGTGTGAGTGAGATCTGCCTCTGATTGGTCAGGCTGTGACCAATCAGAGGGAGCTCATTCAGCAGGCGGGGATTTTAAATCCCCGGCTGCTGAATACTACAGAGAGCAGTTCAGGAGAACTGCCAGCTGGCCGCAGCTGAACTCCGTCTGCCGGGACCAGGTGAGTATATATATATTTTTTTTTTTTTACACATTTCTGGATGAATTGCAGGGAAGGGCTTATATATTTAAGCCCTTCCCGAAAATTCATTGTCCGATCGCCGGCAGCCCATTGCTTTCAATGGAGCCGGCTGTACTGCCGGCTCCATTGAATTCAATGGGCTAACATCGTTCTGCCGGGACAAGGTGAGTATATATTTTTTTTTACTTTTTACACATTTTAGAATGATTTTCAGGTAAGGGCTTATATTTTTAAGCCCTTCCCGAAAATTCATCCCGCGCTAGCCGGCAGCCCATTGCTTTCAATGGAGCCGGCTGTATTGCCGGCTCCATTGAATTCAATGGTCAGTGCTCGTTTAATTGAGACAAGCACCGCGTGGTGCTCGTCTCGAGTATCTCGAGCACCCTAATACTCGAACGAGCATCAAGCTCGGACGAGTATGCTCGCTCATCTCTATTTGTTAGTAAACAGAAGCCCTTTTACCATGCTATCCAAGTCAAAAAGATTCTCACGGAGGCAGGCTTATCATTGTCAAAGTTCACTACCAAGAGATAAACTCTCTTTACATTTTTGAATTTATCTCCATATGAAAACTTCAAGAACAAAGAGCCAGATAAAGCTTTGCTAGAAAACACCTAAAAAAAGCAATCCAGTTTTGGAAGATTCTTTTGGACATATGAAATTAAGACTAACTTGGAACAGAATAATGGGAAGAGAACAATATGAAAAAGGAAATGAAGGTACTATGATCTGCAGCATGCCAAGTCATCTAATAAAATGTAATTGCTCTCAGTAAGGCCTCTGACACACTAGTATTTTTTTATGTGTCTGTCAGACAGGAAAAAAAAAAGGATGAGACACGGATAGCATACGGTCCCATAATATTTAATGAGGCAGCACATGCTATTAAGGCCAAATGCACACGACTGGGTTAGATTCCGCAAGTGGGATCCTGCAAAGGAATCTGACCTTCTGCCCGGCCTGTGACCCCTGCGTACCTGTCCAGATGGTTTTCGTCTGTGTTGCGGATGTGCCGGCCGACGCACATGCGCAGTACAGATGTGACCGCGCCATCGCTAGGCAATGATGCGGATCCCACAACCTTTCCGCAATCACGATTGCAGAAGGACGACGGGATGGATGGCTTCCATTGATTTCATTGGAAGCCGTTCGCACGGAATCCAGTTTAAAATAGAACATGCTGCGATTTTTTTTAGCCCGCGAGTGGAAAAAAAAAATCGCAATCAATTTCCACTCGTGGGCATGAATACCCACTTTTACATTGTATACTATAGCCGGTATTTGCTGCGGAATCCAAAAGCGGATACCCGCTCTGGATTCTGCAATGCAAATCTGGCCGTGTGCATTAGGCCTGAGTTTTTTCACGCAGATACGGACTGCATTAAAAAACTCATCACATGTCCTATTCTTGTCCGTATCACTGAAGTGAATTAGGATATATCACGGGAACATCATATAGAAAATGGCAATTTAATGAATAACTTTTTAAGCTTAGCCAACATCAAAATTAACCATACTAAGCAGCAAATCAGAACACTAGATGGAAAAGGAATCTATAGAGCATTTCATAATATTACTGTTGATATCTAATTTACCTTAATTCATTCCTTAGTAGACAGAAGCCCCTTACCTGTATGCTTCCACTGAATGTGAGAGTCTTCCACAAAAAAGACACTGTTCCAGCTAGAGGGGCATGCATTCTATTTTTTAACAGTCCTATGGCAGTGATTCGTAAATAGCCATTCTTTATATAGTCTGTAAAACAGGAATTTAAATGGTTACTAACTTTTCAAACTGCTGTTGCTTATGTGATAGCTAGTGTGATAACTAGCAAAACTGCTCTTTACTTTATTTACCTAAAATGATGCTACACATGGAAGGAGATGCATCACCACCTATTGGATAGCAACATTATTACAAGTCAAGTTCTGAATTTTTATGGTGGTGCTGCATCTCCTTTCATGTGTAGGTTGAAGGAGAAATAATACATATCATAAAACTGTCACATTCCTGAGCTCAGTGGACTGATTAAGTATTTATGTCTCAGCTCAGTTCGTCTGTTGTTTTAAGTTTTGAGTGCAAAACAGTCTCAAATTTCTGCATGTAAAGATTTGTATTTCAATCAAAAGAGGTGTCTTCTCTGCATTTGTATATTATATATGTGCCCCATCCAAACCAGTTCCATTCTAGCCTGATGAAGGATCGATAGAAGACCTGAAAGCTTGCTGTAGCATTATGTACTTTTGTTAGCCATTAAAAGCTATTATATCTACAATCACTTTTGCTCTACTGGCTAACACAGTACAAAACATTTTTTTCATTTTATCAAAAGCAAAATAAATGCACTGTTCTGAGGGTCCTCTATTAAGCTAAAATAAAATATAAATAGCCTATGTAAATAAAGTATTAATATATTTGGACGGATATATATTACACATACATGCACATAATTAGAAAACAAATCAAGACATGTACCATATAAAATATCTAAAAGTATAAACAGTCATGAATCAGGTGAAACAAACAAAAAAAAACAGGGAGGGATGCTGGAGCACTGGATGGCCTATTGATATACATTATATTTAAAATTAAGATGCTGCGGAATTAAATCCCGCACCACGTCAATATCCACACAAATGTTGTGGAGATTTTTTCCAATGTGTGGATGAGATTTGCAAGTAATGTGAATTCTGCAGCAAATCCACCCAGTGTAGTAATAGTGACCCCTATATTGTTGGCCCCAGTAGTAGTAGCGTCCCCTATATTGGCCCGTGTAGTAATAGCGACCCCTATTGCAGCCCCAGTAGTAATATCATCCCCTATATTGGCATCAGTAGTAATGGTGACCCCCACAGTGGCCTCAACAGGAGCTCCAGTAGTAATAGCATCCCCAATATTGGCCCCAGTAGTAATAGCAACTTCACAGTGGGCCCCAGTAATAATATTAACCAAACAATAGCCCCAGTAATAATATTAACCCCCTCAGTAATATTAACCCCACAGTAGGTAGCTCCAGTAATATTAACCCCACAATAGCCCCAGTAATATTGACCCCACAGTAGGTAGCCCGAGTAATATTAACCCCACAGTAGGTAGCCCAAGTAATATTAACCCCACAGTAGCCCCAATAATATTAACTCCACAGTAGGCAGCCTTAGTAATATTAGCCCCACAGTAGCTAGCCCCAGTAATATTAACCCCACAATAGCCAGACCCAGTAATATTAACCCCACAGTAGGTAGCCACAATAATATTAACTGCTCAGTAGTCCCATTAATAATAGCCCCCCAACTAATATACTTACCTCCTTCTTGTAGTCAGCGCTGCTCCTCCTCTTTTTTGGCCTTGATCCCAGGTGCACACTGACAGCAAGGTGTGTGCCCGGAACATTTCCTCCCTTGTTCTCTCCTGCAGAACTAAGGAGGCGAGGTCAGGAGAGGAGGATCCCAGTTGCACACTGACCTCAGAATGTGCACCGGGATCAGTGTCTCTGTGCGATTACTGGACAGGGAGCCGCAACACCCTACTCAGTAATCACTACCGTGGTGAGCAGCCATCGGCCCGCGTGCCATAGGTTCAACACCATGGCTCAGTCGAAGCCCCTGACTGTCGCTCGTGGAGCCCCAAGGGCTCTGCAGAGCACAGTCTGGGAACTGCTGGTATAGAGAATGGTAATTCTGTAGAAAACTGTTTGGGTAAGAATACAAGGAGATAACAATAGAAAGGTCACCATTGTAGGCATTTACTATAGGCCGCCTGGACAAGCAGAAGATATGGATGAACTCTTTCTACATCAGATGGCCAAGCTCTCAAAAAACACATGACAGTAATTATAGGAGATTTTAACTATCCAGAAATTTGTTGGGAATCTCTCTCAGGCAAAAGTAATGGGCCCCACAAACTGCATGGCAATTGTCAGAAAAGCTAATAATAAATGAAGACTTGCAACAGAGGTCAAAAGCAATAAAAAAAGGATTTTGGGGGTATGTCAAAAGCAAAAGAAAAGCCGAAGATGCTATAGGATGTTTACAGGATGAAAATGATGAATTGGTTAAAAAGGACATTGAGAAAGCCGAACTTTTAAATTCTTATTTTGTATCTGTTTTCTGTCAAAAAGTAGAAGTAATATCAACCCTGTGCTATTGGGGGAAAAAAAGAACCACTTACCATAATCTTTGAAAATTCCTGGAGAATAGAAGTCCTAGAAGATTTGAAAAGGACAAATGTAGTCCCTAGCTTCATAAAAAGGAAGAAAGTGAATCCAGGAAACTACAGGCCTGTCAGCCTGACTTTTATACTGGGGAAGGTCTATGAACAAATTATTAAACAGCATGTATTCAAGGACTTGGATGAGAATAGAGTAATTAACTAGAGCCAGCATGGGTTTGTAACAAACAAATCATGCCAGACAAATCTAATTTCCTTCTATGAGAGAATCACCGACTGGGTTGATCATGAAAATCTGGTAGATATAGTATATTTTGACATGAGTAAAGCACTTGCCAAAGTATCTTAAACCACACTTATTGAAAAAATGATCAAATATCGGATTGACAAGGCAACTGTTACGTGGATTCACAACTGGCTGAGTGATCATACTCAAAGGGTGGTCATAAATGGCTGCATATCCAATTGGAAAAATGTGTCAAGTGGGGTACCACAAGGCTCTGTCCTGGGCCCAGTGTTGTTCAACATTTTTATAAATGATCTGGAAGAGGAAATTGAGGGCAAACTGATCAAATTTGCTAATGACACAAAGCTAGGAGAGATAGCTACAAATAAAGCATACCCTGAAAATAAGACATAGCATGATTTTCGAGAATTTTTGAGGATGCAAAATCATTTTTCAGGCTTTTTGAGGATGCTGGAAATATAAGCCCTACTCCAAAATTAAGCCCTGCTAACAGTTAATTAAAAAAGTCAATTTAAATAGTGTCCAGGCAGCTATACATGTAAAAAAGTGAAACCTTTTTGAACAAAAATTAATATAAGACACTGTCTTATTTTTGGGAAACAGGATAACACTAGAGAAGAGAGAGAGGGAGATTCAAATAGATCGAGAAAAGCTTGAACAGTGAGCAGCGCCTAACAGAATGGTATTTAACAAGGAGAAATGCAAGTTTCTACATCTGGGCAATAAAAATGAAAAAAGTACATACAGAATGGGAGGAATTAGTTTAAACAACAGCACATGTGAAAAAGACGGGTATACTAATAGATCACAGACTGAACATGAGTCAACAGTATGATGCAGCAGCCAAAAAGGCAAACATAATTCTGGGATGTATTAAGAGAAGCATAGAGTCTAGATCATGTGAGGTAATTATCCCCCTCTACGCTTCCTTAGTCAGACCTCATCTGGAATACAGTGTCCAGCTCTGGGCACCCCGATTTAATGATCTTGCAAAAAAGAGGGCTAAAAGGAGACTAAACAGTTGTCTACAAATATTTGAAGGGCTGTCACAGTGCAGAAGGATCGGTCCTATTCTCATTTCCACAAGGAAAGACCAGAAGCAATGGGATGAAACTGAAAGGGAGGAGACACAGATAAGATATTGATGACAGTGAGGTTGATCAATGAGTGGAACAGGTTGCCACGGGAGGTGGCGAGTTCACCTTCAATGGAAGCCTTCAAACAGAGGCTGGACAGACATCTGTCTGGAATTATTTAGTGAGTCCTGCACTGAGCAGGGGGTTGGACCCGATGACCCTGGAGGTCCCTTCCAACTCTGCCATTCTATGATTCTACTGTAATATGCTGTGCATTTTCTGCATAAAATATGATCATGTGATAATTGCACGATTCTTTAAAGAATAGTTATCAGAGCTTTCCCTTATACCATGTGCCTGTGACAATCACATGACCAGTGCAGAACTTCAGCCTATGGAAATAAGCAATAGTTCCTAATACATGACAATAATACAGCTGGGGGAACTCTTAACGGAAACTGAACCTAAGTGAAACACAAATCATATCAGAAAATTGAATAACCTCAGTGATTAGGTTTTATTTATTGAAATAACTTTTAAGCAGAGTTGTATCCACTTTCCGTCTTCTCCTATGCTGTGCAAACAGAAACGTAGCAGTAGTTTAGGCAGTACTGTGGTTGCTGCATTATATCCATGAACCAGAAAGAACAGGATTAACAGCATTATAAATATTTCCTAGATTTAGCAATAGTGGAGTGCATAGAATTATGGAAGGCCAGTGAAAAAGAGCATTCATATAGCTGGATCAATAGCCTTCTTTAATAAAACATGATTAGCAAGTTTTCATCTATCTATTGGGGCCTATTGGGACAGCTTTTTACCTCCAACTAATGATCAGAAAAATAAAGAAAGCAATATGTTACAAGTTTATCACTATCGTATAGCTCCATGCAGAGGACAACTACCAATAATATATTTGAACAACCTTGTAGCAAGATGCTCTTTAGACACAAAGAAGCTCTCTTACTTAATATCTCCAGTGGCAGCTATACCTGTAAAGAAATATCCACAATGCGGAAATATTTAATTATGTCCTTTTGATTTACTTCATGGCCCCCAGCCAAAATTACTATAGCTGCAGCAATGCCCTGAACATCTGCTATTATCACTTAATTAATATCAGGTTCAACACAATATTCCCTGTACAATGTAGTTTAAACAAGATCTCGTTTTGTTCTATATACTACTTAACTTTGTTTGACCTAATAAAAGCAACACTAATTTGCACAAATATAAATGGTTTATAGCAAAAACAAGAAAAAAACAACAACTGAAAAAACACTCGCTCATTCTATTACACCAATTATGTCTAAAAAGAACATATGGAAAAGGGTGGTCTTCACAATTCCAAAAATTATATATGTTTATTCTAAATTATTGTTCATTACTATTCAGATTAACACAACTAAAAACAATAAAAGACATAGTTTAGTTTTTCAAGCAAAAGTGTAGTCAAGACAGCAATCTTTTACATCTTTTGTCTCAATCCTCTGAACAGGTCATAATGATCATTACTAGAGATGAGCGAGCACCCAAATGCTCGGGTCCGCGTTATTCGAGTCGAGCTTTTCGTAAAATTCGAGAGCTCTACTCGAGTAACGAACCCCATTGACTACAATGGGAGACTCGAGCATTTTTGTATGTGGGACGCCGGGTGACGAGCTTTTTTTTTTCTTCCTAGGTTCATCTCTCTCAGAGTATGTTCGCTCAACTCTAATCATTACTTGAAAGGTGAGTGAAACATATTTTTTAAAAATACCTTTATTTAACTTAGAAATATTTAAGGCATATCCCCACTTTCACCCGACTTTTTCAGAATAAGCTGCCGTGTGTACATGATGAATAAAACCATTTCTGGACATAATATCACTTGTATCCTGCATTTATCACTAGATTTCCCCTCTGCAGGTTTTATATCGAATTTGCAGTTCTCACTGAGCTGGCACCTAAACAGAAATCTGGACGAAACTATAGGATTCCATTACTCATACAGCCTCTGTTTGATCAGGGTTCCATCAGATTCTACCAACTATGTTGGAAAGAAAAGCAAACTTGACTTTGCTATTCTCACTGACACCAGAAGCTAACAAGTATGCTTTCTCAAACCTTTACCATATCATTTTTCATGACCCTAACATTTATCAGTAAAGCAAGAGCTGTGTTGTGTTTTTGATTCTCCAAATGGCCCAAAAGAAATAAAATATTGTATAACATATGCATGCAACAAAGTGTCTGATGAAAAATACAAGATTACTAAACAAAGGGGGGAAAAAACAAGTTATTTGCAAGACTCCCGTGGAAGTTTACATTATATATTCCAAATATTCTTCATAGCTAAGAGTTTGAAATGCGTACATCTCAAGGATGAGAGAGTTGGAGGATTTGTAGGGCAGCTGTCAAGGTTAACCAAAAAGCAGACACCAGCAATCTATGAAAAAGAAATACAATCTTTTGCTTGATATTCAGTCCAAGCTTTGTTGGCAGTAAGCCTCAGCAATAAAGTCACACATTGAATATTATAAAATGACTGCAAGGGTAAATCTGCACAGTGAACAAAAGTATTTTTCTTGAAAGTCTAAATAGAAAAATGCATTAATGCCCAATTTCATCCGACAGGTGATACCATTTGCGTAGGAAATTAATCTGAAGATTTTGATTTGCAGTGTGTGTCAACCTTTAAAATGCCTTTTTTGCTTTTAGTATAAATTTCTGTGCTGATTAATTTGTAAATATAACTTTATAGGGGACTGTTTATCGGATGCAAAGCACTAAACCCCTTCTTTTCTCTGCACATAATGCAGTGTAACTTGACAAAATCATGGCTGCCGGCAGCCACCACTAATGCTCCTTTTACACTGAAGCATTCTGAACAAGAATCATTTGCATGAGTGAATGAGTTGGTAATGTCATCACCAGCTTGTATGCTTTTGTGTAGCCTGTTCATCGTTGAGAATTTTTTTCGCTTCTCGTTCACTTCTCATTCAGGGTTTCACATTCCTATGTGAAACACTGAACAAGAAGTGTTTAAATGCAACAAGTGAATTAGCCAATTTTTATGCCGACTGAAACTGAGCAATGCAGGAGCAGGCAAGCGGGAGAGCAGCAGTGGCATGCCTTGGCAATGGATTTATCTAAGTGGCTGTACTCAACTACACTCCTCTGTAAGAATGGATCAATAGTATGATTAACTCCATGTTCTTGCTTGAACTGATTTGGCAATAAACACATTACATTGCCCCATGTGGAATTAAATGTATATTATATATATATTGTTAGCGCAAACAAAACTATTTGCTTTACAAGAGTTTAAGCCAAGCTCGGGAGAATAACGCTCACCACAACAATACTTAGCGTGATTAATTTATTGATTGACAGGCAGCAGTTTTTATAGGGGCACAAGCTTCGATTACAATAATTGAAATCTATTATAATCCATTTATTACCATTGGTTGATGAAACATCAACACAATATGAATATGCAAGATAAGAAATTTAACATCTAAAATGCCAAACGCATGCACACAAGCGCAGAAATAATCATACCGGATTAACTTCTTGAAACACAGGAGTACAGTAAATCTCAACAATAAGTTGTTTAGGGAGAATGTTTAGGAACATATGTGAAAAGCTAGGAACATGTCAGTCTAAATGCCACATAGCTATCTTCTGGAGTCATGGCCTTAGTCATTCACTCAAGGCTTATTGAATAACTATTTAATATCCATAAATCCTCAAGAAAGAGGACAAATGAATACAGCGAAAAGAGACAGAAGATGGCTCTTGTTCACAAAATGGCTATGCTTAGAATAGAACATGGAGTCATATTCATTTCACTAACATGTTAATTCATCCAGCCTTTATTTCATAATCATACTTTTATAACATCTGCATATACTGTTATGCAAAATTATTTCTTTCTACGTCGTTTTTTTTCGGTTCTTTCTACATAGTTATCTGGTTTAGAAAACTCATTTTAAATACTCTTTGGGCGATCTGGGAAATTCTGAGTTAAATTTGGAATTCCAGTCAGAAGGATTTATCAATTCAATCATTGGATAGGTGATAACTGCTAGGTTGGCAGAGGTCAGACTGCCATGTTAGAATTGGGTCGTCAAGCCCCATTTTCCACAGCATCTGGAAAACGTTTCAGGAGAGCAACAATAGGGCATGCACCCTGCTATTCCATTCAAACTCAATGCTATAAAGAAATTTTCTTAAAAAGCACTGCATAGTTTAGAGGAACTTGGGGGCACTTCCCAAGTCAAAGTTAGAGAGGGTAGTTGGATAGCTGTGTTTAGGTACTGTTGCTTCCCTGGACTGAGCAGAAGGGGTCCATAGTGCATTTACAGGCCGAAGAAACACAAGGACCTGGCAATGCTGACTGAAGAGTATGAGAGGCCGGGATAGGAGAATTCCTTTAAATTGGCAACACATTTCAGTGTTGTACCAACACCACCATTCATCATGTTAAACGGGCTGATGAAGGTTTTGGTACAACATTGAAACACATGGACAAAATAAATGAATCCTTCTATCCCGGCTTCTCATAAGCTTCTGTCAGCAGTGCCAGGTCCCTATGTTTCCTCTGTCTGTTAATTCAACTCTATGGCACAGAGAACAGAGCCAAGCTACAAGGAGCATCTCTTGCTTTTGGAGGACCCAGAAAGTCTGTTTTGTTGGAGACAAGAATGCATCACATAAATATCTAGCTCATATACATAAAATCAACTTGAAATAATTATGTCTAAATATTAATCTATTTATTGTCCATTCTTGAACCCATTCACATGTAACTGAACAGGTCAACAGGTTTCTTCCTAGCATGCAAAAATAAGAGTTACTGCTAATGTGTTACAGACATTCAAAGTGATTTGGGAGAAAATGAGTTAAATGCATTAGAAAGGTAACAACTATTTTCCTTCACCCCTTTTTACAGGTCATTACAAAGTGGGTTACTAAGCACAAACACCAACTGTAAGATCCTACTAGGTAGAAGTGGTGCAATCTCCTAGAGTCACCTATAGTTCAATCAAATGAACATACTGTATCTATATTTTGACAGACCAGGTGGGGAAGTGGTAGATAGAGTGTATATTTCAACATGATTTATGGCTTCATCTATCTAAGGCATTAAGTCCAGCAAAGACAAATGGAACCCACTTCATCCTGATAGTTCTAGTTTTGGGATGTTTGGTTAACCCCTTATGGGATTGTCCCCTTTTTTTCCCCATTTTCATTTTTTCCTCCCTACTTTCAAAAATGATAACCTTTGTTTATCGATGTAGTTATAGAGAGCTTGTTTTCTGCTGGACAAGTTATATTTTCTAATGGTACCATTTAACGTACCATATAATGTATTGAAACGATTTTTAATTCAAGTGCAATGGAAAAGAAGGCAATTCTGCCATCCTTGGGAGGTCTTATTTTTACAGTGTACATACTGTAGCAAAAATAACATGATAACTTTATGCTGTGGGTTAGTACAATTATGACAATACCAAATTTATATACATAAGTTTGCTGTCCTACTGTAGTTTCTATTGGCACCATTGTCGAGCTTCTAAAACGTTTTGATTGTTTTCTATTAAAAAAGCACAATTCTGGCATATCTTTTTCTGACGACGTTCACCCTGCGGGACAACTAATGCACTACTTTTATAGATTAGAATTGTACAGACACAGTGACACCAAATATGTTTCTTTTTGTTTTGATTTTTTTTCATTCTAAATTTGGAAATTTTTTTTTTTACTTCCTCTTATTTCTTTTAATAATTAAAGTCTTTTTTTTTTTCTCTTGTGGCTGTTTAGTTATTCATGCAGTATAATGTAAAACCATAGTATTTCATTATGCTGAAATCTGACAGGCATTCTACCAAGCCACGCCACAGGCATGACTTGGTAGGCAATCGGTCTCGGGAACTCTGGGGGCCTTCAGAAATGTAAATTGCCCTAATAAGAGGCTATTTGGGACCTCTGAACTTTGATGAGGGGATTTAAATGCCGCCATCAGCACTAACTAGAATTTAAAAGGTTAAACGGTTTTTAAAAAAAAAAAAATTTTGTAATAACTAAAATCATAATTAATTGTAATAATTAAAAAGTCTTTTAAAATCACTGTGGGGCCATTTGGGACATATGACTCAAAATTGGCAGTGGAATGAATACAACTTTTTTTTTAGCAATCTGTATGAACTTTTTCTTCGAAACAGGGTGACCAAAAAAAGAGTGCAATTCTGGCATTCCATATATTTCTTTCTGACGGTGTTCACCGTGCAAGATTAATAATATGATATCTTAATAAACTGAACCTCTACTGATGCAGTTATACGAATTTTACATTTTTTTGATGTGACAACTGGGAAAGGGGCTTTTGATCTTTCCTTTTAATATTTTAATTATCACAAAAAAAAATTATGAAAGAATTATAAAATCTTTTTTGTTTCTGTGGAGCTGCTTGAGACATTTGAATCTAAATTGTTAGTGGCATTTAAATGGGCCACAGACATGACTTGGTAGTCAATCAGCCATGACAGCACTGAGGGCCTTCAGAGGGCCCGAGGCTACTATGGCAACTGAACAGCACCTTGTAAATTGCCTGTGGAGGGGCTGTTCTGGACCCCTGAACTTTGAATCTCATCCACATTACTGGTACTGTAATTGGCTGTGGATCTTCCATACACAAATTAACAAAGAAAATCTGCATTATTTCCACTATGTGTGAATTTAGCCTTAGGGTGAAAGAGCAGAGCACTTCAGTGTCTTCTACTCAAAGATATGTATAAGAGGTGTTAGAAAAAATACTTTGTGTGCCTCCGTAAAAAAAGCTGGAGTTATTAGGTGGTACAGTATGGGTTCATATAACTTTACGCACACCGTATTATGGATTAATTTCACAGGTCACAAATTTGAAAACATTCATTGGCACAATTGCTATTAATTGTGCTGCTTTTAACCAAACTTCTCTCTATATTAGCACTACAAACTAATCATATCATGTACTACTCCGACGAGACAGGTGCACTAGAACTTCAACAAGTAAAAACAGTTCTCAGCAAGGACAGATACATTTCATGATGAGACAAATCTCTCTCTCTTACTGTTCCCTGCATTAAAAGAACCATTGTAAAAATGTATTGATCACAAATAGGAGAGGCAGCAGGAAAAATCACAGCTTGGAGTTCTTTAAATTCATTTCTCAGGTGGGCAGAGCATCTTCTGGCATGTAACAAAGACCTCAGGTAATCATAAAGAGCTGAAGTACTGAGCTGGCTGCTCATGCTATTATAGGAATCTATCAGCAGCAAATGTGATCTGTTCATGCTAGCTGATAGCTGTGATATTCATATCTGTTCTGAAGCTGCCAACTTCATATTGGATTGTAATCAGGTGAAATAGTGGTTGGCAGTATGGAGGCTATGAGGCCAATTTTAACCACTCTGAAGAATACGGCAGCAGTAGATAAACAATGACTTAACAACCACAGTAAGACAAAGAGTGCTTACCCCTTTCATGACCAAGCGTCATTGATGCTCCAGGTTACATTCTGTAGTTCACAAATTCCTACTTTCTAAAAATCTAAACTTTATTTTTCAGGTAATCTCTACATGAGGTTTTGCTTTTTGCAGGAGGAGTTGTATTTTTCAAAGTTACCATTGAATGTATTGGAAGACTTTAAAAAATTTATAGGTGGGGCAAAAACAGGAAAAAACATAATTGCAAAATTTGGGCGGGAGGTGTTTTTACGGCAATCACAGTGCAGTAAAGATGATTATCTGTATTCTGTAGGTCATTGCAGTTACAGTAATACCAAAGTTATATAGTTTATGTAGTGTTGCTTAACCCCTTAATGACGTGGCCCTCTTTTTTTTTCCATTTTTTTTCTTTTTTTTAACTTTTATTAACCAAAGAAAGCGCAATTTTGGCATTTTTTATAACGTTTACTGTGCAAGATTAAGAATGCGATATTTTGATAAACTGGACATTTACCGGCGCAATTTTTATTTTACTTTTAATATTTTTAAAAATAATTAACTCTTTTATCACCGTGGGTCCATTTGGGTCATTTGAATCAAAATTTGACAGTGGAGTAGAGATTTTTATGGAACTTTTTCTTGGAAAACACGGTAACAAAAAAGTGCAAGTACTTTTAATACTTTTTATTTTTTGTAATAATTAAAAACATTATTGTATTAATTAAAAAGTCTTTTTGTTTATCGCTGTGGGGCCCTTTCGGGACATCTGAATTGAAATTGACAGTGGCATTTAAAGGGATAACAGCCATGGTCGGTGTTATTTTCCAATCACAGCTGTTGGCTGCCAAAAAACATCCGACACGCACTGTATATGTAACGCAGTCGGTATACACTGTGGACGTCTACATACATCTTAACTGCACAGTGTCTGCTTGGTTCTTATCAACAGCACCATAGACTGAATGAAATGGCAAGGTACATGCTCAAGCTTTACTCCATTTAAACTCCTAGCCACAGTCTGTGATTACTGCCCCAGGGGTCAACTCCAAATGATCTTACATTTATCACCTATCCAGTTGATAAGTGATAAATGCTTCAGGCTGCATATCCCTTTAAGCCATAATTTGAGGAATCTATAAATACATGTGGATGAAATTCAAGGTTTATATAGAGATTGGATTTTCCAACTTACTTAAACCTCATAGCCAAATCTTCCTTTTGCTTCTGGCAGAGACTACCAGGGGTACAAAGATGGTATACTTGGTAGCCTTCATTAATCTTCTGGCAAACATACTAGATACAGATCCGTGCCACCACACAATGTTCCGAATAAACCAAGTATAGGATTTACTCACCTGGTGCAGAGCAGGGCCCCTAAAATTATAGGGGTGCACCCGCTTGCACCGATGGTCCTGGTTACCTTTTAGAATATGAAGATCCCCAATTATCCTTTACGCCAAGGAGGTGCAGTGGGAAGGATAACCCCAAAAGATGTCAAACCAGCAATGGGGAAAATTGCAAATAGATAAAAAATCTCCTTCCGCGCGCTTTCTAAGGATCTTTTAGTCCGGACAAGGAAACTGTCATGTCTCCATAATGTTTAGCAAAGTAAATTTATTCTAATGATAATTCACGAAAAACGTTTAAAAAATTGCAACGCTTTTCGGCGTTCTAATAAACGCCTTTTTCAAGCATCATAAAGCTTGAAAAAGGCGTTTATTAGAACGCCGAAATGCGCTGCAATTTTATTATACTTTTTGTGAATTATCATTACAATAAATTTACTTTGCTAAACATTATGGAGACATGACAATTTCCTTGTCCGGACTAAAAGATCATTAGAAAGAGCGCGGAAGGAGATTTTTTTATCTTTCTGGCTAACATAGAAACCCATTGGTATCCAGTAATTACTAGAGATGAGCGAGTACCAAAATGCTCGGGTGGTCGTTATTCGAGTTGAGCTTTTCGTAATTTTCGAGAGCTGTATTCGAGTAACGAACCCCATTGAAGTCAATGGGAGACTTGAGCAATTTTGTATTGGACCCGCTGGGTGCAGAGTTGTTGTTTATTTTTTTTTCTCTCTCTCTCCCCTCGCTCTCTTTCCTCTTCAGCCAGCCACATACTACTGTGGACATGCGCACACTGGTACGTCACAGCAGGAAGTGGTAATGCGGGGAGGGGTCGAACACAGTGTGGTACTCGCTCGAGTAACGAGCACCATCGAGTATTCTAATACTCGAACAAGCATCAAGCTCGGATGAGCATGTTTGCTCAACTCTAGTATTTACGTCTCAGGGGTTCCATTTGGGTGACAGAGGGAGCCTCCTCCCTCTGTCTAACCACTTAGATATCAGTGGTCATTGTTGACTCTGGCAGCTGAAAGTTTAAATGGGAAATACATAGCATTATTGCCTTATGTATACACATCAGATGGTGCCAAGGGGTAAAAAGATTTTGGAGGGTGATGGAATAATTCAGCTGAGGTCTTCCTATTGGATTTTTATTTGAAGTACTGTATTCCTAATGATGAAGGTAACACTATTCTGGCAAGGCGAAGCATGGCAGAGAGTCAAGCCCTCCAGCCTGCTGCATAATAGATTAGAGTTATCTTTTAATTATTTGGGACCGCAAAGGAGCTTTACATTTTATACATATTATATCCAATACATATATAAAGTAAAGCTCCTTTATGGTCCCAACTAAATTTTAAAAAATCACTCTAATATATTATGCAGCAGGCTGGAGGGATGATGAAACAGTGCAAATAGTGCTGTAAAATGTTCTCCCCTTATATGGTCCAGAGTAGATCTGACAAGTTGGCAGGGCTGAGCCACAATTCCTCAATGGTCCTCGGTCTGTGTGCTGGTTGGATCAGCAAAACAGAGAGAGGCCTGCTGACTTCTCCATCACTAATTGGCACTTGAGCTGATGATGAGTGGGAAGAGCAATTATCTTCTTCCAGTTCGCTCTGTCTGTGCCTTCCGTGGTCTGACTGTCCACATATCTTCCTCTTCCTATAGAGAGATGGCAGTTTTGTGCAGGAACCTGCATTCTAAACTGGCGGTAAAAATCGCTGCGTTTTGCCAATGCCGTGTGTGAGAGTGGCCTTATGGGTTCCACTGCATAAAAATGGTTGAAGCAATATATAAATTTAATCTTTTTATATCTTCACTGTCTCCCTCTGTATATATACATACAGTATTTACAATCATTGTCAGAAGAAATCAAGCACCTAGAAAAAGAGTTGTTGTTTTGCTGCAAAAGTCTGCATGCAGTTACATCTCTCATAGATATGCAAATGATTAGAGTTGGGGCATGATTAGATGAATGGTTTTGTCCCCTAAGGGCCTTAAAAGTGGCTCCACCCATGGCCTATAAAAATGCTCTCAGAGGCTCTTTGTATGTAGGGACCTCTTTTTTCACTTGTGTACAGCTTGTTGACTACTAAAAACCTGTACAACGCAATCAAAGAGTCTCTGCCCAGGTAACAGAGTTTGAGAGGGAGTGCATTATTGGAATGCGAGAAGCTAGATGGTCGTATCGAGGAATTTCTCACTAGCTGGGCCATTCTAACTAGAATGCTAGGAGGTGTTGGGACTAGTGGATACGTGAGGGCACAAAGAAGGAGACCCAGCACAGAACACCCATGACAGATCACAAAGAGACGATCATCAAGCAGCTCCAGCTGTTTCATTGCCCGCCATCCAGAGACAGTTGGCTCATTATGTGTACTGCCTTTGACGTACACCCACCATCGCCTGTTTACAGTGGTCTTATGAACAAAAAACTAGACTGCTAGGGATTGGAATCAGGTTGTCTTCAGCAACGTATTCAGGTTTAGTTTGGGCACTGAAGACGGCTGTCTTCGTGTCTGGAGACCTAGGGTAAGCGCCTCAATCCTGCCTCTACTGCCGATGTGATGTTTGGTGGGGCCATTGCATATGACAGTTGGTCACACCTAGTAGTAGTATGAGAGACAATGACAGCTCAGCGATATGTTCAGGACGTCCTGCAGCCACATGTGTTCATCTCACGACAGGGCTTCCAATAGGCATTTTTAGGCAGGATAATGCTCGGCCACACACAAGCATGTCACAGGAATGCCTCCACAACATTGCCACACTCCCGTGGCAAGTTTTATCGTCAATAGAACATGTATGTGGCCATCTGGGATGCCAACTTGGACAGCCTATGAGTTTTCATGATCTAGAGACTCAATTACAGCAAATGTGGACCGATATGCCGCAGAATACCATATGACACCTGTATACCTCCATTCCCACCCATACCACATCTTACATCCAAACTAGAGGCGACCCAACAAGGTATTAGAGCCTCCCTTCAAGGGGTCAGTTTTCCACAATAAATTCTGTTTTTGTTCTTATATTACAATCACTTATATCAACATTACAATCCCATATAGAAAGTCTCATTTTATTCTGACAATTTCTTTACTCCTTCAAGGTTCTTGATTCTTTTTTGACAATGAGTGTTATATAAATATATGTACATGTACACACACACAGTATAATTATATGTAACATGTACATACTAATATATCAATATCACGTTTCTTGATTTATATTCACACCAAATTCCAACATGCAGTATTTGTAGCAGTGATTAAGCCCTTCTTTGCAGATCAAATACTTAGCAACACAATGGGGAAGCCTATCTAAGGTGATTGCAGCAGAGAAACGGTGATGCTGAAGTAAGACCTTTTAAAATGTAATTATGCAGCTGCATAGCAATCTGTGCTAGGCTTGTCTATAGCCCCTAGTAAAGCTGCAGCTGTTTACTTACCCTTTATTCAACACTGGTTGCAATGTTACAAAAAAAATGTTTGAAAGAGATTACTCTCTCCGAATTACAACAGTCTATTTTTGATTGTGATGTAATATGGATTCCTCTACGGTGTAAAATGAACTTAATCAACCTAGTAATTGTTACGGGGACACAAGAGACCCCTGTTCTTATAATTGTAAGGTGTCGGTCTGCTAGCATCCCACCAACCAGACACTTATCTATCCTGCGGTAAGGGGATAAAGGGCTGCCCTTAAAAAAATAAGGATGTTTCCTATTTTTAACTATCGCTAACTTGGTTCATGGAACTTAATTTTATGTATATCCTCAATTGTATTCCCTTTACTTTTTCATGTTTTTCCCATTTAACAGAGTATTTCATTTATACAAAGTTACAGTGAAATCTATAATTAGCTAATGTTATGCAAATTTGTAATGATGTTGTTTTTGATTTTGTGTCTTGAAAAGCCTTTATGTTGTCCTAGCCTTCCAGCAGTGTTTATTTTCATGGATACGACCTGTAGGCATTCTAGCATTACAAGTTGGCTTTGCTCTGTTGGCATGACCAGGAACAGCTTTTTTCCCCAGCTCTCAGGAACGTATGCTGACCAATTGGATGACTGTGTTTAGCAGGAATGCACACAGGAATAAGGGACAGAGCGGGAAATTAAGGGCAATATAGCTTCCGGCTATATATGCGCATGGATGCAATGCTTAGGTTTCAAAACCTTAGTGGAAGAAAACAGCAAATGAAGAGGACAGGATTCAAAGTTAATGAAAATTTAGAAGTGTAACTAGTTGTGCATAAACATGATCCAACCACTTTCATATGTGGAATTTCTGAAAATCTATGTGGTGACCAGAATATCCCTTTAAGGGCTCATTCACACCAGTGTATTTAGTTCTGGTGCCTGACATACACAGCATTTTCACAGACTCAAACTGTGCGTGTGTACTGCACACTGCACGCGTATTCACTGTACTTTTTAAGCACACACAAAAAAGGTAGATTAGACTTACAGGTAATCGTTTTTTTCAGGAAGTCTCCACAACAGCACACCTCAGATAGCTTCCTTCTGATGGGACAGGAACCACCCTCCTTAGTGGTTTATAATGGACAGACAATGGTAGGAGCACATTCAGACGTTGAGTGTTCTGGCTACTCAAGTGGCTACCACACCAGGTTTAAGTAGGCTTTAGGCAGTCTCCAACGTTTCCTTCAGGAGCCTCTCTGCTTTCTGGTCCATTGGGTCATTTAGCTGTGTGGTATCTTCGAAGGGTAAAGATGTCCACTTAGCGACTTTTACCACTGGGGCGGACGTCTACCTTGGGCATGGCTGCTAGTCAACACAATCTTCCTCTGAGAAGGGGAAGTGCCTTTAAATACCCCTAGGGACAAAGGAACCCGCTTCAGGTCTACTCCATTCCTTCTTAATTACTGGATGTTGCCATGGACCGGGAATGTATGTCTGTGTCTTTCACTCAGCCCTCCAAAAACATCATCCTGTATGGTTCTTGGTTTCCTTGGCTCTTACACATTAACGCTTTCCAATCCAAATTGTATTCTGATTTTCTTAGGGGGCTTACTCTTTTTCTGCTTTTATACAATGGCGCTATATGCTTGCTAAAGCCAGTACTGCATGAGGTGACACGTTGAATAGGCTTTGACAGCAGAGAGGCTGGCAGTATACAGTAAGAGAACTCCGACAGATGTCTTCCAACATTGTAGTTGTACAGCCTTAAGTTCTAATGTCTTTAGATGTCAGACACTGGATTGGAAAGGGTTAAGGGTAGCCCAGACTGCCTTTATTAGCTCCCTTATGTCCTCGGCATTAAAAGAGGAATTTTTAAATATTTCTCATTATTGTTTGTGGACGCATTTAAATTTACATCTTCTTCGACATCCAAAAATGTTATACTTTTTTCGGAGTTGGAATAAAAAAAACAATCTACTTGACCTCTTCACCCGTCTCAGAATAGAGGACATAGATGACAGTGCGTCTTGGGACACTAGGGTTGAGCGAATATCATCTCTGACTAATAGCCCAATATTCTCCATTAAGCCTGCAGGTTCCTCCTTAATAATCTGGGCTATGCATAACTTGCACAATGGCTTAGGATACGTTAGTGGTAACTTTTTCGCACAAGCTGTGCATTTTTTTCATTTTGGGCTTTGTAGACCGTGCCACATTTTTGTACACTTGGTAAATAAACAGCAGAGGAAGGATATAAATGTATATACACAAATACGCTTGTTTGCATGAGGCACCTAACGGGCTTCTTACAATACCAAAGCTAGCAGCAGGTTCAGAAGGGTCCAACACTGGAGAGCTCATACCTGTTAGCACTACAGTTAAATGGAGCAAGATCCTGTAGTGAAACTAGGATCTACATCTGCCCTCTTCTGGTCTTCTCTCGGATATCTTTTTTGAATTTTCTGCCATAGCGATGCCCACCCCAAGGCTATTGAGTCATTATACCAGTCACATGGGTTCACAGGCCCCACCCCAGCATCAGCAGAGTATAGGAGCGCGTGAGAGGGCCGCGCCCACTCCTACAGCAGGACCCACGAGGAGGAGGAGAAATCACCATGCAGCCCTCATCTGTAACCACCTTGGCCGTGGTGAGGAGGAATCTAGCCTGGAATAAACGCCCTGCAACGATCCGGGAGATGATCCTTTAGAAGGGAGAACAGCACCTGCTGCCTCCAATCTGGGTAAGTATGCTGTATCTTCATGTCAGGAACTCCTGAATTATCTCTGCACCTCTCTGGATATCTGCCTTCTAACAGGACAGGAAAAATACTGAGAAGGGTGGGAAAGGGAGAAAGCTTTAAACCACACTGTCTGCTCCTGTCGTATCAAGAGGAAGTGATCTTAGGTGTGCTGTCATGGAGACGATAGGGAAAAACCGCAAGAAGGCCCCATTGATTTTACGCATAAATACACAGTGAATATGTATGTGCCATGTGTATTCAGTACGTAGTTACGCAATCCCATTGATTGAAATGGGCTACTTTGGTCTGTACCACGGACCAGAATAGGACATGCTATGGTTCTGTTTTTCACAAGCATAAATACGTGCATGCAAAATGCATGTCTGGATAACCCAATGCAAATCAATGGGGCTTCAAAACTGCATACTACACACGTAAAAAATATGCATGTAATACATAGGCCTCATTCACACGGAAATATTTGTGCAAAGCGTCATTTGTAATGTTTCATGTGAATGAATTTTGAGCAATACTTTTCCTGTGTAAACGGCTCTTTAAGTGCTGTTGAATATGTTGGTGACATATCAAGATGCTGATTATTATTGATAGGGAAGACAGGATGTGTACCCTATTAATTTGAGAACTACACAAGGACTCATATTATATACACACACACACATATATATATATATATATATATATATATATACATATATATATATATATACACACACACATACATACACACACACACACCTCATTAGCTTGCGTCAGAATGGAATCGACATTTATAGTTAGTCCTCCTAATGACTATAATTGTCCGCATGTAATTCCTGATCTATAATGTAATTTCCAATCTCCACAAGGGAAGCATCACAGTTCTGTTTACATATTCACAAAAGAGGTCGGCTCTGCCAAGAGTTCCTGTTTATGGGGATTTTCTTATCTGCTGCTTTTTTGTTGTTTGATCTCTGCAGTAATTTCCTGCAGAAACCACATTACACTGTATTGAATGATGGAAAACAAATCTGATCACACCATGCTGAAAAAATGCTGGTATTGGAAATTATGCTGCATTTTTAACCTTATGCTTTATCTAACCTTTGTCCTGAATTGACCACAGCATTTCTTCTACTGTTTGCCCTATGCAACTGTAACATTAAAGACCATAATGTTAGCTATATCTATGATACTGTGATCTTATAAAGAAGCAGCTGTAGAAACATATGCCTAAAGTCAGTTCCTTAAAAACTGCCACGAAAACTAAAAAAAAACAACTAGCATATAATGTTATTTTAGGTGCATGACTCCAAAAGCACCAGTTTGTGGCTCCCAGGATATCCTAACAAACGAAGAGAGTGGAAGCATAATTAGCCTCCAGTGAAGAACGGCTCTTTATTTCACCATTTCAATCCAAATGAACCTGCTTGAGAAAGCTTCATCTGGAATGAATCATCGCATTGGTGAAATCAAGATGAGTTTTTCACTAACATGTTATTTCGATAGCGGTCAAAGCGCGTCTTCCTGACCGTACAGATTAAGAAGATGTGTTCCTACAAAAAGGGCTCACGTAAAATTTCATTCATTGTGGGCGTTTTAATCCTCATTATTTTATATAGAAGATTTAAAAATAATATATATTTTGCTTTCAAAAGCTCTTAAAGACTTCCACCTATGGACACTAGAATGGAACTGACATTAACAGCAGCACCATCTGTTGGTGAATTATGTTATAGCATGCTATCAAAATCTGTTTTGCCATTCCAACTATTCAAACTAAATTACAAACCCAGAACTGGGGAATTAAGAGTTTTTACAGAATTCATAGAATTCTGAGCAAGTTGTGATTCACTGGTGAGAAGTGGAGAAGTGTAATCAACAATCAGGTCTTGTGCCATATAACTGCACGTAAGAAAGGCCACCAAATTCATATATTTAATGGTCGCAGTATTATTCAAGTCAGTTTTGGACTGCCTTCCCACTAATTTACTTGTAGTTCTAATGAGGTGTCAGCAGTGCTTCTGCTCCAATTTTCTCCTTTTTGTTCTTGGAGAAGACATCTGTTCTGTTGCACAACCAAAGTGGGCCCAAAGGTTGTTTTTTAAATTTGGCTTTATATTTACAATGCATTTGGATGAATTTCACTGCTTTTTGGGAGTATCGGTTTAATGCAGTAACAAAGACATCCGTATCTACTCGGCTTTGGGTTCTTCTTGTTAATATGATGTAAGTTGATGTTGTGCCCACACTAGAGTTAATCAAAACGTTTCCAGCTCCTAAACAGCCCTTATTTTGTTCATCTGTGGTATAAAATCAAACAAATACATTTAACCCTTGCAGGAATGTTTTGCGCCTTCATGCCCAGAAAAAAAATTCATCTTTTGGAATGCTGCTTTCTAAAAGGTGATATTTTTTTCTTAGTCTACCCTTAAATGTTTCTTTTTTTTTTTTACTACAATCTATGTAGATCGCAGCATGTAAAGGGTTCACAGAGGGAGCGTGCTGTGATGTAATCGGACAGGCTGAAGGGTTTTAATGGCAATAGGGCGCCAGATATAGGCGTCCTGCTTTTCCAGTGCCTATCATCGCTATAACCAGCGAAAAGGAATTGTAGGACATAGGTCCTGCAATGCCTTACCATAGCCATTATAGGTGTTATAGTATAAATCCCCTATAGGGTCATAAATTGTGTAAAAAAAAAAAAACTAAAGAAGTAGTATAAAAAACAACGAAAACATTTCTTGCTCATTTCCCCCTATTTGTATGAAAAAAAATTTAAAAAAATGTAGAAAACCGCCACATATGTGACATCAGCACATCCGTAACGACCTGTACTATAATGTGAGCACACCAATTATCCAACTTAGCAAAACCCTTGAAAAAACGAACGCAAAATGCCTATTTTATTCATTTTACTTCCAAAAAAGCGCAGTAAAAAAGATTTAAAAAGCCATATGTACCAGAAAATGGTACAAATAAAAACTATAGCTCGTGAGCGAAAAAACAAGCTCTCACAAAGCTCCGGCCATGAAAAAATAAAAAAGTTATGCAAAAATTATAATTAAAAAAAAAAAATGGTTTTATTCTGCAAAAGTGGAAAAACCTAAAAAAATTATCCACTTGCAAAGAAAAAAGATCCCCACGCTCCTGAATCCAGAGACAGACAGCCGCACATCCGTATCACATAGGGTAAAAGACTTTAATACAACACGTTTCGGCAATCCTCATTTGCCTTAAAGTCTTTTACCCATGTGATACGGATGTGCGGCTGTCTGTCTCTGGACCCGGGAGCGCGGGGATCTTTTTTCTTTGCAAATTGATCCTTTCCAGCCCTAGTAGGCTGTATTCCCCAGGACGTCTCTCCAGGAAGCTGGATTAGAAGTCAGAGGCTCATATTGAAGGCTATCACAGATTTGGGTGCCGATGGTTTCTCTCACGGCACAAGGTTTCTCTCATACCTTTCATTCACCTTTTCATTTTGGCTACTATATGTTTTTATTCACAAGGCGCCTATCTAATTTTGTTTGTCTAAAAAAATTATGTTTTTGGTATTGTTGTAATCTTACCAACCCGCAGAAAAAAATGTATTGTGTCATTTATGGTGTTTGATTGCCACTACAAAAAATAAATGGCAGAATTGATGTGTTTTATCTCCCTGCTCCCAAAAAAATAAATAAAAGTTTTACAATACATTATATGCACCAAAAAAATGGTGCCAATAAAAACTATACTTTGCAACGTAAGAAACAAGCGCTTAAATTATGGCTCTTGAAAAGTGGAAATGAAAATACCAAAAAAATCGTTGTGTCCTTAAGTCCAAAATAGGCCATGTCCTTAAGGAGTTAAAAGATTTTAAGATTCCTACTTTCTTACACATTTTTTCCATGTAAGTTACTCACATATGTGAAACATACATGAAAGTTCCAGTATGCACAGGCCCTAATTCTCCCCTGGCCCCAGTCCCAATAGGCGGTCACATGCTTGATGGCACATGACCAATCACGTGCCTCAGATGTACTAATGCTGAGGTCAGGGATTGCAGCAGCATGTGACCGAGTGCAGGGTGATCATTGGGATCGGAAGGGACGGCAAGTGGAGCGGAGAAGGGGAGTATAATTTTTTGTAACATATTGGGGTGAGAGGAGAGAATTTTTCGTGTTGATATTGCACTCGCCTGTGTAAATCCAGCCTATGCCTCATCTGTCCTCAAAACGGCATCCAAATATGTCTTGGTTCTACGTTAAGATTGATGCTACAACGATGTGCATGCTACAATGCGATCGAGGCTCCGGATGGACCCTGCGACGCTGATGTGAACAGAAGACACAGTGAGGGAAGGAGGAGGATGAAAGGACAGAACTGACAGCACACACCTGGAAGAAATGAGGGAGAAGCTCTGCTCACTGAACATACAGTAGGAGACAAGACACAGACTGCTAGAGAGAATGATCATGGCAGCTCCAGGAGAACCAGGCAGCTCCTGACACACTGCATCACATCAAAGACTCAGAGTCCGGAAGTAAGACAATAAATGCTACAGATAGCTAGGCCAACAGTAGTGCAAGTCCATCTACTGACACACACTGACATAGAGGGTACCTTCCTCCTAGATGCACTCGCCTCTTAACATGCCGATTCTGAGCTGCCCGCCTACACTTGCAGGGAGAGTGAGGAAATATCCATTTAGCACAACACCTTTAAAAAATGTTCCTCTGTCTAGGTATTGCTGATATAGCACTTGTTTTTGTTTATTATTTCCTATCAGGAAGACCATCTAAGTTCATTATTGGTGAGAAGAAGTTGCTTCAAGTGGCAGGTGTGCCCAATAGCAAGAATACACCATCTGATGGACCTCAACTGATCAAATACAAATAGCCTATCTTTAGGATTCTCTTATAGGCACTACCCTATTTATGACCATCACCGATTACACTGTCAGTTACTTCTCTCTGGCATCTTAGCACAGGGTAGAAACTGCAGTTTGTTGAATGCTGGCAAAGAGCTGAGTTATTAGGGAGTCAGTGAGGAGCAGCTAAGTGGATCAGAAGTGGCATGCCGTAAACTGAAACAATGATAATTTAATGTCCAACTGCCTCAAAACAACACAAATGTTACTAAGATCAATATTACACCTGGATTATTTATCTTTATACAGGGTTATTACAAATGATCTTCCCGATTTGAAGCACTCATAACTCATGTTGAATATCACTTTGATATCAATGGAAACAGAAACTCAAAATGTTTTATTGCATCAAAAATGTTTCCCACATCAAAGGTGATCAGTGTGGCCCCCTTTGTCACTCGGCACATCGAGTCCGTAGTCAAGATCCTGCCATACACGCTTAACACACCCCAGAGAAAAAATTACAAGGTGAAAGCTCCGTGGTACGTCGAGGCCAAGGAAGAAGTTCAGTGTCACCACCACCTGCACAACCAATCCATCTGTTTGGTAGTTATGTATTGAGCTCACTTCTGACTTCATTGTGAAAAATGGGGGGGTCCCATTCTGTTGGAAGATGAAACTTGGGATTTCATGTTCCAGCTGCGCAGAAGCCATATATGTAAGATGTCCAGGTATGAAATTCTCGGGATTGTTTCTTCATGAAAAAATAAGGGACTTATGCTTTGCTATACGATATAGCACAATACACATTCATGTGGGAGTCACACATCAGCTCCACGTAGACATGTGGGCTTCCCTCCCCCAGATTCTGACATTACGTTTGGTAACTATGCCCGAAAGGTGGAAGGCAGCTCCCTCACTAAAGACTGAAGATTCCATGAAACCATCACTTCCAATTCGAGTTTGCATTCTCTCCTAGAAAGAATGTTGCCTCGCTTTGTCATCCGATTTCAGAGCCGGTAACAATTGCAGTCAGTAGCGATAACATTGCAAACGTTTGTGCAGAAACTACCACACAATCGGCTGCAGGACGTCGACTTCTCTGCTCGCTCTGATGGTGGATTTTTGGGGACTTCATGTGAAGCTTATGCGGACAAACTCCACTGTTTCCACGCTTACTGGTGGACAGCCGGATGATTTTTGCTTACAAAAGCAACCTTTTTCTTTAACCCCTGTGTGACGGCCAATTCCCTCTCTTTTTACGGACTTCATTAATGGGCTTTTAACTTGTACATCCATCTTTTTAGAGCTCCGTTACCATAAAAATCAACCTTAGAATGTGGTGATCCAGATGCAATTGTTTTTCTTTGGAAATGTTTTTATTGTGCAAAAGTAGTAAAAAATATTGCAGTAATCATACTGATCCAGATAAGAAAGTTGCCACCTTATTTTTACTAAATGGTGAATGCTGCAAAAATAAAACCCCAAAACAATAGGGGAATTTCTGAGGGGTTTTGCAACTAACTTGCAAAAAATATTTAATGAAAGTTATATAATACAATATTTGTACCTCAGAGTCCCCCCCAAAAAACAAGCCCACATATGTCAACAAGTTGGAGTACCACCTACGAATTCTATGTGTAGTGATTGTATCTTCACCAAACTATTTTTGAAAATGATGTTGCACATAACAGATTGGTAGACATGAAAATCATAGAATAGTAGAGTTGGAAGGGACCTCCAGGGTCATCGGGTCCAACCCCCTGCTCAGTGCAGGATTCACTAAATCATCCCAGACAACTATTTGTCCAGCCTTTGTTTGAACACCTCCATTGAAGGAGAACTCACCACCTCCCATGGTAACCTGTTACACTCATTGATCACCCTCACCATCAGAAAGTTTATCGCATATCTAATTTGTGTCTCCTCCCTTTCAGTTTCATCCCATTGCTTCTAGTCTTTCCTTGTGCAAATGAGAATAGGGCTGATCCCTCTGCACTGTGGCAGCCCTTCAGATGTTTGTAGACAACTATTAAGGTCTCCTCTAGGCCTTCTTTTTTGCAAGCTAAACATTCCCAGATCCTTTAACCATTCCTCAAAGGACATGAATTGCAGACCACTCACCATCTTGGTAACTCTTCTCTGAACTTGCTCCAGTTTGTCTATGTCTTTTTGAAAGTAGGGTGCCCAGAACTGCGCACACTATTCCAGATGAGGTCTGACTAAGGAAGAGTAGAGGGGGATAATTACCTCATATCATGTAGACTCTATGCTTCTCCTTATACATCCCAGAATCGGGTTTGCCTTTTTGGCTCCTGCATCACATTGTTGACTCATATTCAGTCTATAATCTAGTAGTATACCCAAGTCTTTTTCATATGTGCTGCTGCTTAGCCCAATTCCTCCCATTCTGTATGTGTTTTTTTCATTTTTCTTGCTCAGATGTAGGACTTTGCATTTCTCCTTGTTAACCCTTTCCAATCCAATTTGTATTCTGGTTTTCCTAGGGGGCTTACTCTTTTTCTGCTGTTATACAGCGGCAGTACATGCTGGCTAAAGTCAGTACTGGATGAGGTGACATGTTGGATAGGCTCCAACAGCAGAGAGGCTGGCAATATACAGTAAGAGAACCCCGACGAACGTCTTCCAACATCGGAGCTGTACAGCCTTAAATCATAATGTCTTCAGACGTCAGACAGTGGATTGGAAAGGGTTAAATACCATTCTGGTAGTCGCCACCCACTGTTCAAGCTTTTCTGGATCTGAGAGTAGGGTGGAGGTCTGGTTTTCTATTCACTCTGCCATTGTTACAGGTGCAGAGTGGCTATATATTCTCACCCCTCCTGGTGAGCAGTGCTGCTTATTCCATTCCATAGTGGAGAAGTTGGAGTTTGGAGCTCTGCTGTGCTGGGTAGTTTTTCCTACTTGCAGATAAGCTGCGGGTTCTTTTTCAGTTGTATTGTTGCTTCTCATTTCTGTTATAGCTTTGCGTGTCGTGTTCATCTCTCCAGGGATTCCTATAGGGATAGTCAGGGCCCAGAAAAAAGAACGTGGTGCCGCCTTTATTGAGGCGATGACTCTGCTTTAGGCAGGTAACCATTACCTCCCTACTAGGTTATGGCCAGGTTTCCCTCCCCCTCTCCCTGGAGTGGTGCTACTGTCCGGCATAGCGTAGTGTGTGGCTTTTTCCAACTTTTAGTACTTCCCTGCTGCAGTGTGGTGTGTAGTACTTTTGCGTCACACCAGCTTTTCATCTGAGCTACGTATTTCAGTTGTGGTGCGCACTGCTCTTCGGTGCACAAGTCTATCTACTATAGTAGTCGTGAACATCACCCTGCGTCCATACTAAGTGTGGTGCTTTTGAGCCGCACGGGCGTGACAACTCTCACTTCCTTGTGTGATGAATATATACAGATCCGCGCCACCACACAAAGATCCGAAGATACCAGGTTTAGGGTTTTACTCACCTGGTGCAGAGCGGGACCCCTACAGGGTTGTAGGGGAATGCCCACTTGCACCTATGATCCCAGTTAGCTTGTAGACTATGTAGATGAATATACAGGATCCCTGAATATCCTTGGTTCAAGGAGGTGCAGCAGGAAGGAGTAGCCCCAGAAGGTATTACACCAACAATGAGGAAAGTGTAGTAGAAAAGGAAAAATAAAATTCCTCCTGCGCTCTTATCAGGGGTCTTTTAATCCAGATGAGGAAACTGTCAGGTCTCCACGATGTTCAGCAGAATATATTTATTCATATATTATTTATTTCTCTTTTGCAAAAGATTTCTTATAATATCACACAAGGAAGAAAAGAAATCTTTTGCAAAAGAAACAAGAAGAACATAAAATTAGATCAATTCCTAAACTGTTGCACTCGTTTTGTTATATATTTAATAGAATGCCCGTGTGAGTTACAATATATCTGACGCACTACAAACACTTTAAGCTCGAGACTAAACCAACATAGGTTCAATATCACCACAGGCTATACAAAACATAGTGTTTCACGCCACTTCGCATCTGAACACCAAAAAAACCCCAAAAGACATACGAATTACACCATTAGAATACATCCACACACATTCCTTTTCCAGACTTAGAACCAGAGAAATGTTCTGGATTTTCAGGATAAATACATTAGTACCTTTTAGACTAAACGAAGTACTAGAGAAAATATAAGGAAAAACATAAGGAAAAACAATATATAAGCAGAAACACGTTTGGACATCAACTGTAGAATACATTATTGGGTAACAACACAAGGAATATCACCTATATGGACAATTTTGGAGATTTTAAAAGGTAGAAAATGTCTTTAAATGATATCCTTTAGGAAAACTACATATTAGTTTAATTTAAAACCCTTTTAAATATATTTATTTAAAAATGTAATAGAAGGGATATAAAGTGATTTTTATGTGTGCTATATGTATTTTTCAGTATTTTTTAGTAGGGATTTTATAGATTTAGAGTATATAAAAAGGCATTAATTGTAATTTATATGTATATTCCCATTTAAAACTACATTGAAGAAGTTTTTATAGGTTTTTTTATATATAAAAACTGTATAAAGATTTTATTACGTTGGTAGTATAGTGGATATATCTATATTGTATAAACAAACATTGAACTGCAATTATTAAACTTTAGATACGCTGTAATAGCGGAGCTACAGCGCCCTTCCCGAGGCCGGGATCCGAAGCTCATGCGCAGGGACGGAGATACGAAGATTACGTAAGTTTTTAATCGTAGCTACGTAGATTGCGTAGCCACGCGATCTCCTTAACCCGTCATATTAAGCTTCCCGTCGCACCATCTATACGTCAGCGTGGGAAAGACCGGCGTCCCGCGCCGTGAGCCGATGACCCCATCCCTGTGGAGGGTAAGTAACACTATAAAAGGAGGACATTGTTATATACACGTCATGCTTGAAAAAGGCGGTTTATAAGAGCGCCGAAACGCGTTGTAAGTGTATACGTTTTTTATGTGTACTATTTGAATAAATATATTCTGCTGAACATCGTGGAGACCTGACAGTTTCCTCATCTGGATTAAAAAAACCCTGATAAGAGCGCAGGAGGAATTTTATTTTTCTTTTTCTACTTCCCTATTGTTAGCTATCCCTCCTAGCTTTGTGTCGGCAGTAAATTTGATCAGTTTCCTATCAATTCCCTCCTCCAGATCATTTATAGAAATATTGAACAACACTGGGCCTAGGACAGAGACTTGTGGTTCCCCACTTGATACATTCTTCTACTTGGATGTGCAGCCATTTATGACCACTCTTTGAGTACGATCACTTTGCCAGTTGTGAATCCACCTAACAGTTGCCCTGTCAATCCCATATTTGGTCATTTTTTTCAATAAGTATGGTATGAGATACTTTGTCAAATGCTTTACTAAGGTCAAGATAGACTATATCCACCACATTTTCCTGATCAACCCAGCCGGTGATTCTGTCATGGAAGGAAATTAGATTCATCTGGCATGACTTGTTTGTTACAAACCCATGCTGGTTCTGGTTAATTACTGCATTTTTATGCAAGTACTTGCCTACAAGTTGTTGCAAAAAAAACTGTTCATGTACAGTAACATGTTAAAAATAATCAGTTATTACAAAGCACAAGTTCTGTGAGTCTCACAATCACACAGATTTCGCGCATTATTCTTGGCCATGTAAATACAACCTTATTGGGATTACATTACAGAAGAGCGGTTTTGAACTGAAATTAGGCTTTAATACTGCAAATAAAGTACTTACCTTTTCGACAAAACAAACCACGGAACGTTTTACATAGGTATGTTCTTGGTCCACTATAGAGGTCAATATGAAGCTGGTATCCATGAAGCCCATATTCAGGGTCAACATCATCCAGGATAGGAACATGTGGAGATAACGTGTAAGGGCTGTAAGATAGATCAATGGTAAGACAAGGCAGTTAAAGAAACACAATATAGGCATATGATACCTTAAACTACACTGCGGGAACCAAGAAGCGAGAGGCTATAAAAAAAATACAGCAGCCGGCTCCCTGTCACCTCACCTATCAGAAACATAACTACTTTAGGAAGGTGACAGGTTCCCTTTAATGACCAGAGTATTACAGTCCTAAAAGATGATTTTGTGCATATGTTGGTTTAACAACCTTAACTTTGTCTGCCAATCAGAATAATTTTTGTGCTTTTTATGATAAAAAAGGCTGTTTTTTTTTTAAACACTGTACCTCTTTTTGAAAAATATTTTTTTCACTTTTTTAGGTAAACAAATAGAATAAGTGATTTTTTTTTTAATTCTTCAAAATTATAAACTAACACTAAAATATTAAATGAAATAAGTATTAAAATAAGTTTCCTATCTACAGTAAAGCCCTGGGTGAACGGGGCAACTATAGCAACTGTTTGTGTTGGTGGTGTGTGTGTTTTTTATTCATCTGTAATCAGACAGATCTAGCACAGTTTAACATGTTAAATTAAAGCACTTTTCATAGCTTTTGATTGGCTTTTGTTGTGTTAAAGCATACCTGACTTTTCAAAAAATGTTCAAAAGCAGCCCAGGCCTTCATTGGTCACTGCTTTGCTGTTTGCGCTCAGTTTGAGCTCTATTAGTTCCATTTTCTGGGCATATTTTCCTATTTTTCTGCTGCCCTGTTTGCGAACCACTTAGAGGTGGGAGCTGTCCTTAGACAGTCATTTTGCCAGTACTGTACTTGCCAAGACTTCCTCTCTCCCACTTCCTATACTGCCATGCATAGCCCTGCTCCAAACAGCTGCAAGGCAGCATCTGAATGCCACCCCTCTGTTGCATGTAGTAATTAGCAGTGTCTCGATGTCCCTCTTACTAAAGAAGCCAAATGCCTAACAACAGGCAGTGGATTGCAAAAATGCTGGAAGGAGACCCCTAGTGGTCAGAAATTTAAACTTGATTTTCAAAGGTAAAAATCGAAGAAAATTTTAATGCAAGTATATTACAAGATTGATGATACACACATAGGGTGTTAGATCAGCATGAGTTGTATAAATAGTGTCCATTAAAGATAAGAAGCTATTTCCGCAAGTTATCAGCGTTGGGTAAAACTTTGCTACATTTGTATGGTCCCTCAAAAGGTCATAAAATGGCTGTCATTTGTGTAGCCTGCAAAAACGTGTCCTAGGATCAGACAATGCATCAGTAGACTGAATGGGGCTGGGGGCAGCCTAACACTTCATTGTTCGATCCTGTCAGGCTTACCATTCACCTTAACAGGACCAAACAGTGTGGTGTTAGACTCCAACCCCATTAGCCCTGCAGTCTACATATGCATTCTCCTGTCCCAATATGGGTATCCGCAGGCTGCATGGATGACAGACATTTTGTTGAATTCATGAACAACCCTTTAAGAAATCTCCATATTATTGATATTATAATATGTGTGGTGTATCTTTGCAGATGAAGCAGAAATAAATGTATCAATGCTCTGAAACTGTATTTCATTCTAATGTAGGTTTGACGATGATGATAATTATCCATTCAGTCGAGGTCGACTTTCGGTCACTTCATGGATCATCGTTCTCCATGCTTTCCTATCCTTGACCTTACCTACTGTCATATAGATGTCCCTGAGGATCCAAAACAAGAACTCAGCTGTGCTACATTTGGCAAATTAAGCCCTGCAACATCTCTCTGTCATGAGCCTATAAATGTTAAACTTGTAAAAGTACACTTTGATTACTGCACAACACAGTGCCAACCTTTTATTTCCTTGGCCTTCGTACCCAAATTTTTCCATTTGGTCTGATGAGGATTTCAACTCCAAATTGAAAATGCCTTGTATGTTTTTATATAATCTTTTACTAGTTCCATAAAATACTGGTCAGTATGACCATATGGATAAATGATTTGCCCCGATTCCTGGGCAGTGTCTCAAGCAGAGCTGGTTTCGGTTTGCTTGTATTCATGACTATCAGTTGAGGGATCCCATCGTAAACCTTGCAACAGGAGGAAGTTGTTTTATTGTTAGTAGTATAAATGCTTATCAGAGTTCTGCACGGCATAGCATAACCCAGCCAGGTAAGTGTGCATTCAGACACACACTCATCAAAGTTCAAAACCCACTGCATTCTGGGTTCCATTAGTCTACCTACAAGCTGATCCTTTAGACACTGATGGTGGCTCCACTTTATTTTTCTGATACACAGAAGGGAATTCATCATTTGAGTTATTCACTTTACCGAAAAACCTCACGCTACAGAAACCGAAACCGAAACCTCCTTTTCTCACCACTTTGAAAAATGTGAAGAGAGAAGCATAAGAAAGCAAAAAGTCAACAATTTTACGCAAAAACCCATGTGCAATAAATCTATGACTTTTTGAAACTTAAAAAAAAAAAAAAAAACTGCTCAAAGCAGTGGCTAAATTTCCTCCATAGTTTGTACTACACAAGATCCTGAAAAAGTTCCTGTCCTCAATAAAGAAAGAAATTCACCATCTTCCAGCTGGTCTTTCTGCTTTATCTGTGCTAGTTATTTGCTTGTCTTTATTCTACATTTTTATATTATATTTTTATTTTAGTCTGACATTTGGTTTTTAGTTTGAGCTTTGGAATTAAAAACTAGTTTACCAGACAGTTATGGTCTCGACTTAGAATATTTTCAAATTACAATAGTTATATGAGGCAGTCAGTGTGGCTGGGACTAAGGAAACTGTTCATCTGCTATGGGATCATGCTCATTTATGTATGTGGCCAAAATAAAGGGGGAAAGACCTTTCATAGCACAAATCCTGGTACTAGTGGTACCTTTGGATATGCCATAAAAGTCCAAGATAGGAATACCCCTCTAATATTGTAACTTGAGGGATCAGTGTATAACTTTTCATTATACAATAAATAACCTTTATTTACTGGAACTGGAGTAAACTTTTAATTCAAAGTGTGAATTTATACACACAAATAGAGTTACGGAAACTAACAGAATAAAAAGAAGCTTCCGGACACCCTTTACTAGTGCTGTTACATTATTCTCATGTGGCTGCATGTAGAGATAACATGAATTTTGAGAAAATATAAATAAAATATGCCGCCTATGAAATACATCAACTATATTGTGCAATGGGCGTATGTCAATCGTACATAAGCCGGTTTCTACACAGTCTTGGGCAACTTTCATCTACATTTGTTATTAGGTTGAATTATTAATTACTGAGTGAAGCAGCCAATATTACTAGGATTATTCTTTTTATGGTTCTTTTGTAATTTGCTAGATTTGTTTTTCCAAAAAGACAGAAAATGTGCTAATCAGGGTTATAAAGGAGATTATATGCCACTAATTAAGATTGGGTATTGGGATTTTACGCAGAGGCTCTTTGTTAAATATTTGAGAAACACTGAAACAATCTTTTATATCCCTTCAGAAAAAGCATTCTCAAAACAATAAATGGGAAGATGATAAGAAAGCAAACACCATAGCCCCTTTAAAAAAAAAATCACTAAATATCTGTCTTTGAGTCGTCCTCTGTCAAGCTTATAAAAGTTTCATTTAGTAGTTTATCAGAAGTTACGTTCATCACTGACTAAGGCCTTATGCACACGGCCATGACGGGCTCCACAAGCGGAATACCGCAGTGGAGTCCGTCAAGGCGCCCCCCCACTTCCCTTCCCCAAAAGACCCCATACTTACCTCCTGATCCGCTGCCCGAAGTCCCGCATGACGATCCGGCGCGCATGCGCAGCACAACGCAGGACACACCAGCAGTGTCATATGACGCGCCAGTGGTGTCACATGACCCGCCGTCAGCGTCATATGACGCAGCCGGCGGTGGGCTACAGCGGAAGTATAGCGTGAGGGGCGGCTTCCATTGACTACAATGGAAGCCGTCCGCGTGTATACCCGCAGGAAATAGGACATACTGCGGGTAATTTCATGCTGCGGAATGCCGCAGTGGAATCCGGCAGCATGTACATTGAGCTATTAGGTTCAATAGATCCTAATAGCTGCAGTGAAACGCGGCGGAAATCCGGCCGTGTGCATTAGGCCGTATTTACAAGTCCGAGAAAATTGTACGTGTTCCGTGCATTTGTGAAATGCACAGAAATCATGTGTTGCATTAACCCGTCGTGTTCAATGTGTTCATTTACATGGGCGATTTTCCTCAAGTACCAATCGTAAGAGACAGGAAAACTGAAGCAGGTGCAATTTTCGTGCGATTCATGTGCAAGAAGGGTTGTTGATCCAGGGATTATTCCGATTATCAGATTGGAATCAGAAAGGATTTTTTCCCCCCGTAAATGGGGAAAATTGGCTTCTAACTCATTGTTTGTTTTCTTTACTTCCTCTGGATAAATATTAGGGGTTATAGGTTGAACTGAATAGAAATATGTATTTTTATGGCCTTGCATACTATGTTACTGTTACTATGATGTCTCTCATAGACATTCATGTGCTGAGCAATGTTCTGTGCAATGCAACTAGCTAGTGGTCATGCAAATGCAGCCTAAATATGGTGTCATCACAGGTTCCACACAAGATTGTTACACAGCAGTCCCAACTCCTGATTGTAAACTGTAAACCTGACTGGTTATATAGTAATAAACTGCCTAATGTGCATAACTAGGCAGATTTATAAAGGACTCGTCACATCCCTGAATATATTCAACTGCCAGATAACCCCATTTTTTCCAAACCAGCTTCGCCGAATGTTTTTTTCTTTAATTAAAGTACCCCCATTCCTCCACTATGATCTCCATTGTCCTGCTGCAGAATGAATTTAGAACCAATCAGATGCCTTCTATTTTTGAAAAAAAATCTTACTTTGCAGCATTTTTTTCACAATGTCCTAAAACTTTGCACAGTACTGTAAATCTACAATCGGATATCTGCTTCTGTTCCTTCTGTGAGATCTGCAACTCCTCTGTGCTACCTTATAAGAATAAGCCAAGAGGTTCAAGAAGCTGAGACAGCGGTCACAAGTAGAGCCGCTGCTAAGTGTCTTAGCTTCAGTATCCTCCCTGTGGCCGTGTCTGCCACAGTTCCTAGATATCCTCTTGACAGCGGCACAAAGGCGATCAAAGTTAAGAACAGGCATTGTGCGCAGAAGCACCCAAGAAGAGGCTAACCATGAATCCACTTTTGTGACTTTGCACCAAAAAGCCACCACACTGAGGATCTGGCAGCTGCATCGTTGACCTCACATTTATAAGCAATCATATGTAGAAGGCTCAACCCCACAAACACTCAAAAAACGTCAGCCACTACTGTTCTACACATCCTTCAGAAACAAAGTATATACGAAGTAGCAGCTGCATTGACAGAATGGCCTCCACATATATACAGAATGGCCATGTAGTAATGCATTGGACCCCCTTTGGCCTTCAGTACTGCAGCAATTCGTCACGGTATACATTTCGCTAGGTGATTAAATCATTCTGCAGTAATATTGGCCCATGTGGACAGGATAAATTCTTGCAGTTGCCGCAAATTAAATTTGGCATTCACTGAACAGCTGACAGGAAGAGTTCATGGATTCCTGCTGCTTGCACCCAATTCTGACCTTCCCATCAGCACAGTGCAACAGAAACCTGGATTCATTTAACCACGCAATGCTTTTCCACTGCTCAACAATCCAATTTTTGAGTCTCTTTCTAATACATTAATGGCATTTGAAATGGTCTTCTGCTGATACAATCCATCCGCGCTAAGGAATGACGAGTTGTGTATTTGGACACATTAGCTGGACCACCAGCATTGTATCGGACTACGGTTTGCTTGACAGTTCACTGCCTGATTGTCAGAACAATTCTTGACATTCTCATCTGACTCCTTTTCTCAGCAAATGGTTTATGTCCACACGATCTGGATGTTTTTGCTCAATCACAACATTCTCGGTATACTCTCAACACCTTGGCACAAAAGAATCTCAAAGACAGACAGTTGTTGAAGTCACTCAGATCACTTGATTGTTAATTCACAGAAAAGTTGCTTACATGATTTTATGCTCCAGGGTCATGTGAGCTTGCATCCCATACAGGGAAGCTCCAATCGTAAGAGGTCAGGTATCTCTAATTAAATAATATGACCTATTAATATACCCAAGTCTTTTTAACGTGTGCTGCTTAGCACAATTCATTCCATTCTGTATGTATTTTTTTTTTCTGGCCCAGATGTAGGACTTTGCATTTCTCCTTGTTAAATACCATTCTGTTAGGTGCCGCCCACTGGTCAAGCTCTTCTAGATCTTATTGAATCCTCTCCCTCTCTTCCTAGCGTTAGCTATCCCTCCTAGCTTTGTGTCCCCGGCAAATTTGATCAGTCACCCATCAATTCCCTCCTCCAGATCATTTAAAAAAAATGTTGAACAGCACTGGGCCTAGGACAGAGCCTTGTGGTACCCCACTTGATACATTCTTCCACTTGCATGTGCAGCCATTTATGACCACTCTTTGAGTATGATCCCTCAGCCAGTTGTAAATCCACCTAATAGTTGCCTTGTCAATCCCATATTTGATCATTTTTTCAGTAAGTATGGTATGAGATACTTTATCAAATGCTTTACTAAAGTCAAGATATACTTTATCCACCGCATTTCCCCTGATCAAACCAGTCGGTGATTCTGTTGTAGAAGGAAATTAGATTAGTCTGGCATGACTTGTTTGCTACAAACCTATGCTGACTCTGG
Organism: Eleutherodactylus coqui; assembly: GCF_035609145.1. Lineage (NCBI taxonomy): Eukaryota > Metazoa > Chordata > Amphibia > Anura > Eleutherodactylidae > Eleutherodactylus > Eleutherodactylus coqui. The sequence goes on along the minus strand of NC_089845.1, from coordinate 66,228,321 downwards.
TTAACTACTCTATTTTTATCCAAGTACTTGCATACATGCGGTTTAATAATTTGTTCAAAGATCTTTCGCGGCATAGAAGTCAGGCTCACAGGCCTGTAGTTTCCTGGATCCACCTTCTTCCCTTTTTTGAAAATAGGGACAACATTTGCCCTTTTCCAATTTTCTGGGACTTCTCCTATTCTCCAGGAATTTTCAAAGATTATCGTGAGTGGTTCAGCAATTACCTCTGCTGCTTCCTTTAGTATCCCTGGATGTAATTCATCTGGACCTTGAAACTTGAATTCATTTAAGTTAGATAAGTGTTTCCTCACCATCTCTCTGCTTATAAATAGCCTGCATTCGTTTATCCCCCAATAGCATAGGGAAGATCAGTTGACGTTAGAACTACTTTCTGAGAGAAAACAGATACAAAATAAGAATTTAAAAGTTCGGCCTTCTCAACATTATTTTTAATGGTGTCATCACAGGTTCCACACAAGATTGTTACACAGCAGTCCCAACTCCTGATTGTCAACATTTGCCCTTTTCCAATTTTCTGGGACTTCTCCTATTCTCCAGGAATTTTCAAAGATTATCGTGAGTGGTTCAGCAATTACCTCTGCTGCTTCCTTTAGTATCCCTGGATGTAATTCATCTGGACCTTGAAACTTGAATTCATTTAAGTTAGATAAGTGTTCCCTCACCATCTCTCTGCTTATAAATAGCCTGCATAGGGAAGATCAGTTGACGTTAGAACTACTTTCTGAGAGAAAACAGATACAAAATAAGAATTTAAAAGTTCGGCCTTCTCAACATTATTTTTAACCAATTAACCATTTTTATCTTGTAAGCATCCAATAGTATCTTTGACTTTTCTTTTGCTTTTGACATACCCACAAAATCCTTTTTTATTGCTTTTGGTCTGTTATAAGCCTCAATTCATTATTAGCTTTAGCTTTTCTGACACTTGCCCTGCAGTTTCTGCAGACTGCATTATATTCTTCTTTAGATATTCCCTCTTCTTTCCATTTGATTAACATGTTTTTCTTCCTTTTTAACATGTGTGAAAGTTCTGTGTTCATCCATCCTGGTCTCTTCAAATGGTTTCCATCCTTCCTTCTTTTAGGGATTGTTAATGATTGTGCTTTGAGAATCTCATTTGGAAATCCGCCCAACTTTCTTGGACATTTCTGTCCTTAAGAACGACCAGCCATTGGATTCTTCCAACCCTCTTTCTGAGTTCATTAAAATCTGCCTTTCTGAAATCCAACCTTGAGATCTAAGTTTTCTCAGATCTGTCTCCCCTTTTTATTCAAAATTCATGGATAGCATGATTACTACCTCCTAAGGTCCCAATTACTCTTACTTCCTCAACCATTCCTTCCCTGATGGTAAGAATTCGGTCCAAGACAGCAAATCTTCTTATTTTCTCTTCTACCTTTTGGAAGATAAAGTTTTCAGCAAGAGCAGATAAGAATTTGTTGGATCCGTTACTTTTACCTAAAAGAGATTCCCAACAAATGTCTGGATAGTTAAAATCTCCCATGATCACTATGTCATGCTTTTTTGAGAGCTTGGCCATCTGATGTAGAAAGAGCTCATCCATATCTTCTGCTTGTCCAGGCGGCCTATAGTAAATGCCTACAATGGTGTCCTTTCTGTTCTCTCCTTGTATTCTTACCTAAACAGTGTCTACATAACTACCATGCTTTGAAGCTTCAATCTCTATAGAGATTAATGTTTTCCTAACATACAACGCAACACCTGCTCACCTTTTTTTTAGGTCTGTTTCTTATAAATAAGTTGTACCCTTCAAGCCTTGTGTTCCAATTATGTGTATCATTCCACCAAGTTTCTGTGATGCCTATGACATCATATTTCTCTTTCAGTGTTAGGAGCTCCAATTCTCCTTGTTTGTTTCCCATGATCTGTGCATTTGTGTAAAAACATTTTAGTTTGTGATCGATGTCTCTTGCTCGTCTGCTTTCCTTTGAAATTTTTTGTCTTTGTTCTTTCTTTACACTTTGAATAGCAAAGTTCTCAAATGTATTAATTAGCTGTATATTTTTACCTGGCCTTTCACTTCCCTTTCCATATTGTTCTCGTTTAAACCTCTCCTAATGAGTGAAGCAAGGCGCCCACCAAATGTATGCTTACCTGTTTTTGTAAGGTGCAACCCGTCTCTAGCAAGCAGTCGAATGACCATATGTTTTTGAGGGACAAAAAATGTGACAAAAATGTTAAATAAAAAGTTTAATGTTTTTGTATTTTTTGCTTCTTTAAAAATTAACACGTTTATCCCGACAAAAAAAACTTTTTTCAAAGAAGTTTACATAATACTTATAACACACCATAAAAAATTTCAGAATTGTGGTTTTTCATTCATCTGCATGCAAAAATGTTTCAAAAATATGCATTTACTAAAAAATAATACAAATTAAAACTACAATTAATTCCACAAAAAACAAGGCGGAAAAATTAAAATATTATGGGTCTTGGAATACGGAAACACAACTTTTTTATTGTGGAAAAGCACATTTACACACAACAATTATCGCTCAAAAGATGGCTTTTGAGCGAATTTTGAGTGATCATCGTTGTGTATAAAAGGGCCTTTAGACACAATCTCTTTAATGCAGAATTACCAACATCCAGTCATCAGATCCTGTAGGACAAAGTTAAACTTATGAAGATACTTTAATAGCTATGTGGTAGAAAATATATAGATTACCTCTCCGCAGACCCCAAGAAACTCTTCTCCAACAATTGATGATAATGTATTGTGCCCATCACAAATGCAATTTCAGGCCCGTTCTAAAATACAGAAGAGTGATTATAGGAAATAACAGACAATATAATATATAATCCCAAATCATCAACAGTACAAAGAACACTGCCAGTCACAGCATAGAAATACTTTAAACCCTTAGGCCTCACAGAGGCACTTTTTACCGCGATTAATGTGGCGTTTTCTATGCCGCGTTAATAGTGGTATAACGCTCCCATTGTAATCAACGGGTCCTCGCAGACATGCGTTCAATCGCGGCGCTGTCTGCTCTATATTTGCCTGTTTAGTACACATTATCACCCATAACAATGATGGGGTGCACTGAAACACGCTGTCCACCGCAGGGAGCTGCGTCCGAAAGCGAAAATAAAACCGCAGCAAAGCACAGCGTTTGAAATCGCAGTGCTTTGCCGCGTTCATGTGTGAGAGCGGCCTTATAGCATATACAAGTTGCAACCCTTTTTAGGTATCATTCACACAGGTGTTTATTTTACACATACTGTAGGATTCCGTCTGGGGTTCTGTCACAGGTGCTGAAAACAGCATTGAGACAAAAACCCCAAACAGACACCATTTTACTGTGTATTTGAACAGATTTCATTTCTTTCTGCTATATTTGGAGGAAACAAAATGAGAGTTGACTACGCTATTGTATACTCCAAATGTAGTGAAAATTACCAAAACCCCTGTCAAATGCACACCAAAATAGTGTCCGTATGACTAATTTCAGCACTTGTGACGGAACCCCCAGATGAAATCCCACAGCTTGTACAAAAACACTGTATGAATGCTCTCTAAGGCTGGTTGCACACGAACGGGTCCGATTCCGACCCTGTGCCCGGCCAGCATCCGTGCGTACTTATTTTCTTTTTCTATAAGACCCCTGCTTTTCCCCACACGGAATCTGCGACCTATCCACAATGTCAATTGCAGAAGGGCGCGGGTCGGACACCTTCCATTGACTTCAATGGAAACTGCGCAAAAATGAAGCATGCTGTAATTTCACCTCCACGAGTGGAAAATCGCGCTTGAATTACGCTCATGTGCAGGAAAAAGTGCTTTTCATTGGCCTGCTATGGAAGGTATTTGCTGCACAGCCGGCCTAAGTAAGAACACAAACAATTATATGTTTATGTTCCCTGAATCTCTGCAACTGCCATCGCACTTAAATAGAACCTATCACCTAAACTTACCTATTATGTTTATTTTAAAACTCAATAGCCAATCACTTAAAATTAGTTTTACTAAATGGGTCTTCTTAAGAACAACAAAAACCCACTCCATACCTCTTTGTAAATCCCTTGTCTTCCCCAAAGGAGTGGGGTCTGCACTTCCGGTTTGTGGCATCCCAGCATCGGACAGTGTCAGAATCTCAATAGTTATTGTGAGTTCTTGCATTCTGACTGAAAGGGCCCTATTTAATAGGTCAATCAATACGCCCTGATAAAAGGAATGGTTTGATGGAAAGGGTATTGACTTGGCCTCAAATTTCTTAGATTTTTATACAATCAAGTGGGATCTGCTGGAGAAACAAGTCCCACCTCACAACATACAGATGCCGTAGCTCCCAAGTTACAGAATCAGCGTTTCTGTAACTTACATTCCCTTCTAAGGGAGTTATGGAAACAATACATTGACTGTTTTTGTAATTTTAGGCACCACTGTCCTCAGCAAACAGATGGGTATTCCCATCTGAGCTATAAGTGTCTCAGATTTATCAAAAGGGGTGGTCAGAGTTAAAACGTTTATGTGAAAACAGATCCCCATTGTGAAAAACATAATAAAGAGCACGTTCTCCCCTCTTCCCACTCCCCACATGTTCCCCGTTGGCAGCTCCAGTCCCCTCATTGACTTAAGGTTTACAGGCCGAAGTCAGCCTGTGCTGGCCCGAAACACCTGCATTCATGTACAGTGAGAAGTATATACTATTCTGGCATCTGTTGTAGGAGGTCGGGATTGTTCTAATATATATGTCCATCAGAATGGAAGCTTACCCTCCACAGTCCAAGAATCAAATAAGGATGAAGATGGAAAAGTTTAACATGCATGTCCTGGCCAATGTATTTTCCCAAATTTCTTCCTTTCTTCAAATCATATTCCGCAATGAGAGAGAGCCTTTGAAGCCTTGATGAAATAACACACAAAAAGACCATGATTTTCAAAATCTAAAAAACACCAATGTGTGCAGTTACTAAAATATACACGTGCAGGATCCACAAAGATGTAGCATTTAAAGAACAACCCAGTGGAAAACATTAAGCAACTTTACTGTATGAGAGATACATGTTTGACTTCCACCTACGGCCAGGGAAGCCAAGAACCCAACCCTTCTGCACAATCTCTGTAAGGAGGAGCTTTGTATGGAGTGCTGGTTGTGCATGCACTGTGCCATTCTTTATAACTATTTAAAGGAACCCATCACCAAAATCTCACCACGACACATATCTCTTCATACCCAGCTTTTCACATCCTCCATTTAGGCCCATTTACACGCATAGACAATCTTTCAAACGATTGCAAGTTTGAAAGTTCTAGCGATCATTTTGCATAAAGTACTAATGGACACTAATGTCCATCAGCATTTTATCAGCCTCATATGCGTGTAACTGGGCCTCCAGGAGCTGCTTGCAGAACAGAGCAAGTGGTCTGAGCTCTGCAATCAGCTCCATTATTCTCACACGGGCTGTCGGCATGAATATAATGTAATCAGCTGCTACCGTGCAGAACCCAGTGTGCGGTCCCTGTTATCTACTCTGTGGCTGAATGATGGATTTTAAGCTCACCTTAAAATCATCGTTCAGCTGAAGAATAAGCGATGGTTGCATTTACACACGACGATTATCGCTCATATGCCATCGTTTGAACACATTTTGAGCGATAATCGTTGCGTGTAAATGGGGCTTTACACATGAGGTCCTGTCTATGAAAAACAGGTGTGGTTTGCTTGGCAGCTCCCAAATAATAATGACTCTACTTCCTTAGAAGAATGACCAGATGACTAATCTCTTTGGAACCTAATTGCAGAGGGTATATGAGATAATTAGAAAAGGAGTGGAAATTACAAGTGATTGATTTTTCATCCATTGCCAGCCAGAAACGTTAATTTGGAGTGTGCGATGGCGTAAGAGGTTCCCTTTATGGAGCATTTCAGAGATATTACTTGACTCCATAATTGCTACTGAGGAGTAATTAAATAGAGAAAAGCGCTTTGTAGTGTAGAGGAGTATAAGCCAGCTAAGAAATTTGATGTCAATAGAAATATTAGTACCTGGAGTGTTTGTACAATGGCACAACACACTGCAAGCCTGTAATCAGCAGCTGCCTTCCCCACGACAGACCAGCAAGGCCTCTATGAGAAGAGATGAACAATGAAAAGAGGAGATTGGAGAATCCCAGGCGTACTAGACAGAAGGACACAAGATCTGCAGTAGAAATACTTCTTTATGGCCGAAACGGCACCTTTAATATTAACGGCCAGGTGAAGGTGACGACTAGCATGGCCAATAAAGGAGCATTTCACTGCAGATCTTGTGTCCTCCTGTCTAGTACACCCTGGATTCTTTGATCTCTTCTCTCCACTGTTCATTGCTATTGACAAGGTATAGCTAATGAGTAGACCCCGAAGATGTCAATAATATAGTTAATCTATAATTTAATATATCAAGATAAATGGTACTTTAACGTTTCGCTTTCAAAATCTACACAAATAGTTGAGCAAGTATGTTCACATGTGGCAGATTTAATTTTTAAAATTCTGTGACTGCTTCATAAATCTGATTGTTAAAGACATTTCTGGACCAAGTCTGCCGCGTGTGTCCATACCCATACAAATATGTTCATTGACCGATTGTGTATTTTACACTTATTTTATAGTATATTTTTTTTCCTTATCAATCATATCCAAGACAAAAGTTAAATGGGTTTTGAGGGGAATAGAATATCCTCGACCGATTATTAGGATTGGCAATCAACATCAGATCGGTGGTGTCCAACTCCCAGCACATCCACATGCAATACTTAAGAGGTCCCCAGTGCTACAGCCATGTCAATCAGCTGATTGGTGGAGGGGTAGGGATCTCTGAGAAGAGGTAGAGCCGACCATATAATAATAATGCCAATTTCTATTAAACGTTAATGTCATACGCACCCATTTTTAATAGTCTTATAACATTTATCTGTGAGCACTGGTGTGATTCCATGTAGCTGAATCTTCCTCAGGGATTGAAGCTCTGGCCATATATAACTATTCCAAGTTAAAGTAAGTGAACTATCCCTGAAAGACACATCAGTGTGTTCAAGCACGGTTTCCTTTCCATATACATCCAAAAACGTAAGGGCCCAAGTAAGTCCAGAATTCCTATTAAAAAATGGATAGAGGAATATACAGTGAATAAATGCATACTATAACTAGAGGTCACGGCTGAACAAACCCCAGGAGTTATGCAGCCTTAGCACCTAGTATAGTTTTTAAAACCTAGTATAAAAATTAATCTTGCTCCTCGTGTAGTGTAACTAGCTTCATAAAGGGGGCGCCCCACCACAACATGTGGTGCCACACTGCATCTCTAGGACAAGCCACCACTTCCTGATCAGTGTGGGTCCGACTAATGTGGCCATCACAATCCTCAGAATGTAGGTGCCATAGCACTTAAAGCGGACATGTCCACAGGGTTTCGGTTAATTAAACCACCGATATGCTGTTATAGTGCTGTAAATACCTTACTAGACGCACCCCTGTAAAAATCAATAGTTTTACTAGGAAGGGGAAAAGCTATAAAACTGCTGGACATTATTTCATACTGGAGCATTAAAAAAAAACAAAAAAACAGATCACATTCACAAGCCATGTGAGCGCGTTCCCTTTTTAACACATGTTACTATTGGAAACGCATAAAAAAAGAACAAGGAAGTGCAGAATAGTGAAAAAGGGATGTAAAAAGCATTCAAATAGTGCATGAAAAAACGCATAGCAAGAGCATGAAAATCTAGTTAACACTGCACGGAAAACAGACCAAAAATCGCACTCCATTTCTAGTATCGAAGCGCCCATGGGTAGAGGGGATAGATAAAAGCAAGTAAGGCAGAGGTCCAGAGTAAAAAAGTCACGAATCTTTGCACAAGTCCCACTTGCGCAAAATTTGCAACTTTTTAGCTTTTTACACCGCCTTCGCAGCTTTTGTGAAAAGTGGGTAAGGGTTGGTTAAAGGGGTGTGGCTGGCTGTGGCCCACCAAATTCTCTATAAATTACGCTAGAAACTGGCGTAAATTATAGCGGAAACCTACGACAGGTTTGATCTGTGGTGGAATTCAGAAACTCTCACAAGGACGCTACAGGATGCAACAAAATGAATAGGAGGCTCTCACCTTCATATTGGCGCCCCCTAGTTTGTCCATACTTATCTAAGACTGGCGACTCTTGGGACTTGTATAAATATTCTTTGGCAGTTGTGCTTGTACAAAACTGAAATTCCCAATCCGCAAACAATGTTGGCATGCAACTAATTAATTCTTTTTAAATTCCTTTATCATTTTTATTATAATTTAAGTATATTGGGTAAAGGAATAGTCTGTAAATGACATAACACCTTACATAAAACTAACATATGGGTTAACTTTAACCTGTCTGTCCAGGATACCTCTGAAATACCCAATTCAGAACCTGCTCCTTAGTACTCTTAGCTATTAAAGTAGATGTGTAAGAGGAGGTTCGCTAATCCCAAAATAAGTTCTAGGTTTCTCTACTCATAGGAATTCAATAGTTCTAGATCTTAATATTTAATAGCATTTGGAACCCTTATCAGTAACAGGTATGATTTAGCAGGGTTAACCTTAATAGTAGTATACTGTTCCAAAACCCTGCAGACACGGAAAAAGCATAACTCTACCGGATCAGAGATGCTATTGTTTGCATTACCCATGTAAAAATCATAGGTGTTCAGGGACAACCCTGGTGGGCTCCGTTTGTGTTCTGCAGTAATGGCTATATTAAAGGGAACCCGTCAGCAGGTTCATGTTGCACGAAGTGTAGGTCAGGTATGTACACTGCGCTTCTTGCACTGAGGCATTTCAGAATAAACATACTTTTGAGATTTGAGTCAGTAATCCACTACGGCTTCTCCCTGTCTCAATCATCTAGAGTAGTGTTTTCCAAACTCCAGTCCTCACAACCCGCCAACCAGTCATGTTTTCAGGATTTAATGTAGTTATGGTCAGGGCTCAGACATTGTCGCAGGTGTTCTCCATATAGTACAGTATATGCTCAAATCATGACCCGTTGAGGAGTTGTGAGGACTGAAGTTTGGGAACTATTAATCTAGAGCGACAACTTTCTCCCCATACACAAGCAGGCAGAGAGCCATCACACTCAAGACGACAGGGGTGGGGAGAGGTCAGCATAGTGCCGCCCCTTTGACTTGGAGCACTATTCTGAGTCAAACTCCAAAGTATGCTTAGGCTACTTGCAAACGGACCAATTTTAAATTGTACCCAATATTCTTGGGCGCAACTTGCATCGGACAGAACACAAGACATCCCGTCCGTGTGCTGTCCGACGTACGAGACCCCGCACATGTACTATTTTCGTCCAAGAATCAAACAAAAATAGGACATGTTGCAATTTTTTTTTACTCTGACTTTCTATCCAACTAAATAAAGTCCAGGTGGATACACACCTTCAAATGAATGGGTGCTATTTCTGTCCCAATTTTTGAACAGTTTATGTGCAAGTAGCCTTATTCTGAAACGCTACAGTCCATGGTTCGTGCAGCATGAACCTGGTAACATAGTATGTTAGGCTGAATGAAGACAATGTCCATCTAGTTCAGCCTGTTTCAACCTCCTTGTTGATCCAGAGGAAGGCAAAAACCCCAAGAGGCAGAAGCCAATTAGACCTTTTTGGGGAAATATTCCTTCCCGACTCCATAATAGCAGTCAGAATTATCCCTGGATCAACCTCTAATAGTTCCTACCTGTCTGTACACCTGGATCAACAACCCGCCGGTCACCTAATGTCTATATGCTGTAATATCATAGCGCTCTAGAAAGACGCCTAGTCCCCTCCTAAACTCCTCTATGGATTTTGTCATCACCACGTCCTCAGACAGAGAGTTCCCTTTAAGTCACCTACATATACCTTGGCTGATGGTTAACGATACAAGGCTTTAACGGCTAAATGATGTAGAAATAGGAAAAAAAGAAGTGGAGCAACCCCAGTGGAAAAAGGCATGAAATGGAGAACCTCGAGTTTGGTTGCAGGGTTAAGATGGAGAAGCCTTTTTTGGACAGTGCAGCCCACCCTACGAAACGTTATACCCACATGGCAAACGTATGAAATCGCAGACAAGGATGGGAAAAAAAAACTTTCTTTTAGAGGGCGCAACCTTTAGACATAAATAACTGTAATAAATATTTGCCAAAAAGATCTCCGTTTATTGATAAAACCCAGCTTGTAAAAACGTTTCGAGGTATATGAACTCTTCCTCAGTACTCACATTCCTGACGGTGTATCTGAGAAAAAGTTTTTTCAGCACTGAACAGAACCAGACAATTACCCCAAATCTGTATAATGTTTGTCAGACAAACTGCCAGCTGTATAATGTTTGTCAGACAAACTGCCAGTGGACCCCATCAAAAGGCTTCTCAATAGGACTAAACGAGGGATATTTCTGACCTACTAGCACAGTTATTATGAATGGTGGCTACTTACTTTACTGCTTTTTGCATATTAACTGATGCGTCACCTGAACTGTAACGCTTTACAGATTTCATAATCTGAGTCACGTTCTTTTCTCTGGTCATCATCAATTCCCTAACAAAGATCTTCTTCCAATAGCCGAGTTCTGGATCGGAAATAGCAGTGTCTCTTAACTTCTTCTGCAGCAAATGTTCAGAGTCATATTTCCATCGTTGATTAACTTTCCAGGATGAAATATAAATTCTGTACCATATTACACTGACAAGGAAAAAAGGGTTTGGTTAAAATGCAGCACAGCAGCAGGTAGGTACGCATTATTTTTATTTGAAGCGTAAGGCCTGGCTCACACCACCGGGTTTGCCTTTGGGCCTTGCACGTATCACTCGCATGTGAGCATGCAGCAAGTATGCAATGACATGCAAATCTGCTGCGTGTCGCCAAACCCCATACACTATCTTGGCGTGTATACACCAAGATAGAACATGCCACAACATTTTTTTTGCAGGCATTATTTACGCGGCTCGTGTGAGTGGCACAATTAAAGTCGCAGTAAGTGTACAATTATGTGAGCTCGGGCCAAACTGTCATTTACATTTTTTTTGTTAGGTTTTTAAAGGTACAGAATAATGATTCTAGGCATGTTCGCAGTAAGTTTAATTAGCCTATTCTGTACCTTTCTCCTTCAAAACCCTCTTCCGCTATGCAGCTAGGAGACGATGTTGCTAGAGAAATCTGTATTCACTTAACAGCCAAGAGGAAGAGGGCGCTCTAGCTGTGCCTGCGGCTGTACTATATAGTGAAGCTGTAGACACTGCTGTTATCATTGAACACTTTATTAACCCCTTAAGAACCAGCCTGTTTTGTACTTTAAGACCAGACACTTTTTAGGGATTTTACCCATGTGGTGGTTTAACTACCCTATTTTTTTTTCTATCAACTACCAAAATAATTTTTGCTGCGTTTCTTTTCCCCGTAACATATAGGGCTAGTTTTATAGATCTTTTTTATTTACTTTTTTTTCCACTTTTTAGTTTTATTGGGGGATAAAAAACTAAAAAAAACTATTTTTCTAACATTTATAGTTATTTCTTTTTATATTAGTATATTTACACTAAAATAAAGTATAGGAACGGGTTCTTCATTTTGTCTCGGACGTTTTAATATATAATATGTATGGTTTTGGGTTACAGGGCGCATACGGCGATGGTTTTCATTAGCGTTTGCTTTGGGTTATTTTCTTTTTTATGTATATATTTTTATTCCGTAATTTTGTTTTACTTATTTATGCAATTTTTTTTACTATCTTTGTCCCCCATGATGTCATATAAGACCTCTGGGGGATATTCAAATGTTTTTTTGGAGTTTTTTTTATTTGACATTTTCCCACTGTAGCTGAGGCATCCATAGGAGTCCCAGTTACAGGGGAAAACATCCCCCTGTAGTGACAATAGTCACTGGCAGAGCTGATCAGGGTCTGCTAGGACCTTGTAGCTCTGCTATGCCAAGGATTCCCGGTGATCACGTGACCGCCGGCTCACGAGGAGGAAGAAACACTTCCACTTTCACCTTTTAGTACATAGCAGTCACTGAGCGCTGTTTCCGAAGGAAAGAAGGCAGAAGTGGTTAAAAACTACTTCTCTTTCTACTCCTGGTTATCAGCTGTGTCTAACAGCTGACAACCCAACCTGCTTCTGATTGATTGCAGAAGCAGAAGCTTTAATCCCGCACCGTATGTTTTACTATCGGCTGGTTAAAGCCAAGGACCAAACGCCGTAAATTTACTCTGCTTGGTCCTTAATGGGTTAATAAAGGCTACTTTACACACTTTATTGAGTCTTATACGCATAATTCTTTCTATGCCCCACATCTGTTTTCAGTGCTGTTCTTCCCCCAGTGGCGCACTGTATATGTAGAACCGTAGAGCTGCAGACAGCTTTTCCCATTCACAGTGCCCATTCCGTGCTTGACCTGATGCACAGTCAGGGCTCTAAGCACATCAGATGTACAGTACTGTATCTCACTACCCGATGCACTGATACCCTGTGTAGGAGTACAGTACACAGAATGGCCTGCAGAGGATAGTAGACAGGCTGCAGAAATAAGAAGTAACACCTGTGGGTGTGCCAGGAAGCAACATACAAGTGTCAGTATGGACACAGTGATATCAAATGTGTTTTTTGTTTTGTTTTTTATTTAAATTCCTATATAAATATAATGAAAAGGGTTTTTTTTCCAACTTTTACTACCTTTCATTTTTTTAAATAATTAATACAACTTTTTAAAACGATTTTTTACATTTTCTTTTAGTCCCCATGGGGGACAAGAACTTGCAATGGTTTGATCGCTCCTGCAGTAAAATGTAATGCCATAGTATTATATTACACCGCAATCTGACAGGCTCTCTATCTGCCATAGAAGCCATAGGGGCTTTCGGAAGGCCCCTGGCTGTAATGACAAGCGCACGGCAGCATGCAATTTCATTGCGGGGGGGGCAGTATGGGACCCCTGAAGATGAATTGGGGCATTTAAAAAGTTAACAGCTCGATCAGTGGCAATGCTGATCGCAGCTGTTGCGGGCGGCCATACCGCGATTTGATTCCCGCGAGCAGAGAATCGCTATGATTCTCCGCTCGTGGACGTCAAGGCTATGGAAAGGGTTCACTGCGTTACCAGCGGCCGGATTATCGCCGCGGATAACGCAATGTGCTATCACCCGTGGACAGGAGCCCTTAGAGTGGTTTCATGACAATTGTGCTGAAAAAAATCTTGACTTGGCCACTATGTCTGATCCATTTGAGATTAACCCTTTGCAATCCAGTTTTAGATTCAGGGTTTCCTAAGGGGTTTTCTTTTTCTGCCATTATACAATGGCGCCACCTGCTGGCTAGAGCCAGTATTGTGATATTGGACATGCTGGAGAGGCCCCTGACAACAGAGCAGCCTGTAATATACAGTAAGAATACCCTGCTGGACGTCTTCCGACATCGGAAACTGTACAGCCTTCAATCAGAATGTCTTTAGACGTCAGACAGCGGATAGGAAAGGGTTAAAGGGGTTGTCCCGAGACAACCCCGATGCAGGGACGTACAGAAAGCTTACCGGAGCGCTTACCTTAATCCCCGCGCTCCGGTGACTTCTATACTTACCTGTGAAGATGGCCGCCGGAATCCTCTTCCTCCGTGGACCGCAGCTCTTCTGTGCGGTCCATTGCCGATTCCAGCCTCCTGATTGGCTGGAATCGGCACGTGACGGGGCGGAGCTACACGGAGCCGGCATCCTGCACGAAAGGCTCCATAGAAGAAAGCAGAAGACCCAGACTGCGCAAGCGCGGCTAATTTGGCCATCGGAGGGCGAAAATTAGTCGGCACCATGGAGACGAGGACGCTAGCAACGGAGCAGGTAAGTAAAAAACTTTTTATAACTTCTGTATGGCTCATAATTAATGCACAATGTACATTACAAAGTGCATTAATATGGCCATACAGAAGTGTATAGACCCACTTGCTGCCGCGGGACAACCCCTTTAAGCTCAAAATCCAATGCTAACACAAAATCTGTATCTCTCTAATTCTGCTTCTGGTTTTGTGAAAATTCATGTTACACCTTAGTTCCACGCCAGAAACGAGTCCAGGTTCTAAGAGTTTAAGAATTATTTACACCTAGTCAACGGTTCAGCGGATTTACTTAATCTAGTAGTAACACAGATGTTATAGAGCTGCACATTCATACACTTACTTGTCCTTGGATAGTTCACAGAATCTCTTACTGACACGACTGACCGACATGAGAGATATTGGGTCTAAATAGGATAATATTTTCAGAAGGATCTCACACGGTAAACTGCAAAATTAGAGACACAAATTACTGATCAACTGTTATATATACATACTGTATAAAGGTGAGGAGAAAGCCTCCGCAATCCAGAATTTGGGAAAAATAATGCTTGTGTATTCACCCATATGATCGCATACGAAATTGTAGCCCATCACCAATATACATTATATGTACAGTAAATTTAGATAGATAGATATCATATATATATATATATATATATATATATATATATATATATGTATGTATATGTATATAGATATGAGATAGATAGAGAGATATGAGATAGATATGAGATAGATATGAGATAGATATGAGATAGATATGAGATAGATATGAGATAGATATGAGATAGATATGAGATAGATATGAGATAGATATGAGATAGATATGAGATAGAGAGATAGATAGATATGAGATAGATAGATAGATATCAGATATGAGATAGATAGATATGAGATAGATAGAAGCCAGAATATATCTCTATCTATGTTAATTATACTTAGTGATGAGCGAGCATTGCGCTTAGCGAGTACCTCCCCGTTCGAGACAAAAGGTTCGGGTGTCGGCGGCGGGCAGGGAGCTGCGGGGGAGAGCGGGGAAGAACGGAGGGGAGATCTCTCTCTCTCCCCCCCCCCCGCTCCCTCCTGCTGACTGCCGCTACTCACTGCTCCCCCGCGCCGCCACCCGAACCTTGTCCCTCGTGCGGGCAGGCACTCACTAAGGGCAATGCTCTTAGTATAATTAGAGATGAACGAGTATACTCGCTTTCAGAAAATGATAGTGCTTGATGAAAAAGGATTCTGATGACTGGGCATTACTAGTAGAGAACCAAGGCTGGAGTATTAGATTTTCTGGATCAGCATCACATATGAAAACTGAACTCATCATACTCATCCCAGTCCGTGAATCTGAGGTACTGGTCATTAAAAATGGTCCTTTCACTTTAAAGATGGACACATAACTTTTTCCAGAAGTAACAGCAATACAATAGGAAAAGTGCTTGGTGTATAAGTTATATGCAGGCTCTGATGGAGACCTAACAGTGACATCAGTCACACATAGACTATAATAGTATACACTGCGGGTTTTTTCACTGCGAATGTCAATGGGATTTTCTAATGTTAAAACTGCATCGCACAAAAATCGCAGAAGTGCAAACTTGCGTTTTTTGTGCGATGCGATTTTGACATTAGAAAGTCCCATTGACATTTGCAGTAAAAAAAAAAAAAACGCAGTGATATCGCAGAGTTAAAAAACCGCTAGTGGGTAGGAGCCCTTAGACAGATGCCATTACTGGGTGATCAGTCTAACACATCCGTCACCCAGAGGCTAGGACATCATCCGTTTAACAAATGTGCCATGAAAAGCTATTGTAAAGTCCAGGACATATACATTGTGATAGAGGTCATACAGTGGCTTCCGTCACCCACAGGCTACCATGTTAAAGCACCATATATGTGTAATGAACACTTTTTCTTACTGGACTCCAGGAGATGTACATAGCATAGTCTATTACACCATTTCAAACCTTTATTGTTGGCGGTATTCTAACATATACAGCCAGATAGAGGCCACTCTTTTGACCTCTGTCTTAGGCTGCCTGTCCACGGGCCATGATCCGCTGGCGATAACTCGCCCGTGGATCACGCTCCGTAAAGCTTAGCGATTCTCCACGGTGAACCTATCTATTAGATAGGCTCATCCTGGAGACCTGTCAGTTCTCCCCCCTCCTCCCACGGTGGAATATCACCAGCGATATTTCGCCTTGGCCGTAGACAGGGGGCCTTACTATGGAGCCTTATGGACATGTTTAGTATTTACTTTGAGAGCTTTCCCAATATACACCCAAAACGTAAACAAAAACTAAATGTGAACAGGATCAAAGTATACCATATCACCCATTAAGGTCAGTGGGGTAATTATGCTATACAAGGATACAATATGTTCGTCAGTATGAGTCACTTTTGTAGCCATTTTCTGCTCTGGCTAGTAGAGGGCAGCGCCAAGTGGAGAACAGACATCTATTACTGTTATAGCTTACATATTCTTGGACCCCAATGAGCTACATGAAGAGAGGAATGTGATACTGGAGTTAATTGTAGTGGTCACTTCTGAATTGTTAGGGTTTCTTATACAACTCCAATGTCAAAACAGTTGGGGCGCTGTGTAAAATGTAAATAAATGTAAAGAAAAAAGAATGCAATGATTTGTAAATCTAATATATCCATATTTTATTCACAATAGAACACATCAGAAGGGGAACGGGAGACATTTTTCCATTTCATTTTTAAAAATCAACTCACTTTGAATTTGATGGCAGCAACACAGCTCACAAAAAATGGGACAGGAGTAACAAAAGGCTGGAAAAGTAAATGCTACTAATGAAAAACAGCTGGAGGGTCAACTTTCTACTTATGACCTAGTATGAAAAGAGCATGTTAGAGAGGCAGAGTCTCTCAGAAACAAAGATAGTCAGAGGTTCACCAATCTGTGAAAAAATGTGTCTAAAAATTGTGGTACAATTTCAGAAGATTGTTCCTAAATGTAAAATTGTGAAGACTTTTAATATCCCACCATCTACAGTACATAATATCATCGAAAAATTCTGAGAATCTAGAGAAATTTATGTGCACAAGGCCGGCGGACAATATTGTATGCTCGAGATCTACGGGACTTCAGGCTGCACTGCATTAAACACAGGCATGATTCTGTAATGCAAATCACTGCATGGGCTCAGGAATACTTCCAGAAATCACTGTTTGTGAACACAGTTTGCCATACAACCCACAAATAGGCGAAAGCTCATTTCAAATGGAAAAATGGAAAATTGTTCTGTGGTCAAAGGAATCAAAATGTGAAAGTTCTTTTTGAAAACCACAGATGTCGTGTCCTGTGGACTCAGGAGGAGAAAGACCATCTAGCTTGTTATCCGCACACAGTTCAAAAGCCTGCATCTTTAATGATGTATGGGGTTGCATTAGTGCCTATGGCATGGGCAGCGCACACATCTTGAAAGGCACTATTAATACTGAGCAGTATAGAGAGGTTTTTTTTTTTTGATTGAAAATGTTTTTTATTAAACTTTCTTCCTTTTACATATCTTTATAGCATTTTATATATATAACTGTTTCCCTTATCCCTCCCTCCCCCTCCCCCTCCCCTTCCCTCCTGTTCCCTCCCCCACCCCCCTTAAAGGCCTCTCTCTCAACATTTAGTCCTTTGAATGACAGGTTTCTGTGCGTTTACAGTCCTCTGTCATGAGCGGTAGTAACAGTCTCTTTAATCAATGGTAATTCCTCGGTCTTCTTTTGTTTTCTTTTCTCTTCATCCTCTTGGTGAGGGGGCGGTTGTTGTTTTGCTGCTTACAAGGGGCAGCTACATACCCTTGCCCATTGTCTGATCTCTCTCTCTCCCCTCCGCCATATCTTATCCTGCCCTACTGATCCTTTCTCATTTATTTTACAGTATATCAATTTTGTGAATAACTCTATCTTATTTTAATAAACTTTATAAATAACACCTGTTTGCTTTGCTGTGTCTTAGTTTACTTCTCCTCTTTTCCCGAGCCGGATCCCCGGCCCACTGGTACCGACCCACACGGCTCGCCACTCCATCTCCTATATATTTATTCCGTCATTCCTGGTCTGGCTCTGGGCATGTATCCATCTCAGCCATATATCATAGTATTTTTGGCTGATTTTACGTTTCGTGTATATGCTTTTCTCCCACGGTAAAATTTGGTTAACCTTGTTTTTGAACTCCCCTAGCGTGGGTGGTTCTTCATCTAGCCAGTGTTGAGTTATTGTTTTTCTGGCTAAATATAATAGTCTGGATACCGCCAACTTTTCGTTGTCATCTAGTGCCAGATCATGTGTGTACCCCAGAATGCATACGTATGGTGTCAGATCTATACATATGCCAAATGCTGAGTTTATGACGTCTCGTATTTTAGCCCAATATCTATGTAATTTCGGGCATCTCCATAGCATGTGGATTAGGTCCGCCGTGTGAGTTTTGCACCTTACACATACTGGAGAGGTTCTCACTCCTATCTTATGCAAAAAAGCCGGAGTCCGATATACTCTGTGTATTAAGTATATTTGCGATAATCTGTGCGCCTCGCTCAGAGATAGTTTGGGTGTCATTTGTAGGATTTCCTCCCAGTGCGACTCCTCGATGGGTCCTATGTCAGCCTCCCATTTTGCTTTTGTTAATATCGGATTGTGTGCGTTCACCGTGTCTTGTATATACGAGTATAATGTGGATATTTTCCCGACTGTGGTAGTAGCTTTGCCTATTATGTCCGCCACTGACCTTACTACTCATTTTCCTTGTTCATTACTTTCCTCAGGGATTCTATTTTCTGAGAGTTGTTTTCCCCTTTTGTTTTTATGAGTGAGCCGCACTGGGAGGGTCCACATCTCCGTAGCGATATCGCACCTGCCCCACTCCTTGCATACATATATACAGTTATATTAACATTCCTTCCCCTCACCCCTTCTTGCATCCTATTTCTACCGCATAACATTTTTTCCTCTATCTGTGAATTATTTAACATTTCCCCAACATACGAGAGAGAGACCAAACAACGAACATCCCCAACATATAACTCACTGATCCGTTGACATTCACTCGGATCGGGGTACCAGTCCTCCATTCTCCCAAACGATGTGTCCTGTCGCCCCAGGTGCTCCTCTCAAGATTTTTTCGGTTCCCTTTGATTAAGCATTTCTTTAGTCTTTGTCTCTTCCTGGCGATTTGCGCGGTGACCTTCCTCTCCGGATTTGCTCTTCATTATGGTCTATCCAATTGCTGGCTTCTTTTGGATTTTCAAAGAAATGTGTTGTACCCGCCGCTGCCACTCTCAGTTTGGCAGGATACAGCATTGCATATGGTACTTGTAAGTTTCGGAGCCGTCTTTTTATTTCTATAAATGTTGCGCGTTTTTTTTGTATTTCTGTAGAAAAGTCTGGAAAGAAGGAGACTCTTGTGCCGTTAAATTGAATTTCTCCCTTCTCGCGGGCTTTTTGGAGTATAGTGTCTCTGTCTCTATAATGCAGTATTTTAACAAGCATCGGTCTAGCAGGGGCCCCTGGAGGGAGGGGTCGCGTGGGTACACGGTGTGCTCTTTCAACTGCAAACATTGTAGTGAGGGTGTTTCTCCCAAATAGTTCAGGCAGCCATGTTTCAAAGAATTCTGCTGGATTTCTTCCTTCCGCTTTTTCTGGGAGGCCCACTATTCGCACGTTGTTTCTTCTTGACCTATTTTCTAGGTCATCCACTTTGTTCTGTAGATACTTTATGTCCTGCAGGCTTTTTTCCATATCTCGTTGTATTGGCTGTATGGCGTCTTCCACATCACTTATGCGTTGTTCGGTTTCTGTCAGCCGCTCTGATATTTTCTGTACATCATGTCGTAGCAGGTTTACATTAGTTTGCATTGCGCCCATTTGCATATTAAGATTGCTCAGCGATACGTTGCATTTGGTTATTTCGCTGAAGATGTCTTTCAGCGTAGGTTCTTTATCGCTTCTTGCGTCTTCCTGCCTTTGGTCATTTATAGCGATATCATCTATATTTTTATTGGCATCTGGCGCACAATTATTAGATGTACTTGCATCCTTTATGCCGTTTCTTATGCCACTGTCAGTTGTGTTTGCGTTATTTGTTTCGTCTCGTGCGTGATCACCGCATTCACTTTCGTTGTTTTTACCATCTCGTGCCACACTTATGATTGCATTTGTGGTATTCCTGCTCTCTTGTATACTGTTAGCAGGCTTGCCCGAGTTGTTCATGCCCCCTCGCTGGCTGGTGGTATCTTGCCTGCTATTTTCAGGGTTTTGTGCGGTGTTTCTACTGTCTTGTATGTCTTTGTCTTTACTGCCTTTATTGGGGTCTGTTAGTGTGTTTGTGTTAACCCCTCTCTCATCTGTCATGCTTTCTGTGCATCTGGCCCCTTCCTCCGTTTGCCTGTCGTTTCGTGGGCTCTCCTGCTCCTCTATGTCTCTCCTCCGCTGCTTGGGGCTGCCTGTTTCCTCCTTTCCTCCCCTCTCCTCCCTGGCATACCTTGCCAGCTTGCGCGCTGTGTCCGAGCTGCTTATGGAGGGGCGCGGTATGAGTGTTCTCATCTCTCTGCCGCCGGCGCCATCTTGCTTTTGCCGGCCGCCGGCTTCTTCTCCCTTTCCCTTCTCTTTGCCGCGTACCATCCTCCCTGCAGGTGTGCGCTTCGCCTCCGGTGCCTTCCGCTATGCTTCTGCTCTGCCACTGCTCTCTTTTCGCCGGTCTTGGGTCCCGATATCAGGATATTTGCAGGATTTTTATCGGAGCTGTTCTTGGCTGCGGCTGTCTACATCGCCGGTCAGGCTCCGCCCCCAGTATAGAGAGGTTTTAGAACATATGTTCCCATCCAGACAACGTCTCTTTCAGGGAAGGCCTTACATATTTCAGCAAGACAATGTTAAACTACATAGTACATCCAACACAACAGCATGGCTTCACAGAAGAGGAGTCCGGGTGCTGAATCGGCTGCCTGCAGTCCAGACCTTTCACCAATAGAAAACATGTGACACATTATGAAGAAAAAAGGGAAAAACGACCCAGGACTGCTGAGCAGTTGGAACCCTACATCAGACAAGAATGGGACAACATTCCTGTCCCAAAACGCCACACTTCCCAGGTGTTAACAAACTATTGTAAAAAGAGCAGGGGATCCGACACAATGGTCGACACGGCCCTGGCCCAACTTTTGTGAGACGTGCTGTTACCATCAATTTCTGTACGAGTTAATTTTTTTAAATGAAATGGAAAAAATCTCTCCCTTTCACCTCCTGATATGTGTGCTATGTTATATTGTGAATCAAATATGGTTAGATGAGATTTCCAAATTATCTTTTTTTCCTTAACGTTTATTTATATTTTACACAGCATCCCAACTTTTATGGAATGGAGATTGTAGTATTATTATCTATTCAATAGACTGTTAATGTCTGTAATCAATCAATAAAAAAAACCGAAATTGTGAAATGCCAACAATAGCCATGGAATCCAATCTGTTCCTTTAAAGGTGAAATAATCAAATAATGAGTAATAGATTTGCATGCAAGAAAGGCTCTCCTGATAAATTTACACTCCAACAGTCACATTCTGTTAAACCACAGCATCGCTTAGGCTTCAAAAGCATATCAGAGAGGAGCAGATTCCAAGTGGTGCGTTCATTCATGACTCATACAAAATGCTTTACGGAATTTAATTCATCTCAAATGTAATATAGCTTTTACTCTTGGGCTACCTTGCAAATAATGGTGATAACCATGCCTGATGCCTGCTCTTCAGGCAAACCGTATTATCAAGCAGTGGCGGATTAAGTAGATCACAGGTCCTGGGCAGGTCCCCCATCCCCTCCTTCCCAACCACCTCCCTGCCATATTGTGTCAATATTACAAATGGTATGGGGGGAAAAAAAAACAAAAAACTGTCCACCCAATGGAAACTTTATTGTGGTTGAAATCCATTATGACCTCGGAATGAGGTCTTCCTCAAGCACAAAGATAAAAGCATGTATATAATATGGTTTTCATGAGCAAGGGGGTGGAGTTTTAGGATGTCACCCACAGCATTTATATAAGTACACAGTATCTTACATATGTAAGATACATATGTAGATAATTTATCTCATTCACAATAAGGACACTAAAATACTCCTTGTCAAAAAAAAATCAAGCACCTAGATGGAGTTGTCAGAATGGAATGAAACTTTCTATGTGCAATTGTAACCTTGATAAGAGATTACAATGTCAGCCCAAAAGGATAATTTTAATGCGAAAAATTGAACACTTGAAGGGAGGCTCTAGTACCCTCTTGTACAACCTCTAGCTTGGAGACAAGATGTGATACGGGTGGACATGGAGGCTCTGGTACCCTGTTGTACCGCCTCTAGCTTGGATACAAGATGTGATACGGGTGGACATGGAGGCTCTAATATCCTGTTGTACCGCCTCTAGCTTGGATACAAGATGTGATACGGCAGGCATAAAGGCATACGAATTCTGTAGAGTATCCTGCGGCATGTCAGTGCACACTTTCCAATAACTGAGACACTAGATCGTGCAAATTTATAGACTGCCGAAGTTGGTGTCACAGATGGTCCCATACATGTTCTATTGGAGATAAATCTGACGACCAGGCAGGCCACGGAAATGTGGCAACATTGTGGAGGCATTCCTGTGACATGCTTGTGTGTGCGGCCGAGCATTATCCTGCTGGGAAATGTCTCTTGAAAGCCACCATGAGAGGAACACATGTGGCTGCAGGATGTCCTGAACACATCGCTGAGCTGTCACTGTCCCTCAAACTACTACTAGGGGTGACCGACTGTCGTACGCGATGGTCCCACAGTGTCCTGCTCCACAGCAAAGGCAGGATTGAGGCGCCCACCCCTAGGTCTCTAGGCACAAACAGGGCTGTCCCAAGGACCCAAACTAAACCTGGATTCATTGCTGAAGACAACATGGTTACACCCTGCAGCAGTCCAGTTTCATCATTCATGATACCATTGCAAATAGAGGCGACAGTGAGTGGGTATCAAAGGCAGTACATATAATTGGACCAAATCTTCTTCAACCAAGTGCCTGGAAATGGTTCCCACAGGCACGTTACGATGATGTCACCTGTCTCTTGATGGAAGATAAAGAAACAATTGGAGCTGGTCGCGCTTGTCAGATGACCAGACGATCCTTTCTACTGGTGGTCTGTAGAGGGAGTCCTGAGCCTGGTCACCTTGTGTGCCCTCACACATCCCCAAGTCCTAACACCTCCTAACAGTCTAGTCAGAACAGCTCATGTGTCGAGCAATTCGTTGATCTGACCACCCAGCTTTTCGTATTACAATAATACGCTCCTTCTGAAACTCTGTTAACTTGGCGAAATCTCTTTGATTGCGTCGTAGAGGCGTCTAGTGGTCAACAAGCTCTAGAGAAGTGGAAAGAGAGATCCAATATGAGAGCCTTTTTATAGGACAAGGATAGAACCACTTTTAGGGCCTCAGGTGACAAGACCATTTATCTAATCATGCCACAACTCTAATCATCTGCATCTCTGCCTGAGATGTAACTGCATGCCGGGTTTTGAAGCAAAACGACAACTGCTGCTAGGTGCTTGATTGTTAAAAAAAAACAAAAAAAACCACAAGAGTACGTTAAAATATATAGTAATAAAAAAATACATAATACAAAATGTATATTAGGCTGGGTTCACATAGGGCGGATTTGCCGCGGAAATTCCGCGCGGAATTTCGCCGCGGCAAATCCGCCTGCGGCCGCTAATCTCGGGATTAGCCAGCCATGTGGATGAGATTTCTCAGAAATCTCGTTTACACGGGACGGCCAATCCGCTGCGGTAAGTCAGGCTGGAATCGCGGCTGCGATGGGAGCGCCGGCCGTAGCGGAAGAGCGAGCGGCCGGGCCGCTTCAAAGTCGCCGTGGGTTTTTCCGCGGCGGTTCTCCCGGCGGAAATCTCGCGTTTTTTGCTGTGGCCAAACCGCGGGATTTCTGGCGGTATTACGCCCTGCGTGAACCCTGCCTTAATGTTATCTGTTAACATATTTTCTAAAGTTTATTTTAGCATACTGTAACCCAATAGCGGTGGATAATAACCCATATTATAATCGCAAATGTCACATACTGTACCTCTCTATGTATCTGGCTTGGCTGGTTCTTGTGAATACTGGTTTCTTCTTTATGGGTCTTCTTACTAATTGACCTTTTTTTTCTGAAGCTGCATTTGAAATTTTAGCACTGCAATAAAAAAACACCACAGAAATGATGCTCTGACCCAAGCATTAGATTAAGGGTGCTTTCACATAGCATTTTACAGTATCCACTGGGGGTAGACAGTACGTTGATAGAATTTCCCAACATATACGTCCAATACATACTTTCAGTAATTGCCACTGTATATAATGTCATCTTTTTCCCATAGGCTCCCATTACAAGTAAAAAAAAAAAAAAGTCTTCTGCGCAGTATACATTATTTTACTGGATGACTTTTGTTTGGAACAGAGCACCAGGATGCTCTATTACATATGGACAAAAGGTAAGGTAGGTAAAGTCATGACTTACTCCCACGGTGGCTTGAAAAAGACTTAGATTAAGTCGAAACGTCGCCATTCTATGGAGCAATAAAACCTTTTTCTACAATTTCTACACCATTGATGCTGCCACCTCCTTGGATACCATTGACTCCTACGGTGATGTCACATCGTGATGTTTTCTTGGCAGACTGTTTTTGCGGGGTGGTTTGCCATTGCCTTCCCCAAAATGGACAAAAAGGTATACTCAAAAGTCATGCCAGTATGACAGAAGCCAAAAGAGCACGTCTGGCCTCTGTTGGGTGAATCGGGGGTACCACTCATTGATAAGTCAGAGGGCTAACGGACAATACAAAGTAAAGTGTGAACTAAACTAAACTGTCAAAGACTCTGAAGCTAATGTTCATGGAGAAAACATCAGCTTTTATTTTATATCAATTCTATCGAATTAGCATTGGTGATGCAGTAATATCTGAATTATCTGGAGCACATTCAAAGAATTTGTATTTGGAGGACCTGATAAAGTTTTATGGATATGGATACATTGTTTTATGATATGTTGTAATAGGAGCTCGATTACTGAGCTCCGTTATTGGCTGCAGCCCCTGCGATGTCCCGTAAACCAGGCGGGACTGCTGCTGTAAACACAAACTGGAGCAGGGGACCGAGCACCGGTGCGGGACACAGCGGGAGCGGGGAGAGGCGACAATATCACCATTTCTTACGTTCGTGTTCACGGAAGGGATTATTCCGAGATGTTACAACCAAGTACCAAAGCTCAAGCTTAAAACACTATAGTGACTGAAGGTCACTGTTACAAGACGGAATAATACTAATTAAGTAACTGTCTTGTGAGAACCAAGCTGGGAAGTGTGCGGATTGTTTTCTCGAAAATGTCAGGAATTTACAGACATAAGAAGTTATTCCAATGTTGATCAACAGGAAGTGACAAAACAAGTGGCAGCACTGATCTCAAATAAAGACAGGTCATGCCTCATATGCACATTAAGGAAAGATCATGCAGCTCTATATTACATAATAGACAAAGTAGAAAGGTCCACTACTTGTGCTTAGTATGCAATTATAAATGTGTCTGTTTGGTCAAATCAGGAGCTTCCAGAGCGCACAGGGTCTTCTGTCAAATGTTTCATATCGATCAGTGTACAGAGAGTCTACTACATGACCAGGTCAGATGTGACCACATTGTAAGGGCACCCGTACAGGCAGTGGTTGACCACTGGAAACGCACACCAATCTTCACTGACTGCCAACCGGGATGTGGTCTTGTCAACTGAGACAGTAGAGAACTGCTTTGTGAATGGGAGCCCTAATAAAATAATACACTAATTACAAGCAGTGAGAGCTATATAAATATGACCCGGTTTACTGCCTTCACACTCATCCTTGAAAAAGACTTTAATTACCAGGGCTCATTTTCAGGGGATGCCTTATTTTGACGATAGAGGGACTACCCAATCTGTGTGTGAGAGGCCAGCACTTCCAACCCTTATGGTTGCTTACACGAGCGCTCAGACCTATGCTCTTATCAGTGTTTTTACTGCATATTCTGATCAGTAAAAATGCTGACAAAGCCCCCGGCCGCCCACACAGGATCACTTTCTGGCCACAGGAGTCATTAATCCCGCCTCCACAAAGTGATAGTTGTGATTGGTTCTTTGAGAGCTGCATGGATTAGCTGAGCTGCAGACTGCAGGAACCTCGCCGGGGCTCTGGGGAGCAGCAGGAAGAACCTGGACGAGTCTGCTGGGTAAGTGTCTTGGCTGACTTGCATAAAAAGCGCTGTAAAATGAAAGAAGAAACCAAGTAACGTACAAGAGAGCCAATCAAACAGTCAATAGTCTCTGGCCTATCATTCAGCAGTTCTTCCATCTGCCAAATGATTAATGCGAGTATACTAGTCCAATGTATATTACAGGTATTTCCACTTTCATGGTATTATCTGTCTAAAGACCAATAGCTATTTGTTTTAGGTTGCAACTGACACAAGACACAGTAGAACGTGGAAAGTGGGGCTGTGTGTGAGGTTTTATAACCTTTGCAATGAAAAACAGCTTTAGCTCAGAACGCTATGATAATTTGGTGACCACCATATTGGAGACAGAGGTTGATCTGCAATGTGATCATGCGAATGAGAATCTCATGGAACCATCTTTCAGCAAAAGAGTGTAAATAGCTGGGCTTCGGACGAGTATGTTCTGCACCATTTGTTATCTATTAGGACTTGTTGTCCATTGCTTCCTGGTAAAAATGACGACTTGGATATAGAAATCATATCCTTGTACTATTCCATTTGGATTTTTCTAGAAAATAGAAAAGAAAAACACAAAGCCCAGTATATGAAACTAACAACCAACCAAGCAGTGGCGTCCCTAGCGCTGGGCATCCAGGGTGCATGCTGCCCGGCCTGTCATTGACTTACGCAGGCCACTTCAGGCCTCTGATTTTTAACGTATTATAGAGACAGATTCTTATAGAGGAGTAATTTTCCCTAAAGGTAAAAAGTTTTGTATTCTAGTTATTCATTAAGGGGTACTTCAGCGAATGAATAACTTTCCTTTTTTTTTTTATCTCGAAGTCTGTGGCTAGACATGTGAAAAAAAGGTTTCACTTCTCTATAATCTAATTCTGTGTATAGTATATCCAAAGATGCGAGAATAAAACAAATCATTAGTTCATGTTCAACACCTTGGAAGTGCAAAACATGGGCCCGGTAATTTTGCTGTACGTAAGAGGATGCTTAATACGTGCCTCAGCTATCCTTCGGCACATTTGCAACACAAACAGTTCTTCACATCAAATAAAACTCAACTTTTGCCATTCAAAACGGTTTTCATTTCTTGTGCTGATATCAGTTTCTTTGTAGACTCATTGAGGAAAGTCTTGAAGCACGGCGAACACTGCTCATGCATCTTGCCAGGAGGAGAGCTCATTAGTGAGATCAGCTGAATAAAGTGCTAAAGTGCAATAATGTTGATTCATGGCTCCCCAGGTGAAGCCTCTTTCCCCTCCCTGGGAACCATGAAGCAACATTATAGACATCAGCTCTTTATTGGACTGCTCCGTCTAATTACCCTTCTTTCTGGCAAGATGCATGATGCCATTTTCATTGCATTGGAAAACTTAATTAGGTTTGATTTGCAAATAAAATCCACAAACGGAAAGTCTTGTCAGGTTTTTTTCTGGTTCTTAGTCTTCTGGTGATGTTACCCCTTTTGATTGGCTATATGTCAGTACAATTCCTTAAGATGCTTCTAAACTGGTAAATAAGAAATCCGTTAGCTACTTGCACCATTCAGATTAGCTAGGAAAGCTGAATGAATAAACGAATGATAGTTGGGTAAATGGACTGGTAATAATGGACGGTCCTGACGAAATCCCCAAATCACATTAGGGTGCACGCATGGATGATATGCTGTACCCACGTACAGACCCCGGCTATTTGCCGGGCGGCACCTGGACTTGCCAATTGAGACAATAACAAGTCCAAGTACAACCCTGCAATTAGCAGTAATAGAGATATAAGCAGAAACATCTATGCACTGTCATTTCACTGATCTTCCATCAGAGTAATAGTGTTCTAAGTGTACCTTCCATCCCAAACAGACTGGTTTGATGGTTCCCATGCATCTGCAGATATACCTCATTGTAGTGATGGAACTACCTGACACTACGAAGCTGGCAGCTACAATGAATCTGGGCTATACTTCCGGCATACATGTTTGGCCCACGAGAAGAACATCTAACAAAGACATAAGCAATTATAAGCCTGCATATTTGTCATGGACCCCCATTGTATAAAAATATATATCGCATGATATGCAATATTTTGAAACCTCCATTGTATGGAAAAGCATAAGTCAAGTCATAACTTGTAATATTATACTTTATTCAAGAAAGACATCCAGTCGCATTATAATATAAACCTATTATAAACCGACATGCCAGAAGTCATGGGACAGCAGCATGTAAACGGATTATGAAGTGGTATTACCTCAGTTGACGGCTTGGAAGCGCCCACACCTGTATAGGTTGTGAGGAGTTATCTTGTAAGTGAGGTTGAACACTGGCCAGTGTGCTCATCAAGGCGTCATAAATTATCAGAGTTTGAACTAGATATGACCACAACACCGGACATAGCGCCTCACCTGGGCTTGTGAGGTTGCTAAGTGGATCTTAGACGACTGGCAACATATAGTGTGGTTCGATAAGTCCTGGTACCAATTGTTTCAGGCTAGTGGTAGGATTCCCATGTGGCACAGACCCCAGTTATCCACACTGTGCAGGCTGGTGGTACCGTAGAAGCATGGGTTGGTCCACTGGCCTGCCTAAACACATCATTGACTAGCGCTCACTATGTTTCACTGCTTGGTAACCATTCTCAGGTCTTCATGGACTTCATGTATTCCCAAGAACGATGGGATATTCTGGCAAGTTAATGCAGTATGCCATCAGGCCCAATTATTCAGAATTTTTTTGAGTAACATTTGGGAGAGTTCCTACGACTTATCTGGCCAGCTTGTTCTTCCAACATGAGCCCAACTGTGCATTTGTGGGATGTGGTAGAGATGTCCATTCACTCCTGAGATCCTGCACCTACAAATACCATGGAGCTGTAGGTGGCTAGCAAGACAGTATGGCCTAACATCCCTAACAACCCTGCAAGTATAGTAGCTTCTTCATGAGTAATGTATGTAGAATATCTACTTAGATAGAGGTAGTTTAGAGAGGTTTGACTTAGATGTCCCATTTGTAAATCCGACCAACCTGGTAAACTGTGGCCTTGCTTATAGGAAAATGCATTGGAGGTGAGTTTTTTTGCTCATTGGGATTGTGATGACACTTCTGGAGGGGATATCCTGGCATTCTGGTCTAAGGTGCACCTATATGGTCCTGGCAAACTGATAGTAAGGGCTCAATCACATGGGTGTAAATACACAACGTATTAAGTGCATATTTTTTACGCACGTAATACGGACTGAATAGAACCCATTGATTTCAAAAGGGTTTATTCACAAATGCATATTTTTTATGCTATTTGAAAAAAAAAACCACAGCATGTCCTTTTTTGGTCCACATTACGACTACCGTAAAATAAGCTATAGAAGTGAATAGCACATAAACAAAGTTATGGTGGTTATAGGACAGGGATCTGCAGACTGGTGGTGTATTTCTTAGGTTATGTTCACATTTGCATTTGGGGATTCCGTCTTCCTGCTCCATTATGGTAGGAGGAAAGCAGAATCTCCTGGCCAAACAGATCCGTCTTATAATACAATGGGGTCCATTTGGTCTTCGTTCAGCTGTCTGGCATTTTACTGGATAAAAAAAGTCCTTCATGCGGGACTTTTTCTTCCTGCATTTTGTGCCGGGTCTGTGACAGAAGGTCCCTAACGCAGATGTGAACATAGCCTTATACTTATATGGCTCCCCGTCCCCTAGCTGTCACCCTGGAAGTCGTAGCTTGGTTTGCGAGTGTTACGCCTTGCTTCAGTCAGTGCGCACGATCCCACTGTTCTCTAAGGAGTGACAGTGAGGAAACGGGGAGCCGGGTAAATAGACGTACACCCCCAGACTCCAGGTGCCCTGTTCCAAAAAGCACCATAACTTAGTTTAGGATGCTCATACTTCAGGGCCTCAGTCAGCCCACGTAAAAAGGGCGTTAGTGGTCAACATGGACAATGCAGGATTTTAGGATTTTTTTTTTTTTTAATATAGATGGGGTCATTGGAAAAAAAATCTTCACAAATATATTTAACATAAAGAATTGATTTACACAAAAGTTCCTTTCTTGATGACACATTCCCTTAAAGATAAAAGGGAACGAGGAAAAAAAAAAGTGTCTGCACTTCTTCCAGCTGCAGCATCACGTGCGCCCATGGGATGGGTCTGGTATTGCAGTTCAGCTCTACTCGCTTCAAACGAAAACCGCTCCACATAAATTATACTAGAAACTATCACTGCAAAATCAAAAATCCCCGATAGTTCAGCAATCTCATGTCTGAGCTCACCCTGAACATGTCCCCTAAGACGGTCAGCAGAATGTCCTTTAATCCTTAAGGTGTACAGCGACATAGTAACAATAGGTGAGCTGCTGCCGAACAGATGGGACAAGCTGCCATCTGCTCCCCGACAAAAAGCCTCGAGTAGGCACAAGGAAGGACTTCATCGCAGCACAAGGAACAGATGACATTTCATTATTGGGAATCTGCAGTTGCCACATTACCAAGTGTTAAACTTTTGTATAATTCCATAGCGAGGTTAACCCTTTCAGGACCATAAATTTGAAACTAAGTTTAACACTATGGGACAAAGTCTAAGGCCTCATGTCCACGGGGAAAATCAGGAGAATCCGTAGCGGGTCCCTCCTGCCCCGCGGACATGAGCGCTTAAAAATAAGAATAAATAAGAATAAACTCACCTCTCGCCCGCTCCGGATCTTCCCTTCGCCGCGGCGTCATCTTCTCTGCGTCGCGGACGGATCTTCTTTCTTCGGCCCGGCGGATGCGCAGGGCACATCGGTGACGTGCCCCGCGCATGCGCCGGCATGAAGAACAAAGATCCGGCCGCGACGGAGAGAAGATGGCGCCGCGGCGAAGGGAAGAACCGGAGCGGGTGAGTAAATTCCGATTTTTGTCTCCCGCGGATCCGGACGGCTTCCATAGGCTTCAATAGAAGCCTGCGGGAGACCCGCACGAAAGTGGAGCATGGTCCAGATTTTTTCATGCTCCATTTTTTTTAAAAATCACTTTTATTGACCATCCGCAGGTATTTATCTACCAGCGGGTGGTCAATGCATCCCTATGGGATGCGGATCCGCGGGCAGGAGAAGAGTTAAAATCCGCTGCGGTTTTTAATTCTTCTTTTGCCCGTGGACATGAGGCCTTAAGGGTTAACACAAGCTATCACTCATCTATCCTTCCCACAGAGGCAGTGGTTGTGGCATTAAGCTCGCAGATTTTCACTGCATACATAAATAGGTGTAAGGCAATTAAAAAAGAAATTGGAGCTGTTAAAACAATGAAATCAGCGGTACTTACCTGTCCTCTGCCCTGGCGATGCAGCACTGCAGCCCTGTGGTCCTATTGGGTCTTTGATTTCGCACAGCCACCACCTAAATGCTGTAGCCAATCAGAGGCCAGAGCGGTTGTGTGCCAATGTCCTGGCACCACAGCTCAGATGTCGGGAGCCTGGAGAAGACTCTGGCTTTGGCTTATATTCTCAGTCATTGCTAGGCTGGGGTCACACGGGACGTGTTCCCGGTGGAAATATCGCGGTTTGGCCGCAGCGAAAACCCGCAAAATTTCTGCTTTCCTGCTGCGGCCGGCGCTCCCATATAGGAGAGCACGACCACAGCAGAAAAAAAAATTGACATGCTGCGGCCGGTGAATCCACGCCGCAACACCAGCTTCTACCGGCTTTGCCGCAACAGATTCGCCGTCCTGTGTGGACGAGATTTCTGGGAAATCTCGTCCACATGGCTGGCTAATCCCGGGATTAGCGGCCACAGCCAAATCCGCCCTGTGTCAACCTAGCCTTACAGGGCTTGTTAAAAGGTCTGACACTGACTTGCAGGAATGCCGTCTTCTAATAGGTGGCGCAGTAGAGGCATTGTTCCATCTTCGCATTTGCATAAATTTCCAAGAGGAGCATGGACGGTTTTACTAGGTGATCTGCCTAAGGCAAAAAACCATACCACTTCCGACTTAGAAGAAAAAACATATTTAAAAAAACCCAAAACATTTCTGTTACCATAACTTTTTTTTTAATCTTTCCATTCACAGGGTTGTTGAGGTTTTGCTCTTTCTGGGACAATCCTGTGGTTTCAATCAATACCATATTGGAGTAAATTTTTGACTTTTGATTGCTTTTAATTCCTTTTTTTCTTGGAGACTAGGTGACCAAAAAAAGCCCAATTCTGGCATTGTGTATTTTTTTCTGCAGACATTCACCATGTGGGATACATAATGCGTTGTTTTGATAGCTCAGACTTTTATAGACGTGGCAGTACCAAATACTTTTTTTTAATTACAACAACAGGAAGGGGGGGGGGGGGATTTCTAGCTTCCTTCATGTTTCACAATAATGAGAAAAACATTTCTCGCTTATTTTTACTTTTTTCCGACTTTGTTTTTTTGAGTCCATAGATAGTACAGCAGGAAGAGGAGGGGGAATGACTCATATAAACATGCACCAAGAAAAAACTGAAAATCAGAGATATAGCCTGCAGAGAGGACCACTGCTGAAAAATGTAGGCTTCAGGTCATACAATGGCACGAAAGAGTGTTATTCCTCACATGCACACATATGGCTGCTCTTTCTGAAAGGTCATCTGAAAGTGCAGATACGCTTTAACACGATCAGTAATGTGTGGCATATGTATAGCAATCCTCCTTACCAATTCCGTTTTTTTGTATCCGTGTACCTAATAAGTCATATAGGGGATGTCTGCCTACACTGGACTAGCCATATAAAAAGCCAAAGAAATTATATGTTTTTTATTCTTTCATTTCAGTCTTCTGATAATTCTTCAATGTAGGTTATATATAAGAAATACAAATGTGTGTAATGTTTCTCAATGGATAATATGGCTTACGGCGATACATGGAAATTGCTAAAAAGGAGAAGACTAGGTGCTACCCATGGATAAAACAGTTGCAGAATTGGCCCATTGACCACTGAAAAAAACAGGCCCATTATTGAAATTGGATGCTGACACTTCCAGTCTTGGCATGTGTGTACTAAACCCTGAAGCGCTCATAAACACAGGCACTTATACAATTACATTAATTGAATTTCTAAGGACAAAAGGTTACTTTACCGATACAACAACTTAAATGAGATTCTACACCCTGCAAGGAGAATGCCGGACTTCTTTCCTGATGTTCTCTTAGCGTAAAAAGGTAAATCTAGTCCATAATGCAGCCGCTGCTCCGGGCGTCCTGCATTCATTGATAGGGTGAGGTCCCACCTAGTGGACCCCGAAGATTTTCCAATCCGCAGCATGATGTCCTAACGAGACAGTGTCTGTTGTGTAGCAGATGGGGACACTGTTCACCAGGAAATGTGACAGTTGGAGGTTAATTCGTTTTCCTTCTGCAGGTGTCGCATGTCAGGTGCGCACAGTCAGGATTCAGTTAGACTCAACGCAGGAAGGACAGAAAGTATCATGTGACCAATCTGAAGTAACCATAAGAGTTCCCCACATTTAAATGTACAACTAACACCCCCCATCATGATCATCATCACTGAGCTATGAGTTCCCATGACTAGTCGCTAATAATGTAACCATTGGGTGCGCTCACACCGGCGATTTTCATGCACGATTTCTGAGATGCACAGAAACCGCACATGGAGAGAACCCATTAATTTAAATGGATATATTTACATGCGTGATATTTATTTTGCGGCGATGCTGTGAGATAGGAGAATAGCAGCGCGTCCTATTTTTGGGTGATTTTGTTCAAAAATTTTCCCATTATTCCCTAGGGCAGTGGTTCCCAAACTTTTTCAGCCATGGAGCGCTTTTTGAAGCAAAAGTTTCTCGTGGAGCCCCAGCAGGACAGAGGGTGTGGTCAGGAGAGGGGTTAGGGGCGTAGCTTATCACAACATATGATTTTTTTTTTTACCTCCGCCGTTATAAAAAGGGACAGGGACGTTTAAAAAAATGGGGAGGAACGCTGGCGCACTGGATGGGCCATTGATATACATTAGATTTAAAATTAACATGCTGCAGAATTAGGTTCTGCACCACATGTTAATATCCACACGGGCTTTGTGCAGATTCTTTCCACATCGTGTGGATGAGACTTTCAAAATCTCAACCCCTTTGCTGCTACAGCTACTGTAAATACCGCAGCAAATCCACCCCGTGTAGTAATAGTGACCCCCTATATTGGTGCCTCCAGTAGTAATAGCGTCCCCTATATCGGTCTCAGTAGTAATAGCATTCCTTATATTGGTGGCTCCACTAGTAATAGCATCCCCTGTATTGGCCCCAGTAGAAATATTGACCCCTGTAGTAATAGTGTCCTCCATTGCGGACCCAGTAGTATTAGGGTCCCCCATTGCAGACCCAGTAGTATTACGGTCCCCCCCTTGCGGACCCAGTAATATTAGGGTCCCCCCCTTGCGGACCCAGTAATATTAGGGTCCCCCCCTTGCGGACCCAGTAGTATTAGGGTCCCCCATTGCGGACCCAGTAGTATTAGGGTCCCCCATTGCGGACCCAGTAGTATTAGGGTCCCCCATTGCGGACCCAGTAGTATTAGGGTCCCCCATTGCGGACCCAGTAGTATTAGGCTCCCCCATTGCGGACCCTGTAGTATTAGGGTCCCCCATTGCGGACCCAGTAGTATTAGAGTCCCCCATTGCCGCTATGCTCTTCAGATGCAGGTAGAGGTTTAGCAGTGCGAATTACAATAGGGCTGATTGAAACGGTCGTGGGCCCCCTTGAAGTCTCGAGCCCGGGGCAGTTGCCCCAATCATCCCTATTATAATCCCCAATTGGTTCCATCTCTACTCACCCCTGTAAGTGGTGTCCCGACAGCCTATACTAAGAAAATCATCCTGCAGGACCTGAGGTCGGTATAGCAATGCAGATCACATGACCGGAGACAACTCATGTGATCCGAGTTTCTATGCCGACCACAGGTCTTGCAAACTGAATTACTCGGTACAGACTATCCAGACACCGCTACAGTGGTGAGTAGAGCGGGGACCTACACGATCCATCAGAGCCCCTGTGAATCTCTTGCAGAGCACATATTGGGAAACTCTGCCTTATAGGAACAATTAAAAAAACACAAAGCACTCGTCAGTAAATGCAAGTTTTACGTGAGTGTGATGTGATTTTCTTTTTTTTTCCTACTGGAGGAACATGCGAAATCGCAAGTACGGTGAAGCGATGTGTTTTTCTTGCACTCACATTAAATGGTCCAAATTTCTCGGACTGATCGTACTCACCTGTGTAAACGCATACTTATAAAAATGGCTTAAACCATGATCACAGTTCTATCAGTTTCTGGAAACCGTGACGTGACTGATTCCACTGGCGGCTGATCTGTAATGTGGACCGCTGGGCTCTACTATGGAGTCCATCATGTTGGCCAGTAAAATACTGCTGCATGCTCAAAAGACAGAGGCAGAAATGCAAACCCAGAAGGACCCAGTCTGCGCTGAGAAGAAATGGAGGTCCTGCAGCAACAACCACATGGTGACAAGTCAGCAGTGTAGGAGGGACCTAATTCCTGTGGCTAGATCATTCATTCCCATTGCTTCTATAGCACCAACATTGCCAAAACAATCGAATCTTTCTACCTCGAGCACACCCAATCAATGGTCTTTAGGCCGGCTCACACAGGCAGATTTGGATTGCGGATTCTGCGATCGCCGTCCACGCAGGAGATCCGTGATGCATGCATTTTCGCCTTTTTGTGTATATTTGCGGATAGGCGTCGTGTTAAGAAAAATCCCAGCATGCTCTATTTAGCCGCAGAATCCTTGGGACGACCTCCAGTGATGTTTGGGCTGCAAGTACAGCAAATGAACGAAACATACCAAACCGTATCACGCACAAACCCTGGCGAGCCACTGCGGTCATTCGCAATACAGAAACAGCAGGTCCGCTGGCCGGGCTCACAGCCGGAATCCGCTGCAGGCCTCCCGCAGGCAGAATCAGGTCTGCCCCTGTGAGCCCGGCCTTAAAAGAAGTTGTCTCATCTTGATAGCCTCTTAAAATTAAAAGCTGTATTCTGGAGACTGAAAGCTTTTCCCAGTTTTCACCCCTCCACTTGGCAATCTCTGCTGGTCTCATTGCAATGAATGAAGCAGCAGTGCGCCTGCGGCCTCCGTGCCATTCCCTTTGAGACCAATAGGAACGCCGTTGTCAGGATCGATGAGGGTCCCAGCATATAGATCCCCCCTAAGTCTAGCAATTTTAATCTATCCAGTGCATGGGGTGAGAACTTTCACTCTCCTGAAACCCGAGTCACTCAGGTGGGAAAAGCTGTGACCTGTCATACATTACATTACATTGCTCTAAATGGGAAGATGGAACAATACCTCTGCAGCGCCACCTATTGCAAGGCAGCATTCCTGCAACTTAATGTTAGGCTCTTCATACAAGCCTTGTAACAATGACTGGGAATTGTAAGAATAACCATACACAGACAGCTGTTTCGGGTTTTTTCCCCCTATCAGTGTGCAGCAGGTTTTTGGCTTGGGTGGTGAGAAGGGTATTGTTTCTCCTTAAGGAGAGCACCTAGAAGGTAATATGCAAATAAGGGAGATGGAACAATACCTCTGCAGCGCCACCTAATGGAAGGCAGCATTCCTACAAGTCAATGTTAGACTCTTTATACAAGCCTTGTAACAATGACCAGGAATTGAATGCCAAGACAGAAACACCCTGAAACAGCTGTCTGTGCATGGATTCTGGCTTGGCGTTCAATTCCCAGTCATTGTTACAAGGCTTGTATAAGCCATCCATGCTCCTCTTGGAAATATGCAAATATGGAAAATGGAACAATATCTAGGATTACGTTCCTCTGTGATGTCCATACGCCTTAGAGACAACCACTTTGATCAACATAGACTGCAATGCCAGATATAAAGCTCAAGTATGAAATGGCGCAGACAATTACCACTAAGAGCAATCAATGCAATAAAACTATGTGAAGGATCGCTCCTAGCGTAGAACCGTTATTAAGGGGTGAGCAGGGTTAGTGCTTACCATCTGTGTTGTGCTTTGGAAGTAGGCGTTTGCGATGCCGATGGAAGGGTCAGTGTCTGCGCTGCTGGTCCAGGTTGCTTCACGTGTTGCTGACGAACCCAACCACGTCCTGATGCCATTGTATGGGGAAAGTCTGAGCATTCGCCTACAAAGAAAAACAATTGGGGTTTGTTTAAATGTCCGTATTTGCAGACCGTTCCCTTCACTTATTTTTAAACCCCTAATAACGCGGCCCTTTTATTTTTTTCCCCCCATTTTTGATTTTTCTTCCCTCCTTTCAAAAAAAAATAAAAAATAAAAAAATCACAACTGTCTCATTTTTTCATCGAAGTAGCCATCTGAGGTTTTTTGTGGGTGAAGTTGTGTTTTTCAAAAATACTATTTAATGTACTGAAAAGCTTTTAAACATTTCTAAGTGGAGTGAAATGAAAAAAAAAACGCAATTTAACCATCTTTGTGTGCCGGCCTTTTTATGGCGTACACACTGCAACCAAAATGAGGTGATGACTGTGGTCTGAGGGGCAGCACAATTGGGAGACCACATTTTTAAAAAATAAAAAAATTATTTTCTGCCACCGACTTCTGACAGCCACTTTTCCATTAATGCGTCTTGCAGTTTCTATCGGTGCCATTTTGGAGTTCAGATCACTTTTTGATCACTTTTTGCTCTTTCTTATGCTGGGTTCACATGGACTTTTACCACGGACATTCCGCCTGCATTCTAAAGCCTAAGCAGCAAAGTGGAAGAGTTTGTAAAAATCTCGTCCCCACGGTGCGGACAAGCCATGCGGAAAATGACATGCGGCACGGAATTGAAACCTGCGACATGTCAATTGTATCGCCGTTTCGGCTGCCGGCTCTACGGGGAGAGATTCCCGGAATACAGGCGGACAAGGCGCTTCAAATCCACACCAAACGGCACGGGTTTTGAAGCTGCCTTTCCGAAATCTTGTGGAATTTCCATGCGGTCCCGCTGCGCAGACATGACGTCGGGTGGAGGCACGCGGATTTGTCCTATTGAATTGGCCTAAATCTGTGTGACTAAAAGCTCAAATCCACCGTAGAAACCCAAAACTCAGCCTTGGATTTCTGCTGCGGATGAAGAGGAAGATCTGCGGTGGGAGGCGGTTCGAGGTAACCGTACCGCAGTATTGGGCTGCCTTCACATCTGCGCTCGGGGTTCCGCTTTTCTGCTTTGTTCAGGGACCACGAAAGAGGAGCCCCCGCGGCCGAATGGAACTTAAACAGCACTGAACGGACGCCGTTGACTATAATGCGCTTTGTCTGCTTCCGCCCAGCTGACCAGTTTTTGAACGCAAAAACTATTATATGCAGCGCTTTTTCTTTATTTTGAGCTGGATCTGCGACGAAACCTCCGACCGGCGAGTCCAACGCAGATGTGAAGCCGGCCTTACTGCCCTTATTCATATGACTGTGCCATAACACACAAGTAGGCAGACAGCAGGAGAGCAAGCAACCACATCCCACCGTGTCAGTTGGGAAGCTAACGAACCCCCTGGTTGGCTGGTCTGCTCCTTTCATTGGTGGCACTGGTTTACACACAAGGACTCCGAGGCGACACGCATCGCGCAGCAGCAAGTGGCGTAAAAGTCACGTGACAAAGAAATGCTGCCAGGACCACCAAATCGCAGGAGTCTAACACCGATGTCAACAGTGGAAAAGTCGTTTCCGACCAAAATCCAACCGAGGTACCTGTGACCAGCGGAGATAACTGCCCCGCGTACACGGTCAGCGAGCGGGCAGAGCGAGGAATCACTCAGTGCTTGCTATTCGCTTCGTTTCTACTCGCTGAAACGTATTTAGACGGGACAGGAGTCGCCCAACGCCAGCAGGAGCGGCGACGTCACCGCTAGGTTATCAGCGCTCCTACAGAGCCCTTAGACAGGCAGAAAAGCGCTGGACTGCGGGCCTCTCGCTCAGCGCTGCACCTCCCATGTGACGCAGGGAGCGTTTACACGACAAGCCCGCGATCCAGCGATGCTGAAAGTCACAGATAACGAATAGTAAACTTTCTTTTTGCGTTCACACGGGGCGATTAGCGCTCAATTTCATTAGTTCAAAAGCACTTTGAGCGATAATCATCCCGTGTAAATGGCGCTTAAGCGATTCGTAAGCAACCTCTCGCTCAGCGTAAACTGCAGTCTTGGACAGGCGGCTGGAGGTGATCTCCGGCGCGCTCCGCCTCATCCGCTGAGAGCAGCGACCATCACCGGATGGTTGTCAGGGTCATACGTCTGACCGCCGCCACGTGTAACGCTTAGGCTGGGTTCACGCTGGGTAGAAACCTTGCGGAGTGTCCACAGCGGGACAGCATGGTAATTCCGTAAGAATTCCATGGCTTAAATTTGGTGCGGGATTTGAGGTGGCTTTATTCCGCTGCGGAAATCTCTCTCCATAGACACGGCAGCGGTCACAGCGACACAATGGACGTGTCGCGGATTTGAATTCCTCCCCAGCAGGTCATGTTGTCAGGATGTCCTCATGTGCTCTTACTATGGGATATCCTGACAACATGCCCTGTGACGGTAGTCCTAGCCCCTGTGCCGGCTGCCATGTTCCCTCACCTGTTGCGTGCTGTGTGCGCTGGTAACCCTGGAGACCCGCAGCCCCTCCTGGAGGAGATGGCGGCTGTATGTACGCGGGCTCTCCACTGCCCCCTAGTGCTGCGGTCTATGTACAACAGCCCCTATCTAATGCATGCAGTATAAGGAAGCCCTGTTATTTCCTATGACGCCGCAGACTTCATGAGGTTTATTAGGCCACCTGCCTGCGCTGTGCGGGAAGTACAATTTACCCCGGGACTACAGCATACACAAGTTGCCGTGCCAGCTGCAGCAAGGACTGGGGTACTGAAGTCAACCGGCTGGGGATATATGAAGGAACGAGCAGATGAGTGCTCCCGCGGTGCATGCCGGGAACTGTAGTCCTGTTCTCAGCGCGCACACACTATACGAGGCATCCAGAACTACAACTCCCACAAGGCTGTGCGCAGAGCAGCGGCGAGGCCTGCAGCGCCCAGGACATGTGAAGTTCATTCAGGCTGCCTGCTGTAGTGATGAGCCTGTGCCGGTATGTGTGGAGGGCGGCGGGGAGCAGGCAGCCGCTCGTCTACCTCTCCCCCAGCCTGCTCCTACAGCCCCGCGGTGGGAGAGCGCCCTCTGTCTGCCGCTGCTGGGTTCAGCCTCTCTTCACAGGCAGGTGGTTATCGCAGAAGCTAAAGCCGCGCTCGTCTCTGCAAACCAAGTCTGAACAGAAACCTCCGCTGACCGCGGCGCAGAAAGGTACCTGCAGGTGGGGGGCGTTATATAAGGGGGCGCCAGGTGTAGGAAGGTCTTGTGTGCTGCCAGCCTTGTACTGCAGGGGGCGCAGTGTGACAGGGAGGTGTAGATCTCTCTGGGGCCCCCTAGAGGACGCTGTCACACGCAGTGTTGGCTCTGGTGCACACGTGTTACACGGATGTGCTGCCCAAGGCCCACCGCTGGTTGCAGGGGTGACCGCTGCAGATTCAGGGGGCGTCACACGTAGCGGAAAGTAGTGCTGGTATTCTGCAATCCGTACCCAAACTGCGACCAAGTGCCACAATTTGCCCAGTTGGTTGTTGATGCGCACCCACCACAGATCTCGCCTGCCAGCTGGAGGGCTGACGTTGGCATCGGCTCCGTCTCGGAATCCATGCGGGTTTTGCCACATTTTGGGGGGGGGAGGTTGGTGCCGTTTTTCCACTGTAGAAAATCTGCGCCATTTTCTTCTACTCGCGGACGTGGCCTTGGGGGCCGAGGCTGATTTGGAGTCTGAATCCGCACGGCTGTGTTTGCTGCACATATGCTCCCGATATTCTGCAGCAGCTCCGCTATGTGATGACGCACCCTTAAAGGGGTTTACTGAGACTTTAAAAAAAAAAAAAAGTCAAAAGGGCCTAAAATTTGTTAAAATTGTATGTTCGCTTCTCTTGGTGCCCGATGACTCTTCTATGGCCGCTGCAGCCTGTGAGTGGCTGAGCGATCACACGCTACATGTATGACACGTGACCGCCACCGCTTCTCGGGGTCCGTATGGTGAGCGTCAGGCTGCAGCCCTTTGAAAGGGATTTTGACATCTACAAATAAATAAATCCATACTTCCCTATTCCTCCCCCGTCAGTCTTCTTACCGCATCTTCTCCTCGCTGAGCTTCTCCAGTCCCCCGGGGTCACCTCACCACAGGCCGACAGGATCCTCTTCTGCTTGTTATGTAGTGTCCATTCTTGGCATTCTTCTTCCA
The DNA here is from genome assembly GCF_035609145.1 of Eleutherodactylus coqui. Classification (NCBI taxonomy): domain Eukaryota; kingdom Metazoa; phylum Chordata; class Amphibia; order Anura; family Eleutherodactylidae; genus Eleutherodactylus; species Eleutherodactylus coqui. The sequence goes on along the minus strand of NC_089845.1, from coordinate 66,186,911 downwards.
GCGGTGTAGGTTACGTCACGGCATTCACTGCCTAGCAAGGAATGCCAAGCTATTGCCGAGACTGCACATGAGCGGTGTCTCGCTGTGAGGGTTCATATACTATTGTAGAGACTGCACATGAGCGGTGTCTCGCTGTGAGGGTTCATATACTATTGTATAGACTGCACATGAGCGGTGTCTCGCTGTGAGGGTTCATATACTATTGTAGAGACTGCACATGAGCGGTGTCTCGCTGTGAGGGTTCATATACTATTGTAGAGACTGCACATGAACGGTGTCTCGCTGTGAGGGTTCATATACTATTGTAGAGACTGCACATGAGCGGTGTCTCGCTGTGAGGGTTCATATACTATTGTAGAGACTGCACATGAGCGGTGTCTCGCTGTGAGGGTTCATATACTATTGTAGAGACTGCACATGAGCGGTGTCTCGCTGTGAGGGTTCATATACTATTGCCCAGACTGCACATTAGCGGTGTCTCGCTGTGAGGGTTCATATACTATTGCCCAGACTGCACATGAGCGGTGTCTCGCTGTGAGGGTTCATATACTATTGCCCAGACTGCACATGAGCGGTGTCTCGCTGTGAGGGTTCATATACTATTGCCCAGACTGCACATGAGCGGTGTCTTGCTGTGAGGGTTCATATACTATAGTAGAGACTGCACATGAGCGGTGTCTCGCTGTGAGGGTTCATATACTATTGCCCAGACTGCACATGAGCGGTGTCTCGCTGTGAGGGTTCATATACTATTGCCCAGACTGCACATGAGCGGTGTCTCGCTGTGAGGGTTCATATACTATTGCCCAGACTGCACATGAGCGGTGTCTCGCTGTGAGGGTTCATATACTATTGCCCAGACTGCACATGAGCGGTGTCTCGCTGTGAGGGTTCATATACTATTGCCCAGACTGCACATGAGCGGTGTCTCGCTGTGAGGGTTCATATACTATTGCCCAGACTGCACATGAGCGGTGTCTCGCTGTGAGGGTTCATATACTATTGCCCAGACTGCACATGAGCGGTGTCTCGCTGTGAGGGTTCATATACTATTGCCCAGACTGCACATGAGCGGTGTCTCGCTGTGAGGGTTCATATACTATTGCCCAGACTGCACATGAGCGGTGTCTCGCTGTGAGGGTTCATATACTATTGCCCAGACTGCACATGAGCGGTGTCTCGCTGTGAGGGTTCATATACTATTGTAGAGACTGCACATGAGCGGTGTCTCGCTGTGAGGGTTCATATACTATTGTAGAGACTGCACATGAGCGGTGTCTCGCTGTGAGGGTTCATATACTATTGCCCAGACTGCACATGAGCAGTGTCTCGCTGTGAGGGTTCATATACTATTGCCCAGACTGCACATGAGCAGTGTCTCGCTGTGAGGGTTCATATACTATTGCCCAGACTGCACATGAGCGGTGTCTCGCTGTGAGGGTTCATATACTATTGCCCAGACTGCACATGAGCGGTGTCTCGCTGTGAGGGTTCATATACTATTGCCCAGACTGCACATGAGCGGTGTCTCGCTGTGAGGGTTCATATACTATTGCCCAGACTGCACATGAGCGGTGTCTCACTGTGAGGGTTCATATACTATTGTAGAGACTGCACATGAGCGGTGTCTCGCTGTGAGGGTTCATATACTATTGTAGAGACTGCACATGAGCGGTGTCTCGCTGTGAGGGTTCATATACTATTGCCCAGACTGCACATGAGCGGTGTCTCGCTGTGAGGGTTCATATACTATTGCCCAGACTGCACATGAGCGGTGTCTCGCTGTGAGGGTTCATATACTATTGCCCAGACTGCACATGAGCGGTGTCTCGCTGTGAGGGTTCATATACTATTGTAGATAGACTGCACATGAGCGGTGTCTCGTTGTGAGGGTTCATATACTATTGCCCAGACTGCACATGAGAGGTGTCTCGCTGTGAGGGTTCATATACTATTGTAGAGACTGCACATGAGCGGTGTCTCGTTGTGAGGGTTCATATACTATTGTAGAGACTGCACATGAGCGGTGTCTCGCTGTGAGGGTTCATATACTATTGTAGAGACTGCACATGAGCGGTGTCTCGCTGTGAGGGTTCATATACTATTGTAGAGACTGCACATGAGCAGTGTCTCGCTGTGAGGGTTCATATACTATTGTACAGACTGCACATGAGCGGTGTCTCGCTGTGAGGGTTCATATACTATTGTAGAGACTGCACATGAGCGGTGTCTCGCTGTGAGGGTTCATATACTATTGCCCAGACTGCACATGAGCGGTGTCTCGCTGTGAGGGTTCATATACTATTGTAGAGACTGCACATGAGCGGTGTCTCGCTGTGAGGGTTCATATACTATTGCCCAGACTGCACATGAGCGGTGTCTCGCTGTGAGGGTTCATATACTATTGCCCAGACTGCACATGAGCGGTGTCTCACTGTGAGGGTTCATATACTATTGCCCAGACTGCACATGAGCGGTGTCTCGCTGTGAGGGTTCATATACTATTGCCCAGACTGCACATGAGCGGTGTCTCGCTGTGAGGGTTCATATACTATTGCCCAGACTGCACATGAGCGGTGTCTCGCTGTGAGGGTTCATATACTATTGCCCAGACTGCACATGAGCGGTGTCTCGCTGTGAGGGTTCATATACTATTGTAGAGACTGCACATGAGCGGTGTCTCGCTGTGAGGGTTCATATACTATTGTAGAGACTGCACATGAGCGGTGTCTCGCTGTGAGGGTTCATATACTATTGTAGAGACTGCACATGAGCGGTGTCTCGCTGTGAGGGTTCATATACTATTGCCCAGACTGCACATGAGCGGTGTCTCGCTGTGAGGGTTCATATACTATTGTAGATAGACTGCACATGAACGGTGTCTCGCTGTGAGGGTTCATATACTATTGCCCAGACTGCACATGAGCGGTGTCTCGCTGTGAGGGTTCATATACTATTGCCCAGACTGCACATGAGCGGTGTCTCGCTGTGAGGGTTCATATACTATTGTAGAGACTGCACATGAGCGGTGTCTCGCTGTGAGGGTTCATATACTATTGTAGAGACTGCACATGAGCGGTGTCTCGCTGTGAGGGTTCATATACTATTGCCCAGACTGCACATGAGCGGTGTCTCGCTGTGAGGGTTCATATACTATTGTAGAGACTGCACATGAGCGGTGTCTCGCTGTGAGGGTTCATATACTATTGCCCAGACTGCACATGAGGGGTGTCTCGCTGTGAGGGTTCATATACTATTGTAGAGACTGCATATGAGCGGTTTCTCGCTGTTAGGCCTCATGTCCACGGGGAAAATCAGATCCGCTGCAGATTCTACATGTAGAATCTGCAGCGGGTCCCTCCTGCCCCGCGGACATGAGCGCCGAAAATAAGAATTTAAAAGTATTTACCATCCGGCGCGGGCGGAGAAGATCAGCTGTTCCTCACGGCCGGATCTTCATTTTCGGCCGGCGGATGAATTCCTGACGCCGGCGGCACGTCGCCGGCACGTCGCCGACGTGCCGCGCGCATGCGCCGGGCACATCCGCCGAGCCGAAGCAAGGAAGATGCGGCCGTGAGGAACAGCTGATCTTCCCCGCCCGCGCCGGATGGTAAATACTTTAAATTCCTATTTTAGGTCTCCCGCGGATCCGGACGGCTTCCATAGGCTTCAATAGAAGCCCGCGGGAGCCGTCCCCGCGGGAGACCCGCACGAAAATGGAGCATGGTCCGGATTTTTCCATGCTCCATTTTTTTTAAAATCCCTTTTATTGACGATCCGCGGGTATTTATCTACCCGCGGGTGGTCAATGCATCCCTATGGGATGCGGATCCGCATGCGGGAGATCCGCTGCGGATCTTAAATCATATTTTGCCCGTGGACATGAGCCCTAAGGGTTCATATACTATTGTAGAGACTGCACATGAGCGGTGTCTCGCTGTGAGGGTTCATATACTATTGTAGAGACTGCACATGAGCGGTGTCTCGCTGTGAGGGTTCATATACTATTGTAGAGACTGCACATGAGCGGTGTCTCGCTGTGAGGGTTCATATACTATTGCCCAGACTGCACATGAGCGGTGTCTCGCTGTGAGGGTTCATATACTATTGCCCAGACTGCACATGAGCGGTGTCTCGCTGTGAGGGTTCATATACTATTGCCCAGACTGCACATGAGCGGTGTCTCGCTGTGAGGGTTCATATACTATTGCCCAGACTGCACATGAGCGGTGTCTCGCTGTGAGGGTTCATATACTATTGCCCAGACTGCACATGAGCGGTGTCTCGCTGTGAGGGTTCATATACTATTGCCCAGACTGCACATGAGCGGTGTCTCGCTGTGAGGGTTCATATACTATTGCCCAGACTGCACATGAGCGGTGTCTCGCTGTGAGGGTTCATATACTATTGCCCAGACTGCACATGAGCGATGTCTCGCTGTGAGGGTTCATATACTATTGCCCAGACTGCACATGAGCGGTGTCTCGCTGTGAGGGTTCATATACTATTGCCCAGACTGCACATGAGCGGTGTCTCGCTGTGAGGGTTCATATACTATTGCCCACACTGCACATGAGCGGTGTCTCGCTGTGAGGGTTCATATACTATTGCCCAGACTGCACATGAGCGGTGTCTCGCTGTGAGGGTTCATATACTATTGCCCAGACTGCACATGAGCGGTGTCTCGCTGTGAGGGTTCATATACTATTGCCCAGACTGCACATGAGCGGTGTCTCGCTGTGAGGGTTCATATACTATTGTAGAGACTGCACATGAGCGGTGTCTCGCTGTGAGGGTTCATATACTATTGTAGAGACTGCACATGAGCGGTGTCTCGCTGTGAGGGTTCATATACTATTGCCCAGACTGCACATGAGCGGTGTCTCGCTGTGAGGGTTCATATACTATTGTAGAGACTGCACATGAGCGGTGTCTCGCTGTGAGGGTTCATATACTATTGTAGATAGACTGCACATGAGCAGTGTCTCGTTGTGAGGGTTCATATACTATTGTAGAGACTGCACATGAGCGGTGTCTCGCTGTGAGGGTTCATATACTATTGTAGAGACTGCACATGAGCGGTGTCTCGTTGTGAGGGTTCATATACTATTGTAGAGACTGCACATGAGCGGTGTCTCGCTGTGAGGGTTCATATACTATTGTAGATAGACTGCACATGAGCGGTGTCTCGTTCTGAGGGTTCATATACTATTGTAGATAGACTGCACATGAGCGGTGTCTCGCTGTGAGGGTTCATATACTATTGTAGAGACTGCACATGAGCGGTGTCTCGCTGTGAGGGTTCATATACTATTGTAGAGACTGCACATGAGCGGTGTCTCGCTGTGAGGGTTCATATACTATTGTAGAGACTGCACATGAGCAGTGTCTCGCTGTGAGGGTTCATATACTATTGTAGAGACTGCACATGAGCGGTGTCTCGCTGTGAGGGTTCATATACTATTGTAGAGACTGCACATGAGCGGTGTCTCGCTGTGAGGGTTCATATACTATTGCCCAGACTGCACATGAGCGGTGTCTCGCTGTGAGGGTTCATATACTATTGCCCAGACTGCACATGAGCGGTGTCTCGCTGTGAGGGTTCATATACTATTGCCCAGACTGCACATGAGCGGTGTCTCGCTGTGAGGGTTCATATACTATTGCCCAGACTGCACATGAGCGGTGTCTCGCTGTGAGGGTTCATATACTATTGCCCAGACTGCACATGAGCGGTGTCTCGCTGTGAGGGTTCATATACTATTGCCCAGACTGCACATGAGCGGTGTCTCGCTGTGAGGGTTCATATACTATTGCCCAGACTGCACATGAGCGGTGTCTCGCTGTGAGGGTTCATATACTATTGCCCAGACTGCACATGAGCGGTGTCTCGCTGTGAGGGTTCATATACTATTGCCCAGACTGCACATGAGCGGTGTCTCGCTGTGAGGGTTCATATACTATTGCCCAGACTGCACATGAGCGGTGTCTCGCTGTGAGGGTTCATATACTATTGCCCAGACTGCACATGAGCGGTGTCTCGCTGTGAGGGTTCATATACTATTGTAGAGACTGCACATGAGCGGTGTCTCGCTGTGAGGGTTCATATACTATTGTAGAGACTGCACATGAGCGGTGTCTCGCTGTGAGGGTTCATATACTATTGCCCAGACTGCACATGAGCGGTGTCTCGCTGTGAGGGTTCATATACTATTGTAGATAGACTGCACATGAGCGGTGTCTCGCTGTGAGGGCTCATATACTATTGTAGAGACTGCACATGAGCGGTGTCTCGCTGTGAGGGCTCATATACTATTGCCCAGACTGCACATGAACGGTGTCTCGCTGTGAGGGTTCATATACTATTGTAGAGACTGCACATGAGCGGTGTCTCGCTGTGAGGGTTCATATACTATTGTAGAGACTGCACATGAGCGTTGTCTCGCTGTGAGGGTTCATATACTATTGTAGAGACTGCACATGAGCGGTGTCTCGCTGTGAGGGTTCATATACTATTGTAGAGACTGCACATGAGCGGTGTCTCGCTGTGAGGGTTCATATACTATTGCCCAGACTGCACATGAGCGGTGTCTCGCTGTGAGGGTTCATATACTATTATAGAGACTGCACATGAGCGGTGTCTCGCTGTGAGGGTTCATATACTATTGCCCAGACTGCACATGAGCGGTGTCTCGCTGTGAGGGTTCATATACTATTGTAGAGACTGCACATGAGCGGTGTCTCGCTGTGAGGGTTCATATACTATTGTAGAGACTGCACATGAGCGGTGTCTCGCTGTGAGGGTTCATATACTATTGTAGAGACTGCACATGAGCGTTGTCTCGCTGTGAGGGTTCATATACTATTGTAGAGACTGCACATGAGCGGTGTCTCGCTGTGAGGGTTCATATACTATTGTAGAGACTGCACATGAGCGGTGTCTCGCTGTGAGGGTTCATATACTATTGCCCAGACTGCACATGAGCGGTGTCTCGCTGTGAGGGTTCATATACTATTATAGAGACTGCACATGAGCGGTGTCTCGCTGTGAGGGTTCATATACTATTGCCCAGACTGCACATGAGCGGTGTCTCGCTGTGAGGGTTCATATACTATTGTAGAGACTGCACATGAGCGGTGTCTCACAGTGAGGGTTCATATACTATTGTAGAGACTGCACATGAGCGGTGTCTCGCTGTGAGGGTTCATATACTATTGCCCAGACTGCACATGAGCGGTGTCTCGCTGTGAGGGTTCATATACTATTGTAGAGACTGCACATGAGCGGTGTCTCGCTGTGAGGGTTCATATACTATTGTAGAGAGACTGCACATGAGCGGTGTCTCGCTGTGAGGGTTCATATACTATTGTAGAGAGACTGCACATGAGCGGTGTCTCGCTGTGAGGGTTCATATACTATTGTAGATAGACTGCACATGAGCGGTGTCTCGCTGTGAGGGTTCATATACTATTGTAGATAGACTGCACATGAGCGGTGTCTCGCTGTGAGGGTTCATATACTATTGTAGATAGACTGCACATGAGCGGTGTCTCGCTGTGAGGGTTCATATACTATTGTAGATAGACTGCACATGAGCGGTGTCTCGCTGTGAGGGTTCATATACTATTGTAGATAGACTGCACATGAGCGGTGTCTCGCTGTGAGGGTTCATATACTATTGTAGATAGACTGCACATGAGCGGTGTCTCGCTGTGAGGGTTCATATACTATTGTAGATAGACTGCACATGAGCGGTGTCTCGCTGTGAGGGTTCATATACTATTGTAGATAGACTGCACATGAGCGGTGTCTCGCTGTGAGGGTTCATATACTATTGTAGATAGACTGCACATGAGCGGTGTCTCGCTGTGAGGGTTCATATACTATTGTAGATAGACTGCACATGAGCGGTGTCTCGCTGTGAGGGTTCATATACTATTGTAGATAGACTGCACATGAGCGGTGTCTCGCTGTGAGGGTTCATATACTATTGTAGATAGACTGCACATGAGCGGTGTCTCGCTGTGAGGGTTCATATACTATTGTAGATAGACTGCACATGAGCGGTGTCTCGCTGTGAGGGTTCATATACTATTGTAGATAGACTGCACATGAGCGGTGTCTCGCTGTGAGGGTTCATATACTATTGTAGATAGACTGCACATGAGCGGTGTCTCGCTGTGAGGGTTCATATACTATTGTAGATAGACTGCACATGAGCGGTGTCTCGCTGTGAGGGTTCATATACTATTGTAGATAGACTGCACATGAGCGGTGTCTCGCTGTGAGGGTTCATATACTATTGCCCAGACTGCACATGAGCGGTGTCTCGCTGTGAGGGTTCATATACTATTGTAGAGACTGCACATGAGCGGTGTCTCGCTGTGAGGGTTCATATACTATTGCCCAGACTGCACATGAGCAGTGTCTCGCTGTGAGGGTTCATATACTATTGTAGAGACTGCACATGAGCGGTGTCTCGCTGTGAGGGTTCATATACTATTGCCCAGACTGCACATGAGCGGTGTCTCGCTGTGAGGGTTCATATACTATTGCCCAGACTGCACATGAGCGGTGTCTCGCTGTGAGGGTTCATATACTATTGCCCAGACTGCACATGAGCGGTGTCTCGCTGTGAGGGTTCATATACTATTGCCCAGACTGCACATGAGCGGTGTCTCGCTGTGAGGGTTCATATACTATTGCCCAGACTGCACATTAGCGGTGTCTCGCTGTGAGGGTTCATATACTATTGCCCAGACTGCACATGAGCGGTGTCTCGCTGTGAGGGTTCATATACTATTGCCCAGACTGCACATGAGCGGTGTCTCGCTGTGAGGGTTCATATACTATTGTAGAGACTGCACATGAGCAGTGTCTCGCTGTGAGGGTTCATATACTATTGTAGAGACTGCACATGAGCAGTGTCTCGCTGTGAGGGTTCATATACTATTGCCGAGACTGCACATGAGCGGTGTCTCGCTGTGAGGGTTCATATACTATTGCCCAGACTGCACATGAGCGGTGTCTCGCTGTGAGGGTTCATATACTATTGCCCAGACTGCACATGAGGGGTGTCTCGCTGTGAGGGTTCATATACTATTGTAGAGACTGCACATGAGCAGTGTCTCGCTGTGAGGGTTCATATACTATTGTAGAGACTGCACATGAGCGGTGTCTCACTGTGAGGGTTCATATACTATTGCCCAGACTGCACATGAGCGGTGTCTCGCTGTGAGGGTTCATATACTATTGCAGACACACAGCGTGTATTCGCAGTCTCTGCAGTAGCTCGGCGCTCCCTGCTCGGCTGGGAACGCTACGTCACTAGTGACATAGCGTACATTGCCCTGCAGAAAGGAGAAGGCCAGCAATGGATGCTTAGTCACCGGAAGAAGAAGAATCGTCGGGCTGGAGGGGAGGTAAGGTGACCCGGAGGGACTGCAGGAGACAAGAGAAGATCGGCAAGGAGAAGATGCATTAAGGAGTCTGCTGGTGAGGAATAGGCAAATATAGATTTTTTTTTATTTTCTAGTGACAGAACCCCTTTAAGGGCGGCTTCACTTTTTTTTTAATGTCCTGGAAGCCCCCTTAAAGTCGGCACCACCTCTTAATTCTGTGCAGAATCTTCCCGCATTCACTTTGCTGCTACTGTAAATGCTGTAGATTTTGCGCCCCCAATTCCGCAGCATTACACCCAAAGGGCTCGTTCACACGGGTATAAATACGCATTATATTATGCGCAAAATACGGAAGGCTGAATACCATTGTTTGCATTGCAGCATTCAGACCTGCGTTTTTCACGCATGTAAAAAAAACTTTAAAAAGGTACCATGTTCTATATTGGTCCCAATAATGGACCGAAATGGCCCACTGCAGTCACTGGAAGCGCACGAATATGCCGTGATGATGCCACATTTACCGCATATAAGATCAATGTTGTCATTTTTTGCACATGAAAACTGCAGTTAACACGTGTGCAACAAAACTGCTCCCAATCTTCTCCCAACTAATCTCAGATCCCGGCTCTCGTGGGCATATACTGACCTCGCAGCTGGCGTTTGTTTCCTCCGCGATGATCTCCCAGGCGCTCTCCTGGTGTGTAAGGCTCATATATGGCATGTAGTGGTGATACACATCAGGCTGCTGTATAATCCTCCCCGCTGTCAGAGGATTCTCTCTGGTAAATTTGGCTTTGAATTTCCCCGGCTTCAGCAAGTGAGTGCTGTGATTGGATAGAGTGCCAGCCAATCAGAGCCACCGCTCGATCATTCACAGCCATTTAGTGAATTACATCACTGAATGGCTGTGATTGGCTGGCACTCTATCCAATCACCGCACTCACTTGCTGAAGCCGGGGGAATTCAAAACCAAACTTACTAGAGAGAGAATCCTCTGACAGCGGGGAGGATTATATAGCAGCCTGATCTGTATCACCGCATGTCATATATGAGCCCTACACACCAGGAGAGGCTCCTGGTATAGCCAATAAATGTATCCATAGGACTCCATTTACAAATGGCAGCCAAAAGATACTTTTTGCCATCACTGGGCTAGTATACATAAGGACTACCATATGCTACCTCCGGTACCGCTACTTATTCTTGGACCTCAGCTACCCGCGTTACCACCATCGCCACTAAAACTATTACACCTACCAACACTATCATTACCACCAACAACTCAGCGCTACTAACCTTACTACTGCCACGCCAATGCTACTAGGCTGCTCCACTACCAATACTATTATCCCTGCCACTACCAATACTACCACAAATACCCCGACCACTGCAGATATCATGAAAGGAGTATTCCCATCTCTGGAATTCTATTTCAATATGATTTGAAATTGCAAAACAATGCACTGACCCATTAGATGTTTATTTCCAAAATGCTCCATTCTCCAGATATTGATTCCTCTGCCCTCTGGTTGTTTACTGCTCGTTGCCATGGAAACAGACCACCTATGCCATGGAAAGAAATAACAGAGCACAACGGTAGCTGGTGGCCGGGCCGGAAGCTAGTGCACATGCTGTTGTGAGATCTCGGCCATCAGATTTCCATAGAAGAGGTGGTCTGTTTCCCCGGCAACGAGCAGTAAACAACCAGAGGGCAGAGGAATCAATATCTGGAGAACGGAGCATTTTGGAAATAAGCATCTTATGGGTGAATCCATTGTTCTGCTATTCCAAACGCATTGAAATGGGATTCCTGAGATGGAAATACCCCTCTAACACACAAGCCCAGCCTCGGGGTGTTGTCTGCGGTGGCACCTGGGAGCAGGAGCAAGTGCCGGAAAGGGGATGGGGAGTAGGTTGGGCACCTGGGAGTCTCCTGCATGGGAGAAACTAAAGTTTTACTTATAGTATTCTAGAGAAGGGAAATGCCAATCTATCTCCTGACGGCTGCCGACCTGTCCTTTCTTATAGTGCAACAAGCTGGAGCGGACGCTGCCTATTTCGTTGTGTCTCTTATTGGAATTGGGATTACAGGTAAGACACGCTTTTTTCTGTTCTCTGCAGCAATAGTTGTTCTTACGTTCCCATTAATATGACTTATTTTGCTCTGCAGGAGGACTTATATACATGTTGTACACAGAACTAGTTTCTTCTTCAAGTCCCTATAAAATATATGGAAAGGCATTTGAGAAGTGCCAAAGCCATCCTGAGGTAAGCATAAGGCTTAATTAAAGGGGATGTCTCATAAAGGCAATCCATTAACATGTGTCCTATTAAAAAGGGGGTAGTTGCCATACTGGAGGTGTGTGTGTGTGGGGGGGGGGGGGGGCGGTCTGTCCTTGAATTGCACATGTAAAATATACAGCCTATAAGATGTTTGATCAGATGCCACAGGTTTTATTTACAAAGGTTTTATCTTCATGAGACCCCCATCCCTTTAATATAGCTAGGCATAAGAGGAAATAACTACTTCACTTACTAGAGCCCAAAAAGGTTACAAATATAAGAAGTACCTCCAATCCCTTTAAGAACAGGGCTCCAGATGACTACGAAGATATATCATTCGGCTCCTAACCTTTTAGATGTGAGAATCAACGGCACCCAAGTGATGTATTAGCTTATTTTTATTGCTATTACAGATTTTAAAAAATCTTGGCTGGGTTCAATTGGGGTGGAATTGTCGCAAACTTTCCGTGCAGACTTTATGCACAGAAATTCCGTCGGCAATTTTTATCCCGGGATAAAGCAGCAAAATGGGCGAGGTTTGCAAAAATCTCGTCCACACGCTGTGGAGAAGCTGTTGCGGTCAAGCTGGGATAAAACTGACTGCACTAAATATATTTGGTGTGGATAATCGCACAGACGGCTTCCATTGCAGTCAATGGAAGCCGTCCGTCCCGAGGCGAGTCACTGGGGATCCGCGTCATTGGTGCAGTGTTATGTTCTGCACTGCGCATGCTCACCGTCCAAGACCCTCGCGGCGGATCCGGACAGGTAAGTTTGGGTCTCTAGGGGTCACTGCCAGGGCACCGGGTCTGATTTCGCAGTTGAAATCAGACCTGGCCATGGGCATGAGGCCTTAAGCTTAGAGCCCCGCAATGTAGATCGTATGTAAAACCTAACATTGTGACTCCCTGCCGCAGCCAGTAGAGGGAGCGTGGAAGATTACTGCAAGCTGTGCTATTGAGTAGGCAGCTCTCCCTCTAGTGGCAACTGTAGGCAGAACGCAGCACCCACCACTTCCTGTAAACGCATCAGCCTGTCCATCAGTCCAAAGGGACCGTGTAGGGTAAATGCTGAGGGCATTCAGGCCGCAGTCTTAGGTCATTTTTACATGCAGTAATGTTGACTTTCTTTTGGCAGCTAAAAACCTTGTTCAGTTCCTACATTTTTAGATTTAAGATTTAGTCCAGACTTGGAATGTTTTTGGAAACTAATGGCAAGAATGTTTCTTCTGTGGATTCTTCAACATGTTTGTAAGCTGTTTGCAAACAATGTACAAACTGTTTAGAAACACTTTACAAGTTTTCATGTTTGTGAAAAAAGAAACAGTGGGGCTTTGTGTCCAAAAGTTGCAGTTTTGGCGCACATGTCAAAACTTTTTATGAATGCTATTGTACAAGAAATGATCCAAGAAGAGATATAATGCTGTAACAACTGAGTATAATAAGGCTGGTTTTACTTGGACGAGTGCAGTATCTGTGTGAGAAACGTGTACCACTGAGGTGATATTAAAGCTGTGATGTGGTTGGTTGCTATAAGCAATAAAGACAGCTTTTCCTTAACCCTTTAACTACACAGGACGTACATTTATGTTCCGTGAATTTGGGGCATGTATGAATGGGGATCGAGGGTCGATCTTGCTCCATACAATGAGGGTGCCGGCTGATTCTTACAGCCGATACCTGCCCACAACAGCTCTGATCAGCAACGCCACTGATCGGAGCTGTTAACCCTGTAAATGCCCCAATCGATCTTCGGAGGTCCCATATAACACCCCCCTCCCCCGAGATGAGATCGTGGGTTGCCATTGCAGCTGGGGCCTTCTGAAAGCCCCTAGGGCTGCCATTGCAAATTGCCTATTAAGCCTTGCTTGTGGCTTGACTTGATTGCTTGTCAGATTTTGCTATAATGTAATGCTATGGTATTACCTTATACTGCAGGAGCCATCAAACCATCACAGGTTTACATATTCTATGGGGACTAAAAAGAAAAATGTAACATGTAACAATCAGTTTAAAGTTTTATTTAAAAAAAAAAAACAACTTTAAAAACCTCCCTTTTGCCATATTTATGATAGAAGAATCTAAAGTAAAAAAAAAAACACATCTGGTATCGGTGTCCATAAGTCTAATCTAGCAAAGTAATGCCTTACGTACACTGTACAGCTGGCGGAATTGTGTGATTTTTCAATTTTTTTTTAAGTATTTCAGTACATTATATGGTACATTTAAATAGTACCATTTGAAAAATATAATTCTTCCCACAAAAAGAAGCCCCCAGACATCACTTTGATGGATAAATCAAGGAGTTGATTTTTTTGAAAGTGGGAAGGGAAAAACCAAAATGAGGAAAAAAAGAGCTGTCCTTAGGGGTTAAGACAGATTTCATTCATGGGAGTGTGGTCCTGAGGTCAAAAGCGGGCTACTTTTCCATGGCCCACCCTGCATAATACGAAGGCTGTTCACAAAGCACTGCATTCAAAATCTTGGCATTTTACTTTAATTTCAAGCTGTGTTTTTTAAGACCTGTTAAAGCGTTCTGTATGAGTGATGAGGTGCTTTAAAAAGTGCTAGAACACGCAAATATAAAGCAGATGGCACCTGAGAATCGCGGTGTTGGAAGCACCGCATTGGAGCGCCAGTCTGCAAAGCCCCATTAAAATCAATGGCAGCATTGTACCGCGACGCGGGCTGTGAGATCAGCCAAATACATCAGGTATTAGTTGATATTTTGGCCAAAATGCGCAAGCTTACGACCAGTGTCAAGGGTTCTCATTGTCTTACGAGTCCCTGCATTAACATTATAAATTAATCACAGAAAATGAAATCAAATTGCTGTTGATCCAGAAGAAGGCAAAAATCCCTGGGCACATTCAGCCAATTTACATCACAGGAGTAAAAAAATAAATTATTCTTCACTCTAAGCAAATTCAGTCTGTAATAAACCCTGGTTCAAAGCTATTGATTGTGCAACCGCCCAGTCCCTGCAGCGCTCCACCGTTTTGGCCCGAGGAGCCCGAGCGGGAGCTCTGTCCTGTGGGATCACGACAGTGGCTTTTCTGGCCAGAGGGGAAAAAAACAAATACATGACGCATGCAGCAGGCTGGACGATGCCAGTAAAAATGGTGCTCCACTGTTGGGACGTCTAAATGTCATGTGACATCAGTGACTTTTTGAAATAAGATGTAGTGCAGAAATAGAGTCCAGTACAGAGAAATGATTGTAAACTGAAGGCACACAGTTTAATATTAATAGTCCAATAATCCGACAATACAGTGAACATCGTATTCTTGGCAACCAGTTTTACATCTCCCTAGACAATCGCAGTACGAGGTGTAAGATCTCCCTCTCAGGGAATCTACTTTCAGGATTGGAAATGATCTCAGCGTTTTTTTGTTTTTTTTTGTGGAGAAATGGAGGGATTGGATTTGGCTCTCCTGTAACTTCTGCCGACCTCTGCTCTACCAGGGACAAGATAACTCGCAGTTGAAAATGGTCCCTCTTCCTCCAGTTTCTGCGGGGTCTACCCTAACCTAAGTTTCACCTAGTAGGGAAGTAAAAGACTCTCCGCCAAGTAATTCCACAGCTTGATACTCAGCTTTCTCCAAAGGAGGCTTAGCTCAACTTGGACTGAGTTTAAAGGATCCCAGCTCTGACAGGAAGTCCACTCCTTAGCTCTCCTCTTCTACCTCCTCCCTCTTGCTTCGCTTCAAGCCTTCTATCCTTCGCCAGCCTACGCCTAACCCGACTGTCTCTCCTTCCAACTCTGGATTTTGCACATTTGTTCGTTGCTAGAATGTCTATAAAATTCAACATTTTCAGACCCATAGGCTCATAGAGTCAATTTTCCAAAGGTCACTGAGAACCATAGACCTAGGAAGATGTGCAAGATGTGTCCAGTTCTGGGCAGCCCAATTTAAAAAAGATATGGACAAACTGGAGCAAGTTCAGAGAAGAGTTACCAAGATGGTGAGCGGTCTGCAAATCATGTCCTATAAGGAACGGTTAAAGGATCTGGGAATATTTAGCTTGCAGAAGAGAAGGCTGAGAGGAGACTTAATAGTGGTCTACAAATATCTGAAGGGCTGTCACAGTGCAGAGGGATCAGCCCTATTCTCATTTGTACAAGGAAAGCCTAGAAGCAATGGGATGAAACTGAAAGGGAGGAGACACAGATTAGATATTAGAAAAAGCTTTCTGACAGTGAGAGTGATCAATGAGTGGAACAGGTTACCACGGGAGGTGGTGAGTTCTCCTTCAATGGAAGTGTTCAAACAAAGGCTGGACAGACATCTGTCTGGGATGATTTAGTGAATTCTGTACTGAGCAGGAGATTGGTCCCTTCCAACGCTACCATTCTTTGCATGCGTTCACACTATACAATTATCGTGCAAACTGCTCGATCTAATGAGCAATTTGTATGATAATCATGCTGTATAAAAGGGGCTTTACCCAAGAGGTCAGCTTGTGATATACCTCTAAGACAATGCGCATTTGTTTTGTTTTATGTCAAATTCCTATATCCTCTTTTGCACAATCTCTGCGTAACAATAATGTTATAAAGCTACATATTGTGCAAGGTGTCATGCTCTTCATATCTTCCTACACCCAGCAGTTTCCAAGCTACAAATGATCAAAAATTATCTTTCTTGGTGAGCTTTAGAATATTGACCCACCTGAGGAGCTGATGGGTCTGGAAATTTAGTTCTTTATATACATTCTAGTAACGAACAGATGTGCAAAGTTTCATAATAATTGGAGACGGTAGGGTGTTACCCCTTGGGTGATCCCATTAATATATTTATACTGTGTTACTAATCCTACAATTATGGTTATTACTACTATAAATATACACATATTGTTTTCTATTACTATTAGCAATACATATTATAGTTACTGTAATGCTGTTATTATTTAAGGTCCCTATTCATAAAGCTATTGATCCAGAAAAAGGGGGGGGGAAATCCGTGAACACATTCAGTCAAGCCAAGGAAAAAAAATATTCTTGATCCCGAAGAAAGGCAATCAGTCCTTTTAACTCTGGATGAAACCTCTTGTTATAACTACTACTTATATTTATCACTTTCGTATGCTACTGCTATAATGGCTACTATTGCAACTCTTATACCTGTCAATAGAGTATGATGCTATCCTTATTATAGCTGCAGCCAATAGATGGCAAGACAGGGACATCACCGGGTGTTCTGCCTGGTGATGTCACCTGTCAGAATCACAGGAAACCCAAAACTGTAATAAAATAGTGGAAATCCCCTATAATTTCAATCTACACTTTTTTTCTTGCCTCCATGTTCTTCATCCTTTCCTACTGTGAATGGTTTGGGCTCCTCTTCGTGTGTTGACAAATATTCTTCCTGGGATTCTGGGTTGGTTGGCATGATGCACTAAGAAAACACAATCAATGTTTCTATGGATATAACTTATAGAATATTTCAAAAAAGCAGAAAAACGGCCACTATTCTGTGCAGCCTCCATGTTCTAGAGGTTACCGGTAGTGAAGAAAATCACTGTTAGCATTAGAATGTTAAAAGTAATCTTAAAAAGAAGCACAGAGTTGTTTTTCTGGTGAAATTCTCATTCAGTTTGATATATCGTACATCTACCTTCCCATTAAAGAAATTAGTTGAATCCAAGATGGCGTCATTCAAAATGGCCGTCATATTGGTCTAACAGGTTTTCCCTCCTCTGTAGCTTGTATGAAAAATTAGATGACTGTGTGGCAAACTGTTTTTTCATTCTAGTTAGGTGTATTATGTACTTTGTAGAATCTACAAATGGGGAAGAATACAAGCATAATGCAAACAGAAGGCGTAGACATGGTTTGAGTCATGGTTTCTATACATTAAAGAAATTCATAGATTTGTCCCTTACAGAAGAGACAAAAACATTGAAAACTAAGAAAATGAAATTTTTGTGTGTCAGGGAAGCAGGGACCAGCTCTGTAGTAAGAAGAGCTATGCTAATTATGTCACTTGTAGAGATTGGAGCAATGTGTAATAGTGTCACATGTGAGACATTTTGCAGTGCGATGCAGAACCCTGACCGAATGTTACTAGAACTGATCTTGGCTGAAAAATGAAAATGTGACTACTTTAAGGCCCAATGTCCACGGGCGGGTTTGATTTGCAGTATCTACACGTGTCACCCGTAAATCAAGCTGTCCATAGGGAAACCTGGGCGTCCACAAATGAAATAAAGCATGCAGATTTGATTTGCGGACCTCTCCTTTTTAGTGCGGATCCCACATGGACGGCTTCCATTGAAGTCAATGGAAGCTGTCCGATCCACGGCCTGTCCGCAATTGAATTGCGGATTCCGTTGGAAAGTGGGGGTTTAAAAAAAAATAAATCTATGCATGTGCAGCAGCGTGCTGGCCAGCGCTTTCACAATATCCACAGTGAAGAAACTTAAGACCCGGACGAGAAGGTAGAAGATCCGCAGTGTCCTCGGCCGCAGACTGGGTCGGATTCCGCTGCGGGCTTCCTCATGCGGAATCCGATCCGCCCATGGACATGAGCCCTACTATGTGGTCTCACGTGATTCTCCAAACACATTCTATTCTTATGATAAAAGCAATGTCAGAGCGCCTGTGGGATCTCCCAGAACTTGGCATAATTAATTCTCAAATGGGTTGTCCAGGACAAGATGGAGCAGAGAGCAGTAGAGTAGCCTAAAGTAAGAGAATAAGCCGAGATAGATTGGCTGCAGCAGGCAGTTGCAGTGTCATCCCTGCAGGGCATTGACGTAAACTGGCCGGAGTACCAGCAGCGGAGGCGGAGGGGTGCGAATTTTTAAGGGAAGTATTGCTTACTTTCCTCTTTTCGGCTAACCCTTTAGGCTGCTCTGTTTTAAAATGTCCCATTTAACCCCTTTAAACTTGGCATGTTGTCCTGAGGCCCCTTGGATTCACTATCGGCCGTGTTGGAGTGATTGCTGTAGATTCTTGTAAATCATTAAACTTCTATTCTTGTGCATAGGGGATAATATAGTGTAGTCTAACCTAGCTATAATAACAGTGGGAAGAAAGATCTGCAGGGCACGGCGCACAGTAAGTCGGTTTTTATTAAAACATTATGTATTTAAAGTTAGCAACTAAAATGTAGTTTCCTTGGTGATTTTCAAAAGTAATGAAATTGGCAGTAGACTGTACGCACTCGTGCCCCTCTGTGGCTCCACTCCCGTTGAAGCCATTCTCTGTACGGTGGGAGAAATGTACTCTGAAGTCTTATTACGTTCATGTTAATTATAGTTGTTCATGAGTTTAATATTGTTTGTTTATCCATATGTAAAGGTTATTGCAGCTTTTGGTGAGCCTATCAGCGCCTTTGGAGAGGCCACAAGACGTGGAAGAAGGCAGCATGTTGCGTAAGTATTAGCAACAGTGGCATTATGTAGGGTATTGCACATTTTCTTTTAAAGGAGTTGTATGCAAAAAATCCTTCCATTCTGCTCAAGTCTCCTGGCTCCAAATGTCTGTAGAATTAGCATGAGGACACCACATTGTTTGATTGCTTACCTGTTAATGAAGTCTCAGGAAGCTCATTCATTTAGGAGCTGAGTTCCCCCAGACATTTAGGCACCGACAGTCAAATTAAAGGAGAATTTGTTAATACAGATTCTTGGTCATGTGGAGGTCCCAGCCCGATATGAACTACATTTTCAGAATCAGGCGGGCCAGCTAAACAAAACGCACCTAGACACATTCAGTTCTGAAGCTCAGAACATTCCAAATGGTGTATCCGTGTACCTGGACATAATTTATGTGTTGTGCTTAGTATTGCTGAGTAGAAAAAATCATGGCCGGAAATATGCCAGGCAGAAATTCCCGATCGGAGGATCTTCTGCGAAGATATGGGGAATTATGATTTTCCCACAAGGGATACACCCCAACTCTCCTGAATGACAACAGAGGGGGCGGGGAAGGTATGTTCTGAGGGATACTTCATAATTTGGGGATACACAGACCTATTGTCAGACTTCAGAGATACGCCTTGGCATAAGGCTGTTCCCATTGCTTCAGTACTGCATCGATCAGAATCTTGGGCCAGACATCCCAAATCTGGTATCTTTCTTTTACTTTTCTCCTTGTTTTATTTTAAAACACTGTTTTATTGTGTATACCCTTATACTCCCGTGTGACAACCCTTTTGTATATCCATTATCTATATCTCTGCTCTGCTCGTCCTTTTTTATTTTAGAATAAATCCGCAATTTATTAGTTAAGCCTTGTCCATTTTAAAAATAACCATAAACTCCGAAGATTGTGTTCATAATTCATAGTCTGGGTCCCAGCTTCCCTAAACAGCTGGTGGTGTCAGTGTGTGTATGTGAGCGGCATTGTAGCATGCTTGAGTGCATTAGACTGTATCAGGTGGTGATTTGATTAGTCTGTTTACCACATGCAAATGCCTTGCACACGGAAAACATACAGTAAAAACATGCAGATGTTTGGGTGAAAAAAACCTTGTTCATTCTGCAAATACACAGTGTTCAGGTACTCACAAATGCGCATACACTCGTGTGAAGAGGCCCTTACTCTGAGAAAAACTGTATATAATACAGTAGCTTTATTTTTTTTCTTTAGGCCCCCTGCACACGGGTGAAAATTCTGCTGCTGGATTTCCCGCAGAATTTCTGCCTGTGCCCGCCTGCATAGGATTGCATTGCAAAACGCAATCCTATGCACACAGCTGCGATTTGTCCACGTGAAAACACGCGTGGAAAGCAAATCGCGGCATGTTCTATTTCTGTGCGGGTCTTGCAGAGGCCCGCACAGAAATCTCAGTAGTGCCCGGCCGGCTCCGCTCTGCGCATGTGTCGGCACATCACAGAGCCAGAGCCGCACTGACCCGGCCGTCTGCAGGCAGCCATAATTGATGGGTTTCTTTCATATATCACACTTTATTAAAAAATAAAAAAAGCTAGGTTCTTGCCCAACTTCTCTTTCATGCCAAGGACTACATAGGAATGGATTTGGGGCAGAACCATAGATTCAGTAGGTGAACTGGAGACTTCTGCTCTCCGGTTCACTTGGTTTCCGTCCCTGTCCGTTTTTTTTTAGTTGAAGAGAAAAGCACCAAGTGGATAATAAAGCGTCTCCTTCTAAGCTGATGGTGAAAAGCTAATATTCTGTATTGTTAAATATACGGTCCGTCTCAGATTTTTTTTCTTTTCCTTTCTATTTAGCTCCACTAAGTACTTCAAAAACGGCTCCGAGTATATTCGGTTGAAGTTTTACATTTCCGGTTCAGAACCAAGATTGCAAGGTACCGTGTATGTGGAGCTAAGAGAGGTAAGTTGTACTATCTGTACTGTGTCCAGCCCCATAAAGCCCATGCCATCCTTTTGTCCATACAGACTTGTCTCCGTCTTATTTTACAGGACTCAAAAGGCGAGGCGTTTGCGTTTCAGTATATAATTATTGAAATGGACACTGTTCCGCGCAGGACTATTGTTGTGGAGGATAATCGCCACATGGCTTAAGAAAATACCGCTGAAATGAACAATCTTTTATATCATTTTCCGGAGTGTTGAAATCCTTGCTTTGGCAGGAAATGCTATTCCCAGGATGAGATGCAAATGAATCGTGACTGGTTTGTTTAGAAGAAGGGAACTCGGATGAATCCTACAGTTATTTTATTCGAAAGGTATATGAAGACTCCTTGACCCAGCGATACATGGCTTCCTGCCTACAACACAAAAATAGACCTTATGCCAAATACGCACACATTGATTTTGTTTTTTAAATCACAAATGTCCTTTTTATGTTTTTGATAAAACGGAACATTAAAATAACCTAATCGCGCACTGGAATACATTGTACTTTAATAAACTGCTACCTTGTACACAGTCTATTACATAAGGTCGGGTCTGAAGAATAAAGAAAGAGAATGGTTTGTTATTTTTTTGTTTATTCTTTTCTGGGTTTTAATGTCAACTGATTTTTATTGAGTAAAAGATAAGCAAATTATTACATGCTGATCATCCAGAAAATTCCCATCGCAGGGGTGCAATAATGTAGCTGGCCTTTAATCAATTAACTTCCATATAGGGTCCCGTTTACAGGAAATCTTAGATATTTCTGTTGCTCTCTTTTAGTTCTTCTTTCTCTCCGTTTGAGGAGAATGTGAAATCATCAAGAGTAGAACTATTAAAACTAAAGACTGTAGGGGGAACTAGGGTCAAGACTTCAGTATCTGACATATGTCCTGTCTTACACAGTTCTTCTGCTTGTTTTCTATCCCATATTGAGTACTCTGGGTAGTCCAGGTATAGCCAGGGAAAGACACAATGGTTGCCAAGTTTTTCGGAATAACTCCATTTTATCTTCTATCATGGGCGACCGTTTTTCATATAGCATCATTCTTGAAACCCTCACTATAATTGGGTTAATTAGAGTGGGGGAGAGCCATTGAGAGACAATGTATATTCTAGCAGCCATACACATGAACTGTGAGAGTGTATGCTGTTGATTGTGAGGCAAGGTCACCCACCTCCAGAGGGACCTCACCACCGGCCATGTCCACCAGAGAGGAGTTGGCATCCCCAGGGAGTTACAGCCTCCTGAAACAATTTGGTGAAGTACTTTGAAGTGGATTATTTAGGGACCCAAATGTGTTCTATGAAGTATTTTTAATGATGTTTTGGCGAGTGTTACCTGATGTCTGCCCATTGGTATGAAAGTTTAGCAGTGATGCCATCAAGGTAAGGAGAGGGAGATATTTAGATCTGATTCCCAGCGTAGCATGAATGGGACCTTATTACCCAGTGCCGGGTGATTCATATTGGCATATAGGAAGGATATCCCAGCAGGCTGAATGGGGGACTATATATAGATAGATAGTCTCTCAAAGCTGGTCGGTCCTGCTGCGGGGATGTTGTTTATTTGTTTATTAGGGTTTGGCTGAAGCTATATATTTGTAACAGTTCTAGCCAGAGATGTCCTGGGATGGAGTATTTATGTTGTAGTGCAAGGAG
Organism: Eleutherodactylus coqui; assembly: GCF_035609145.1. NCBI lineage: Eukaryota > Metazoa > Chordata > Amphibia > Anura > Eleutherodactylidae > Eleutherodactylus > Eleutherodactylus coqui. The sequence continues at coordinate 66,164,235 of NC_089845.1, read as the reverse complement.
TTTGCCATGTGGCATGTAATAGTGAAGTTAGGCCTCTAGTTCGCCACCGTAGGAGGCTGTTTTCTTGAGAACTTAATGCAAACGCTTGATTGGGGATAACGGGTAGCAAAGGGGGAAGATTAGACATCAGTGCGAACTTGAATCTGCATCTCCTCCAGCTGAGGAAGAGATGGTATGTTAGTGGTGATAGGTGTTGGATGGTTGAGGTCTTTACGTTTTTATCCCAAAAAATGGCTTTGAGGTCTTTTCTGGTTTTTAATGATAAGGGAATTTTTGCTTCTCCGCAACCAGATTCTATTTACCAATACCCGGTAATGTGTTTTAAGTACAATGCATCTTTAATTTGATATGGAAATTCTAGTTCTTTTGTCGGGGTGCTATTTTCTGATCCTAAGATTAAAACAGGATTCTGCACCGCAGGCTAACTTTGCATGGCATTTGTGTACATCTCTCCATAGATAAATGCAAACCATTTAGCTGTACATATTCTCTGTTAGAACCCTTTAGGCTGGGTTCACACGGGACGGAATTGCCGCAGAATTTCCGTGCGGAATGTCGGTACGGCAATTCCGGCCGTGGCTCCTAATCCTGGCATTAGTCAGTATAGTGGACGAGGTTTTGCAAAAACTTTGTCCACACGCTGCGGCCAAGCCACGTGGAAACGGACATGTCAATTCTTTTCTTGTTTCCACAGCGCCCTCTCTCCTCTCTATAGGGAAAGAAAGTCGCTGAGGAACGACAAAACCCGTGGCAAAATGCTGCAGGTTTTGAAGCTGAGCTTTTCCGGCGGAATTTCAGTGCGGTCGTTCTGCGAGAATTCCGCTGAAATTCCATCCTGTGTGATCCCAGCCTTAAAGGGCCGCTTCAGAGATTTTTTTTTTTTAAATTCATTCATTATGTAGTTATTCTCCCTGTGTGTGTGTGTGTTTTCACATCTGCGTTGGACCCTCCGGCCAGAAGTTCCATCACAGATGCGACTGAAGATTCCAGCTGGAAAAGCTGCATGAAACGTTGTTTCTTGTGTTCAAAAGCAGGAAACCTCATTGTCAATGAGGTTCGCCCGGCTCTGTTCTGTCCAGGGATGGAAGAGGCATTAAAGCAGAATCCTCAGCGGAGATGTGAATAAAGCGATTGGCACCTAGAAGCCAAAAATTTTTGTTGAAGGGTGCTCTGCACTGCAAAGGGATGGTCTAGGACTAACATGTCAAACACAAGGCCCACAAGCCGAATCTGGCCCGCCGCCTCATTTTATATGGCTCGCCAGCTGTGCAGCAGCCCAACAGACACTCTACTCAGCCAGTCGGTAGCAGCAAAGTTCAGTAGGGGGCTCACTATTACTACTGGGGCCAAAATAGGGGGATTATACAGTCTTACAATTATAATCGGCCCTCTGAATGCTGATGTGGTCCTCAGTGAAAATTAGTTTTGACACCCCTGGTCTATTAGAAGAAAATGGGTCTGCTTTTGTACGTGGTCTGTGTCTACTCTTGCACCTAATACCCTGTAGTTGGATGGGGATGAGCATGATGCCAGACAGGACACCAATCAGCCATAATGTTAAAACCACTGACGGGTGAAGTAAATGTCACTGATTATCTCATTTGAAATTGTACATTTCGAAGTGTAGGACATATATCAGACGACATTAGTTTTTGAATTTGTTGTATTGAAAAATGGACATGCTTGGGCGACAGAGAATAGCTAAGTTTGTTAGACTGGATCAGGGTATCTCAAAAATGGCTGATACTGTGGAGCATTCCTGGTATGCAGTGATTAGTACCTGCCAAAAGTGGTTCAAGGAAGGGCAAGTGGTGAACTGGCAATAAGATATTGGGAACCCAAAGCTCATTGTTGCTGTAGGGAGTGAGGACCACAGAAGTGCTACTTATTGCTGAACAAGTTAATGCTGGCCATGCTAATAGCGTGTTGGAACACATGATATGTTTCAGATTATTGCAGATGGGTCAGAGTACCTAAAACAAATCCAATCCAGGGAAGGAGGGCGGCCGGAAGAGATCTCTGGCACCCTCTGCCTCCATTCACTGAATGACTAACGCTCCTGTGTGAAAACACAGGGACAATAGTCATTGGGAAAACTATCAGGTGCCTATGTGCCTGACCGTTCAGATGCAAGAAATCTGTAGTAGCAAAATCCACAAAAAGGCCACTCTCAAACACATGTTCACAAAACACCGCGTCTGAAACCGCAGCATTTTCAAACGCATTTGACAGCGTTTTTTTAACGCATCCTATCGTTGTGATGGCTGATGAGCTTCGTTAAAATGCTCGAACATAGAGTAGACAGCTCTTGAAAATCACGGTGTTACAAACACTGCGTTCAAGCGCTGGTCTCCGAGGCCCCATTGAAATCAATGGGAGTGTTGCACTGCAGTTGCAGCGTATAACTAATCGTAGTAGAAAGCGGGCTGCTGGAGAGAAACCAAAGTAGATCCAACTAGGTAAAAAAAAAACACTAAATCTTCATTGAGGTATATACAATACTGTAGCTCTTTCCTGTCTCATTGAAAAGGGTCTCGAGTAGAGATGAGCGAGTATACTCGCTAAGGGCAATTGCTCGATCGAGCATTGCCCTTAGCGAGTACCTGCCCATTCGGGAGCAAAGATTGGGCTGTGGGCGGGGAGCGGCGGGGGAGAGTGGGGAGGAACGGAGGGGAGATCCCTCTTCCCCCCCCCCCCCTCCCCCCTGCTGACTGCCACAATTCACCTGTCACCCGCGCCGGCAGCCGAACCTTTTCTCCCGAGCGGGAAGATACTCGCTAAGGACAATGCTCGATCGAGTAATTGTCCTTAGCGAGTGTGCTCGCTCATCTCTAGTCTCGAGGCATCTCTGAGAACTAACATTTAATAAAAACTTTTTTTAAATTTAATTCTGAAAACGTGCGGGCATCCAAGATTTGGATGAAAAATTTATTATCTTAGAGATTAACATGAGTCTCCAAAATCATTATTTTAGGAACCCGGTAGCTGCATGACCATGAGCCATTTAGAATACAGCCGGTTCTGTGTAAGCCAACATGATGATATCTGACAAAGACTGGTCGCTATTAGTACTTTTTTTTCCCTTTGTCTGCTTATATCTATATGATAGTAAGTGGGATTCAGAGGCAGAGAATGAAATGCATAGAACTGGTCAAATAAAACAGCTGCTTAGTGATGTCCTAGAAGCTTTCAGTAAATGTATTCAGTTGCAATATCTACAGGGTCAACATGAGTTTGTCTATAAAATTTATTATAGACTTTTGGATATTTTCTAGCCCTCTTCAAGATCATGGTCAGACTCTGAAAATAACCTACCGTGAGGAATTTTTTGCACGATAAGCAATATTTTGTATAACTGAATAATTCCATTTCAGTCAATTGACCTTGTGCATCAGCTGTAGGTCGGACTTATGTTTTGTTCAGAGTTTTAGGTTTTTCAATTTTCCACACAAGTTACGCTGCTTGTCTCTTTTTTCTTAAATTACTTTGTCTTCTACAATTATGTATCTTGACAAATCCCACTGACAATTAATCAGCCCGTATTAGATTTCATATATGCCTAGTAAAATAGGGAGTAAAAAGCTAATAATGTTTTCCAAACTCTAATAACAAGCTTCCATTCTGCTTACGCTGTGGCATACAAATAAAATGCTTTAAATCTATCCTCCCTGTTGTGACACTATTAACGCTAAACAAATGCCCAATGTGAAGTCATTTCTAGGAAAAACAGGTTGAACAGCATGTCGGATGCTTAAAAAGAATGTAAATATAATTCTCTTTACCATCAAGAAGCTGTTTTTAATTTAAATTTGATACGGAGAGTCGTTGGCCAGAAACGGGAAATCGGATTTCCATTTAATTCTAAATTACAGAGAACAGAGATGGTGCTCATTTAATAATTGTATTTGAATCACAACCCAAAAATGTTGTTCTCTGTTCGAGTCTACCTGCCTTGTAGATCGCAAAAATTCTAATATTACTAACTGAAAACCTAATTAATAGGTAAAAATATTACTATCTTAAACAACGAAACGAGCATGCCCTTCTAATGTGATATTTAGCTTGTATTATCATTCACAGTGGTACCAAATATTTATTAACGGGGTATTCTCGTGCCAGCCAATCTTACAGCAGCTGAGAATGCACATCTGTATAGCGCGACTTCCTGTGGCTGGGATTACAGAAACAGCTGAACTAACTGTTCTACACTGTGGATAAGAGAAAAATGGGAAACAGCACGCAATGGGGTGGTGATAAATTAATAGGTATATGACTTCCAAAGAAAATGATAGATACTTATAAATTTGGGGGAGAGCTAGGTGGAAACTGGCTACCCCCAAAATCCAAAAGGGCAATGTATAGCCAAATGGAAAAGAAAAAAGTTTTTTTTTTAAATTAAAATAGGGCCCACTAATTGAACACTTTCATGTCCATTTATTCACTGAGACAGTAGGGTTCTCGTTTAATGTAAATTAATTCACTGGAAAGGACCCACTAGAAAATATAATTGTTTTACAATTAAAAAATAACTTTTATTTATCCTATTTAAAATAGACAAACATATATGACAAAAAAAATTAATAATACCTCCGTTATCAGTACTGTATTCGCAATAAATGACAGTTATTTTGATACTTGTTATTGCTTATGTGGAGGTATGCGCATATGATAGGGATCACCCTGAAAATGGTCTGTTACCTAGAGATCCAAAGGTCACAAAATAAACAGTTGGCCCAGATACGGCCTTGACTGTATAAAGGATTAGACGTGGATCTCGTGTGATTATTCCACTCCTTTAGTGCAGTTTATTATAATTTATTGAAACTGATACACTTATAGTTATTCACAAAAAACCGTGGATCTTTGGGAAAATATTGCATTTCTAGGGCGCAGTAATTGATGATTATTGCGATTAATGCGCTTGCTATTTGTTCAAACCATCATAGTTATTCACAAAAAAACGTGGATCTTTGGGAAGACGCGTTTCCTCGGCTCCTAGTTATTTAGCCGATTCATCAGGATCAGAGTATCATGTTTTGATATTATCCACTCAGGAAAGTAAAGTTGGGTGTTTACAAAATTGCAAGAGGGTGCTCAAATTACGATATAGAGCAATTGATTTTCCTAGCAGTTCAGCTTTATAGCCCACTTTGATTGCCACACTAGAGGCTATATTACTGATAGGATGGATATTTACTCAGATGCAAATGGACAATTAAGTCTATGATGACGTCTGATGAATTTAGGGCGCAATCATAGAGACATGTAGTGCATTGCGGTACTGTCATGCGTGTTGTGTTTGCCACTAAGAAGGCAGGTATAGATATTTCCACCATATAGTTCAATAAGGTTATTCCAACGCTATGGAAGAGCTGGGGTAGCTGGATGAGCTGGATAACATTGCTCATTAGGAAGTCAGCTAGCCACTATATAGCTCAATGAGATTGTTCAGGCGTTGTGGATCAGCTGGGGTAGCTGAATGAGCTTGATCATCAGCTAGCCACTGTCTAGCTCAATGAGAATATTCAAGTGCTATGAACCAGCTGGGGTAGCTGAGTGAGCTAGATAACATTGCTCATTGAAAGTCAGCTAACCACTATATAACTCAGTGAGATTATTCAAGCACTATGAACCAGCTGGGGTAGCTGAATGAGCTAGATAACATTGCTCATTGAAAGTCAGCTAACCACTATATAACTCAGTGAGAGTTAAATGCAATATTTTCCCAAAGATCCACGTTTTTTTTGTGAATAACTATAAGTGTATCATTTTTAATAAATTATAATAAACTGCACTAACGGAGTGGAATAATCACACAAGATCCACGGTCTAATCCTTTATACAGTCAAAGCCGTATCTGGGCCAACTGTTTATTTTGTGACCTTTGGATCTCTAGGTAACAGACCATTTTCAGGGTGATCCCTATCATATGCTCATACCTCCACATAAGCAATAACAAGTATCAAAATAACTGTCATTTATTGCGAATACAGTACTGATACCGGAGGAATTATTAAATTTTTTGTTGTCATATATGTTTGTCTATTTTAAATAGGATAAATAAAAGTTATTTTTTAATTGTAAAACTATTATATTTTCTAGTGGGTCGTTTCCAGTGAATTAACACTTTCATGTCCCATTCAAAATAGAAAATTTCCGATTTGTTTATAGATGACTTCAATATCCCACCCTGCCACGCCACAATCGTAGAGTCCAAGAAGCTGTGATATAACAGGTCTAGCTCCTCACATTGTAAAGCTGCTTTAGTTGTCCTTGTGACATGTAGGGAACATTGGTCATCAGTGAGGGTTAACAAAATATCGGCCCTGCAGGGTATAAAAAAAAATTCTTTGTCTTCTTGACTGTTCACAGCTGGTGTATTTGTTGTACATCAAGATGAAAAAATGCACCTTTTCTTTTTCATTTTTCCTTAATTACCATTTATCATCACAATGTAAAAAGCTGACACAACAGTTCAAGAGGAAAGCTTAAAGGGGTGGTCTCGCGAAACCAAGTGGGGTTATACAGTTCCGTATGGCCATATTAATGCACTTTGTAATGTACATCGTGCATTAAATATGAGCCATACAGAAGTTATTCCACTTACCTGCTCCGTTGCTAGCGTCCTCGTCTCCATGGTTCCGTCTAAATTCGCTGGCAGCTTGCTTTTTTAGACGCGCTTGCGCAGTCCGGTCTTCTGCTCAGTGCGAGCCGCTTCAGTGTGTTAGACGCTACAGCTCTTCTGCGCATGCGCAGACGAGCTGTAACCTCTCGGGAGCGCGCTGGAGCAGAAAGGTGCAGAAAGTTCAGCAGCCCAGCCGAGCGGAGACGAGAAGCCGCCCATGTAAGTCGCCTGTCCCCGGAGCCCACCGCCTGCCCCCGGAGCCCACCGCCTGCCCCCGGACCCCACCGCCTGCCTGCCCCCGGAGCTCACCGCCTGCCCCCGGAGCTCACCGCCTGCCCCCGAAGGTCACCGCCTGCCCCCGAGCCCGCCGCCGTGCTGCCCGAGCCCGCCGCCGTGCTGCCCGAGCCTGCCGCCGTGCCCCCGATGCTGCCCGAGCCTCCCGCCGCCGGGACACACACACAGACAGACACACACACACAGACAGACATATATATAGACAGACAGACAGAGATATATATATATATATATATACACACAGACAGACAGACAGACATATATATATATATATATATATATATATACAGACAGATAGATATATATATATATACACAGACAGACACACACACAGATATATATATATATATATATATATATATATATACACAGACAGACACACACACAGACATATATATATATATATACACAGACAGACACACACACACACACACATATATATATATATATATACACAGACAGACACACACACACACACATATATATATATATACACAGACACACACACACACATATATATATATATACACAGACAGACACACACACATATATATATATACACAGACAGACACACACACACATATATATATATATACACAGACAGACACACACACACACACATATATATATATATATACACAGACAGACACACACACACATATATATATATATATACACAGACAGACACACACACACACATATATATATATATATATATATATACACAGACAGACACACACACACACACATATATATATATATACACAGACAGACACACACACACACACATATATATATATATACACAGACAGACACACACACACATATATATATATATACACAGACAGACACACACATATATATATATATATATATATATATATATATATATATATATATACACAGACAGACACACACACATATATATATGTGTGTATATATATATATATATAATGTGTGTGTATATATACACTCACGAATACGCGTATGCGTATACTCGTACACACGTATACTATATATATATCTCTCTATATATCTATATATAGATATATAGAGATATATATATATAAAAGATGTGTACACGCATATATACACACACACATTATATATATATATATATATACACATACACATATATACACACGCATATAAAAAAACACGTGTGGGTATGTGTGTGTATATATATATATATATATATGTGTGTGTGTATATACACTCACGAATACGCGTATGCATATACTCATACACATGTATACTATATATATCTATCTATATATATAGATATATATATATATATATAAAATGTGTACACGCATATATACACACACATATATATTTAGGTGAAAAAACTATTTCATCTAAAACAGTGGCAAGTGAATTGCAGGGAGGCATTACAGTACCTTCTGCTGAGAATTCAGCACTGGACAGCTCCCTGCTATTACGAAGCCTGGGTTACTTGTGCAGGGGGAAAGGATCAGCACTGGACAGCTCCCTGCTAATACGAAGCGTGACCGGCGTCTCGGGAGCGAGCACGTCGGGCTGAAGCAAGCGCAGGGAGAAGAAGCGGCGGCCATCTTTGGGAAACTTTTTATAAGTTCATGAAACGCCAGAACTGTAAGTAGGAACCGGCTTTAAAAGCCATTTACATTGGTACTTAGTAATGTATGCTGAAGAAGGGGGACTGGGCAAAAAAAATATTTCACTGCTGCCTCGAGACATCTCCTTTAACCTTTCTGAAACTTTTAGAGATTTGATTATGGCACAGTTTACTCTCAGACTTAGTTCCGAGGCAAAATAAAATTTTCAAGGAAAAGAAGATGCTGGTATTGTGATAGCAGAGAGACACAAATCAGCCTTGTTATTACAACAACCTAAGGGCTCCTTAGCATTGATATTCGAGTCAGTGATGTTTTTACCGCAGCACACTCTAGGTTTGGCATTTTGTCAGGCATCTTTTCAATAGGCTTCTTCATAGAATTTCAAAAACACATGTACAAAAAGGTACAGTTTAAAATGCTACTAAGGACTGTGTAAAAAAAACATTCGTAAATATGCATGCCTCTTCGGATCTACTTCATTTAAGCCTGAAGAAGAACCCTGCGTTGGTTCGGAAGCTCGCATTAACATCATGTATTTTTCTTAGTCATTAAAACGTATCAGATCTACAAGATTACTTAGTTTTTCTTGCTAAGAACAATCACATTTTGCTCTACTAGCTAACACTGTTCCAAACCTTTTTTTGATTATACCTAATTGAGGATACCAGAATGTACCGTATACAAATAGAACTGAAACATCTTCCTAAAAGGTTGGCACAACTGGACAGCGACATTTTCTTTTTAACCAGATGCAAGAAGGAACATTTAATTCTCAAAGGACTGTACCTAAAGAATCCCACTCTGCACACCTACAATATTCATTATGTACAATGTGTTTGCTACAGGACTTCTGAGAGACTGCGGAACCACCTTATCCATGTCTTCTACTGCAACAAGTATAAGGCCCTTATGAAGATACAAACTTTAAGGAATACAATTACAAAGGACCGAACTTGGAAATGCAACACTTTTACACAACAATACAGTGCTGCCTAATTAAGAACAAGGAAAAGAAACTCCAAAGACTTCGACTTAAAGTAGGCCTGTACTAGAGATGAGCGAGCATACTCGCTAAGGGCAATTGCTTGATCGAGCATTGCCCTTAGCGAGTACCTGTCTGCTCGGGAGCAAAGATTCGGCTGCCGGCGGCGGGCAGGGAGCTGCAGGGGAGAGCGGGGAGGAACGGAGGGGAGATCTCTCTCCCCCTCTTCCCCCTGCTCCCCCCTGCTGACTGCCGCAACCCACCTGTCACCCGCGGCGGCAGCCGAACCTTTTCTCCCGAGCGGGGAGATACTCGCTAAGGACAATGCTCGATTGAGCAATTGTCCTTAGCGAGTATGCTCGCTCATCTCTAGCCTGTACCAAAACACCTATCAGGAACACTCCGAGTCCAGAGCAGGCCTGTACCCATACACTGATCAGGAACACCCCGAGTCTGGCAGGATGGAACAGGACATGAACACAGATATAATCAGTTGTGTTATCGATCTGTCATCTCACAACCCCACTAATGTGGAGCTCAGTGTCCTCTCCAGGGGACTTTCATTCTGTCCCACTAAAATGCTTGACAAAACAGAAATCTGTAGTGACATGGAGGAATATTTCAGTAGACTAAGACTAAAACAGTTCTTCCATGACAAAGAGGACACAGGACTTTCGAGCACCGAAACACAGGAGGAACTTTGGTCCAAGAAGAACTCTCATTGGACACCCCCTCTTGGCCACAACCCTGCTTTGGACAAATATATAGATTCCTTTAGGCATGTGGTGCAATCTACTATACTGGACAAGCAGGAAAGGGAAACATTTAATAACAATATGCAGGAAAGAAGGGCCATCTATGCACTTAAGAGCAACACGGAGATCACCATTAAGCCTGCAGATCAAGGTGGTGCTATAGTCCTCATGAACACATCAGACTACACAAAATAAGCTGACAGACACCACATACTACACAAGAATGGATCAAAACCTGACTTAAAAATATGTGAGGGAATTGAGAAGGGTCATCAGAAGCCTATCTGTGAGCTCCACAAAACTTTGACTTGATATCACAGAACCTAGGGTTGGAACTTTCTACATGCTTCCAAAACTACACAAAGCTGGCAACCCAGGGAGGCCAATTATCTTAGGTATGGGAACCCTCACTGAAGGAATCTCAGGATGGGTAGAAAGTGTCCTCAAACCACTGGTGAGAAACACAACCAGCTACTTGCAGGACACCACAAACCTACTGAACAAACTGTCAACCGTTGGTCCCCTCCCTGATGGTGCCATCCTGGCCACTATGGATGTGGAATCCTTATATTCTAACATCCCACATGAAGATGGACTGACCGCCCACCAGGCACACCTTGAGCCCAATGAGGTTGCCTCTGAATCCATGTAACAACTCACAAGATTCATCCCCACACACAATTATTTCTCCTTTGGCAAATAGATATTCCTGCAACTCACCGGAGCTGCCATGGGCAGTAAAATGGCACTGCAATATGCCAACCTTTTCATGGCAAAACTGGAGACTTACTTTCTGGCCTCCTGGTCCAGCAAACCATTGGCATACTTCTGCTACATTGATGACATCATAATCATCTGGACCAACACCGAACAAGAAGTAATAAAATTCCATGAGAGATTCAATGCATTCCACCCCACCATAAACCTGACATTAAGCTACTCGTATACCAAAATCTACTTTTTGGACATCATCATCAAAATTTCAAACAACACAATGCAGACATCCCTATACCGAAAACCGATTGATCAGTTGGGACAGCTTCCATCCTAAGCACATCCAAAGGTCGATCATTTATAGCCAGGCCATCAGATACAACTGGATCTGCTCCAACCCAACAGACAGAGAGGAACATCTATAACATCTTAAAAGGACATTTTTAAATCAGGGCTACCATCCCACCTCAATTGATGACCAAATCACCAGAGCCACCAGGATTCTCAGAAATCAACTCTGATGCACAGAGAAGGACAAAAACGATCATGTACCTCTAGTAGTGACCTACAATCCGCAGCTAAAGGTACACACAAATAAGGAAAACCACAATTAACTCCACCATACCCTGCACAATGGATGACTGTCTGAAAATCATATTCCTAGACCCTCCGCTTCTGTGTTACAGGCAACCTCCAAATTTGAGGAACTTTATAGTCAGGAGTGTATTGCCCTAGGACACACAAAAAGGAACTTATCCCTGTAATGTAAAGAGCAGGAAAACCTGCTCACATTTATGGACTGTGGGCAGGATACAAATTCCCAACACACAACGGGACTATAAGATCCCGGGACATTCACATGTTCCACGTCCAATGTTATGTACCTGATCATGTGCAGTAAATGTCCTGTTGGGGGCTTTTATGTTGGCAAAAACTTAAAGCATGGATGAGGACTCATCATCTCACAATTAAACAGAGAAAGACAGAATTACCTGTGGCCGAGAATTTCTCTAGTCACGGACATGACATAGAACATATGAAAGTTTTGATATTGAAGGGTGGTTTCAAGTCACAAAGCCATAGAAGAATTTGGGAGTATAAATTTATAACATCTTTTGACACTTTCAATAGAGGCTTAAATGCTTCATTAGCATTCATGCGTGACTGGGAGGTATGAGACATCTATAGGACAGATAACACTGCTGGCCTAGTGACCCCCCGAACAGTAATTCAGAGACCATAAAACCTTCACTCCCTTATCAGTGTCTGGTTGAAAATGTTTGTTTCTGTTGCAGTATTACTTTAAGTGCAAACCAATCACATCCATGTCTGTGCCTTGCCGTATGTGTGTATAAATATGCATGCCTCTTTGGATCTATTTCATTTAAGCCTGAAGCAGAACCCTGCGTTGGTTCGGAAGCTTGTATTAACATCATGTATTTTTTAAAGATGAGCGAGCACCAAAATGCTCGGGTGCTCGTTACTCGGGACGAACTTTTCGCGATGCTCGAGGGTTCGTTTCGAGTAACGAACCCCATTGAAGTCAATGGGCGACCCGAGCATTTTTGTATTTCGCCGATGCTCGCTAAGGTTTCCTTGTGTGAAAATCTGGGCAATTCAAGAAAGTGATGGGAATGACACAGCAACGGATAGGGCAGGCGAGGGGCTACATGTTGGGCTGCATCTCAAGTTCACAGGTCCCACTATTAAGCCACAATAGCGGCAAGAGTGGGGCCCCCCCCTCCCAAAAACTTTTACTTCTGAAAAGCCCTCATTAGCATGGCATACCTTAGCTAAGCACCACACTACCTCCAACAAAGCACAATCACTGCCTGCATGACACTCCACTGCCACTTCTCCTGGGTTACATGCTGCCCAACCGCCCCCCCCCCCCCCCACAGCGCACACCAAAGTGTCCCTGCGCAGCCTTCAGCTGCCCTAATGCCACACCACCCTCATGTCTATTTAGAAGTGCGTCTGCCATGAGGAGGAACCACAGGCACACACTGCAGAGGTTGGCACGGCTAGGCAGCGACCCTCTTTAAAAGGGGCGGGGCGATAGCCCACAATGCTGTACAGAAGCAATGAGAAATAGGATCCTGTGCCACCGCCATCAGGAGCTGCACACGTGGGCATAGCAATGGGGAACCTATGTGCCACACACTATTCATTCTGTCAAGGTGTCTCTGCATGCCCCAGTCAGACCGGGCTTTTTAATTCATAGACACAGGCAGGTACAACTCCCTATTGTGAAGTCCCTGTCGACCGACAGCATGGGTGGCTCCCTGGAACCCACCGGCGATACACAAAAATATCCCATTGCATTGCCCAACACAGCTGAGGTAGTAATGTCGTGCTTAATGCAGGTGGGCTTTGGCCCACACTGCATGCCCCAGTCAGACTGGGGTTCTTTACAAGTGGAAACAGATGCATTTATAATTCCCTGTGGACCCACAGCATGGGTGGGTGCCAGGAAGGTACATAGAAATATCCCATTGCAGTGCCCAACACAGCTGAGGTAGTAATGTCGTGCTTAATGCAGGTGGGCTTCGGCCCACACTGCATGCCCCAGTCTGACTGGGGTTCTTTACAAGTGGACAGATGTAGGTTAAACTCCGTGTGCACCTACAGCATGGGTGGCTCCCTGGAACCCACCGGCGATACACTAAAATATCCCATTGCATGGCCCAACACAGCTGAGGTAGTAATGTCGTGCTTAATGCAAGTGGGCTTCGGCCCACACTGCATGCCCCAGTCAGACTGGGGCTCTTTAGAAGTGGACACATGTAGTTACAACTCCGTGTGGACCCACGGCATGGGTGGCTCCCTGGAACCCACCGGCGGTACATAAATATATCCCATTGCAGTGCCCAACACAGCTGATGTAACGTCAGCTGTAATGCAGGTGGGCAAAAAATTAATTGGATTTGTGGGCGAGGGCCCACAAAAATTGGTGTACCAACAGTACTAATGTACCTCAGAAAAATTGCCCATGCCCAACCAAGAGGGCAGGTGAAACCTATTAATCGCTTTGGTTAATGTGGCTTAAGTGGTAACTAGGCCTGGAGGCAGCCCAGTTTAACGAAAAATTGGTTCAAGTTGAACTTTCAACGCTTTTAAGAGCATTGAAACGTATAAAAATTGTTTAGAAAAATTATATGAGTGAGCCTTGTGGCCCTAAGAAAAATTGCCCGTTCGGCGTGATTACGTGAGGTTTCAGGAGGAGGAGCAGGAGGAGGAGGAGGAGGAATATTATACACAGATTGATGAAGCAGAAATGTCCCCGTTTTGGATGGTGAGAGAGAACGATGCTTCCATCCGCGGGTGCAGCCTACGTATTGCTTAGGTATCGCTGCTGTCCGCTGGTGCAGAAGAGAAGTCTGGGGAAATCAAGGCTTTGTTCATCTTGATGAGTGTAAGCCTGTCGGCACTGTCGGTTGACAGGTGGGTACGCTTATCCGTGATGATTCCCCCAGCCACACTAAACACACTCTCTGACAAGACGCTAGCCGCAGGACAAGCAAGCACCTCCAGGGCATACAGCGCGAGTTCAGGCCACGTGTCCAGCTTCGACACCCAGTAGTTGTAGGGGGCAGAGGCGTCACGGAGGACGGTCGTGCGATCGGCTACGTACTCCCTCACCATCCTTTTACAGTGCTCCCGCCGACTCAGCCGTGACTGGGGAACGGTGACACAGTCTTGCTGGGGAGCCATAAAGCTGGCAAAGGCCTTGGAGAATGTTCCCCTGCCTGCGCTGTACATGCTGCCTGATCTCTGCGCCTCCCCTGCTACCTGGCCCTCGGAACTGCGCCTTCTGCCACTAGCGCTGTCGGATGGGAAGTTTACCATCAGTTTGTCCACCAGCGCCCTGTGGTATAGCATCATTCTCGAACCCCTTTCCTCTTCGGGAATGAGAGTGCAAAGGCTCTCCTTATACCGTGGGTCGAGCAGTGTGTACACCCAGTAATCCGTAGTGGCCAGAATGCGTGTAACGCGAGGGTCACGAGAAAGGCATCCTAACATGAAGTCAGCCATGTGTGCCAGGGTACCTGTACGCAACACATGGCTGTCCTCACTAGGAAGATCACTTTCAGGATCCTCCTCCTCCTCCTCCTCAGGCCATACACGCTGAAATGATGACAGGCAAGCAGCATGGGTACCGTCAGCAGTGGGCCAAGCTGTCTCTTCCCCCTCCTCCTCATCCTCCTCATGCTCCTCCTCCTCCTCCTCCTGAATGCGCTGAGATATAGACAGGAGGGTGCTCTGACTATCCAGCGACATACTGTCTTCCCCCGGCTCTGTTTCCGAGCGCAAAGCGTCTGCCTTTATGCTTTGCAGGGAACTTCTCAAGATGCATAGCAGAGGAATGGTGACGCTAATGATTGCAGCATCGCCGCTCACCACCTGGGTAGACTCCTCAAATTTTCCAAGGACCTGGCAGATGGCTGCCAACCAGGGCCACTCTTCTGTAAATAATTGAGGAGGCTGACTCACACTGCGCCGCGCAAGTTGGAGTTGGTATTCCACTATAGCTGTATGCTGCTCATAGAGTCTGGCCAACATGTGGAGCATAGAGTTCCACTGTGTGGGCACGTCGCACAGCAGTCGGTGCACTGGCAGATTAAACCAATGTTGCAGTGTCCGCAGGGTGGCAGCGTGCGTGTGGGATTTGCGGAAATGTGCGCAGAGCTGGCGCACCTTTCCGAGCAGGTATGACAAGTGGGGGTAGCTTTTCAGAAAGCGCTGAACCACCAAATTAAAGACATGGGCCAGGCATGGCACGTGCGTGAGGCTGCCGAGCTGCAGAGCCGCCACCAGCTTACGGCCGTTGTCACACACGACCATGCCCGGTTGGAGGCTCAGCGGCGCAAGCCAGCGGTCGGTCTGCTCTGTCAGACCCTGCAGCAGTTCGTGGGCCGTGTGCCTCTTCTCTCCTAAGCTGAGTAGTTTCAGCACGGCCTGCTGACGCTTGCCCACCGCTGTGCTGCCACGCCGCGTTACACCGACTGCTGGCGACGTGCAGCTGACACATCTTGATTGCGAGACAGAGGTTGCGTTGGTGGAGGAGGAGGAGGAAGGTGCTTTAGTGGAGGAAGCATACACCGCCGCAGATACCACCACCGAGCTGTGGCCCGCAATTCTGGGGGTGGGTAGGACGTGAGCGGTCCCAGGCTCTGACTCTGTCCCAGCCTCCACTAAATTCACCCAATGTGCCGTCAGGGAGATATAGTGGCCCTGCCCGCCTGTGCTTGTCCACGTGTCTGTTGTTAAGTGGACCTTGGCATTAACCGCGTTGGTCAGGGCGCGTACAATGTTGCGGGAGACGTGGTCGTGCAGGGCTGGGACGGCACATCGGGAAAAGTAGTGGCGACTGGGAACCGAGTAGCGCGGGGCCGCCGCCGCCATCATGCTTTTGAAAGCCTCCGTTTCCACAAGCCTATACGGCAGCATCTCTAGGCTGATCAATTTTGCAATGTGCACGTGTAACGCTTGAGCGTGCGGGTGCGTGGCGTCGTACTTGCGCTTGCGCTCAAACTGTGGCGCTAGCGACGTCTGGACGCTACGCTGAGAGACATTGCTGGATGGGGCCGAGGACAGCGGAGGTGAGGGTGTGGGTGCAGGCCAGGAGACGGTAGTGCCTGTGTCCTCAGAGGGGAGTTGGATCTCAGTGGCAGGTTGGGGCACAGGGGGAGAGGCAGTGGTGCAAACCGGAGGCGGTGAACGGGCATCGTCCCACCTTGTGGGGTGCTTGGCCATCATATGCCTGTGCATGCTGTTGGTGGTGCCTCCCCAGCTGATCTTGGCGCGACAAAGGTTGCACACCACTGTTCGTCGGTCGTCAGGCGTCTCTGTGAAAAACTGCCACACCGTAGAGCACCTTGACCTGTGCAGGGTGGCATGGCGCGAGGGGGCGCTTTGGGAAACAGTTGGTGGATTATTCGGTCTGGCCCTGCCTCTACCCCTGGCCACCACACTGGCTCGGCCTGTGCCCACACCCTGACTTGGGCCTCCGCGTCCTCGCCCGCGTCCACGTCCTATAGGCCTACCCCTACCCCTCAGCATGGTGTATTACCAGTAATTTGATTTCCCAGGCAGGAAAGAAAGTGGCGCAAGCCTGCAGCCAAAATACAATTTTTTCCCTTGTTTTTCAAAGGACAAGCCACACTGCGTGTATTCAATGAATACTACTAAGTTTAATAACTGTGTTGCGGCCCTGCAAAAGTGTCACAGAACTTTACTGTTGCAGAGTTATTAACTGTGGCAGAGCAGGTATTTCCCAGGCAGGAAAGAAATTGGCGCAAGGCTGCACTCAACCGTAGCTGGTTGCGTCTGATTTTTTTACGTTCTCCACGCAGCACACATGTACCCAGAGCCCTGACGGCTGTCAGAGGCAGGGCAAATATACTTTTTTCCCTTTTGTTTAAAAGGCTAGGCCCACTGCGTCTATTCACTGAATAATAATTTTAATAACTGTGTTGCGGCCCTGCAAAACTGTCACAGAACTTTACTGTTGCAGAGTTACTAACTGTGGCAGAGCAGGTATTTCCCAGGCAGGAAAGAAATTGGCGCAAGGCTGCACTCAACCGTAGCTGGTTGCGTCTGATTTTTTTACGTTCTCCACGCAGCACACACGTACCCAGAGCCCTGACGGCTGTCAGAGGCAGGGCAAATATACTTTTTTCCCTTTTGTTTAAAAGGATAGGCCCACTGCATCTATTCACTGAATAATAATTTTAATAACTGTGTTGCGGCCCTGCAAAACTGTCACAGAACTTTACTGTTGCAGAATTACTAACTGTGGCAGAGCAGGTATTTCCCAGGCAGGAAAGAAATTGGCGCAAGGCTGCACTCAACCGTAGCTGGTTGCGTCTGATTTTTTTACGTTCTCCACGCAGCACACACGTACCCAGAGCCCTGACGGCTGTCAGAGGCAGGGCAAATATACTTTTTTCCCTTTTGTTTAAAAGGAAAGGCCCACTGTGCCTATTCAATGACTGATAACTGTGTTGTGGCCCTGCCTACACAATTCTGTGCCTGTAGTATCAATGCAGGGTGCAATGCTCTGCACCGCCGATTTTGAGAAAAAAAAAAAGGAACACAGCTAACAGCAGCCAGCACAGTACTGCAGACGGTTAAATGTGGCCCTAGAAAGGACCGTTGAGGTTCTTGAAGGCTACACTCACTCCTAACACTCTCCCTGCCTAAGCACCACTTCTGTCCCTAATGCCGGGTGCAATGCTCTGCACTGCCGATTTTGAGAAGAAAAAAAATTTTCTCCACTGCTAACAGCAGCCTGCACACACGTAGATGTGGCCCTAAGAAGGACCGTTGGGGTTCTTGAAGCCTACACTAACTCCTAACGCTCTCCCTACAGCAGCTCCAGCACGATACCACTGTCCCTCAGCTAACTCACAAGGCATGTGTGGCGAGCCGCGGGAGGGGCCGACTTTTATACTCGGGTGACATCTGATCTTCCCAGCCACTCACAGCAGGGGGGTGGTATAGGGCTTGAACGTCACAGGGGGAAGTTGTAATGCCTTCCCTGTCTTTCAATTGGCCAGAAAAGCGCGCTAACGTCTCAGAGAGGAAACTGAAAGTAACCGGAACACTGCGTGGTACTCGTTACGAGTAACGAGCATCCCGAACACCCTAATATTCGCACGAATATCAAGCTCGGACGAGTACGTTCGCTCATCTCTAGTATTTTTGTTAGCCATTAAAAGGTATCATATCTACAAGATTACTTGGTTTCTCTTGCTGAGAACAATCACATAAAAAAACACTTGAAACAGCAGTTGATTTCTAACAACAATTTGTACCATATAAGTACATACACATTGCACTATTACACTCACTTAGGCATTTACTCACAGATGGACTATATTCTCTTATGGACTTATCAAATATTGAGTCGTGCATTCATTGGGATTTAATGCTGATTGATTGCATTATGTTTCCTTTATAAGAAATCTCAAGTTTAAAAATGACTAAGCAACTATCGCACAGAATGGTATCTACCAATTTAGTTTACTGCAGTAGAACAACGGAAAGTTATTCTGATTGTGTTCGTAGATGGCTCCGAAACTCCCAAATATTCTGCAATTCCAGATCTTGAAAATGCTTTGGCTGGTAAATAGCTAAGAGTCAGATGTCCCTGTGTTGGGATATCATCGCTGCTGTAGCAGGATGTAGGAAGTGGTAGGAGGCTGGCACCACTGGATACAAGTGGCAGGGGATCGTGTGAGGTGAGTATGACTTTTTTCTATGTTTTTACATCATGCCGAGCAGCACATTAGATTTTTTTCCAGGGGAGAACCGCTTAATAACCGATTGTAAATATGTTTGATCTAATAGAATACATATGATGCATTTATAAATATGTCGCCAAAGGTGTCCATAGCCTTTAAAAAGGGGTGAAGCAGTAAAAATAACGCAGCAGCAGGCAATAGGATGTGCAAGAAGCAAGTGCTCAAATTATACTTATAACCTTGGTTAATAGCTGTAATGAATGAAATTAAAGACAGTTGATTAGACATTAAAAAATTAAAATGATTTATTCCTTAAATACCTTCTGAATGAACATGAAGGGAAACTGGCAAGATGCATATTAGGAATCCGTAATCTGTTCAATTTCTATAAACAGATAACCTTTACAAATACACAGACAGAAATAGCTACTCATGTTTAATTATTGCTTGTATTAATTACTGAGACACTGGCTTGAGTAATGAAATTAGGAGCGCAGAATCAGGAAACAGCTCCTGCATAAATTAAAAAGCGGTCGAATGACACAAATTTTGAAGGAGAACTTTAGTTGCTACTCAGTAACAAAACCAGGAGCGGATCCAAAACACGGAAGAGATGCAAATCTGTCCATTATACATTTTCTGTTTGTTTCACTCCAAGTTTTTGACAGTTTCACATGAGTGTGTTGGTAAACATCCTTATCGTGGATCCAACATAGTCCTGATGATATTGCATCAATATGCAAAACGGGTGTAAATCCTGCAGATTTTCAGGACAGAATTTTTATATGGAAATTTGTCAGCATTTACAGTAGCAGCGTAGTGGCTGAGATTTAAGCAATATGAATAAGCACTGTATATGGGTCTGCACATGGATCAGTATTATATTTATGGTGGCTATATCTCATACCTTGTGCAATCATTTTGGTTGCACCTATAGTGACTAGAGATGAGCAAGCATACTCGCTAAGGACAATTGCTCAATCGAGCATTGTCCTTAGCGAGTATCTCCCCGCTCGTCTCTAAAGATACGGCTGCCGGCGCGGGTGACAGTTGAGTTGCGGCAGTCAGCAGGGGAGAGCGGGGGGGGGGGGGGGAGAGGGAGAGAGAGAGATCTCCCCTCCGTTCCTCCTCGCTCTCCCCCGCAGCCGGCACCCGAATCTTTGCTCCCGAGCGGGCAGGTACTCGCTAAGGCCAATGCTCGATCGAGCAATTGCCCTTAGCGAGTATGCTCGCTCATCCCTAATATTGACCTGACACTTCATCGTATATGTCTGGTCAGCTACATGTATGTCTTTAATGTTTTTATTGTGTCTGATGGTCCTTGTTTTCTGTGTTTAATAACATTTTGCTGTTTCTATAAGGCCGGGCTCACACAACCGGATTCCGCGATCGGTGTCCACAGTAAAACGCGGCATTGAAAGGCATGCATTTTCTAATCTTCCTTCACACTCACCGATACGAATTGTGGATTCCTTGAGCAGAAGAAAGATTATAGCATTCTCTATTTTATCACAGAATCGATAGTCTCCATTGATGTCAATGGAGGCATTCCACCTGCAGCCCATATGTAATTAACATTGCGTATGGGCTGCCGGTACCCATGTCATCACTAAGCGACGACGCGGAAAATACAAACAAAAGAGAGAAAAAAGTTCTATGTATGACTGCCTGCGAGCCTACTGTATACTCAATACAGTGAAGGGAAGTACGCAGGGTCATTGGTCCAGGCTCACCAACAAAATCCGCTGCAGACCTCCAGTTTGCGGAATCCGACCTGCTCGTGTGAGTCCAGAATAATTCTAGGTTGTGCAACCTTTTTGTTTATGTGAGCCTGTTTCTGTATTATACTCTGCCCCCCCCCCCCCCCCAGCATCTTTTCAACATTCATTTGGTAAATTAGTAGTAAATAAGAGATCAATAGAAGCAGGCTTGACATCAAGATCAGACTACAAAGGGTTTGTTTTCCTTTACAATGGAGACACATAGATCAGCCTAGTGCCTGTAGCGACAGAACTGTAGAAAAATTGTAGCAAAGTTGCTTCATTTTTTATTTTAGATGGATTAGAGCAATAGGTTTGCAGTAAATTTCAGTAAACTTAAAATAAACAAAATTGGTCATGAAAGTCCTTCTCTGATATCAAGATTGAAGTCATCTAACATAACTCTAGTTAGTAGGGACAGCTGTCTGATGACTCCATTGAACATACTGGAGTTGTTTATCCGTAGCAACCAGACTGTTGAACATCAATCATCTGTTCTGCACAGAGTTAGATTGACAATGTGCTGACAGCAAAGAAGACTGAAAGCAGCTTTTCAGCAGTGAAGCCATCTACAACATCTCTCTGCTACACGAGGCAGGATAGTAATTTTACATGTTACACACTCAGAGAAGATTCTGTATGCATCTGCCTTGGTCATTGCGCTAGATGCGTCATTACTTCTTGGACACTAATAATCTATGATATTTCTCTATCAATTGCCTCCCATTCATTTCAGCAGCCATAAAGCACAGACAATAAAGCAAGGAAAGCGTGTTGCTAACATGACTGCCCCCAGGAGGGTTTTGAAATTGTAAAATGTAAATGTGAAGAAAAAGAAGAATGCAATGATTTGAAAATCTCATCTTATCACATTTAATTCACAATAGAACATAGAACACATATCAGAAGGTAAAAGGGAGACATTTTTCCATTTCATTAAAAAAAATTAACTCATTTAGAAATTGATGGCCACAACACATCTCACAAAAGTTAGGTCAGGGCCCTGTCTAGCATTGTGTAGCACACAATTGTAACACATCGGTGTTATTGAAAATAAAAGAAGGCCCTCATAGGGTCTCCTAGATCAAAAATTTCACTACAGAAGACAGCTAGTGTCCTGCTTGTTTTAAAAGCAATGCCATAAAGTTTGTGAAGCACAAATTCAACCAGGTGAACAGAACAGCCAAGCACAGGCCTTCTCCAAGGAACAGCTACAGAGCTACCAAAAATTCCATTATGCAAGACAGCAGGTTTGTTGCTTGTTTTAAAAGCAATGCCATAAAGTTTGCAAAGGACAAATTCAACCAGGTGAACAGAACGGCCAAGCACGGGCCTTGTCCAAGGAAATATTGTAGAGCTACGACTGTTTCTTGTGCTTTAGAAATTTTTCATTTTGGGAGACAGAGAAGGAGGAGGGGAATGAGGAAAGACCAGGCTTTAATTTTGGCTGCATGTCCCTTCTGCAGGACATTGACCCAGTATGCTGTTAAGGATATGTAATGCTCCTGGCCATGCATACTGAACCATGTGTCCGTGGTCAGGTGCACCTTGCCACATTATCCAATGACAGGAACACATTATCACTCACATGGTGGTGCAGGGCAAAGAAATGGCGGCTGGGCATCTGATACTGTGGGTTAGCATGGAGCATCAAGTTGCAGAAGGAGTCTGTGTCTGCTAGCTTAAAAGGCAGCATTTCAATTGCAAGCAGCTGTACAATGCTTGTGTTTAGGCTGTGTGCTTGTGGATGATTCAGGTGTTTGTTTTTTTTACATTCCCATAGCTGGAGGATGGCGGGCTGGCTGCTGACTTGGGACATATTGGAATATGGGGTAGATGGTATTATCAGTGAAGGCGATAGTGATGGTGCTCTCCATTTCCCACTACTGGCTTTGAAGCCCGCAGCCCAATTCTCAATTGCAGAAGAGAGGCCTAAAATAGGTGTGCTACACAAAGCTACCTCTCTCTATGCTTAGAGGTTACTGCTTAAGTAGAGAGGGAAATGGAGGAAGAGGCAGCTACAGCAGCATCAGAGGGAGCAGGATGAGGCTGACTTTTTGCCCTCTAACTCAGGTGGGCTCTCCAAGGCAGTGGGTGATGACTATTCGTACACCTTGTGTTGAGGTTGTTTACGTTCTTGCCATGGTATAAACACTCACTGCAGATCTTACAGATGACCACTCTTCTGTCAACAGCTTTGGTTTCAAAGAATGCCTAAGCTGCACAATTCCTATGAGGAGACCTGGCTGTGGGCCTGATATTGGTGCTGCTGCAACTATTGTAGTTGATGGTGATGGCACAGCTCTTATGTTTATCTGCAACACCCTACTCTTTGTTTTAGCACGGTACTGCACCACAACATCTGCCTCTTTCTCCTCCGCCTCTGAGCTACTATCATGATTCTCCGTGACTATCCATGTTGGGTCAAGCACCTCATCATCTTCCATCTCCTCTTCCTCTTTGTTGTCCTTCTCCTCCTGAGTTGACTGTATGTTGCAGTGAACAACAGGAGTACATATTGCCTGTGGAGGGCTGACAGTGTGCACTGACCCACCCTCATCTTCCTCTTCTCCCTCTGGTTGTTTGAACTGTCTGGTTGACATCCTTGACACTGAATGATCAAACAACTCATCAGACTCATCCGTGTAAACTGCTTCAAAAGGTCTGTGGAATTTAGTACAGGGTGAAATAGAAGGGGGATGCTCATA
Source organism: Eleutherodactylus coqui (assembly GCF_035609145.1). NCBI lineage: Eukaryota > Metazoa > Chordata > Amphibia > Anura > Eleutherodactylidae > Eleutherodactylus > Eleutherodactylus coqui. The sequence continues at coordinate 66,140,550 of NC_089845.1, read as the reverse complement.
GTCGACTGGTGCACTCTCACTGCTGTGTGCCTACAACTGTGAGGAAGTGGAGGTGGTAGTACTCAAGACATGCTGTGTCATCCACTCTACAACCTGTGCTACCTGCTGTGCATGTAATGCACAGGCAAAACCACTTCTGAGGAATGGCACCAGGCTTCTTTGCCTCCTGCAGAATGTGAAGCTGTTGCTTCCGCCACTTGAAGTGCCAACTTAGCCCATCCTCTACCATCACTACCAAAATGTACCCTACCCATTGCTTTCTTCATGTTTCCCTTTTATTATTATTTTTTTTTTCATTTAGTTCTTTCCTTTTTGCTTACTTTTTAGTGTAGTTTTATGTAACTTATCATCTAGCTTTGTTATTTGCAGAAAACCACTGCCACCTGCTTAAGGCCTTCAAATAATTAGTAGTGACCATACTGGCGACTTTGAACAACGCCTGAGGCCGCTAACACACACTTTGTACATTTGCTGTTTTTCTGTTTGGTTTTCTTTTTGTTTTGTATTAACGGGAAAAAAACCACACCAACTAAGGCCGGATCTGGGAGCGAGAATTCTCGCCGCGGGACCCGACCCGAGAGCCTGCAGAGAGCAGCGTGTTCTCACCCGCGCCCCACAGCTCCAGATCTTTCATGTGCCGGCTGCTAACGCAATCCTATGGCAGCTTCCAAGGGCGGAAATTCCGCGGGAAATCCCGCCGCGGAATTTCCGCCCGTCTGCAGGCAGCCTAAATAGGCCATAATCTCTGGGAGGCACAATTTGTGAGAATAGAAGACCACAGAATATAGCTTGCATCTTCGAGAGTTATCTCTGTTTGGCGCAGCGTAATTGAATTGTCCTCAAGCAAGTGGCATTCAGTATTTGATGACTTGAGACTGAATGGCTGAATGGCTATTTTCTATGGTAAATTTGTAATCCAATATGAGTAATATACATAGCTTCCTTTTATAAGAACATTGATTCAACTTTAAAACTTTTTAGCCAAATACCATTGACACATTAAGCATGATCGATCCAGAATTAAAATGGCACAGGCTAACACAGTGCTTAGCCTGTTATCTTTGAGGAGAATTAATAAATTATCACTCAGAAAAGAAGAAATTAGAGATTGCTGGAGATACTGTGATATTGCATTAAGATATACTCATTACTATCAGTATCTGGTAATAAGCTATGTTCTTTAATGATGTGGGAATATCAACCTCATCACCTCTGAAGCTAAACGGGATTAAGTCTCTAAATACAACATTAAAATGGTAAACTCAGCGATAAGGACATGACTGCAGCCTTCACATACTTACTGATTATGGAGATAGTGTGTAAAGAAAATGAATCTCACATAGGTGTAAAACACATAATGTTTTCCATTTTCTGGATTAAATAATTAAAAGTATGTGTAAAATAAGATATTCTTTGGCAGATTTAAGCAATGTTTACCATGTTTCCCTGTAAGTAAGACCTGCTCTCCAGCGTTCCGGCAGGCTTCCGTGCAGTTGTCAGCACTGACAGAACATTGCTTGCTGGTCATGGGGTTTGTAAACCCTGCCTCCAGCAAGCAATTGCTCTGATTGGTTTTTGAGTGCCGCGGCTCAGCCAATCGCAGCCAGCGCTCAATGAACCAATCACAGCCATTCATTAAGTGGCTGTGATTGGTTCATTAAGCGCTGGCTCTGGATGGCTGAGCCACAGAGCTCGAGAACCAATCAGAGCAACTGCTTGTTGGAGACCGTGTTTTCAAGCCGTTAACAGCAAGCAACATTTTTTTGGAGCTGACAACTGCACAGAAGCCTGCCAGAAACTGCGGAGACCAGCGGGAGGGACCCGGATGGTGCCTTATACATACACATGAAATGGCACAGACATGGAAATAGTTGCACTAAAAACAGTACCAGAACTGGATGAGTAGAGGAGTAAATACTTAATTAGTCCACTGATAAGGATGTGAAAGTTTTATGGTCTCTAAATTGGTGTTAGGAGGTCACCAGGCCAGGTGTGTTATCTCTGCTATAGATTCTTCATATTCTCCAGTGTTGCATAAGGCCTCTTCAGATGTTGCTGCCTCTCTTAGATTGTCAAAGATGGTTATAAACTTGTACTCCTAAATTCTTCTATGATATTGAGATTTGAAGTTGCCTTTTAATATAGTAACCTTCACATGTTCTATGTTTTGTCCATCTTTTTAGGCCATTAAAAGGTATCATATCTGCAAGATTACTTGGCATCTCTTACTAAGAACAATCATATTTTGATCTACTGGCTATCACGGTCTCTCTCTCTCTCTCTCTCAGGAAACACCACGTGGAGGTGACCATGCGACGTTTCCCATATATAAAATGACATCAGGAAGTGAGAGGATTAGATTACGTACGTAAAATTTGGACGCTAATTCTTTTGTGCTTAGAATTGAATAATCAAGTTGGGACCCATTAGCTTTTCCTATTTATGACATAATCAATGCTTGTGCCAAATTTCTATGACATTGGGAAGTGAAAGAATTAGATTACATACGTACAATTTGGATGCTAATTCTTTTGCGCATAGAATTGAATAATCGAGTTGGGACCCATTAACTTTTCCTATTTATGACATAATCAATGCTCGTGCCAAATTTCAAGTTTTTATGACATCGGGAAGTTGGAGAGTTAGATTACGTACTTAGAATTTGGACAGTAATTCTTTTGCGCTAGAATTGAATAATCGAGTTGGGATCCATTAACTTTTCCTATTTTGGACATAATCTATGCTTGCGCCAAATTTCATTTGACATCGGGAAGTTGCAGAATTAGTGGTGAGTCAGTGAGTCAGTCAGTGAGTGAGGGGTTTCGTCTTTTCATATATATATATATACTGTATATATATATATATATATATATGTATATATATATATATATATATATATATATATATATATATATGTATATATATATATATATATATATATATATATATAAAATGGATCATAAACATTAAAGGACTTTTCCAGGCAAATGCTATTGATGAGCTATCCTCAGGATAGGTTATCAATGGTTGATCAGCCAGAGCGAACGTGCTCGTTTAAAGCAATTACTCGATCGAGCATCGCTTTTTTTGAGTAACTGCCTAATTGGGCGAAAAGATTCGGGGGCGCCGGGGGTAAGTGGGGGGTTGCGGGTGGGAGTGGGGGGGGGGGAAGAGAGAGAAAGCTCCCCCCTGTTCCCCCTTGCTATTGCCCGCTCCACCCCGCCGCCCCCCAAATCTTCTCGCCCAAGTAGGCAGTTACTCGAAAAAAGCGATACTCGATCGAGTAATTGTCCTAAATGAGCACGTTCGCTCAACTCTACACACAGCCCTTTCTAAATTCTCACCTATGTCTTTATTTGGATTTGGAGTTCTTTATCAGAAAAAAAGGAGCTCCATGACAATGTATGAAATTGTTGCTTTAGCTCCTCCTAAAGAGTTTGCTCTCTCATAGATGTATTTGTTTTTTTCACCCGAATGATGCCCTCCGTCAGTCGCATCAGCACTTGCTTGGATCACATATTGAGAATTCCCATCAACAGCTACTAAATGCAAATACAACACTTGGAATCAAATCCAGACCTTTTATCTCCTTAATTTGTCATGAAATAATGATGTAACAGCCGCACCGGACCATGAAATGGCGTGTCAGTCCATTATCTAGCTGCTTTTGAGGCTATTAAGATGGAAGGACTATGTGAAAATTGCTGTAATTACTAAATGGTTAGTGCAATATTCGTGTTAAGCCACATATTGATGACTTTGTTTCAGATCCATTATGGTCATGTACAAAGGCTAAATTATTCAAACTATGTCACTGTCCAAATACTTCCGGACACCAATGTATCTTAGTAGTAGGTGGATCTCCTGCTTCTCTTCACACTGCAATACAGTCCACTTCCAAGCTAATGGCTCCATGCAGCCATTACTAGGTGGAGTTAACTGAATTCATATGTTTAGCTAGCAATGAACTCGGTGTGCAAATATGTATGCAGTAAGTTCCTCTTAATGTTATGCCTGTGTGCCGTCAAGTAGTTTAGTATGTTCTGCCTCTATGGTAGGTACACCAACATTGTGAGCCAAATGAGAGCTATTTACCCCTACCCACCATCAACGTGGGTGTTTGGGTTGGCTGAATATGAGTAAAGGGTGAATGGAAGTGGTAATACCTATCTTGGGGAAACAAGCAGGTGGGCTAAAATCCTGTTAAGCCCAAGTTTTGCCATATATAAGATGTGGAGGGATGATCTGCCACCATAGATATGATAAATCTACAAAAATCTCACATCTATGTCCAGCTTCAAGGTTTTGGGCGGGATTTTTAAAAATAGAACTAACAAAGGTATATGTAATAATATGTAAAAAATATCCATTATGGTACTCATCTGTTAAATCCCCGGCTATTCCAGTTTTGAGGCTCAGGATGTTCCTATTGTTTTTGTTCAGTTTGCTCCAACAACGACATCATTTACATAAGCAATGCAGCAATTATTGACCCCAGAGGTTTTGGGGCATACATGTAAGCATAGCCGCAAAGGCCAGTGACTGGTAGCAGTGGTCAGATGGAAGTATGGTAAGTCATCATGGCACCACTGGCATGGGTGCTGGAGAAGGATTTAATAGTGATCAATAGTTATGGTTATTTTATCACTTACCACTTTAAAATCCCAAACAACCCTAAAACCGGCTTCCATTACTACCACTATTATAGTTCTCACATTTAACTAAATCTGCACTGTGTGCTGCTCAATATGACTGCAATAAATTCTCGTAGTGCTGCTGTCTGGCCTTCCGATGATGGATGGCGTCGCTAAATCATTACACCTTGCATAAGTTTCAGATGCATACGTTCTCGCTCCCTGCTAGGTAAGATCTGTTAGACAAAATGCTGTACATGATAGACACCACATGGGAGAACTGGCGAACAGACCATCAGTTGTAGATGTTCCCCAATTAGGAGTAAATGGTGATCAAGTCTGTATACTGTACATCAATAATAGTGTAGAGGGCAAAGAGCGGTTTTGGCCATGGAAACAAGTCATACTTTGTCCATTTTCCATTTTTCACTTGCAAAACAAGACAATGAAATTGATTTGCAACAGCACCATTCCGACCTGCCCTAGTTTTATATGCAGCCTTTATAAAGAGTCAGTGTTTGTTTTTTTTCAGAAAAGCATTAAAAAATTATAATCTCTGATTTCACAAAGCAAACACTTTGAAACTAAAATTGGTGGAGCTGATAAAAAAGCCATTTTGGGACTTACGACTAATGTCCTGACAGCACAGTATGATGAAGTGTCTTGGAACTCCTTGGTAATTTATAGGAAAGATTACTTACATTGCATGTCTAAGCAATACTCAATTATTTTGTATTTTCATGTAAAAAATTGTACTATTTTTCCAGTAGAAAATAAATTAAAAGTAGTAATCCTACAATTAAAAGGCTTTGCCTCGTAACCAAATGTAACCAAGGTATCAGACAATAAATCTTTTTAACTTGTGGGGGGTCACAAGGGGACCCGTCAGCTGATGCTGTCTGCTTCCCAATCAGTTGAACATGCGAGTATACTCGGAGGAGATCAATGGACACCACACCATATGTGCTAACCAAAGAAATGCCTGTTTAATGTACAATGTATTCAATCTTTATACATTTCTACGAAGCGAGTGGCTTTATGCCAGATACAATTAAAATTAATAAACACATATATTGTTTTAAAACATCTCGGCCTCTTATCAGTATGTCCTCCTCTGTGTAGGTGTTAATCGGGAGGTACATTCCTGTGAGCTTGTTAGTAAGTTTCAACTAGAACGTTTTTACAGATAAGAACAGCACAGAAACCTTGTGATATTCCAATTAATATTTCCAGGTGGATTATTCAGACTGAGATCTAACATATTTCTAGGTGAAAGTTGAAAACCATACAGATATATATGTGTATTATAGCAGACAAGCAAAGAGACAAAATGGAGTCTCTGTAGTCTATTTTTAAAGTGTCAGCCCTTACACGTATAAGCTTAAACCTTTAGCAGAAGAAGACGCAAATTATAAACACATAAGTATTCTGTGAAATACACTTATCATTCTCTATTTAAAGGCATAAACCTGAATTAACCCCTCACAAACTCTAAGGGTGGCTTCACGTTTACTGGATTTTCAGGAAAGGGCTTATATTTAAAGCCCTTCGCTGAAATCAATTGACGGGGTTCCAGCAGCAGAATCCTCTACCACAGCTGTCATGTGTGACAGCTGCAGTAGAGAATTGAAGAATTCCTCTGCTGCATCTGTCACAGATGTGGCAGGTGCAGCAGCAGGGAATTCTTTTTACTAGCGGGGATGAAGGAAACATGTGCCGCATGCGGCAGATGTGTTCTTCATTCCCACAGGGGACACAGCAGCGGCGGACAGGTAAGTTTATTTATTTCCTTTTTTTTCTTACACTAAAACTTTTGTTTTTCAGGGAAGAGTTTATATCATGTAAAGGCCTTCCCTGAAAAACAATTCAGGGGTGCAAGCAGACCATTGTTTTCAATGGAGCCGCTGGCAGCAGCTGCAGCTCCATTGAAAACAATGCGCGCATTCACCATGGGGCACGCATGTCCTAGCTTTGCAGGCATGCACCTGTAAAGCATGGACATGTGCACACACCATAGGGAATTCATTGGGGCTAATAGATGCACGCACAAAATACACGCTCGTCTGAAGCCACCCTAAACCGAGATCACATACATACACATACATACACACAGATCAGGAAATTAACATTTCTACTAGAGATGAGCGAACACCAAAATGTTCGGGTGTTCGTTATTCGAAACGAACTTCCCGCGATGTTCGAGGGTTCGTTTCGAATAACGAACCCCATTGAAGTCAATGGGCGACCAGAACATTTTTGTATTTCGCCGATGCTCGCTAAGGTTTTCATGTGTGAAAATCTGGGCAATTCAAGAAAGTGATGGGAACGACACAGCAACGGATAGGGCAGGCGAGGGGCTACATGTTGGGCTGCATCTCAAGTTCACAGGTCCCACTATTAAGCCACAATACCGGCAAGAGTGGGGCCCCCCCCTCCCAACAACTTTTACTTCTGAAAAGCCATCATTAGCATGGCATACCTTTGCTAAGCACCACACTACCTCCAACAAAGCACAATCACTGCCTGCATGACACTCCACTGCCACTTCTACTGGGTTACATGCTGCCCAACCGCCCCCCCTCCCCCCCACAGCGCACACCAAAGTGTCCCTGCGCAGCCTTCAGCTGCCCTCATGCCACACCACCCTCATGTCTATTTAGAAGTGTGTCTGCCATGACGAGGGACCGCAGGCACACACTGCACAGGGTTGGCACGGCTAGGCAGCAACCCTCTTTAAAAGGGGCGGGGCGATAGCCCACAATGCTGTACAGAAGCAATGAGAAATAGAATCCTGTGCCACCGCCATCAGGAGCTGCACACGTGGGCATAGCAATGGGGAACCTATGTGCCACACACTATTCATTCTGTCAAGGTGTCTGCATGCCCCAGTTAGACCGGGCTTTTTAATTCATAGACACAGGCAGGTACAACTCCCTATTGTGAAGTCCCTGTCGACCGACAGCATGGGTGGCTCCCTGGAACCCACCGGCGGTACACAAAAATATCCCATTGCATTGCCCAACACAGCTGAGGTAGTAATGTCGTGCGTAATACAGGTGGGCTTCGGCCCACACTGCATGCCCCAGTCAGACTGGGGTTCTTTACAAGTGGAAACAGATGCATTTATAATTCCCTGTGGACCCACAGCATGGGTGGGTGCCAGGAAGACACCGGCGGTACATAGAAATATCCCATTGCATTGCCCAACACAGCTGAGGTAGTAATGTCGTGCGTAATACAGGTGGGCTTCGGCCCACACTGCATGCCCCAGTCAGACTGGGGTTCTTTACAAGTGGACACATGTAGGTTACACTCCGTGTGCACCTACAGCATGGGTGGCTCCCTGGAACCCACCGGCGGTACACAAAAATATCCCATTGCATTGCCTAACACAGCTGAGGTAGTAATGTCGTGCGTAATACAGGTGGGCTTCGGCTCACACTGCATGCCCCAGTCAGACTGGGGTTCTTTACAAGTGGAAACAGATGCATTTATAATTCCCTGTGGACCCACAGCCTGGGTGGGTGCCAGGAAGCCACCGGCGGTACATAAATATATCCCATTGCATTGCCCAACACAGCTGAGGTAACGTCAGCTGTAATGCAGGTGGGCTAAAAATTAATTTGATTACACTGTAGGCGAGGGCCCACAAAAATTGCTGTATCAACAGTATTAATGTACATCCCAAAAATTGGCCATGGCCAGCCAAGAGGGCAGGTGAAACCCATTAATCGCTTTGGTTAATGTGGCTTAAGTGGTAACTAGGCCTGGAGGCAGCCCAGTGTAACGAAAAATTGGTTCAAGTTACAGTTCCAACGCTTTTAAGCGCATTGAAACTTTTAAAAATTGTTTAGAAAAATTATTTGAGTGAGCCTTGTGGCCCTAAGAAAAATTGCCCTTTCAGCGTGATTACGTGAGGTTTCAGGAGGAGTAGCAGGAGGAGGAGGAGGAGGAATATTAGACACAGATTGATGAAGCAGAAATGTCCCCGTTTTGGATGGTGAGAGAGAATGTAGCTTCCATCCGCGGGTGCAGCCTACGTATTGCTTACGTATCGCTGCTGTCCGCTGGTGGAGAAGAGAAGTCTGGCGAAATCCAGCCTTTCTTCATCTTGATGAGTGTTAGCCTGTCGGCACTGTCGGTTGACAGGCGGGTATGCTTATCTGTGATAATTCCCCCAGCCGCACTAAACACCCTCTCCGACAAGACACTAGCCGCAGGACAAGCAAGCACCTCCAGGGCATACAGCGCTAGTTCAGGCCATGTGTCCAGCTTCGACACCCAGTAGTTGTAGGTGGCAGAGGCATCATGGAGGACGGTCGTGCGATCGGCTACGTACTCCCTCACCATCCTTTTACAGTGCTCCCGCCAACTCAGCCTTGACTGGGGAGCGGTGACACAGTCTTGGTGGGGAGCCATAAAGCTGTCCAGGCCCTTAAAGACTGTTGCACTGCCTGGGATGTACATGCTGCTCGATCTCCGCACCTCCCCTACTACCTTGCCCTCGGTACTGCGCCTTCTGCCACTAGCGCTGTCGGCTGGGAATTTTACCATCAGCTTGTCCGCAAGGGTCCTGTGGTATAGCAACACTCTCGAACCCCTTTCCTCTTCGGGAATGAGAGTGGGCAGGTTATCCTTATAGCGTGGGTCGAGCAGTGGGTACACCCAGTAATCCGTTGTGGCCAGAATGCGTGCAACGCGAGGGTCACGAGAAAGGCATCCTAACATGAAGTCAGCCATGTGTGCCAGGGTACCAGTACGCAACACATGGCTGTCTTCACTAGGAAGATCACTTTCAGGATCCTCCTCCTTCTCCTCCTCCTCAGGCCATACACGCTGAAAGGATGACAGGCAATCAGCCGGTGTACCGTCAGCAGCGGGCCAAGCTGTCTCTTCCCCCTCCTCCTCATCCTCCTCATGCTCCTCCTCCTCCTCCTGTACGCGCTGAGAAATAGACAGGAGGGTGCCCTGACTATCCAGCGGCATACTGTCTTCCACCGCCCCCGTTTCCGAGCGCAAAGCAGCTGCCTTTATGGTTTGCAGGGAATTTCTCAAGATGCATAGCAGAGGAATGGTGACGCTAATGATTGTAGCATCGCCGCTCACCACCTGGGTAGACTGCTCAAAATTACCAAGGACATGGCAGATGTCTGCCAACCAGGCCCACTCTTCTGAAAGGAATTGAGGAGGCTGACTCCCACTGCGCCGCCCATGTTGGAGTTGGTATTCGACTATAGCTCTACGCTGTTCAGAGAGCCTGGCCAACATGTGGAGCGTAGAGTTCCACCGTGTGGGCACGTCGCACAGCAGTCGGTGCACTGGCAGCTTAAAGTGATGTTGCAGGGTGCGCAGGGTGGCAGCGTCCGTGTGGGACTTGCGGAAATGTGCGCAGAGCCGGCGCGCCTTTACGAGCAGGTCTGACAAGCGTGGGTAGCTTTTCAGAAAGCGCTGAACCACCAAATTAAAGACGTGGGCCAGGCATGGCACGTGCGTGAGGCTGCCGAGCTGCAGAGCCGCCACCAGCTTACGGCCGTTGTCACACACGACCATGCCCGGTTGGAGGCTCAGCGGCACAAGCCAGCGGTCGGTCTGCTGTGTCAGACCCTGCAGCAGTTCGTGGGCCGTGTGCCTCTTATCGCCTAAGCTGAGTAGTTTCAGCACGGCCTGCTGACGCTTGCCCACCGCTGTGCTGCCACACCGCGCGACACCGACTGCTGGCGACATGCTGCTGCTAACACATCTTGATTGCGAGACAGAGGAGGAGGAGGAGGGTGCTTTAGTGGAGGAAGCATACACCTCCGCAGATACAACCACCGAGCTGGTGCCCGCAATTCTGGGGGTGGGTAGGACGTGAGCGGTCCCAGGCTCTGACTCTGTCCCAGCCTCCACTAAATTCACCCAATGTGCCGTCAGGGAGATGTAGTGGCCCTGCCCGCCTGTGCTTGTCCACGTGTCCGTTGTTAAGTGGACCGTGGCAGTAACCGCGTTGGTGAGGGCGCGTACAATGTTGCGGGAGATGTGGTCGTGCAGGGCTGGGACGGCACATCGGGAAAAGTAGTGGCGACTGGGAACTGAGTAGCGCGGGGCCGCCGCCTCCATGATACTTTTGAAGGACTCCGTTTCCACAACCCTATACGGCAGCATCTCAAGGCTGATGAATTTTGCTATGCGGACGGTTAACGCTTGAGCGTGCGGGTGCGTGGTGGCGTACTTGCGCTTGCGCTCAAACAGTTGCGCAAGCGACGGCTGGACGGTGCGCTGAACTACACTGGTGGATGGGGCCGAGGACAGCGGAGGTGAGGGTGTGGGTGCAGGCCATGAGGCGGTAGTGCCTGTGTCCTGAGAGGGGGGTTGGATAGCAGTGTCAGGTTGGGGCACAGGGGGAGAGGCAGCGGTGCAAACCGGAGGTGGTGAACGGCCTTCGTCCCACCTTGTGGGGTGCTTGGCCATCATATGTCTGCGCATGCTGGTGGTGCTGAGGCTGTTGGTGTTGGCTCCCCGGCTGAGCTTTGCGCGACAAAGGTTGCACACCACTGCTCGTCGGTCGTCAGGCGTCTCTGTGAAAAACTCCCAGACCTTAGAGCACCTCGGCCTCTGCAGGGTGGCATGGCGCGAGGGTGCGCTTTGGGAAACAGTTGGTGGATTATTCGGTCTGGCCCTGCCTCTACCCCTGGACACCGCACTGCCTCTTGCAACCTGCCCTGCTGCTGCCCCTACCTCCCCCTCTGAAGACCTGTCCTGAGTAGGCGTTGCAAACCAGGTGGGGTCAGTCACCTCATCGTCCTGCTGCTCTTCCTCAGAATCCTCTGTGCGCTCCTCCCTCGCACTTACTGCCCTCACTACTACCTGACTGCAAGACAACTGTGTCTCATCGTCATCGTCCTGCTCACCCACAGAAAGTTCTTGAGACAGTTTGTGGAAGTCCCCAGCCTCATCCCCCGGACCCCGGGAACTTTGCAATGGTTGGGCATCAGTGACGATAAACTCCTCTGGTGGGAGAGGAACCACTGCTGCCCAATCTGAGCAGGGGCCAGAGAACAGTTCCTGGGAGTCTTCACGCAGCTGAGCAGGTGTCATTGGAGTGGAGTGAGGAGGCTGGGAGGAAGGAGGAGCAGCAGACAGAGGATTCTGATTTGCAGCAGTGGACAGCACAGAACTGCGGTTGGACGATAGGTTGCTCGAAGCACTTTCTGCCATCCAGGACAGGACCTGCTCACACTGCTCATTTTCTAATAACCGTCTCCCGCGTGGACCCATGAATTGTGCGATGACTGTTGGGACGCCAGAAACGTGCCTCTCTACTAATCGCGCCGCAGTCGGCTGCGATACACCTGGATCAGGAGTTTGGCCTGTGCCCACACCCTGACTTGGCCCTCCGCGTCCTCGGCCGCGTCCACGTCCTCTAGGCCTACCCCTACCCCTCAGCATGCTGTATTACCAGTGATTTGATTTCACAGGCAGGAAATAAATTGGCGCAAGACTGCAGGCCAAATATAATTTTTTCCCTTTTTTGAAAACGAAGGGCCCCACTGCCTCTAGTGAATGAATAATCTAAGTTTAATAACTGTGCTGTGGCCCTGCTAATGTGTCACAGAACTTGAGGGTAGCAGAGTTATTATAACTCTGGCAGAGCAGGTATTTTTTTTCCAAATTAAGGAAAGCAAATGGCGAAGCCAGGAGTAAAACGTAGCTGGGTGCGTCTGATTTTTAAACATGGCACACGCAGCCGACACGTGTCCACCGCCCTTAGGACGGACAGAGGCAGGACAAATAGAATTTTTTTCAGTTTTTTTCCACCAAAAGGCAGCACTGCGTATATTCAATGAACATGAGAAGTTTAATAACTGTGCTGTGGCCCTGCTAATGTGGCACAGAACTTGAGGGTAGCAGAGTTATTATAACTCTGGCAGAGCAGGTATTTTTTTTCCCAATTAAGGAAAGCAAATGGCGAAGCCAGCAGTAAAACGTAGCTGGGTGCGTCTGATTTTTAAACGTTGCACACGCAGCCGACACGTGTCCACCGCCCTTAGGACGGACAGAGGCAGGACAAATAGAATTTTTTTCAGTTTTTTTCCACCAAAAGGCAGCACTGCGTATATTCAATGAACATGAGAAGTTTAATAACTGTGCTGTGGCCCTGCTAATGTGGCACAGAACTTGAGGGTAGCAGAGTTATTATAACTCTGGCAGAGCAGGTATTTTTTTTCCCAATTAAGGAAAGCAAATGGCGAAGCCAGCAGTAAAACGTAGCTGGGTGCGTCTGATTTTTAAACGTTGCACACGCAGCCGACACGTGTCCACAGCCCTTAGGACGGACAGAGGCAGGTCAAATAGAATTTTTTTCACTTGTTTTACAAGCAAAAGGCCGCACTGCGTATATTCAATGAATAATAACTGTGTTGTGGCCCTGCCTACACAATTCTTTCCCTGCAGTATCAATGGAGGGTGCAATGCTCTGCAGAGGCGATTTTGAGAAGAAAAAAAATATGCAGCACAGCTAACAGCAGCCAGCACAGTACTGCACACGGTTAAATATGGCCCTAGAAAGGACCGTTGAGGTTCGTGAAGGCTACACTCACTCCTAACACTCTCCCTGCCTATACAACACTTCTGTCCCTAATGCCGGGTGCAACGCTCTGCAGAGGCGATTTTGAGGGGAAAAAAAATTGCCACTGCTAACAGCAGCCAACACACAGCTATCAGTGGCCCTAATAAGGACCTTTGGGGGTCTTGAAGCCTACACTAACTACCAATTCTTTCCCTACAGCAGCTCCGGTACAAACAGCACTGTCCCTCATCTAACTCACAAGGCATCTGAGGCGAGCCGCGGGAGGGGCCGACTTTTATATTAGGCGGACACCTGATCTTCCCAGCCACTCACAGCAGGGGGGTGGTATAGGGCTGGAACAACACAGGAGGAAGTTGTAATGACTTCCCTGTCTTTCAATTGGCCAGAAAAGCGCGCTAACGTCTCAGGGAAGGAAGTGAAAGTAACCCGAACACCGCATGGTGTTCGTTACGAATAACGAACATCCCGAACACCCTAATATCCGCACGGATATCAAGTTCGGACGAACACGTTCGCTCATCTCTAATTTCTACACATCTTTTGAACACGACTGGAGGTAATCCGCACATCAGATTATTACCACCCGAAAAATAATAATGTTGTAGACTGGAAGATGCGTGGATACATATCAATGAGCTAGCTGAGCTCAGATGATCATCCTGTTACAACTATAAAGGTGCTTTTAGATGGAACGATTATCCTTCAAAAAAATTGTTCAAACGAGCGAAAGATAATCATTTATTCTAAACGCGCGCCAACGACCAAATGACGAACAATATAATTGTTCGCTGTTTGCTCGCTGTTTATTTTATGCAGCATAAAAATCATCGCTAGTTCATTCACTTATCGTTCGGTTTAAACAGCAATCGTTCAGTCTTTCATATTTATGTAATACAACGAATGTGAATGACTGAAAGATTCTGAACGATTGCTTGCTTGAATGAGCCAACAATATATCTGCCTTTCTAAACAGGCTGCACAAGAGAACGAGCAAACTCTAATGTGATTCGCTCATGCGCTCATTTAAACAATAATCTTTTGGTGTAAAAGTGCCCTAAGGCCGGCTTCACATGGGCATCTTTGCACGCACAATATGCGGAGAATAGAACCCAGTTATTTCAATTGCTTCTTTCACATTTCCGTATTCTGTTTCTGCATTTCGGTCACGCAAAACAAAAAGAACATCAAAGTTCCCCATAGAAGTCAATAGGGTTTGTGCAAATGCATGCGCAATACATAGGGAGATCTGTGAAACAATGCATAATTGCGCAGGAAAAAGAACACATCAGGAGCTCATTAAGACTAATTAGCCATTTCAATCGGTGCGTCTTTGTTTGCTGTGCGCAAATGAACATGCCTTGCAGGCTAAAAAGAAGTACATTTTTGAATGTATTGTTATATCTGATGCAGCTAATAAAATACTTTTAAACCATAAGGCCTCATGTCCACAGCGGGTGTCCCGCACGCATGATCCACGCCCCAAAGGGATGCATTGGACACCCGCAGGTAATTAAATACCTGCGGATGTCATTTTCCCTTGAGGCGCGGATTGTGTGTGCGGGTAAACACCCGCAGCCTGCTCCATTTTAGTGCGGTTCTCCCGCAGGGACGGCTCCAGCAGGCTTCTATTGAAGTCTTTGGAAGCCGTCTGGATCCGTGGCACACCCGCAGCTGAATTCCTGCTCTCCGGCGCGGGAGAGCAGGAGTTCAAAAAATAAATAGAGTGCACGGCGGATGTGCGCGGCACGCTGCTGGCGTGCCGAGCACATCCGCCGGGCCGAAGAAAGAAGATCCAGCTGCGACGGAGGGGAGATCCGCAGCGTCCGGACAGGTAAGTAATTCTTCTTTTTAGGCCTCATGTCCGCGGGAAAGGAAGGACCCGCTGCGGGATTCTGCATGAAGAATCCGCAGTGGGCCGGATTTTCCCCGAGGACATGAGGCCTAAAAAGTACAGTAAAATACGCTGATGCGCTCGCAAAAAAAATTATTGATGAAGCCACAAAAACACTATGCTGAGGTGCATGCACATACACACCCTCGTGTGAAGCCGGCCTTAGTGAGTCCATACTTCCCACTTCAGTATCACCGAATACTTAAACTATTCACATGTATGCAGAGGATTCCATATACCTTTGACCTTACAAGGAATTTGAGATTTCTTGGCCTGCTCTAGAATTATTCGTTATAAACCTCAGTGCCATCGCTCAGATATTTATGTGCCAAAGTATTGTTCTACACACGAGTTTCATCAACTACATAAAGAGTGTAAACTCCACTAATCCTGCCTCTTTCTGGTCCTATATACAGTAGTACATAGTTAAAGGTGTGAATATAAGGCTTGGTTGACACATAGCTCTTTGTCTATAATAAGACTGAAATGTACACTCTGCAAAAATTTGCAAGGCTACACCAATAGATTTGCATATGACCTCTAAAAACATACCGTAAAGCATAGACTTAAAAAAGGCAAACCTGATGAAAACCACCAAGAGAGCTATGGATTTTGTTTGAGGTGGTGGAGAATGTGTATACAACAATTGTTACACAAGTATTTACCAGTCATGGGGACAGCAGATAAGTTCTGGTGACAAAACTCATGATATTATGACTACAATGTGCCAAAAGGCAAATGGAAGACTGTTGATAAAGTGAAACCAGCTCCCCCACACTGGGCACAACCCTGAAATCAAAGTAGCATGGTGTTTTGGAATCCATGCATCAACCATGGATTCCAAAACACAAGATTTCTTCCAGCATTCATAAAAGCAGACAGAAAAAAGCGGGAACACTTGGAAGACTTTGACACAGAGGTGTAACTTCAAGCTCCTGGGCCCCAATACAAAATACTGTATGTAACAGGGCTCCCAACTATAATGCTTTATTCATAGTATTGTGCTCCCTATATGGAGAAGAAGGCTAAGGCTCCTGGGCCCGGGTGCAACTGCATCCTCTGCATCGCCTATAGTAATGCCCCTGCTCTGACATAAAGTAGAAGTAGAGTCTGTAGTAGACATCCCCAACCTTTTGTACCTCGGGAGCCACATTAAACTCAAAAATGGTGGAGAGAAATTTTTATATTAGGGCTGCATGGCAACTTTAGCCTCGACACACATTGCACGACTAGAGATGGCACTATGGCCCTGTATCCTAATGTAGGTAAATGTGATTGCATTGTCATAACTAAAGATAATGGACTATCTGCGATTATCGAGACACAACCACATTCACTTATATTAGGATGGGATGCAGTAGGGCTATAGTATGAGCTCTGACTGTGTGACATGTTATGCCCAAATTTGCCGTGCAGCCCTAGCCCAAATGTCGAGAAGCAAGAAATTATGAAAGTTCGAATTTTTGTTGGTAAATATTTCAGTGTGAAACTCGATTTTGGTATGATGCAATCTCAATTGGCACTGTTTAGTGGTCAGGATATGTCTACAATAATGTCAATTGCCAGTATATATGCACAAACATATGGTCATAACTCAGAACACCTATGACAAGCCACACAACAAAGGGTCTTGAACCCATGTGGCAACAGGTTGGGGACCACTGGTCTATAGTCTGGCAAAACCTAAATTGAACTCCTTGGATAATTATACACATAGTAGTTTATTTTATGGCTGAACACCCCACATCAGCGTAGAGATGGCATAGCCATGGTGTGAGGATATTCCTCAGCACCAGGGCCTGAAGTCTTATAAGATTGGAGTGCAAATGGAGGGAAATCCTGAAGGAAACACCACTGCAGTCCACATGAGGACTACTTGAAAACCTGCTTTCCAGAAAGATGACAACTCAAACATAAAGCTAAGGCTATAGAGGAATGGCTTAAAACAACACTGTTAACACAGCGGAGTGATCACTTCAGTCCAGACTTCCATCCATCGCACATTAAGTGTCTCTTACATGGCCCGATGGTCAGGCAAGAACATTAGAAGGAACATTCATTTGCCTGATCATTGGGCTGTGTGCACCCAATCAGCTGATGAACAAGAAAACATTAGCTTGTTGGCTGATCGCATCTTTTATGGAGGTGGAAAAATTATCGTGGTGGGCAGGACAACTCCTTGTATTAACAGCGGATATGCCAATGGTTATGATGAAACTGTATGAGTGATGAATGAGCATATGTACAATCATTTACCCCCCGTATATTCCTAATCGGCATGTGAGAACCCCAGATAAATGAGCCATGTAAAAGGACTTTTATTCATATTAATTAAAAACCTAATTCTGAAGTGGGAGGGAGGGGATGGTGGGGCTTGAATAGCCCAGTGTTCACTGTAATTGGCCACAGAACATGTGATGTCATTAAGTAATCTCTGGGTGCAGGGACCACATAGTTGGACAAGGTAAAGAAGGGCAAGAGTTCCAATGATATGATTTTTAAAACTGCATGGCATGACCAAAAATAAAGTTCAATCACAGTTACTGATGATGATTTGAGGCTGCTGTCACACAGTGATAATGAAGAAGGTAATACTTCATCCTCCTGACTGTGTACTTATAGTTGTCTAGCTTGGGTCAATATAGAAACTAAAGATAATAACACTGTCCTCCCAGCAAACAGAGATGATACTGGCTCTATCTGGCCATGTGATGCTATGCTAATGCACCATGGGATTACTAGCATAGCATAGAAGAAGAGAAAGCAGGGGGATATCTCAGCAAAAGGCTGCACTGAATGGAAGTGAGTACAATATGCATAGAAGACATCCAGAGTGTGACAGGCAATCAGGTGAGGGCTGAAGGGATGGAAAAATGTGTTTTTGCTGAAGTAACCCTTTACGAATTGCACTATAAACAATGTAATATACATCTTATGAACCTCTACTATTAACTCACTCTTCCTAAAAGTGGAAGGTATTTTAGTAATAGAGGCGTGCATCAGCACAAAATACAAGTTCTCTGTGGCAGCTTTACTCGCACCATTAGTTGAAACATATTCCATTTTTCTAATCTATTTACCGTATATACCGGCGTATAAGACGACTTTTGAACCCCGAAAAATCTGCTCTGCAGTCGGGGGTCGTCTTATGCGCCGGTAATACAAAAAAAAAAAAAGTGTAAAAAAAAAAAATTTATTACTCACCTCCCACGGCGTTCTGTCGCGCTCCGGCAGGATGTCGCTCGCTCCGGCAGGCTGTCGCTCGCTCCTCGTCCCCGGCGCAGCATAGCTTTCTGAATGCGGGGCTTGAAATCCCCGCTTCCAGAAAGCTAATACACACGCCGGCAGCCATGACAGCATTGAATGGCTGTGATTGGCTAAAGCACACGTGGCTTCAGCCAATCACACTATTCAATGACATCATTGAATGGCTGTGATTGGCTGAAGGCGCACGTGTTAGCAATCACACCCATTCAATGATGTCATTGAATAGTGTGATTGGCTGAAGCCACGTGTGCTTTAGCCAATCACAGCCATTCAATGATGTCATGGCTGCCGGCGTGTGTATTAGCTTTCTGGAAGCGGGGATTTCAAGCCCCGCATTCAGAAAGCTATGCTGCGCCGGGGACGAGGAGCGAGCGACAGCCTGCCGGAGCGCGACAGAACGCCGGGGGAGGTGAGTAATGATTTTATTTTTTTTTCTCCACTGTATACCGGCGTATAAGGTGACAGTTGGGGGGTCGTCTTATACGCCCCGTCGCCTTATACGCCGGTATATACGGTATATTTTCCGAGAATAGATTTTTTTCCCTATTGCCTGTACATGACTATAGGTGGCTGCCATCCTGCTGCCTGAGCTGCAGTTAACAGCACTCAGGGATATGTGCTACAGCAGCCCATGGGCCATTCACACAGTGGACAGAAGCTGACCCGGTGACTTCTATGGCAGAGTGCTGTGGGCATGCATTATGCAAAGTGGGGGAGCAGGTCAGCTGTGATCATCATCTATTGTGAAAGGTGGATCCTATATTATCTATGTGTGGACCTTTTATTATAATCCTGCCTGTGATGATAATGGGATGACTGTTGAAAAGTTTTCTCTACAAAGCAGGAAATGTCAGACTATCATCAGGCTCAGTGTGAACAATGCAGGTTTTTAGCATTTTTAAAATATAGATTGTGACATTGAAAATGACAAAAAAGGAAAAAGAATATGTTTAACATGAAACTTTTTATACAAGAGGTTATTTTCTGATGACCTAATCCCTTTAGGGCAGCAAGTGGTGTAATATTATGTATAATAGGAATTTCCCACAATGCAATTTACTGAAATATCATGGTAAATGGCTGCAATTGTGAAACTTTATTTGACGGAACCTGCTTGATAGCAAACTAAGGAAAGGTTAAACTGCATAGTCCTGTGATTTTCACAGCAGTTTTGCTGCAGTGCAGATGCTGTTCTCTCCTTTAAAGAAAAGGACAGAGCAATCACAAGCCACAAAACATTTTATTTATTTGCAGTAAGACACAAACATACACAGTATGTTACATTGTGTCCACTTAAGAATTAACCAGACTGCACATTAACTGTTATTTATTAGGCAAAATTACTAGAATTTACTATTGCTGGTAAAGGGAAGATACCGTCATTAGCCTCCGAGTGTAAATACCGACCTGACCAGTGGTAATTAATGTAATTATTATGCAAGAAGTGGCAGTGTTTGTTGCATATCCTTGTTCTTTCACCAAGACACTTCCTGTCCAAAGACCCTATTGGAGCATATAGATGTCATGGAGGAATGAGCCAGAGTGGAGGTCAGCTGACAATGACCTTGTCATACTATATTTCCGCTGCAATGGCCAGTGCAAGGAAAATGCACAGTTGGCTGAGATCATATTATCCTGTTTAGAAGAAAAACAAGCAGGTAGACTTAATGCAACAACTGGTTAAAGTCATTTATTCATAATCACAGCCGGAAATGAAATAAATGTGACAATCATAGTAACATAGTGTACAAGGCTGAAAAAAAGACACATGTCCATCTAGTTCAGCCTATTCTCCCCTCCCAATGTTGATCCAGAGGAAGGCAAAAAAAAAACATTTGGTAGAAGCCAATTTTCCTCATTTCACGGGAAAAAAATTCCTTCACGATTCCAATCTGGCAATAAAAATAAACCCCTGAATCAGCAACCCTTCCGAAGTAATCAGTGACTATAGCATTATTACACTCAAGAAAGGTGTGTAGGTCCCTCTTGAACTCTTTTAATGAGTTCACCATCAACACGCCCTCAGGCAGAGAGTTCCACAGTCTCACTGCTCTTACAGTAAAGAACCCCCTTCTATGTTGGAGTAGAAACCTTCTTCCCTCTAGACATAGAGAATGTCCCCATGTTACAGTCACAGTCCTGGGGATAAATAAATGATGGGAGAGATCTCTATATTGTCCCAATATATTTATACATAGTTATTAGCTCGAACCTCAGACATCTTTTTTCTGAACTAGATAACCTCTCTGGGCATTGTAGTCCATCCATTCCATTTATTACTTTAGTTGCCCGCCTTTGTACCATTTCAAGCTCTGATCTGTCCTTCTTGAGTATACATGCCGGTGCCCAAAACTGCACACAATATTCCATGTGTGGTCTGATCTGTGACTTGAAAAGAGGAAGAACAATGTTCCTGTCATGTGCCCCTAGATCTCTTGAGGGGAAAATGGGAAATTATGATTTTTCCACCAGGGATACAGAACTCCAACCCAGCCCTCCTGAATGACATCAGAGAGGTCAGGGGAGGGAGTGTTCTGAGGGACCCTTTATAATGTGAGACCCCACAGGCCCCAAATTGTCAGATCCTACAGAGGTATACCTGAGCGTAACGCTGTCCCATTTGCTTCAGTGACTCTGCATGTATTGGAACATTGGACTGATATCCAAATATGGTATCTTTCTTTTATTTTCCCCTGTTTATTTTAAAAATCTGTCTTGTTGTGTATTCATACTGTATTTCTTTATGCTCCCATGTAACAACCTTTTTTTGTATATCTTTGTACATATCAGATATTTTGGCGTTGCTAGATTTTTTCTGAATTAAATCTGCAATTTAAAAGTCAGCCTTGTCCGTTTTAAAAACAAACCATAATGCCGTAGATTGTGTTCATAATTCATAAATCGGGTTACAGTTTACCGATAACAAAACTGGTGGTGGCAGCGTTTATTTGTATGTATATTATGGAGCTCTGAGCCAGCACTGAGAGGGTGTCAGTTCGGACAGAAAGTTCTGCTGGCTGACCGGCCTTTCACTAAGGTCTCAGCATGGACTGTCAGCTTCTCCTGCACGCCGGCGCTTCCTCCTGGGCCTCCGCTCAGACTCCTCCCCTCTGATGATTTCTGTGCAGGAGAACAAAAGAGGGAAGGAGACTGAGCGGAGCTCCGGGAGGAAGCGCCGGTGTGCAGGAGAAGCTGACAGCCCACACAGAGACTTTAGTAAAAGGCCAGTCAGTCAGCAGAACGTTCTGTGGTATGATGGGAAGTGGGAGGAAGGAGAATGAGGGGCGTCCTGTGTCTGTGTGATGGGGAGTGGGGGGGACAAGGGGCATCCTGTGGAGTGGGGAGAACGAGGGACAATCTGTATGATGGAAAGTGGGGGGAGGAGAACGAGGAGCGATCTGTGTGATGGTAGTGGGGAGAGGACAACGAGGAGCGTTCTGTGAGATGGTATCGTTGTAATCATGCCAACCCACAGAAAAATGGAAAAATGTATCATTCCATTTATGCTGCATGATTAGTACTGTAAAAAAATGGCAGAATTGATGTTTTCTCTCCCAACTCTCAAAAAAGTGAATAAAAGATTTACAATACATTTTATGTACACACAAAAGATATCAAAAAAGAAAAACTACAGTTTACCACACAGAAAAGAAGCCATCATACCACATGTTGATGGAAAAATAAAAAAAGTTATGGCTTTTGAAAAGTGGAGATGAGAAACCCCCAAAAAATCATTGCATTCTTATAGCCAAAATAGACCATGTCCTTAATGGGTTAAAGAGCAGAAGGAGGGAATTGTTAGCGGTGTGTGGTTGTGTTGGGAAACCATATAGCCAAACATGTCTTTTCTGAAATTTTGCAGAGACGAATGGTGGCTGGAAAAAGCCCTAATGGTGGTCTGGGCCGGCTAGAGATGAAAACTGAAAGTGACTGTCACCAGCGATCACTGGAGGTAATTGCACAGTAATCACTATCAGCGGGCTGGCATCTGACCATTACGTGCAGACTTCACTATTAGAGGTATACTAGAACTGAGCTGCTGGTGACTAAGTGCTCAATGCCACAGCCGTAAGTGTACAACACTGTGGGAGACCACCAGCATTTCACACATCTTCCAGCCATGCGCACTGCCAGCAGGGACCACATATGGCTTCGTGTGGCACTGCGTATGCACAGTGTGATTTAAAAAAAAAACTTTTGCACCCTGGTCCATGAGCCTTTAGTTATGCCCCTGGCCCCAGTTCTGTAACGTCGCACTCTGTGGAGTATCTGCAGCTCTCCCCGACTTTTCCTGGGCGTGTTTCCGCGTCTTCTCCCTTCCCTCCTCGTTGTCCAGGGCATACGCAGCAGCTTTCAGCAGCACCACAGCTCAAACGTATCAATCCTCCTTCTATCAGCTTCTCTCGCAATTCCGCTTTCACATCCATACATGGCTATGGGGAAAACGGTGTTTTGCACTATCCTGTGTTTATTTGCTATACCAATATCCCTACTTTTCCAGATTTTGTCCATGTTTATCATTGCGCTTCCCCCCCAATGCTATCCTATGTTTTATCTCTGGCATAGATTCTCCAGCCTGGTCAATTTTTGAACCAAGGAAGATGAAGCCCTGTCACATCTAATAGACTGAACACTACCGTCACTGACATATTCAATAATGTTATATCATGGCTGAATCTGACAGGGCACACACTCAGCTGTGCTACAACTAAAAGACCCAACTCTACTCTACTGTATCTGACATATTCAACAATGCTACGGTATAAGGACTTTTACCCACTAGCGTTTTCTTAACGCTGCGATATCGCTGCGTTTTTTTACTGCAAATGGCAATGGGACTTTCTAATGTTAAAATCGCATCGCACAAAAATCGCAGAAGCGCAAACTTGTGATTTTAACATTAGAAAATCCCGTTGACATTTGCAGTAAAAAAAACGCCTCATGCCCCGCAGATATGAGGCCTAAAAATCAGAATAAACTCACCTGCTCCGGACAATGCGGATCTTCCTTCCTTTGGGGCGGGATCTTCTTTCTTCAGCCCGGTGGCGTGCTGCGCGCATGTGCCGGGCACATTCGCCAGGCTGAAGAAAGAAGATCCGGCCGCGAAGAAGGGAAGAACCGCACCGTCCGGAGACGGTGAGATTAATTCTGGTACGCGTCTCCCGTGGATCCGGACGGCTTCCATAGGCTTCAACAGAAGCCTGCGGGAGCCGTCCCCATGGGAGACCCGCATGAAAATGGAGCATGTCCATTTTTTTTCCCGCACGCGGACCCGCGCCTGGCGGGAAAGATGACATCCGCAGGTATTTAACTACCTGCGGGTGTCAAATGCATCCCTATGGGGCGCGGATTTGCGTGCGGGAGAAACGCTGCGGATTTTAAGCCGGTGGACATGAGGCCTTAAAAAAACGCTAGTGGGTAGAAGCCCTAACACTGCTCAGTCTTGTCAATTGAAAACAAAGTAGCGAAAGGAATTGATTTTGATTATGTGATTTTAAAATTTGCAGAGAACAAAGTTAGGAGACGAAGGGTTTAAGTGTTAATTAAATAAACCAGAAAATTACAGTTGCAACTCAGGTACCACTGTCGATAGGTATTGTCCCTTCTCCTCTCTCCTCCAGTCCATTACCTGACAAAGAATCTCATCATTCTCATTTGCCCAAGGAATAAGCTGGTGAAGTAATCCGCAGCTGGTTTGTGCCCCGGCAGTGTGTTTAGACTGCATGAATTGTGCAGTTCTCATTCACTGATCATTTACTGCTTCACATTCCTTTGTGAAGCACTGAACGATCAGTGTTTAAACTGCAGGAGCCAACGCTGAC
The DNA here is from genome assembly GCF_035609145.1 of Eleutherodactylus coqui. Classification (NCBI taxonomy): domain Eukaryota; kingdom Metazoa; phylum Chordata; class Amphibia; order Anura; family Eleutherodactylidae; genus Eleutherodactylus; species Eleutherodactylus coqui. Next base: position 66,116,367 of record NC_089845.1, on the reverse strand, counting down.
TTTTAGGCCATCTGCAGACGGGCGGAAATTCCACGTCAGGATTTCCCGTGGAATTTTCGCCCCTGGAAGCAGCCATAGGCTTGCGTTAACAAATGCAATCCTATGCATACAGCTGCGATTTGGCATACTCTATTTCTGTGCGGGGCTCGCAGAAACGTCACTCACCAGCCGCCAGCTCCGCTCTGCGCCGGCTGCCCGGCAGCCAGCACATGAAAGAGCCGTGGCCGCGGGAGCAGGTGAGTGTCACGCTGTTCTCTGCAGACGCTCGGGTCGGGTCCCGCTGCGAGAATTCTCACAGCCAGATCCATCCCGGCCGTTTGCAGGCGGCCTTACGCAGACTGAAACTGAACAACAAGCAAGCAGCGCGCGATTCTTGTTAATCGCTCAGTCGTTGACACGCGCCTAAATGCATTTAAATGATAATTGTTATGTGTAAACACAGCTTTAGACTGGTGACAGTTAATAGTTTATCACTCTGCATTTCATCTGACATGTCATTTTTCTCTGTGAATGCACTGGTGAAAAAACAATTTAACATATTTTCGCCTCACCGCACTCTACTATTTTCCCCTTATTACTGTTTAAAAGGCCAACACTTTCCATTTAAATCTTTTTGATATTTATATAGTTGAAGAACAGTTAAGAGTATGTGCTCCTGCACACTGGCGAGACCGATATCGAGATGTGATTGACGCCACGATATCGCTCTTGCAATCCTTATTGAAGCTCTGGATGCGAGGCAACAGCCTCCCATCCAAGCAGGAAAAAAGGAATCTCATGCCGTGGCTGTCATAGCCACGGCAGGAGATAGTGATCTTCTCCGATTGATTTCAATGGGCCAGCGTCAGCAGTGCCATCCCCATTGAAATCGATGGGGGATGCTCATGATCCCATGGCCAGAAGAGAAGCGAGGACTTGCAAGAAGACGCGACAAAGATGACAGCGCTACTAAGGTGATGTATTCTTCTTTTTTTCTGCAGTTATTGATTGCTTTTTGGGGGGCTTATATTTCAAGCCCTGGCCCCTCCCCCGAAAATCCTCATCGTAGGGAGACCCCTGCCACTGCTGTCACAGCAGTGACAGAGGATTGCGATCCTCACCCATTGATTTCAATGGGGCTGGTGCTACTGCTGCCGTCCCCATTGGAAACAATGGGCAAGATCGCAAAAAGAATGGACATGCCGCGATTTTGTTTTAACGCTGCATCGCAAGCGTTAAAACATCGTAAACGTGCATGGAGCCATTGGCTGCAAAATTTTGCGATTTCTCGCAGCGCTAGGAAATCATGCTTTTAGGACCACTAGCTATTCTGATATACTAACTAGATGGCAGCCTACCATCTGGGCGGTCAGCTCTCATCCATTTATTATTTTACTCTATCTCTGTTGATCTGGGGGGTGATTATGTATCATCGCATCACTCCTGTTTTCTATAGTTAGTATATCAGAATAGCTACTGCTCCTGATCCAGCAGGTTTGATGGAAACTGTGTAGAGAGAGCAAAAACAAGGGGAAAAAAGTAATAAGAGTAGAGGAAAAACTATTGGTTGAACTCAGTTTGGTGATGGAGTGGCTGGTCTAGTGTATAGATCGAGCCTATGAGCAATATCAGTCAATCAAAACTTGAAATAGGAGGTACAGAGGGCTTAACTGCCAGGGAGGGATGCTACCTGGCAGTTCTCTGTAGAATATAGGGGACCCTGTTGGTCCTTATCTCCTCCGAGCCGTGATCTTCTCTTTTGTTCACATCGAAGGTTCACACCTTTAGTGGACATATTGGGTGTTAAGGTTTATACTATCTGAGGGAATCATAGCCCCTGAGGAACTTACCTCAAGTGAAACGCGTAGGACTGATATGCTCTGTTGCCTCCTCAATTAATCTGCAGGGAGTATACAGTAGCACTTATTGCTTTTTTAGACGTGTCCTGGATGGTCTTAGGTTCTAACCGTCCGATTACAGCCAAGACCAATTCATCAATAATTCTAATGACACATGAATGACTTCTCACTTTATAGACAGCTAAGTAAGACGCAATCTATAAATATAAAACGTGTGTACCTTGCAATATATCCGACTTGTGTGGGAACGCATAGTTACTGAATGTTTGTTTGTTTCCTCTGACAGATTTTAACCTAGATAATAAAAGTTATATTTTATGTATTAGTCCAGTCAGTGAGTACAGAAACTGAATGACTCTCAACCAATTGTTCAGTCTCTGCATGCCTTTACAGGGCCAAATATCGTACAAACTCCCGCGGGGATTTGAACAACTCTGAACCATAATCGTTACTTCTTTATTAAATAGTTCAAAACAATATTAACGTGTTTCGGGGACAAAGCAGCAGCTTCTTAGGAGGATTTTCTGCAACATACTTTTTCAGTGCAGCAGGAAATCCTTGTCCTTCCACCTTCTGCACTCTCTACAGTTGTTTCTGAAGAAGGGGCTGCATCCCCAAAACGCGTTAATATTAGCTGTTTTTAACTATTTAGTAAAGAAGAATCGAGTCATTTACTCGTTGCAATATTTTTCTTGGTTATATGAGGTGCACCTTTAATCCACACATTTTAATTTTCCTCCAGCCTAACAAGCCCATTGAGCTGTGCCAAAAACATTGGAAGCTGTTTAATTGCAGTATGTTGGTCAAGTGCCAAATATCTCAATTGACATTGCTCAGCTTGCTGACTAGAAATCTTATGTAAACAGTTCAATGAAACAGCAGAGCACATCTTACGGCACCAAGGTTTCAAAGAACTTATCTCATTTTTGCAAAAAAATTAGCTGCTCATAGAACTACCTTGTGTTATCTCCTGGCGGTATATTGACAGATGAACCTCTGGCTTATTACGCAGTAGTTCAGCAGACTGAATATGTAATTGAATCTCTCTTCCCGGCGCAGGTGTTCAGTAAATAACAGTTCCCAGTAAATTAGTACATTCTCAGGTCCTCATGTAAAACTGATTGTGATGCTAGTTTAGGCTCCTTTTAGACAGCCCGATGTTGTTTGTACAAGCAAACGAGCCGGTGACGTCATCACCACCTCGTTCGCCCTCATGCAGCCTGTTTAGATAGGCAGATTCATAGTTGACTCGTTCAATGAAAATCGTTTATTTCTCGTTCAGTGTTTCACATTCGCTATGCAGGATCACTACCTTTTCTCCTTAAGAAGAGCACCTAGAAGGTGAGTGAGTGAGGAGACTTATAAGGCTATTGATGTTCCTCTGGGAAATATGCAAATAAGGGAGATGGAACAATACGGCTGGGTTCACACGGGGCGGAATTGCTGCGGAATTTCCGTCAGGAAAGTCCGCATGGCAATTCCGCCCGCAGCTCCTAATCCCAAAGTGGACAAAACCCGGGGCTAGAGGCTACGGGTTTTGAAGCTACACTTTTCCAGTGGAATTCTTGCGGTTTTTCAGTGCGGCCATTCCGCGAGAATTCCATCCCGTGTGACCCCAGCCTAGCTCTGCAAAGGTATTGTTCCATCTCCCGTATTTGGATATTTGCTATGCGAAACACTGAATGAGAAGTGTTTAAACAGAACACTAATTGAACGAGCCAACAATGATTTTATGCCTACAGAAACTGAATGATGAAGGAGAAGTGAATGATTCTCGATCATCATTCAGTCGTTGGCTTGCATTTAGGCCGAACAATTATCGTTCACCTTCGTTTGTTTGAACCGTTTTTTGGACAATAATCGTTCCGTCTAAAAGCACCTTTAGTTAGCAGACAGAATCAGGAATGGCTTTGTGTATTCTGTTTTCTTTTTGGGTCGGAATTAGATCAGTTTACAAAGTGTAGTTGAATGGGACCCTGCCAGACCCTCTATGCTTCCCTCTTCGAGCGCAGCACAAAGTGGTGGGTGATTGTTCTCAGTTAGAGAAACCAAGTAATCTTGTCGATATGATACCTGTTTATGGCTAACAAAAACACGCGATGTTATAGAGAGCTTTCAATCCTCTCAGGGTTTTTATCGCAAAGTAGTGACACACACTGATTTCAAAAAATGAGTAGCACTAAATGTCCCTTTTGTACCCACCACAGGAATGCATCAGAGCATCAATACCAACAGAATGCCAGCATGCCCATGTGGATACTTCATTTCATCTTTGAAAATGTTAATTTGAACCAAAACATCATTTTCTTTGTATGTGTTCAGGATGAAATAAAGTATTCAAATGGACCTACTAGCATTCTGTTTGTATTTGGAAATACACTGATTTCAATTTTCTGTCACTCATGTGTTAAAAAAGTATAGAGAGTAAGACTTTTTTCAAATTTTCACCCATTCCCTGAATAGGTGAAAATTGATAGTTCAATGGGGACCTTAACGCTGGGATCTGCGAAAACATGTGACCAGTGACTTTTACCTATTTCTCAATGCAGAATTGCTTATTCCTATATCCATAACATTGCAGCAAATGGATTGCGGAAGGGTGAAAACTTGAAAGAAGTCTTACTCTCCGAAATACCCCTGTGCGTTTTGAAGAAATTACACCTTGTTCCTTACAATGAGATGCACACATTGCCCACGAGAAGCTGATGTATTACCGTGCGTAGGAAGACAGCTGCCAATCAACAATGCCCAAAACAATCCCATTGAAAAAATGGGACCATTTCTAGCATCAAGTTTACCTCCACCATTTCTGCACCACACTGGACATATGGAAATCAATTGTTATCATCCAGAGCCTGTTAGATAGGTTAGTACATGAGAGAAGTAATCCACTTATTAGAGTCACGTTATTAGTATATAACCATTCCTGTGGTGGTATAAGAGGACTTAATGTTATTGAAATAAGAATTAATTGACTGATTGATTCACTGACTGTTTATATCTGAATTACTTTTACTACAGCCCCATATGTTTCCAATATATGTTCTAATAAAAGCTATTTTTAATAAAACTGTATGTGCTGCAGTCGCTATTGACTATGGCATCTAAGGAATTAAATTGTCAGGATCAAAGTTATCTCCCGTCGCAGCATTTAGCACAGGATGATAGATGCTGCTCAAGAGTTGTCCCCTTGCGGGTGATGGTGAATGACAAATGTCTTATGCCTGCTTTAGTTAACAATCTGTTCACACTGGAATAATTTGTTGCGTTCTTTTACAAGATCAATTATGGATATCCATCTTGTAATGGGTTCATCTTTTTCAGTTAGCTTTTTTTTACTAGACAGAATAGCGCAGCAGACTACACTCTTCTTCATGTCGAAAATTGAAAGTTTTGTGCTGCATGGCATACTTGTACCTATTAGAGTGGCCTTAAATTCACTGGTCATTATAACGTAAAGAAAATTATCACCGGACCTAATGATTTTCACTTGATAACTGCTGATGCCACTGTAAATCCACCACTAGGAAGCAAGAAGAAAGTCCCAAGTTAAAAAAAATAAGTTCCAGTTGAAGAAAATGCATTCAATACACTACTTCCCATCCTTGGAGATATGTTTAAACAGGTGCTCCCATCCCAGCTTTTCATGACCAAGATGGAAGCCCACAGTAAGAGCTAAAAGAGTCTGGGATGATTTAGTAAATCCTGCACTGAGCAGGGGGTTGGACCTGATGACTTTGGAGGTCCCTTCCAGCTCTATCATTCTATGATTCTATAAAATGCTCTGTTTCCATAGCTCTTATCAAAATGAACGGAAGCATTGGCGTAACTATAGGGGGTGCAGAGGGTGCAGTCGCACCAGGACCAGGAGCCTTAGAGGGACCATGAAGTCTCTCTTCCCCATATTGCAAACCAATACTATCAATGTAGTTGAGGGCCCAGTTCCAGGCTTTGCACTGGGGCCCAGCAGCTTCAAGTTACGCCTCTGGATGGGAGTTATGGAAACAGTGTAGCGCACTGTGCCACACTGTTTCCATAGCTCCTATTCACTTCACTGAGAGCTACAGATGAAACACTGGGCTCTTTCCAACAGGTGGTTGGGACAGAGCCCCAGATTTTCCCATCTTAGCCATGAAAAACCGAAATTGAAACGCCCGTTTAAAAAAAAAGCACATGTTAATCCCCCTAACACACAAGCCCAAATAAATACACAAGACAAACCAATATGGCAACATTTATGGCATCAGATACTCTTTACATAACAGAAACATTATACAGCTTTAGTATATCATAATTATTCTTATTATTGCTATTAACGTTAACCCAGGGAAGGCAATAAACCCCAAGACGTTGAAGCCAATTTTCCTTATTTTCTTAGTGGAAAGGTTCCTTGCCGACGTCAAATGTAGCAATCAAAATAAATCCCTTGACCGAAGAACCTTCAGAGGCAAGCTAGTGATTACAATGTAATCATCTGTTGAACCATCCTTCGTAGGGAGGTGAAGGGTGCTACACACACAGCAAGCCTAGAATGCATGGGCATGGCAAGAGGAGCGATCAGGCGCATATCTCAAGGCGGTGCTATGCAGATTTTAAAGCTGCAGCACAGCATTGTAGACGACCACAAAAGCCTTGAAGTCGCTTTTCAGTGAAAAGTTATGATACTGAAAGGCAATTTCAAGTCACAAAGCCATAGAAGAATTTGGGAATATAAATTTATAACAGTTTTTGACACTTTCAATAGAAGGCTAAATTCTTCATGATGATTAATGCGTTTTGGGACGTTTGAGAAATCTATAGCACGGATAACACTACTGGCCTGGTGAACCCCCTAAACACTACTTTAGGGACCATGAAACCTTCACTCTCTTATCAGTAAATATTTCAAGATGTTTGTATTTCTGCAGTAGTATTCTTTTAAGTACAAATTATTCACATCCATGTCTGTGCCTTGTCATAAGTATGTGTGTATAAATACGTATCTATTTCATTTAAGCCAGAAGAAGAACCCTGCGTTGGTTCGAAAGCTCGCTATAACATCATGTATTTTTGTTAGCCATTAAAAGGTATCATATCTACAAGATTACGTGGTTTCTGTTGCTGGGAACAATCAAATTTTTCACTGAACCTCACATTATCTCAAGAATTGGAAGGCAAAGTTGGGAGCCTAGGGCTCAGCAAAAACTTTTTGGGTTATCACTTCTTGGCCTCTTGGCTGAGATCAAGTGTAGTATCTGAAAGTATCAGATTTAGTAGTTGATTCTTCCAAGTGGTGCACCATATTATACAAGGCCTACTGACAGCAGCGTCATTAGCAAAACAGAGACTTTGCATGTGGCAGTAAAATAACAGCTGGACTTACTGATATCTCTTGTCGTCCTTGCTTACAGCAGTGAATCAGACAAGTACCTACTACATATCTCACATAAAGATAGGTTACCCACAACTTTTGCAATCTGAACTTGTAGTGCCCATCAAGCATTAAAAACTTCACACGATTTCTGATATCTCTCATCCAAGAATAAAGGGGTTGTCCCGAGAAAGCAAGTGGGGGTATACACTTCTGTATGGCCATATTAATGCACTTTGTAATATACATCGTGCATTAATTATGAGCCATACAGAAGTTATTCACTTACCTGCTCCGTTGCTGGCGTCCTCGTCTCCATGGTGCCGTCTAATTTTCAGCGTCTAATCGCCCGATTAGACGCGCTTGCGCAGTCCGGTCTTCTTTCTTCTGAATGGGGCCGCTCGTGCCGGAGAGCGGCTCCTCGTAGCTCCGCCCCGTCACGTGTGCCGATTCCAGCCAATCAGGAGGCTGGAATCGGCAATGGACCGCACAGAAGACCTGCGGTCCACCGAGGGTGAGGATCCCGGCGGCCATCTTCACAAGGTAAGTAAGAAGTCCCCGGAGTGCGGGGATTCAGGTAAGCACTATCCGTTTTTTTTTTTTTAAACCCCTGCATCGGGTTTGTCTCGCGCCGAACGGGGGGGCTATTGAAAAAAAAAAAAACGTTTCGGCGCGGGACAACCCCTTTAAGACTACTCTTATATCAATATCACAATCACTTTATTTGATATTATATATATAACTACGCTGATCACCTTATACCCTGCTCTAATCTAGCTATTATCAGCACACAACCTAAGAATTCATCTGCAGGAGAAAAACTGCCAGAATTTGCTCCTGACCCTACACCATGCTCCACACGAGCCACCAAGGCCAGACATGAAGATGATGTAGAATCACATAAGGAATCTGAGCCTACCCTATGTTACATCCCCTTACAACAATTAGAGGCCATAAATACCTGTAAAACCTTGCTTACAGGGAAAATTGAAGAAATCAAAATTGCCATTAACCTACGTAGACAAGATCTACAAAACATACGGGGTCGGATACATGAAAAGGAAAGTGAGCTTTCCAGTGTTGAAGACTAACTGCACTCGCTCTTTGCTGTAGTTCAGATGGAAATTAAAAGGGCTGAAATTTCTCAATGCAAAACTGATAAAAAATCATCCCATATTGTTGACCATCCCCCAAGAAGCTAAAGAATCACAACCTGAAACTTTACTGGAACAATAGCTCAAATGCACATTAGGGGAAGATTTCTTTTCATCCTCCTTTGTACGTAAGAGACAGTATCCTAGTCACTGGCGTAACTATAGGAGATGCAGTTAGGGGGCCCATAATGCTTCTCTTCTCCATATAGGAAGCCCAGTACTATGAATAAAGCATTATAGTTGGGGGCCCTGTTACAGGTTTTGCATTAGGGCCCTGGAGCTTCAAGTTATGCCTCTGCTTTAATCCCCAAAAGCCCCACTATGTCTTACTTTCGGGGTATGTCTTATATTGGAGGCGGCAGTGACAAGTGCAGGGGACGGCGCGGTGACGTATGGAAAGGGGGGCGGCGCGGAAGTGGGCAGGAGGCGGCGCTCATTTGGATCAGACTAAGGCCGCCTGCACACGAGCGGAAATCCCGCCGCGGGATTTCCCGCGGGATTTCCGCCGCTGAATGTTTGCATAGGAGTGCATTAAAATACGCACTCCCATGCAGACGGCCGCGGTTTGGCCGCGCGAAATGTCGCGCGGCAAACAAACCGCGGCGTGTCTTAATTTTCTGCGGGGCACGCACTCACCCGGCCGCCGGCTCCGGTCTGCGCATGTGCCGGCTGCGCAGACACGGGGCCGCCAGGCGCGGGTGAGTACGCGCTCGTCTCTGCAGGCTCTCGGGTCGGATCGCGCGGCGAGAATTCTCGCTGCCAGATCCGACCCGCTCGTCTGCAGGCGGCCAAAGGCGGCAGACACGGTGACGTATGGAGGGGGGGGGGGGCGCGGAAGTGGGCAGGAGGCGGCGCTCATTAAGATCAGAGGGAGGTGGCAGACGCGGCGACGTATGGAGAGGGGGACGGTGCGGACGTGGGCAGGAGGCGGCGCGCAGCTAGATGAGAGGGAGGCGGCAATACCCCCGTGTTTCCCCGAAAGTAAGACATATGTCTTACTTTCGGGGTACGGCTTACATTGGCCGACCCCCCTGAAACCCCCGATACGTCTTACAATCGGGGGTGTCTTACTATCGGGGAAACACGGTAGTTATATCTATCTATCTATCTATCTATCTATCTATATAAGGGCTCCCACATACTTGCGTTTGCGGTTTTTTTTTTTAACGCAATTGTTAATGGGACTTTCTAATGTAAAAAATGCAGCGCAATGCAACTGTGTTTTTGGTGCATTGTGTTAGGTTGCATTTTTAACATTAGAAAGTCCCATTGACAATCGCGTTAACAAAAAACGCAATCGCAAGTGTGTGGGAGCCCTATAGGGCGAAAGCCCTCACTGACTAACTGACTGACTCACCACTAATTCTCCAACTTCCTGCTGTTGTACAAACATGAAATTTGGCACAACCACTCTATAGGTCCTAAATAGGAAAGGTAAATGAGTCACAACTTGATTATTCACTGCTAAGTCAAAACTAAATGCATCCCTATGTAATGTACCTAATCTAATTCTCTAACTTCTTGGTGTCATACAAACTTTAAATTTGGCACGAACAATCTTTAGGTCCTAAATAGGAAAAATAAAGGGGTCGCAACTTGATTATTCAATACTAAGTGAAAAGTAAGTGACCCTCTATATTATGTAGCTTCCCAGGTGTCGTAGAAGCCTGAAATTTGACACGAGCATTCTTTATGTCCTAAATAGGAAAAGTAAAGGGCTCTCAACTTCATTATTTAATTCTAAGTACAAAAGTAAGTGACCCCCTATGTCATGTAACTTCCCAGTGTCGTACAAACTTGAAATTGGGCACTACCTTTCTTTAGGTCCTACATAGGAAAAGTAAAGGGGTTGCAACTTGATTATTCAATTCTAAGTGCAAAAGTAAGTGACCCCCTATGTAATGTAACTAATAACACACATCTGAACCGCACAAACATGAAATTTGCTGCAACTATTCTTTACATCCCAATAAGAAAAGGGGTTACGACTTCAATATTTAATTCTAAGCATGTAAAAATTGTGAAAATCCACAAAACATGACATAGTTCCTTTCACAGAAACTATAAAGCCTAGAGAAATGACTTGTATACTGAGCAGAATCTACCTCACCTCTATCTGTATATACTGAGGAGAATATAACTGATCTTTGTGTGCATATACTAAGGAGAATCTACCTCACCTCTTTATTTATATACTGAGGAGAATCTACCTCACCTCTATGTGTATATACTGAAAAGAATCTACCTTACCTCTATATGTATATACTAAGGAGAATCTACCTCACCACTATGTGCATATACTGAGCATAATCTAACTGACCTATGTGTGCATATACTAAAAGGCTGTAAAGTACATAAGGAAGCGGCCGTGGACTGCAGTGGGTGTTACCTTTAAGGGTAAAAAGTGAGGAGAGTGGGAGGGGTGGCATGTTCAGCAGATTGTCATTGGTACATACAGTCTGAGGAGAATCTAACGCTCCTCTATGTGTATACATATTTTATTCCTCGATTCCTCTGAAGTAACCATGATGTTTTTATAAAATCTTCAGTGCGAACAACAGGTAAACACCTGTACTAAATTAACTTGGGCAAAGCCGGTTTTATCAGCTAGTTCTTGTACGTAGGAGACAGTAACATAGTAGTTATATTCTTGTAGATAAGAGAAAGTAATGTAGTAGTTATATACCTGTACATAGAGGGCAGTACTAGAGTAGTTATAGTCTTGTACGTAGGGGGCAGTATCGTAGTATTTATAATATTATAATATCTATAAAATTTGGCGCGACCATTCTTTAAGTCCTGAATAGGAAAAGTAAAAGGGCCACAACTCGATTATTCAATGCTAAGTGCAAAAGTATGGGCACCCCTATGTAATGTACCTAATTTAATTCTCTAACATGAACATGAAATTTGGCAAGACCATTTTTTAGGTCCTAAATAGGAAAAGTAAAGGGGTCACAACTTGATTATTCAAGTTTTTGCTAAGTGCAAAAGTATTGCCAACCCTATTTAATGTAACTTTCCAGTGTCGTACAAACATGAAATTTGGCACGACCATTCTTTAAGTCCTGAATAGGAAAAGTAAAGGGGTCACAAAACGATTATTTAATGCTAATTGCAAAAGTAAGTTCACCCCTATATAATGTAACTTCCTGGTATCATAGAAGCATGAAATTTGGCACAAGCATTCTTTAGGCCCTAAATACAAAAAGTAAAGGGTCACAACTTGATTATTCAATAACTGCAAAAGTAAGTGCACTCCTATGTAATATAACCTCCTGGTGTCGTACAAGCATGAAATTTGGCATGAGCACTCTTTAGGTCCTAAATGAGGAGAATGGGAGAGGTGCCACATTCTGCAGAGGGACATTGGTACATGCAGCCTGAGGAGAATCTAATGCTCCTCTATGTGTAATCACATTTTATTCCTCGGTTCCTCTAAAGTAACCACCACTTCATAAAATTTTCTGTGCGAACAACACGTAAATGCCTGTATCAAATTAACTCAGGTATAGGACCGCTGAGTTGAGTCTGAGATAATAACGGCTTAGTTGTATACTCATTTTGTTATTTTTGTCCTCCCCTTTTTAGGCTCTGTTTTTTAGATATGTTGTAGGACCTGTGATGACGTAACCAGGGGATGGAGCAATGAAATCATCAGGGTCGGAGCATCAGAAGCACTCAGAAGCACAAGTGGTCGTTAGTAGTTTGACTGCAACTGGCATTTTTATATGAACACTACGGGCTGATTTATCATGAAAGGCATAACTGAACTCTTTTTTTGTTATGCTCCTTTTTCCTTTGGCAGCACAAAGTGCAACAAATTTATTAAACATTGTGTGATGGTAGGAGGAATTTGTAGCATTTTGTGCTGGTGAAAGAACAATGCACAGGTATCCGAGGACCCCAAGAAAACATCCCTGCACCATTACTCCACCTCCACCAGCCTGAACTGTTTACAGCTAACAGGAAAGGATCATTGATTTATGTGGTGTGTGCTAAATTCTGATCCTCTATTTCTCTTAGATGCAACAGTGCTGGAACTGGTCGCTTACTGTTGTGGCGTATCTGTGCTAAGGAACAATGAGTTGTGTGTTCGGACACTTTATATGGAGCACCAGCATTGTATTTGGCTGCAATTTCATTAACTGAACAGGGGCTGTTCATCAGAATGATTCTTGAAACCCTCCTCTGACCCCTTTTGTCTATAAATTGCTTCAATCCAAATGAACTCCTTTCGCTGGCTGTTAAATTCTTGATCACAATGTCCTCTGTATTTTCTACACACCCTTGCTCAAGAAAACCCCACTAGGTTGGCAGTGCATGAAATCCTGGTTCTGGGAAGTCATTGGAAGTCACCCAGATTGATGGATTTTCCATTCTAAAAAGAACTTGCATAAAAAAAAGACTTCTTACAATAAGTCAGCCTTCCAAAAGTTACACCAGCTCAGCACCAGGTTAATTTTGTAGAAAAATTTAGCAACTTTTCAAAGAGTCTCAAATGATAAATAGATGTTGAATTTCTCCATTGAAAGCACACCCGCATTTCCCAACAAAATCACACTATTCTGTCCAACACAACTGCCAGAAATAAAGAGAACCCTACCCAGACGGAAATATTCCAGAAGAGACCTAAAGCCAGAGGGTGAAATGAGATGTGAAGAAACCTTAATGTTATTATACAGAGACTGCGGTTGGCACTATAACATGTCCTTGCTGGTCCCATTATATGAATGGAAAGGCTAGCACTACAAGGCTGTGTTCATATATGCACTGGAGGTGCCGCTGTTCAAAGCAGTACATGCAGCACAAAATGCAAGACAAAATGGCACAGCAGACCCTATTTATAGTCTATGGGGTCCATCGGGTGCCATTAGGGTCCGGCGTGTGCATCTGGCACTTATAGATTTACCATTGCTCAACTGCTAGCTGGATAATGGAGACCCAAAGCGCTGGTGTGAACTCCGCCTTAGGAGACCTTTCACACAAGTAGAAGATTTCTGCAATACTCATCTAAAGACGCAGAAAATTCTGCATTCCCCATGTACACGTATGGGTTATAAAGCGGAAGCTGCAGCCTAAATGGACACAAATGTTCCAAGATCCAGAAAAGGTACGTTGTGCTAGGTACATAGCAAGGACTTGGAGGGCCTTGGAGTTCACAAGAGGCCATGGAATTAAAGTTCTGCCACTGGGCATTTCTTGTGACTCACCACTCTGCCTGTAGCTGTTAATTATAAAGATACGCCTTGATAATGTTCGACAATCTTTAAAACTAGATGATAATGGTGTTTGGTACGAGATGGGGGAGGCATTTCATTTTATAACATTACATTAATATCACCTATGCTTTAGCCGAGTTGCGTTGTGTGCACTTTGCTGAACCCCTTTGACAAAAGGGGATTTCTGTGATCCAGACTGATGGCTTATTTCTGTGTTGTCAGTGGAAATCTGATCCCTGTTACCACCATGAACAGCAAGACAAATTCTCCTTCAGTGCAGTATCTGACACAGCGCCACTCTCTGCCATGTGGCTATGTCTGTTACCGCAGCTCAGACCTTTTGTTGCAGTACCAGACACGTGCAAGAATTATGCTGTGATGGTTACTGCAGGGTTTCGGTGGCCCAGCTACTGAACTAGGCCCCTTTTGTTTTCCCGATCAGGGTGAGACTGTGGGCCTGACCCGACTGACCACACATGAAGCACTGTAACCCTTTCACACTAAAGAGCGTATGCCCTCCAGTGGCATCGTTTGTATGAAGTGGGCCCTGGAACTGAGCCTGCTCCATGTATGGCGGGTGCCAGCTACCTTTGACAGCTGACATCTGCCCACAATTGGCTGCGATCGGAGATAACTTAGACCTTAGCTATTAACTATTTAGATCGCACTGTCAAATCTAAATGACCCAACAAAGGAAGTGAGCTCTCTCTGGCTTTCAAATGGCTCCCTGTGCAATGAGATCATAGGGTGGTGTTCTGATGTCATGGCAGACGAGGCCACCAGCACTGCCATGCATTTTTGCCTATTAAGATGTTCCTGTGGCAGGGCTTAATAGAATGCCTACGGAGTACAATATACTGTGAAACTGAAGTATAGCAATATACTGTATACTCGATCAATGATCACCAGTTCACGTCCCCTATGTGGGCGTAAAAATAAGTTGAATGAAAACTTTTTAAAGTATTACAAAAATGAAAAAATATAACAAGCTTAGAAAACCCTTTTCTAATTTTTAACAATAAATAAATAAAAATTAACATTTGTGGTATCAACGTGTCCATAAAAGTCCGATCAATTAAAATTTATACTTATTGTCCAAAAAATCCCTTTCCTAGAAGAAGTTGTTGGAATCGAATGAAACTTTACAAGTGTGATTGTAACATTGATATAAGTGAATGATAACAATATCGGAGCAAAAGGATAATTTATTGCCGCAAATTGAAAGTTTGAAGGGAAGCTCTAGTACCCTGTTGTACCACCTCTAGCTTGGATGTAAGATGTGATACGGGCAGGCATGGAAGCTCTATTACCATGCTGTACCACCTCTAGCTTGGATGCAAGATGTGATACGGGTGGGCATGGAGGCTCTAGTACCCTGTTGTACTGCCTCTAGCTTGAATACATGATGTAATATAGGCGGGCATGGAGCCATACAGGTTTTGTATTGTATCCTGCCGCATATAGATCCACATTTGCTGTAACTGAGCCTTTAGAGCAGGGGTGGGCAATTAATTTTCCCATGGGGCCACATGAGAAATTGGAATGGTTTTAGAGGGCCAGACCAACATACGAAGGCTCCATGCACATTGCCTTAATGGGGCCGTATTCCAGCCGCCCGATTTGCGGCCAGAATACGGCCGCCATTGAAAATGAATGGCGCTGTAATACGGCTCCTCCAACAGTGCAACAAATTGTCTGTGATTTAGTGCTCTTGCCCTGATGAAATTAACTATCTTTTGCGAATGCTTCTTTTTTCTCAGGACAAATTAGCGCTGCAGAGTCCACCAAACATTCTTTGACAAACTCCCCATCAGAGAATGGCTTACTGTTTCTTGCAATTTTGTAGGATACTACAAAGCAGGTCTTTACGGCTGCATCCCTGGATGAGTGAAGCTTTTTAAAAAATCCTTGCTGACTTTGCAGTTTTGCTAGCAAATCTTCAGATACCCGTGCCCGCTCTGCCTCCGTCAAGTTCTTGTATTTCTCTCCGTGTTTAGTCTCATAATGGCGATGCAAATTGTAATCTTTAAATACAGCTATCTGCTCTCCACAAACTAAACACACAGCTTTACCTTTGGTTTCAGTAAATAGATATTTAGAAGTCCATTCTTTGTTAAAAACTCGGCATTCTGCATCAATTTTTCTTTTTTTAATGTTAGCCGCCATATTTAAGGGTTAACAGCTAACCTCGGAAAATAGATTTTTTTAATACACAGTAGTATGCTCCTAGGAGAGGGCACAGAGAGCTGCCCCAAGAAGAGAGATTAAAAAGTGAATATTATTAGTATTATTATTCTAATTACAATGCAAAGGGAAAAGTCCTGACACTTACCAATGACGAGCGTGGAACGATTGTCCTGGCACTCCCCAAGGTCCGCAACGAGCATCCTGGCACTCAGAAGTTACAGTGGCATCACTTACTCAGCATCGGGAAGCAGTGAAACTACAAACTCCGAAGCCTTGTCCATTTTGTTAACTTATGTGCTGTTTAATAAAGTTATTCAAGCCTACGTCATTGGTAGAGGTGCTTGAATAAGTAAGGCCTGAATAACTATTAGCACAGCACAGAAGTGAACAAAATGGACAAGGCTTCGGAGTGCATAGTTTCGCTGCTTCCCGTTGCTGACACCGGACTCATTGGTGAGTCACCAGGACACTCTTTGCGGGCCGGTCCGAGCTATTCAGCGGGCCGGATGTGGCCCGCGGGCCGTGCTTTGCCCAGGTCTGCTTTAGAGCGTGGAAACTTGTAGGCTGTTGAAGTTGGCATCCCAGATGGTCCCAAACATGTACTATTGGCGATAAGTCTGTTGGCCGGGCAGACCATGGAAGTGTGTCAATGATGCGGAGGTATTCCTGTGACACCCTTGCTGTGTGCGGCCAAGTATTATCCTGCTGGAAAATGCTTCTTGGAAGCCTTCTCATGAGAGGAACACATGTCGCTGAGCTGTCATTGTTCCTCGTACCACTACTAGGGCTGACTGAGTATTGTATGCAATGTTCCCCAGACTATCACAGCAGCAGTGGGGCAGTGTGCCGATACACAGCAAAGGCAGGATTAAGGAGCTCATCCTTGGGTCTCCAGACATGAACACGGCATTGTCAGTGCCCAAACTAAATCTGGGTTTGCCGCTGAAGACAATCTGGTACCACCCCGTAGCAGTCCAGTGGCATTGTGCATGACACCACTGCAAATGGCGGGTGGCTGTCAAAGGCAGTACACATAATGGGTGCTGTGAGACTAAATGTCCATCAGCCAAGTGGCTGGTAATGGTTTCGACAAAGACACAGTGGCCTGTAATGATGGTGCCACCTGTCTCTGGATGGCAGCCAGTGATACAGTTGGAGCTGCTCGTGCTTCTCGGATGACCAAACGATCCTTTATACTGGTGGTCTGTCGAGGGCATCCTGGGGCTGGTTGCCTTGTGTGTCCCAACACCTCCTAACAGTCTGAAGAGCCCAGGTGGCAAGCGATTTATCAATACAACCATCCAGGTTCTCACATTCCATTAATGCACCCCCTCTGAACCTCTGTTAACTGGGCAAAATCTCTTTGAGGCGTCTAGTGGTCAACAAGTTCTTCAAAAGATGAAAAAGAGGTCCAATACACACAAGTAGCCTCTAAAAGCCTTTTTATAGGCCAAGGGTGGAACCAACAATTCTAGGTGCTTGATATTTTTATAACAAAAAGTGTATTACTCATCCCGCACGGTGAACACCGTCAGAAAAAAAGACATCATACCAAATTTGCACTTATTTTGCTCACCTTATCTCCAAGAAAAAATGCTAGAAAAAGCTATTCAAATCCATACAACCCCCAAAATGGTGTCAAAAGAAACTGCAACTTCCGCTCCAAAAAAAGCCTCGACACAACCCCATCGATAGAAAAATAAAAAAGGGATGGTGGTCAGAAGCTGTGACAGAAAGCAATTTCTTTTTTTAAAAAGTATATATTTTTTAAAAGAAGTACAAAAAAACTCAATACATTTGGTATTGTAACTATACCAACAGAATACGGTTACATGTCATTGTTGCTGAAAGGTTGTTTACTGCAAAAACAAGACACCACTCCCCCTTCATTTCAGCCTACTTAGAAATTTTAAAACGTTTTTCAGTACATTACATGGTACATTAAATGATACTATTGAAATATACAATTTGTCCTGCAAAAAACAATCCTCAGGTGGCTATGTGGACGGACAAATAAATAAGTTGTGATTTTTATGTAAGTGGGGACGAAAAAACTAAAGTGTAAAAAAGAAAATATGGCCATTAAAAAAAACACTTCAAGGCTGGTCTCAGACGTCTGTAAGCGGAAACCTGCAGAGGTTTACAACTGTGAGCCCGTCCGTGACCCTGCGTATGGCTACATATGGCAGAGTAATTGTACTGTGCATCACCGCATAATCACGCAGGCGGTCATGCGCACTACACCTGTTTTTTTGTTGTTTATTTCAGTGACTGGCATTGGGCAGAGCTCTGATATTGTGAATAGGGATGCTGTTGGGCTCAGACTGTTTACTGGCACACTGTGGCTAACAGTCTTTATAGGGTCACTGTCAGGCACTCGTTATGTGGCTGCTCTTGGCAGGGACATTCTTTGGCAGACACTGTTAATGGGCACGCTGGTGATCTGTCTACATTATAGGGGAATTCTGACATTGTTTATGGGAGCACTCTGACACTATTTATAGAAGCACTCTAACTGATACTATTTATGGGGGCACTCTATCTAGCACTATTTATGGGGGCACTCTATCTGACACTTTTCATGGGGGCACTCTGATACTATTTATAGAGGCACTCTATCTGATACTATTTATGGGGGCACTCTGATACTATTTATAAAGGCACTCTATTACAGATGAGTGAGTATACTCGCTAAGGCTAACTACTCGAGTGAGTAGTGCCTTAGCCGAGTATCCTCCCGCTCGTCTGTAAAGATTCGGGGGCCGGCGGGGGGCGGGGAGCGGCGGGGGAGAGCGGGGAGGAACGGAGGGGAGATCTCTCTCTCCCTCTCTCCCCCCTGCTCCCTGCTGCTCACTGCCGCAACTCACCTGTCACCCGTGCCGGCAGACGAATCTTTACAGACGAGCGGGGAGATATTCGGCTAAGGCACTACTCGATCGAGTAGTTAGCCTTAGTGAGTATACTCGCTCATCTCTACACTCTATCTGATACTATTTGTAGAGGCACTCTATCTAGCACTATTATTGGGGGCACTCTATCTGATACTATTTCTGGGAGTACTCTGATCCTATTTATAGAGACACTCTATCTGATACTATTTATGGGGGCACTCTATCTGGTACTATTTAAAGAGACGCTCTATCTACAACTATTTTTGGGGGCACTCTGTCTGGCACTATACATGGGAGCATTCTCCATCTATCACTAATGTGAGGTCAGTCTGGTACTATAGATCTTGCACTATTTGGCAGTGTTTACTTGGGCACTCTCTATCTAGCACTATTTATGGGGGCACTCTATATGGCACTATGGAAGCACTTTCTGCCTGATACTATTTATGAGGGCACGCTGTCTGGCACTATGGTGACACTTGCTATCTCGCACTATTTATGGGGGCACTCTCTATGTGCCACTATGTGGGCATTCCTTCTGGCGCTATTTATGGGGGCACTGAGTTCAAGATCCGCCCATGGTCTCCTTCAGGCTCCGCAGGTACTACAACAACCAGCATGCTCACCGCACTACTCAGTCCCCTCATATCCTCGTGTGACACATTTCTTACTGTCCCCTCATCTCTCCAGGTGTCACATTCATCAGCTTCCTCTCGTCTCTACGTGTGTCACATTCATTACCACCCTCTTATCTCCATGTGTGACACATTTATTAGGGAATGTTCGCAGGATGGATTCCCCCTGTAAACCTGCAGCTGTTTTGCTGCGGCTTTTGCTCTGGTTCAGTAGGTGGATTTAGCTCTGTTAACCCCTTAACAGCACAGGACGTAAATTGACATCATGGCAGCGTGGTACTTAACGCACCAGAATACAAACTTACGTCGTGTGGACGGCGCGAGATCAGAAACTGAGTCCAGACCATCTTACAGCATGAGCCAGCTGTTACTGAGATGAATGAGAATATTTATCTCTGCTTTTAACCCCCTACATGACGCAATCTATGACGATCATGGCATCTAAAGGGTTTACACAGGGAGAGGGTCTCAGACCACACGATGTAATCATGGACAGGCCGATGAGTTGCCATGGCAACAGGATGCCAGATACTAGCGTTCCGGCTTGCCATTGCCTATGATTGCTATTGAAAGAAATAAGGAAGAAGTCCTGCTATGATTTATCATAGTGATCATAGCTGCTATGGTTCAAGTCCTTGACAGGCAATAAAAACTGTAAAAAAAAAAAACATGAAGAAAAAAAAATCACAAAAAAAACTTTGGTCCGTAGCCACGGCAGAGGATCACAGAGTTCTCCCATTGCTTACAATGGGGCTGTGGCTGGTGCTGCCGCCGGCCCCGTTGGATGAGATGTTCAGTATCGCAAGACGATAGAACATACTGCAATGTGTTGCCCACAGGAAAGATCGCTCATGAGTATGACCCCATTCAAATCAATGAGGTTCATGTTTGGCCGAGATTTGCAATGCACAAATCTCGCACGATTTTCTCGGCCGTGTGAAACCGGCTTTAGGTTGCATTCACATAGGCACAAAAATTGTGCGAGTTGTGTGCATTCCAAGACGCACAAAACTCGCACAAAAATACAGCCCATTATTTGTAATAGGTGTATTTATACGGGGGATTCCTCTTCCACAGCGATGCTGTGAGACGGATAAATCACAGCATGGTCCATGTTCATGCCAGTCTCACATGATAATAGAATATGCAGATGTGCGGTCCCCCGTGTGCCCATATACGGTCCTGGAATGTTCTGTGCTGGGCAATGCAAGTCGCATCTGACATTCTCACTTTCACCAATGTGAATGCACCCTAAGGGCGCCCACCCACTGGCGATTTTTTTTTCTTTGCGTTTTGCGTTTTTTCTCAAGAGCAATTAGAATTGAATGTACTCCTGTCCACTGGCGTTTTTTCTTGCGGTGCGTTGCGATTTTTAACATAGGAACTGTCAGTTGCATATGTGTCCTTATTTTTCTCCTAATGCACCCATGAATGTCAATGGAAATTAATGGAAAAGGCGCGAAAAAGCCGCGAAAACGCCGCAAAAAATGCCGCGAAAAACGCACGGAAGACGCTGCGTTTTTCACGCACGAAAATCGCAAACGCCAGTGGGTGGGCGCCCTAAGGCCTCCTTCCCACGAGCGTGACGGGCTCCGCCGCGTAATATTCCGCAGTGAAGCCCGTCACGGCGCCCCCCAGAGACCCCATACTTACCAGCGGAAGATCGCGTGAAGACGCTTCCCCGCCCACCGCCGTCGCGTCATGTGACACGCCCACCGCGTCACATGACGCGGCTGGTCGTGTCACGTGACGCGCCGACCGCGTCATATGACGCGCGGCGGTAGGCGGGGAAGCGTTTTTTCACGCTATCTTCCGCTGGTTGCAGCGGGAGATAGCGTGAACGGACGGCTTCCATTGACTGCAATGGAAGCCGTCAGCGCGTACAGCCCGTCCTCACCCGCAGCAAATAGAGCATGCTGCGGGTGAGGACGGGAGAAATCGCGGTGCGTAATTCCGCGGTGGAATTACGCATCGTGAGCATTGTGCTATTAGGTTCAATAGAACCTAATAGCAGGGGGCCACGCAGCGGATTTTTGCCGCGGATTTACGCGGCGTAAATCCGTTCGTGGGAAGGAGGCCTAAAGCATCAGATCACCCCCCCCCCCCCCCCCTCTGCTCCATCACATTGTTAAAGTAAGATAACCGTCTGCCACAAAAGCTGGTTGGTGGGGGAGCGAGTGGATGCTTTACAGAAAGAGAGCGTGCTGCCCAGATACAGACTGTCCTGACAGTGGGTGATAAACATCACTCAGGAGGTGTGGGGGCACTATTACTGTTGGGGCCAATAAGGGGGGCACTATTACTATTGGGGCTAATAAGGCAGGCACTATTACTATTGGGGCCACAAAAGGGGGCACTATTACTCTTGGGGCCACAAAGGGGGGGGACTGTTACTATTGAGGTCACTGCAGGGGTCACTGTTACTATAGGGACCACTAAGGGGGAACACTGTTACTATTGCGGTCACTCCAGAAGGAATGGCCACTCTGCACAAGAAATTGCTGAATTTTGGGCCTGTACAGAGTGGTAATTCCCCCTGGAGATAACGGATTGCCGGGTCCTGTCTCTTTATGCCTGACACATAAACAGAAGGAGGAAACTTGTTATATGGATACACAAATTTCTCAATCTTTATCTAGGTGTCAGCTCATGATCCAGAAAGTCAAATAAACACTTGCTGTGAGCAGATATAAACTCATACTATAATGTATGCTATATAGTAAATCTGTCAGACTAAAGGCCTCATGTCTACGGGGAAAATCAGGCCCGCCGCGGATTCTCCATGCAGAATCCGTAGCGGGTCCCTCCTGCCCCGCAGACATGAGGCATAAAAATAAGAATAAACTCACCTCTCCGAATGCTGTGGTTCTTCCTTCCTTCACGGCCAGATCTTCTTTCTTCGGCCCGGCGGATGTGAAGGACGGAAGAACCGCAGCGTTAGGAGAGCTGAGTTTAATTCTGGTACGGGTGTTCCGCGGATCCAGACAGCTTTCATAGGCTTCAATAGAAGCCTGCGGGAGCCGTCCCCGCAAGAGACCGGCACTAAAATGTAGCATGTCGCGGTTTTTTTCCCCGCGGATCCGCGCCTGAAGGGAAAAATGACATCCGCAGGTACTTAACTACCTGCGGGTGTCCAATGCATCCCTATGGGGCGTGGATCCGCATGGGGTAAAAAACGCTGCGGATTTTAAATTAGAATTATGCCGAGGACATGAGGCCTAAGGGCTTGTACACACGCAGTGAATAGAACCCATTGATGTCCTATCTTGGTACCTATTATGCATCCTAGAAGCCCATTGAAATGAACGCAGGAAACCTCCATTATTGCAAATATAAGCAAGTATAAAGGACATTCCATTGGCCCAACTGCATTTAATTTTGTGTGAGCAAATACGAATAAGGCCTCATTTCCACGAGCATAATTGAATAGTGAAATCCGCATGGGTCACCCTGTGCTGATGATCTGCAGCTCAATATGCCCATATCATTGGGCATCCGCAGGTATTTAAATACCTGCAGATGGCATCCTTTTCCTAGCGTGTGGATTGCACGCCAGAAAACAACGCAGCATGCTCCATTTTTCTGCGTATCCCGCAGGGATGGCTGCCATTGAAGTCAATGTAAGCTGTCCGGAACGCGGCATGCTCGCAGCTAACACTGCGGACGTGCCGCAAATCTGCGAGAAACCGGGAGATTTAAAATAAAAAGAAAAAAGGCAGCGCACATGCATGCAGCATACCTGCTGAGCGCATCCGCTGTGTAGAAGAAAGAAGATCCGACCGTGGCGGAGGAGACCCGCGCTGTATCCAGACAAGTGAGTAAATGTATTTTTTGCCTCATATGCGGGCACGGAAGGAATCCGCTGCGTGACCATGGACATGAGGCATAAGAATTTACACGAGAGAACTGCTTCATAGCTGGTAAAGATTTCTTCTTCTGGCACATGATCAGCCCAAGACACATGTATTAAGTGGCATATTCCTCCTTACCCCTTAACGCCACAGGAAGTAAATTTACATTACTGGTTTAAGTTACTAGTCTTAATAAATAAGGCCCATTGTGTTTGAACCTAGAAGAAACCGTGTTCTGTCCCAGTCCAGCATGGAGAGGGTCCTGGAACCGGTTGGGGAAGACTTGGGAGGATCCCCAACCCTTAGTCCATCCCATGAATTACACCTGCTGCCCTGACTGACCAGGTGAGAAGAGCCGACTCTTTCTATACGAGTACTAGTATGACCCTGCTAGCACAGAGGAGCACTGATGAGTGATGCCTGTAAGACTGGAGCAGACAAGAGGGGTAAGAACAGGGCAGAGACTGCTGATGGGGCTGTGCTGCTAATATGACCCTGCTATAATGGAGGAGGTTTTTGGGTTGCTGGGATGAGTTGGTTACTTATGTTGCTGTGAGAAATGTACCTTCCGTACAGCCGGATAATTTACGGCAACATAGAGGAACCTCTGTTGGACTGTATAACTCTTTAGAATATGGGAACACTGTGGAAATGCTGTAGATTCCCCATCACAGAGTTTATTGTGAAAAGTCTGCAGCATTTTATAGAACCAGGAATGTGGATGAGACGTCAGGAGTGAGACTAAAGGAAACCTATTTCATCCCTACAGCACCATAAACTGAGTTATGGCACTGTAAGTGCTTGTGACAGGGTACCGGGTGATGTATTTTTTTTAGACACTCCCACGATGCCCCCTCTGAACACGATGCACGGCACTCTTTTTAGAGTCCTGTGCATGCAAACACCCATACAGGGGCATAACTAAAATCTCAGGGGCCCGGGTGCAAAAGTTCACCTCGCCCCCCCCCCCCCCTCATAACTAGACCCATAGCCAAATCATGCTGCCTGTTTTATTTTTGCGTTTTCACTTTTTTTTTTTTTAATGCACCTCCTCACCCATCACAATGATGGGGCGCATTAAAAAACGCTGTACCATACATTCAAAAATGCTGCTCAAAATTGCGGTAAAAATGCCATGATTTCAAAGTGCATTTTCTGAACGTATGTGTATGAGTGGGTTCATGTTTCTTGTTGTATTTTTGAACTACAATTAAGAAAAAATGCATTAAAAAACTGCATTCGGTATTCAAAGACCACAAACATTTTTAAGAAACTGCATACGCTATATAAAACTGCATGTGTGTTTGATGAATTTTTAATTGTATGTAAAGTGTGCAATTTATATACAGGGAGATGTGTAACGTATACCAACCGTAGATAGATAGGGCAGAGAGAGAGAGATGGATATATATCAGATAGATAGAATGGAGAGATAGGATACACAGATACATACATACCCCGGGACCCGGACCACTTCTCTTGGTGAGAGGAACAGCAGGGTACACAGACGTGGCCGCCATACAGCAGGAGCAGCAAGATGATGAGTCATCGTTGATGACATCATCATCTTGCTCTGCTCTGCTTAGGCGTGATTGGTGCGGCGCGGCTGACAGTGCGTCAGCCGGTAATGCACTGAATGTACATTTGTTTATGGCGGAGGGCGGCTTCTGGGCCCTCTTAGTGCAGGGGCCCAGTCGCCATTGTGACCGCTGACGGTACGCCAGTGATCTCCTAGAAGTTTATTTGAGAACATCTGTATGGGACTCATCACTGGATCGTGGAAATCGATGAATATTAGAGATGAGCGAACGTACTCGTCCGAGCTTGATACTCGTTCGAGTATTAGCGTGTTCGAGATACTCGTTACTCGTGACGAGTACCATGCGATGTTCGAGTTACTTTCACTTTCATCTCTGAGACGTTAGCGCGCTTTTCTGGCCAATAGAAAGGGAAGGCATTACAACTTCCCCCTGCGACATTCAAGCCCTATACCACCCCCCTGCAGTGAGTGGCTGGCGAGATCAGGTGTCACCCGAGTATATAAATCGGCCCCTCCCGCGGCTCGCCACAGATGCATTCTGATATAGAGGAGGGAAAGTGCTGTTGGTGCTGGAGCTGCTATAGGGAGAGTGTTAGGAGTATTTTAGGCTTCAAGAACCCCA
Source organism: Eleutherodactylus coqui (assembly GCF_035609145.1). NCBI lineage: Eukaryota > Metazoa > Chordata > Amphibia > Anura > Eleutherodactylidae > Eleutherodactylus > Eleutherodactylus coqui. Next base: position 66,091,077 of record NC_089845.1, on the reverse strand, counting down.
ACGGTCCTTCTTAGGGCCACATCTAACCGTGTGCAGTAGTGTGGAGGCTGCTTTTTGCAGTGTTGCACTTTTTTTTTTTTTTGTATATCGGCCGTGCAGAGCATTGCGCCCTGCAGTAATTATACATACTCCAGGGCCAGTAGTGGTGGTGAGGCAGGGACAGAAGACATATATTTATTGAATATAGGCAGTGGGCCTTTCCAAAAACATTTAGGAAAAAAAATCTATTTGGGCTGCCTGTGACTGTCCTCAGTGTACTGGGTCTGTGCTGGGTGTAGTTGTCCTCCTAATTCATACGCAGCCAGCTAAGTGTTACAGCAGGCTTGCGCAAAATTATTTCCTGGCTCTGCTGTGCGTTCGGTAAGCGAAGTGAGCCTCCAACCACAGGCCAATAAGCGGCACATTTAATTACAGCGTTCTGTTTCTGCACTACTGGTAATACACCATGCTGAGGGGTAGGGGTAGGCCTATAGGACGTGGACGCGGGCCAGGGCGCGGAGGCCCAAGTCAGGGTGTGGGCACAGGCGGAGCCAGTGCGGTGGCCAGGGGTAGAGGCAGGGCCAGACCGAATAATCCACCAACTGTTTCCCAAAGCACCCCCTCGCGCCATGCCACCCTGCAGAGGTCAAGGTGCTCTACGGTGTGGCAGTTTTTCACAGAGACGCCTGACGACCGACGAACAGTGGTGTGCAACCTTTGTCGCGCCAAGATCAGCTGGGGAGCCACCACCACCAGCATGCACAGGCATATGATGGCCAAGCACCCCACAAGGTGGGACGAAGGCTGCTCACCGCCTCCGGTTTGCACCACTGCCTCTCCCCCTGTGCCCCAACCTGCCACTGAGATCCAACCCCCCTCTGAGGACACAGGCACTACCGTCTCCTGGCCTGCACCCACACCCTCACCTCCGCTGTCCTCGGCCCCATCCAGCAATGTCTCTCAGCGCAGCGTCCAGATGTCGCTAGCGCCACTGTTTGAGCGCAAGCGCAAGTACGCCGCCACGCACCTGCACGCTCAAGCGTTAAACGTGCACATTGCCAAATTGATCAGCCTGGAGATGCTGCCGTATAGGCTTGTGGAAACGGAGGCTTTCAAAAGCATGATGGCGGCGGCGGCCCCGCGCTACTCGGTTTCCAGTTGCCACTACTTTTCCCGATGTGCCGTCTCAGCCCTGCACGACCACGTCTCTCGCAACATTGTACACGCCCTCACCAACGCGGTTACTGCCAAGGTCCACTTAACAACGGACACGTGGACAAGCACAGGCGGGCAGGGCCACTATATCTCCCTGACGGCGCATTGGGTGAATTTAGTGGAGGCTGGGACAGAGTCAGAGCCTGGGACCGCTCACGTCCTACCCACCCCCAGAATTGCGGGCCCCAGCTCGGTGCTGGTATCTGCGGCGGTGTATGCTTCCTCCACTAAACCACCCTCCTCCTCCTCCTCCTCCTCCAATGCAACCTCTGTCTCGCAATCAAGATGTGTCAGCAGCAGCAGCACGTCGCCAGCAGTCGGTGTCACGCGGCGTGGCAGCACAGCGGTGGGCAAGAGTCAGCAGGCCGTGCTGAAACTACTCAGCTTAGGAGAGAAGAGGCACATGGCCCATGAACTGCTGCAGGGTCTGACAGAGCAGACCGACCGCTGGCTTGCGCCGCTGAGCCTCCAACCGGGCATGGTCGTGTGTGACAACGGCCGTAACCTTGTGGCGGCTCTGCAGCTCGGCAGCCTCACGCACGTGCCATGCCTGGCCCATGTCTTTAATTTGGTGGTTCAGCGCTTTCTGAAAAGCTACCCACACTTGTCAGACCTGCTCGGAAAGGTTCGCCGGGTCAGCGCACATTTCCGCAACTCCAAGACGGACGCTGCCACCCTCCGGACCCTGCAACATCGGTTTAATCTGCCAGTGCACTGACTGCTGTGCGACGTGCCCACACGGTGGAACTCTACGCTCCACATGTTGGCCAGGCTCTATGAGCAGCGTAGAGCTATAGTGGAATACCAACTCCAACATGGGCGGCGTAGTGGGAGTCAGCCTCCTCAATTCTTTACAGAAGAGTGGGCCTGGTTGGCAGACATCTGCCAGGTCCTTGGAAACTTTGAGGAGTCTACCCAGATGGTGAGCGGGGATGCTGCAATCATTAGCGTCACCATTCCTCTGCTATGCCTCTTGAGAAGTTCCCTGCAAAGCATAAAGGCAGACGCTTTGCACTCGGAAACGGAGGCGTGGGAAGACAGTATGTCGCTGGATAGTCAGAGCACCCTCATGTCTATATGTCAGCGCGTTGAGGAGGAGGAGGAGGGGGAGGAGCATGAGGAGGAGGGGGAAGAGACAGCTTGGCCCACTGCTGAGGGTACACATGCTGCTTGCCTGTCATCCTTTCAGCGTGTATGGCCGGAGGAGGAGGAGGATCCTGAAAGTGATCTTCCTAGTGAGGACAGCCATGTGTTGCGTACAGGTACCCTGGCACACATGGCTGACTTCATGTTAGGATGCCTTTCTCATGACCCTCGCGTTACACGCATTCTGGCCACTACGGATTACTGGGTGTACACACTGCTCGACCCACGGTATAAGGAGAACCTTTCCACTCTCATTCCCGAAGAGGAAAGGGGTTCGAGAATAATGCTATACCACAGGGCGCTGGTGGACAAACTGATGGTAAACTTCCCATCCGACAGCGCTAGTGGCAGAAGGCGCAGTTCCGAGGGCCAGGTAGCAGGGGAGGCGCAGAGATCAGGCAGCATGTACAGCGCAGGCAGGGGAACATTCTCCAAGGCCTTTGCCAGCTTTATGGCTCCCCAGCAAGACTGTGTCACTGCTCCCCAGTCAAGGCTGAGTTGGCGGGAGCACTGTAAAAGGATGGTGAGGGAGTACGTAGCCGATCGCACGACTGTCCTCGGTGACGCCTCTGCCCCCTACAACCACTGGGTGTCGAAACTGGACATGTGGCCTGAACTAGCGCTGTATGCCCTGGAGGTGCTTGCTTGTCCTGCGGCTAGCGTCTTGTCAGAGAGGGTGTTTAGTGCGGCTGGGGGAATCATCACGGATAAGCGTACCCGCCTGTCAACTGACAGTGCTGACAGGCTTACACTCATCAAGGTGAACAAAGCCTGGATTTCCCCAGACTTCTCTTCTTCACCAGCGGACAGCAGCGATACCTAAGCAATTCGTAGGCTGCACCCGCGGATGGAAGCATTGTTCTCTATCACCATCAAAAACGTGGACCTTTTAGCTTCATCAATCTGTGTATAATATTCCTCCTCCTCCTGCTCCTCCTCCTGAAACCTCACGTAATCACGCCGAACGGGCAATTTTTCTTAGGCCCACAAGGCTCAGTCATATAATTTTTGTAAACAATTTTTATACGTTTCAATGCTCATTAAAGCGTTGAAACTTGCACCTGAACCAATTTTTATTTTAACTGGGCTGCCTCCAGGCCTAGTTACCAATTAAGCCACATTAACCAATTCACCAATTTTTTGGGGCCCTCGCCTACAGTGTAATCCAATTAATTTTTCGCCCACCTGCATTACAGCTGACATTACATCAGCTGCGCTGGGCACTGCAATGTGATATATTTATGTACCGCCGATGGGTTCCAGGGAGCCACCCATGCTGTCGGTCCACACGGAGTTGTAACTACATGTGTCCACTCCTAAAGAAACCCAGTCTGACTGGGGCATGCAGTGTGGGCCGAAGCCCACCTGCATTTAACATGACATTACCTCAGCTGTGATGGGCAATGCTATGGGATATATTTATGTGCCGCCGGTGGCTTCCTGGCACCCACCCATGCTGTCGGTCCACAGGGACTTCACAATAGGGAGTTGTACCTGCCTGTGTCTATGAATTAAAAAGCCCGGTCAGGTTGGGGCATGCAGTGTGGGCCGAAGTCCACCTGCATTTAATCTGACGTTAGCTCTGCTGTCCAGGGCACTGCAATGGGATACACTTATGTACAGCCGGTGGGTTCCAGGGAGCCACCCATGCTGTGGGTGCACACGGAATTCCCATTGCGGAGTTGTACCTGCCTGTGACTATTTATAAAAAAATGCGGTCTGACTGGGGCATGCAGACACCTTGACAGAATGAATAGTGTGTGGCACATAGGTTCCCCATTGCTATGCCCACGTGTGCAGCTCCTGATGGCGGTGGCACAGGATTATATTTCTCATTGCTTCTGTACAGCATTGTGGGCTATCGCCCCGCCCCTTTTAAAGAGGGTCGCTGCCTAGCCGTGCCAACCCTCTGCAGTGTGTGCCTGCGGTGCCTCCTCATGGCAGACGCACTTATAAATAGACATGAGGGTGGCGTGGCATGAGTGCAGCTGAAGGCTGCGCAGGGACACTTTGGTGTGCGCTGTGGACACTGGGTCGTGCGTTCGGGGGGGGGGCAGCATGTAACCCAGGAGAAGTGGCAGCGGAGTGTCATGCAGGCAGTGATTGTGCTTTGCTGGAGGTAGTGTGGTGCTTAGCTAAGGTATGCATTGCTAATGAGGGCTTTTCAGAAGTAAAAGTTGTTGGGGGGGAGGGCCCACTCTTGCCGCTATTGTGGCTTAATAGTGGGACCTGGGAACTTGAGATGCAGCCCAACATGTAGCCCCTCGCCTGCCCTATCCGTTGCTGTGTCGTTCCCATCACTTTCTTGAATTGCCCAGATTTTCACAAATGAAAACCTTAGCGAGCATCGGCGATATACAAAAATGCTCGGGTCGCCCATTGACTTCAATGGGGTTTGTTACTCGAAACGAACCCTCGAGCATAGCGATAATTTCGCCCCGAGTATTTTGGTGCTCGCTCATCTCTAATGAATATCAAAAAATACATCGCCTGACTCCCTGTCAAGTTTCCTAATGGCGCCATAACTTTGTTTATGGTGCGGTGGGGATGGGACAGATCCCCGCCAGCCAAGTATTGATAACCTATCTTGTGTATAGACCATCAATAGTAAAAGTTTTGAACAGCTTTCAAAAAATGGTATTCCCATCTGTGCTTCACATGGCCAAGATGCAAAAACATAGAAGCTTTGTTCTAAGCACCAGTCTAAAAGTAGAACTGAGTGCCGGGCTGTTTTTGTAGATCTCATTGAAGTTAATGGCGGCACATCCCAGTGCACTACATTGTTTTAAAACTGCTGGGAGTTAAGGGAACAGCATAGTACACTGTGTTATGCTGTTTCCGTAGCTTCCTTTTTCTTCAATGAGAGCTACAGAAACAGGGCTGTGCAGAACTCTCGACACTACCTGTAGGATCTAGATAGGTGGCCGGTAGCAATGGTAGTGGTTCCCCCTTAAGTACTTGCCTAGCACTGAATGACAATATGCCTTCAAATAATCATTCATCTTGCAGAATCTTGCTTTGGGGCCTGCCAGAGTGTATGTCCTCAGCTCAGAGCTTAGTGGGCCCTAGTTCAAAGAACCAGGTCACAGGCTACTACTGAAAGTATGTGTAGGTGGACTTAAAAACAACACACATTGTAGTCAACAATAGGTCTTTATTTGTCAACTAAATCAGCGATACATTTGCAAAATTTGGTACAGTTTCAAATACTTTGGCAATGCTGTCTTTACTAAACAACACGGTCTCTGCTTGCCAACATTTGTAGGAAATAATAGTCTCTTAAAGTATGAGGCAGCCTCTGTCTTGGGTGGAGCAAGGCGGCCCCCTGTGTTGGCCTCTGTTATTGGCTGGAGCAGGGCGGGCCTCTGTCTTGGCCTCTGTTGTTGGCTGCAACGGGACGGGCCTCTCTCTTGGACTCTCTCTTGGGCTCTGTCTTGGGCTCTGTTGTTGGCTGCAGCGGGGCGGGCCTCTGTTGTTGGCCTCTGTCTTGGCCTCTGTTGTTGGCTGCAGCGGGGCGGGCCTCTGTCTTGGCCTCTGTTGTTGGCTGCAGCGGGGCGGGCCTCTGTCTTGGCCCTGTTGTTGGCCGGAGTGGGCCTCTGTTGTTGGCCAGGGCGGGCCTCTGTTGTTGGCCGGAGCATGGCTGCCAATCCTGTCTTTGGAAAGTAAAAGGAATAAGTTAGAATAGTAATCAATTTTTTAAACAAAATCTCTGTCCCGCGTAGGGCCTCTCGGCCGGGCTGTCCCGCGTAGGGCCTCTCGGCCGGGCTGTCCCGCGTAGGGCCTCTCGGCCGGGCTGTCCCGCGTAGGGCCTCTCGGCCGGGCTGTCCCGCGTAGGGCCTCTCGGCCGGGCTGTCCCGCGTAGGGCCTCTCGGCCGGGCTGTCCCGCGTAGGGCCTCTCGGCCGGGCTGTCCCGCGTAGGGCCTCTCGGCCGGTCTGTCCCGCGTAGGGCCTCTCGGCCGGTCTGTCCCGCGTAGGGCCTCTCGGCCGGTCTGTCCCGCGTAGGGCCTCTCGGCCGGTCTGTCCCGCGTAGGGCCTCTCGGCCGGTCTGTCCCGCGTAGGGCCTCTCGGCCGGTCTGTCCCGCGTAGGGCCTCTCGGCCGGTCTGTCCCGCGTAGGGCCTCTCGGCCGGTCTGTCCCGCGTAGGGCCTCTCGGCCGGTCTGTCCCGCGTAGGGCCTCTCGGCCGGTCTGTCCCGCGTAGGGCCTCTCGGCCGGTCTGTCCCGCGTAGGGCCTCTCGGCCGGTCTGTCCCGCGTAGGGCCTCTCGGCCGGTCTGTCCCGCGTAGGGCCTCTCGGCCGGTCTGTCCCGCGTAGGGCCTCTCGGCCGGTCTGTCCCGCGTAGGGCCTCTCGGCCGGTCTGTCCCGCGTAGGGCCTCTCGGCCGGTCTGTCCCGCGTAGGGCCTCTCGGCCGGTCTGTCCCGCGTAGGGCCTCTCGGCCGGTCTGTCCCGCGTAGGGCCTCTCGGCCGGTCTGTCCCGCGTAGGGCCTCTCGGCCGGTCTGTCCCGCGTAGGGCCTCTCGGCCGGTCTGTCCCGCGTAGGGCCTCTCGGCCGGTCTGTCCCGCGTAGGGCCTCTCGGCCGGTCTGTCCCGCGTAGGGCCTCTCGGCCGGTCTGTCCCGCGTAGGGCCTCTCGGCCGGTCTGTCCCGCGTAGGGCCTCTCGGCCGGTCTGTCCCGCGTAGGGCCTCTCGGCCGGTCTGTCCCGCGTAGGGCCTCTCGGCCGGTCTGTCCCGCGTAGGGCCTCTCGGCCGGTCTGTCCCGCGTAGGGCCTCTCGGCCGGTCTGTCCCGCGTAGGGCCTCTCGGCCGGTCTGTCCCGCGTAGGGCCTCTCGGCCGGTCTGTCCCGCGTAGGGCCTCTCGGCCGGTCTGTCCCGCGTAGGGCCTCTCGGCCGGTCTGTCCCGCGTAGGGCCTCTCGGCCGGTCTGTCCCGCGTAGGGCCTCTCGGCCGGTCTGTCCCGCGTAGGGCCTCTCGGCCGGTCTGTCCCGCGTAGGGCCTCTCGGCCGGTCTGTCCCGCGTAGGGCCTCTCGGCCGGTCTGTCCCGCGTAGGGCCTCTCGGCCGGTCTGTCCCGCGTAGGGCCTCTCGGCCGGTCTGTCCCGCGTAGGGCCTCTCGGCCGGTCTGTCCCGCGTAGGGCCTCTCGGCCGGTCTGTCCCGCGTAGGGCCTCTCGGCCGGTCTGTCCCGCGTAGGGCCTCTCGGCCGGTCTGTCCCGCGTAGGGCCTCTCGGCCGGTCTGTCCCGCGTAGGGCCTCTCGGCCGGTCTGTCCCGCGTAGGGCCTCTCGGCCGGTCTGTCCCGCGTAGGGCCTCTCGGCCGGTCTGTCCCGCGTAGGGCCTCTCGGCCGGTCTGTCCCGCGTAGGGCCTCTCGGCCGGTCTGTCCCGCGTAGGGCCTCTCGGCCGGTCTGTCCCGCGTAGGGCCTCTCGGCCGGTCTGTCCCGCGTAGGGCCTCTCGGCCGGTCTGTCCCGCGTAGGGCCTCTCGGCCGGTCTGTCCCGCGTAGGGCCTCTCGGCCGGTCTGTCCCGCGTAGGGCCTCTCGGCCGGTCTGTCCCGCGTAGGGCCTCTCGGCCGGTCTGTCCCGCGTAGGGCCTCTCGGCCGGTCTGTCCCGCGTAGGGCCTCTCGGCCGGTCTGTCCCGCGTAGGGCCTCTCGGCCGGTCTGTCCCGCGTAGGGCCTCTCGGCCGGTCTGTCCCGCGTAGGGCCTCTCGGCCGGTCTGTCCCGCGTAGGGCCTCTCGGCCGGTCTGTCCCGCGTAGGGCCTCTCGGCCGGTCTGTCCCGCGTAGGGCCTCTCGGCCGGTCTGTCCCGCGTAGGGCCTCTCGGCCGGTCTGTCCCGCGTAGGGCCTCTCGGCCGGTCTGTCCCGCGTAGGGCCTCTCGGCCGGTCTGTCCCGCGTAGGGCCTCTCGGCCGGTCTGTCCCGCGTAGGGCCTCTCGGCCGGTCTGTCCCGCGTAGGGCCTCTCGGCCGGTCTGTCCCGCGTAGGGCCTCTCGGCCGGTCTGTCCCGCGTAGGGCCTCTCGGCCGGTCTGTCCCGCGTAGGGCCTCTCGGCCGGTCTGTCCCGCGTAGGGCCTCTCGGCCGGTCTGTCCCGCGTAGGGCCTCTCGGCCGGTCTGTCCCGCGTAGGGCCTCTCGGCCGGTCTGTCCCGCGTAGGGCCTCTCGGCCGGTCTGTCCCGCGTAGGGCCTCTCGGCCGGTCTGTCCCGCGTAGGGCCTCTCGGCCGGTCTGTCCCGCGTAGGGCCTCTCGGCCGGTCTGTCCCGCGTAGGGCCTCTCGGCCGGTCTGTCCCGCGTAGGGCCTCTCGGCCGGTCTGTCCCGCGTAGGGCCTCTCGGCCGGTCTGTCCCGCGTAGGGCCTCTCGGCCGGTCTGTCCCGCGTAGGGCCTCTCGGCCGGTCTGTCCCGCGTAGGGCCTCTCGGCCGGTCTGTCCCGCGTAGGGCCTCTCGGCCGGTCTGTCCCGCGTAGGGCCTCTCGGCCGGTCTGTCCCGCGTAGGGCCTCTCGGCCGGTCTGTCCCGCGTAGGGCCTCTCGGCCGGTCTGTCCCGCGTAGGGCCTCTCGGCCGGTCTGTCCCGCGTAGGGCCTCTCTGGAAAAATAAGTGAGTATAGTAATCAATTTTTGTAGCAACTGAATGGGTGTTGAGGTATAGAGTAAGTGAGTGGGGGAAGCATCCTTTTATTCTGTTTTCCGACAAATCCTAAAAAAAACAAAGGCAAAGTACAAAAACGTCATAAAAGTGATCAAAAAAGCTGCATGTCAGCTCTAGCAATTATTCCTTGTTTGGCTTTAATTTAGCTAAGACAGCCGCATGTGAATGCAATGGAATCGAGTTCAAGCTTAGTATGATAACCAAAACAGAAATTATTGCATGCCTAAATGTTGTGAAATCTAGTAAAGCAAAGTTGAGGTTGGCATTTTTTTTTCTTAACTGAAAACGCAAGATTTTATATATGTTGTTAATATGAAAATGCATATACAAGAATCTGCTTCAAATGCTTTGAATGAAAATCTTTTGAATAAAAAGTGATTTAATTAAAAACGCTGTATGTACCCCAAAATGGTACCAATAAAAACTACAAGTCGTTATGTAAGAAACTAGCCCTCACAAAGTTCCAACCTTAGAAAAGTAAGTCATAGGACTTTGAATGCAGCAATGGGGGGGGGGAAAATTATTAAATATAACATGGGGGTTTTATCGTGGAAAAACCTAAAAAAAAGGAATTTTGGTGTCATGATAATCGGACTGACTCTCAGAAAAAATGTAGCATGTCATTTTTGCTGCATGATTAATGCTGTAAAGAAAAACAATGGCAGAATTGATGTTTTCTCTGCCTGCTTTCAAAAAAATTAATTAATAAAAGATTTACAATGTACTATATATGTAACCAAAAATGGTACCAATGAAAACTACTTTTCAACTCACTAAAAATAAGCCCTCATACGGCTAAAGTCATGGGAAAAATGAAAAAGGTATGGCTTTTAAAAAAGGGAGATGAAAATCCCCCAAAAATCGTTGCGTCCTAATGCCCAAAATTGGCCATGTCCTTAAGGGGTTAAAGAGAATGGGGGTTGGGAGAATGAGATCCCCACTCTCTTTTCACATCCTTCTTTCTTTTCTCTTCTGTCGGCTACAGTAGCGGAACTTTGTTGGTACATGCGCACTGCGTGAATGCAGAGGTGAGAAAGCTTAAATTAACAAACGGTGCTTTTTTTGGATGAACAGTACAGACGGATGAAAAAAACAGCACCCAGTTTTTGCGAACTGTTCATTAATTTATAGACTGTTGACAGCCCTGAATTTGGGTGACGCCACTGGCGTACGGTGGGGGGGAGCAGGGGTCGCAACGGCGACCTGGCCCTTGAGCTGAGGGGGCCCAGGGGACCGGCGCTGTCGGCCGCATGATGGCTGAGAAGGGAGAGGGGAGGAGGAAGAGGAGAAGAGGGAGACGGGAGGCAGTGCCGCTGGTCAGCACTCACAGAGGGGAGGGCTGTTAGATGTGGAGTCGGCAGCCAATTACAGGCTGCAGACTTCCACGGCGCGCGGCCCTCCAACTGACAGACTGCAGCTGTGAGTGGTCACAGCTGCAATCTATCAGTCACTGCTGGCCAGCGATTATCAGGGGGAGAGGCTAGTGCGGCTCTACTCACCTCCGGTGCTGAATGCACAGGACCTGGGAGAGGACCTGTGGCTGCAAATCACATGACCAGGCTCTGGTCATGTGATCAAACGACGGGGGACTTTCCATTACAGGCTGCCCAGAGACTGCTGCAGAGGTGAGTAGAGGAGGAATTGTAATTATATATGTATGGCTGGTATACGTTATACCAGCTGTATATATATAATTATATACAGGAGATACACAGGTTACACCATCATGGGACATACCACTATATACAGGGATACAGGGGGATATGCATCCTGTATATAGTGATATGTATCATGCTGGTGTAACCTGTGTATCTCCTGTATATAATTATATATGTGCAGCTGGTATAACTTATACCTCTCCTGTATATATATATATAACTATATACAGGAGATACACAGGTTACACCAGCATGGGACATACCACTATATACAGGGGGATATACATCCTGTATATAGTGATATGTACCATGCTGGTGTAACCTGGAGATCTCCTGTATATAATTATATATGTGCAGCTGGTATAGGTTATACCTCTCCTGTATATAATTATATATGTACAGCTGGTATAACCTGGGTATATACTGTATACAGAATCTGCACTAAAATACAGCACACCGTGATTTTTCCTCCGTGAGCGGAAAACCGCAATTGCTTTCCGCTTGTGTAGAGGAAAAAACACTTTTCCATAGCATGCTATGGGCCGTACATGCTGCAGAATCTGTAGGCGGATGCCCGCTCCATATTCCACAATGCAAATCCAGCCGTGTGCAGCCGGCCTTAGGCTAATTTTACACGGGTGAGTCTGATATTTGGTTGTGAAACTATGCCCCATATCACACTCGCCAACGTGTGCTGTGCACATGGATGTGAGGGGTTGTTGTGTTATAACCAGCTCACATCACATCATCATATTCTCGTGCGATGCAGAGAAAAACCAAAACATCGCTCCTGTGTATGATCGCATTCAAAACAATAGGGTTCATATTCATGTGCGATTTGTGCGTCTTGTAACGCACAAATCTCGCGCAATTTTTGCGGCCTAAGACATTACCAACAGGTTTTTACGTAGTCAAGGAAAGAAGTCATGATGAGAAGGCTTATGCCAAGGGGCTACATCATGTTTGTAAATTAGCACGGTTTAGGTACAGGTGCGGGTACAGATGGAGGGGGGGGCCCAGCTGAACTTTTGCACCCGGGCCCCTTAGCCTTTAGGTACGCCCCTGGGTGACGCGTTTGTTGTTACAGGGCACATAATTCTGCATACCATATGGAAGGACGAGTGCATATAGGGCTTTTTATACATACACTGCCATCAACTCTAGACTGGAAAGAAATGCTCATTTTAGCAGCTTGCCTTATTTGTTGCCGTTTTCTACTTCGGACTTCTTTCATTGAAATACTATGTAGGTGTGCACAATATATGAATAACCTGCAGCACTGATATTAAGTATTCTCTGTGTTGCTGTGATCCTTTCTACTGTGTCAGGGCAATTATAATTATTTATTGTTTAGATATATGTATGGGGGTTTTAACTTTTCAGTATATTGTATAAAGTTAAGAAACTTTTTTTTACCGTATATTCCGGAGTATAAGGCGCCGGGGCGTATAAGACGACAGCCCAACTGTCGCCTTATATGCCTGTAATACAGTGTTAAAAAAAAAAATCTGTACTCCCCTGAGTACTGATTTTTTAAATCTTTTTTTTGACACTTTTTTTTGTATAGCCGGCGTATAAGATGACCCCCGACTGCAGAGCAGATTTTTCGGGGTTAAAAGGTCGTCTTATACGCTGGAATATACATTAGTCCCATTAGGGTACTTAAACATGCGATTGCTGACAGAATACACTGCAATACTACTATATTGTACCTTATCACTGTTAAGAGTTAATAGGCCTTAATACACACTAGTCCCAGGAGCATTCACTAGGCCTTGGGTTGTCATAGTAACGCATAGGCATCCTATGGTCATGTTGCTGGGGATGGATGGAGATTCCCTCTAACAACATCGATGCCACATTCAGCATTGACTGACAGCATTACTGAATCAGAAAACTTTTAACTCTATTCTTTCACATCTCAATGACTATTCGGTGTGTATATATATTATATGCAGAGGCGTAACTTGAAGCTCCCGGGCCCCAATGCAAAACCTGTAACAGGGCCCCCAACTATAATGCATTCTTCATACTACTAGGCTCCCTATATGTAGAAGATAGGCCTTATGGGCCCCCTAAGGCTCCTGGGCCTGGGTGCAACCGCATCCCCTGCACCCCCTATAGTTACGATCCTGATTATATGTATATAATAGTCACACCAATATACTACATGTAGAATAATCGTCCGACTCCGGCTGGAGCATTAGGCCTCCCTCACAGAGGCGTTTGTAAAAACGCTGCGGTTACTGCATTTTCAGCAGCGATGGCATGCGTTGTGACAGCGTTTTGGCTGTGTTTTCAGCTGCGCTCAAAACATAGCCAAGGAAGCTGGAAACTTTTTTTCAGACTTTGTGGCACAGCAAAATGCGTTTAATGCCATAAAAACACAACAGTGCTGAAAACGTAAAACATTCATTTCAATGGGAGACACGCAGCTGAAAACGGCCAAGAATAGAACATGCAGCGCTTTCAAAACGCGGCGTTTCCGATGCTGCATTTTAAGCCTTGTGTGAGCAGCCCCATTGAAATGAATGGGAGCCTTGTACAGCGTTTAGCGCAGCGCTGCAAACGCAGTACAAAATCACCTGTGTGAGGGAGGCCTTAGGGTGCGTCACACGGGGCAAAAATGATTTTTGGTGTGGACTTTCTGCAAGGTGAATCGGCAGCATTTACAATACAAGCCATGTGGATGAGAGTTTAACAAATCTCCGCCACATAGTGCAGAATCTCCCCGAGGGATACGCTGTGGACTTTATATCAGCCGCAGGTTAACTATGTGCTGCAGATTTCACCTTTTTGAATCCAAAGAGTGAAATCTGCGGCAAGTCCACCCAAAATGCAAGACAAAATCCACACCATTAAATTCAGAATTAAATGACTGATGATCTTTGTGTGACTTTTGGTTGCTTACGGTTCCAGGCGACCCCTCGCTGGCGCTCCTTGAGGCTGACGCTGCGGCCGGCACTGGCTTCCCCGCGGACAGCTGCAGATCACTGGTCCTATCAGGTAATAATCCAATCCTTAATGTCTGTTCCTTCTGTCCCTCCAATCCAACATATTTGTCCCCTAGATGGGTCTCCGCTGCGCTCTGTCTGCCTGGACTTTGTTACAGGATAGATTTTCCTGGACTTTCCGAAGAAAAGTTGCCTCTTTGCTGTTGCCCCTTCTTCTTCATCTGCCACTGTCACCATTTCTCCTCTTCTGGCTTCTCCAGCTGTTCCTGGCAAAATCCAATCCTGTTAGGTTAACTTCTTGTTAGCAACACCACTAGTTGTCATCTAGCTTCAAGATGGCGCTTGACTGACCAACTGCCGTTTTTCCTTCTGGAAGCTCCACCCACTTCAGGCTCCGCCCACTTCACTGCACTGCTCACAGGACAACTGTTATGTCTTGTCTCACAAGAACTAAATTAAAGGGCCCATACCACCCCCTTACAATAATAAAAAAATAGAGAGAGAGAAATGTAAATGATGATAATCCAAGAACTCTAGGGCCTCACACAGCGCATTTTTCATGCGTTTTGTATATCTGATCAATAATGATTATTAGCACTGGTTAAACTAATACATCGCACATATGTTATAGAAACCACGTTTTCAGATCTTTTTTTTCCTTGCATTTTATAAGTCAATAACTCCACACAGTGAGATCTCGGCTTTAGGGCTCATTCACACGGTCGCATGCAATGTTGGCCTGGGTGTAATTAGTGCATTTTTTTTTACTCATGCAAAAGAAAAAGGCCCAACTGAAGTCACCTTTTCTTCACACTGTTTTTTGGCGTAAACACAGTGAATACGCAGCCGTATATCAGCCGTAGCGTAGTTTTTCTACTCTTCTATTGATTTAAATGTGCAATTTTGATCTCTAAATATGGATCAAAATAAGACGTGCTGCTATTTTTTTTTACCTATGTAAAAAAGCAAAAAACAAACTGCCTGTCTGAATACAGCAACGCAAATCAATGGTGTTGTATGTTTGTATTATGTCTGTAAAATATACAGACTGAAAATACACCCGTGTAAATGAGGTTTTAAGCCGGGTCCACATATTATGGTAAAAAAAACATAACCGATATGCAGTTCTTGGTGGTTTTCAATTGATAGTTAGGCCTCCCTCACACAGGGCGTTTGCAGAAACGCAGCGTTTTTTAACGCTGCATTTGCTGCAGATTCCGCCCCGTTTCAGCAGCGCTGGCATACTTTATGCCAGCGTTTTGGCTGCGTTTTCAGCTCGGCTGAAAACACAGCCAAGGATGCTGAAAAGAAAAAAAAAAGCAATACTCACCTAACCGCTGCGGACCGGGTCGCGGCCGTTGGTCTCTGCCGCTGATCCTGGCTTCCTCTGCACTCACAAGTCTATTGCCATAGGCCAGGTTTGAGAACCCCGCCTCCCGCCTCCCCACCTCCAGAGCTTGCCGGCGCTGATTGGCTGAGACAGTAAATGAAGGGCTGTGATTGGACATCAAGCGCACCGACAACCAATGACAGCACTCTATTGCTGAAGGCGGGGTTCTCAAACCTGGCCTACGGCAATAGACTTGGGAGTGTTGGAGAAGCCTGGATGAGCGGCAAAGACCAGCGGCCGCGACCCAGACAGCAGCGGCTAGGTGAGTATTACTTTTTTTTTCCTCTAGCTAGCTGGGACTGATTTTCGGGGTAGGGCTTCTATTGCAAGCCCTCACCCCGAAAATCAGTGAGCGGTTAACGCTGCCAAAAACGCGGCACCAAGTGTTGCCGCATTTTCAGCAGTGCTAAAACCGCTGCCCGTTCATTTCAATGGGCGACGCAGAGCTGAAAACGCCCAAAAATAGAACTTGCATCGCTGTCAAAGCACAGCGTTGGAAGGCGCTGCGTTTTCAGCCCTGTGTGAGCAGCCCCATTGAAATGAATGGGAGTGTTGTACAGCGTTTAGCGCTGGGCTGAAAAGGCAGCGTTTAATGCTGTACAAAACGCCCTGTGTGAAGGAGGCCTTAATGACTCGAGGGGGGGGGGGGGGCGGCAACCACAAACATGAAGAAACTACCCTGAGAGGAGTTCCCCAGGGGATACTAATAATCCTGCAATAAGGCTGCTAATATCCTGACCTTCTGTTGGCATCTGCTGCCTTTTATCATCCAGTATTTACTGCTGCTGCCCTGGATCAGCCTCGCTCCTGACTGGATCTGTAGTGGATCTTCAGGGATTGGCTGCCCATATCTTGTGTTGCGGTCCGTTGCAGCCTACCCACACGTTAGCTAAATGACACTTTACAGACTTTTGGGCAACCAACAATGCTGATGCATGGCCTGCCCTGATTCATGCTTCAAAGCAGACAATTGCTGACAATAATGATCAGCAAATACTATGCAGCAAGGTCATGTTGTGGACCTAGCCTTCCTGCCATTTCATGCACCACTGGTCAGGCATAAAGCCTCGCCCATAAGCATTCCCCACCCTGGAAGAACTTAACCTACCAATGCTGAAAGAATTAAGCCTAAGTCGAACAAAAAATGTCATCAACAGCAACCAATTGGACTTTTGTAGGCCACAGTCTCGCTCTTGTGAGCTGAATAGAAAAGTTTTTCCGTCAAACAGAAAAATATATATATATTTTTACATGAAGTGGGTCTTGTATTGTACGGGCACTGTCTTCAGCAGCTTCTCGGGGAAGATAGAGGAGGACCTGTCTGCCCACTTCTAGCTCTGGTACAGATTGACTGAAAATGGCCACGAACCTCGGTAGTCGTGGTTCCGTGCTGCACGTGTCACAATAGAACCTTGATGACCTCACAAAGCAGCCTCAACTAGTAATCATGGTTACGGGCTGCGCATGTCACAATAGAACTGTGATGACATCACAAAGCAGCCTCAACTGCAGACTTGTAGTCCTGGTTAAGGGCTGTGCGTGTCACAATAGAACTTTGATGACATCACAAAACAGCCTCAACTGCCAGACAGCCAAGCTTATTGCAGGCTGTCTGTGTATATGTATGTGTGTGTGTATATATGTATCTATATAATCTATGTATCTGTCTATCTGTGTATATATAGATACATATCTATATATATATATATATAAAGGCGAAAGCCCTCACTGACTGACTGACATAATTTGGCACGACCTTTGTTTAGGTCCTAAATAGAAAAAGTAAAGGGGTTTCAACTTGATTATTCAATTCTAAGCACAAAACTAAGTGACCCTTATGTAATGCACCTAATCTAATTCTCTAACTTCCCGCTGTCATACAAACTTGAAATTTGACACAACCATTCTTTAGGTCCTAAATAGGAAAAATAAAGTGGTCACAACTTGATTATTCACTTATAAGCACAAAAGTAAGTGGCCCCTTATGTAATGTAACTAATAACACCCATCTATACCGCACAAATGTGAAATTTGGCACAACTATTCTTTAGGTACTAAATAGAAAAATTAAAGGGGTCGCAACTTCGATATTCAATTCTAAGTGTGAAAAACTGTGCGAAAATCCGCTATACATGAGATGGTTCTTTTCTTAGAAACCATAAAGCCTAGGGAAATGATTTGTATACTGAGGAGAATATACCTCACCTCAATGTGTATATGCTGAGGAGAATATAGATGACCTCTATGTGTATATAGTGAGGAGAATCTAACTGACCTCTGCATATACTGAAAGGCTGTAAAGTATATAAGAAAGCAGCCCTGGAGCAGGAATGGAGCATGTCTTTAAGCCTAACAAGGGGCTGCAACCTCCAGTCTGGGGGTAAATTTGAATTAAAGGGGGCATTACCTTTAAGGGTAAAAAGTGAGAAGAGGGGAAGGGGTGGCACATTCTGCAGAGAGACATCGATAAATGCAGTCTAAGGATAATCTGATGCTCCTCTATGTATATACATATTTTATTTCTCGGTTCCTCTGAAGTAACCACAACGTCATAAATGTTTTACGTGCAAACAGGTAAACACCTGTACAAAATTAACTCAGTATTGTTAGTGAAATTAAAAGTCAATAGTATTGAAGAATAAAAGGGGACCTCAATGATTAGAACATTCCAAGGCTCTAGACTGAATGTCTCGGGTCATTGTGCCCTGTTCTCCAATTGCGCTCTAATCAGTTTGTTTATACTTATTGTACTTTTGTATTCTAAGAAGTTAATCACATATGGTTAACTGCACCTCCATGTGTCTGTGCCAAATGGATAACTTTGGATCAAATCCATAGCTGTGTGGTTTGATCTCCTGAGCTCAGTTTATCCTAACTAAGAATTTGGACCCTAAAAGCATATCGAATAGCAAATATAATTGTTTCCACTTACACTATATAAATAGTTATCAGAGGTTGAAAAAAGACCTACTGTACGTTTAACTTCCTAGCCTATGTTAATGATGATCATCATCATTATTCTTATTATTGCTATTAATGTAAACCCAGGGAAGGCAATAAACCCCAAGACATTGAAGTCAATTCTCCTTATTTTAATGGAAAAGTTACTTCCCGACTCCAAATGTAGCAATCAAAATAAATCCCTTGACCGAAGAACCTTCAGAGGAAAGCTAGTGATTACAATGTAATCATCTTTTGAGCCATCCTTCGTAGGGAGGTGAAGGGTGCTTCACACACAGCAAGCCTAGGATGCATGGGCATTGCAATAGGAGTGATAGGGCGCATTTTACAAGGCAGTGCTATGCAGATTTTAAAGCTGCAGCACAGCATTGTAGGCGACCGCAAAAGCCTTGAAGGGCTTGTCGCTTATCAGTGATAAGATATGACACTGAAAGGCAATTTCAAGTCACAAAGCCATAGAAGAATTTGGGAATATAAATTTGTAACAACTTTTGACACTTTCAATAAGCCTATAAGCCCAGTGTCATCGTGTGTCCTGGAGTGTGTGTATCTAGGAGCGGAGTCATACAGATAACTAAGCCTTTAGGCCCGGTGTCATCCTGACCTTTTCTGAACTGTTCTTCCTGCACTGGTGTGTGAAGTGTGCATTAGAGAAGTAAAGTTCTAGTGACTGCCCGTTCCCAGTGATTGAGGTATAATCAAATATAACTGTGTGTGGACTCTATTATTTTCCGGACATCAAACTGTTTGAAGGAACGGTGGCATCACGAGTGACGACTTCTCAAGTCCACTATACAGGTAACCGCTTTAAATATAAACCCTTCCCTGAAAATCATCCCTAGCTGCTGGAAAAAATTTAAAAAAATATATATACATCATCTTCTGCTGCTGTCAGGGCTCCAGCGTCTTTTCTCTCTCTTTCATGCCGCCACTGCTCTGAAGCACTTTCTGGTGGCCGGGGATTAAAAAATCCCCGCTATTAGGTTGTACATCTAGGACCTGTGGTTCTACAGGTTTCCTTGTGCACACCTTCACAGGTAGGGGTTAATTGAGCTGGCTGGGTGTGGTGTTCTCTGCCAGCCAATCCCCTTAGTCTGCAGCATATAAAAACCAGCATCTCTAAGTAGTTGATGCTGGTCATTTTACTGCTTGGATGTCACTGTCTTGTGCCCACTCAGAGCTGTGTTTGCATGTCTGTCTGTTAGTGTCTTTCTGCTTCCTCAAAGACGGTTTGGACACCTGTAGTACTTGTCTGTAGCATATGCAGACCCCCTTTTCCCTTCCCCTGACAGGTGCAGCCTCCAGACATCTTATGTCTCATTTGTGTGCCGGATGGTTGATGCCTGACACAGTTCCCTATGTCAGCATGGTGGCTGATAGTCTATCCCCCTGGTGTGAGAACACTTATTCTTGATGTGGTGTTTTACCTGTTTGCATGTGAACTCTGGGTGGGGTTCCTGTTATCAGTTGTATGTTTGGAGTAAACAGCGACGTGTTTGATATGTCTGTGCTGGTTGCCAGACATGTTCCATATGTCTAGTCCTGTTCTGTGTGTCTGTTTAGTGCATCTCTCCAGCTCCCTGATCAGGAAAAGCCAGGTCACTAGAAGAAGACAGTGGGGCTGCCTTTATCGAGGCGATGACTCCGCTTTTAGGCAGGGGTGTCTCTTTCTCCCTGATCAGTTAGGGACAGTTGTCTATTCAGTTTCCTGGAGAGGTGCAATTGGTCCATGCAACTACTACATATGTGTGTGTTTGCTGTTTTAATGGACACGTTGGGTCCCACCTGTGGAGTGGCGCTTCAGTGCGCCTAGCGGGCGTAACGCGCATCTCCAGAAAGTGCTGGTACGATTGGCTGAGCTCTCAGCCAATCACAGGCAGTGCTCAGCCATTCATTGAATGACAGCTGAGCACTGCCTGTGATTGGTCACAGAGCTCAGCCAATCACAGGCAGCATCCAGGCATTCAGAAGGTGGTGTATATATTTTTTTTATTTCTTACACCAGCTAGGGATGATTTTCAGGGAAGGGCTTATATTTCAAGCCGTTCCCCAAAAATCTCTGGGGGGGGGGGGGTTGCCTGCATCCCATCACTTTTAATGGGGCCAGCTGCACTGTGACATCTGTGGCAGGGGATTCCTTCATCCCCACGGGGAGTCCCCTTGTCACTGAAGACTGTGACAGTGCTTTCACGGTGTTCAGTGATGAGGGAACTTCCCGCAGGGATATTTTACACGCAACACAGGCCTTGCCACTGCACGGATGCCCTATTTTTTTGAAGGTGTGAGTATTTTGCGCCTGTAGAAGATGGACATGTGAACACTACACAGGGAACCAATGGTTCTATCAGACGTGCTTTTTTTTGCCCACATAGGCGCGCACGAAAAAACACCCATCTGACTTTCCTCTTAAAACCATCTGTTGTGAAGAGAACAATAGCATACTAAATAAATATTGTAATGTTTAGTAGATACTCTCAAAGGCCACTTTCACATCTGCGGCAGGGGTTCTGCTTACCTGCTCCATTCAGGGAGCAGCAAAGGGGAATCCCCTGGCCGATTGGATCCATCTTAACTATATTGGGGTCCGTTTCGTTTCCACTTCCATTTTACCAGAAAAAAACACTGCCTGCAGCACTATTTCTTCAGATATTTTGTGCGGAATCTGCGACGCAACCTCCAAACTGAGATTCCAGCGCAGATGTGATCCTGTATTTAATTGTCAGTTACTGTTAGTGACCTTAGAATACTGACCTCTAAGGTTGGGCTTGCATGGGCGGGTCAGATTCCACATGCAAATTGCTGCAGAGGAAGACCTGCGATTATTCATGGAAAATACTTGCGAATGATAGCGGATGCAAGCGTTTTCCCCCGCAGATGTATGCTATACACAGCCTATATAGTTACAGGGTCCAACAGCACTCACTCAAATCCAGAAATAAGGAAGAGAGGAAAAATATATGCCGAGCCGTATGGGGGAAACTGCAATCCCTATCCGCATGTCTGAGCAAAGCTGCAAAAGTTCATGCCTATCAATGGCCGTGTATTGTTCATGTGGGTGCCGATTGTAGAATACGCGAATTAAATCCGCCTGTTAATAGTGACAGTAACCCTTTTTTACTGGCAACCATGCAGAAACAGCATAACATAAGTTGTCTAAATACATCATTTAGAATGATGTGACTTTTGCTAGAAAGTATATCAGATATACCATATAAGATATGATAGAAGTGTGGTATAGGTGTAATGTAGCTGTATCTAAGCTTTACGTTTTACTATACTATTAGAACACTGCAGATTAAACCCCTGCAAGGAGTATATTCGGAACAGGTTGTGTCCTTATGGGACCCGGCAGGACTGACATTATTGTAACTCAAGCAAAGCACATTTTGCAGAGTCATAAAAAAACATTGGCTGCTAAAATGCAGAACGGCTCAAACGGCGTTTGTTTACCACTGTCTAGATTATTAATTGGAGGAACGTAAAACACGGCCGTAGGGAATAATATTATGGATTACTTTGCATTATTTTTTAATAAAGGTATCAATTTAAAGTTTGTTCTGCCAACAGCAATAAACACTCATTATCCTGCCTGATTCTGTTCTTACAAATTATGCCGAATATTGTAACCGGAATGATTTATCATCAATATCAGACCCCACATTTCTGTAATTATTCTTCTGGTAATTGTAAAATGAATGTTCATACTTAAACTAGACGTAGCAGGAAGTGTAGTAAAAGCGACATTTTATGTTGATGTATTTTGGGAGCCTTTTTTGTACAGTATCGAATGTAGAAATTAAAGAGTTACTAGTTTTACAACCAGGTTTCAATATAGTGTTCATGTCCTCATATACAGTATCTTAATAAGTTTAGGTTCACACGGCTGCAATTAGCTGCAGGCCGCATGAGAGAGACACGCAAGCAAGTACCCAATGACATGCGTATTTGCTGCATACCGCCAATCCACATGCACACTGCAGGAAAGAACATGCGTTGTTTTTTTTTTGCAGCCAGTTTGCGTGAGCAGCAACATGGGAGTATACGGGAGACTGGTACTGTGTATTATGCGCGCAAAAGCTGCGGCCGTAATACACAGTAACCATACGTTTGTTTGAGACGGCCTTAATGGGGAATGGCTATGTGTGGAACAAACAGCATGATGTAAAACTGTCATATAAGCACAACAGAAAACAATACAAGGTGTGAATAGGTTTTCATGAATTCTCATTTACTAATTAAGCCATAAAAGGGCAATAAAAATGAAATTTGCATATTTGGGGGAGTGGCTGCTTCCATACCTGTCATACACGACATTCACCTATGTTTCTCAATCTTTTTAATTAGAATACAGATAGTCCCCCTTTACTAACAGGCTCTGTTCCAGAAGCCTGTTCATAAGTGCATTTGTTCATATGTCTGAAGAAATGTTTGTTTGGAGGGAGATTGCGAGTTGATCCCGCTCCATACAACGTGGGTGCCGGCTGTTTCTTATAGCCGACACCCACCTGCAATTGCTCCAATGACCCGCACCGCTCATCTGAGCTGTTAGCCCTTTAAATGCCGCTGACGGACAGGCTTATCGGAGCTGTTGTGGGCGGGTCTCCTCTATAAGAAACAGCTGGCACCTGATGTTCAGGGGTCATGCACTTTCCCCCGCAATAAGATTGTGGGTTGCCATGCAGTTGCCACGGCAGCCAAGAGCCTTCTGAAAGGCATATGCAGACTGCCTATCAAGCCATGTCTATACCATGGCTTGATAGAATGCCTGTCCGATCACTATAAAGTATGATGGAATGCTATAGCATTACATCATACTGCAGGCCAATTTTGTTCGTATGTAGCGAAGTTCGTAACTTGAATGTTCACAAGTAGGGGACCATCTGTATATAGCTGGATACCACTTGCCCTAAATGTATTTGGAGATCTAAGCCTAAAGAAAGGTGAGTCTATCAGTGTTGGGTTGCTTCTACATGAGGTTGCCTTAATGCGGCAAATGGGCTCTCACATTTTGATCAAAATGTGCTTTGAGAACCTGACATATTATGTTGTTAATAAATATAGCAATGTTGTGGAGCACTGTGGCCTCTTATATTTGCTTGTACAAAGCTGTAATAAAGCACACTGAGAGTTACATAGGGACTCTACTATACCTCCTTGTGCCTCTAAAAAAGACTGTTGCATGCTCCAATGGATGCTGTATTACAGATTGAGGCTGCCTTCACAAGAGCCTTTTAAAGAGGCAATTTTGCCGCGATAAAACGTTGGCCAAAAATCTTGTCCATCTGATGCATTGGATTCCAAATTATCTGTTGTGTAAAATCGTCCAGCAAGAAAAGATAGCGCATACGGCGCGCTTTCCGGACAGCCATTTTTATGCCGGCTGGAAAATATAGTTCTGGACCTATGTTATGTCCGGAATACGCCGGCTTGTCCCATAGACTCCTATTGGAGCCTATGAGAGCTGCCAGAAAAGGGAGGTTGGGGGGGGGGAGTTTAGCAGCATCTCTGCTAAACTCCCTTCCCCTTTTCTCCCCCTCTCCACCCTTGCTGTCTGCTGGCAAAGGGAGGGGGCGGGAGATTAGCATACTAGTTTAGCTAAGCTGCTACCCCTACCTTTTCCGACAGCCGGCAAAGAGCAGAAGGGGGAGGGAGTTTAGCAGAACTTGTTAACTTTCCAAGTGAATTCTGATAATACAACTAATGGGTATTTTTGAACTTTAATTATATGTATATTTTATATATTTTACACATTTATATATAGTATTTTAGCTCTGTAATGTTTTCATAACTGCTGTGAAAGTGTCTGTTAATAAAGGAATAGCAGAGAATTTCTAACTCGTCGTAAAATGTCTTTGTGTCATTCCAACTTATGTGTGATATCCCTCAAACAAAAATATTCCAAAAATCAGATCATCTGAGGCCAATTTATGCATCAGTTACATTGCAGATATGTTGTATTTTAATCATACATCCCCGTTCTGCTGCTATAGTCCGTGTAGACCGGACTGTCAGAGAGACAAATGATTGCGTTGACTGCTGTACAACAGATTCACACACTGAATAAACTGCCTAAAATGTTACTACTTGAAAATCAAAAATTTACATAGGCTGATTTCACACACATCATTTTGCTGTGGTTTTTTTGTAGTGTTTTTACTGGTATTTTTATAGTTTTTTTCCATCAACGCTGCGGAAAGATGTTACTTTAAAGTCCATAGCAAATTATTGAAACCTCTACATATGTTGTGTTTTTGTTTTTGCCATATTGTGGCATTTTGGTTGCTATTTTTCCTTTTAGAGTTACTATATGCTAAAAAGTCTTAATTCCGGTTTAGTTCTAAATGGTATGTTAAATTATACTGCACAATTCCTTCTGTACATCTTCTTTTCATTTTGTCTGACAATGAAAGAACATCTCTTATCCCTCGGAGGAAAATTGTTTGATTCTTTAATCAGCTGCTCTTTTGGCTTTAGATTAACTTGATTGCTTAGTCTGCTGAATTATCTGATCACTTAGCTAGATATATGTGCAGATTAGTGTGCTTCTGAAAATACATAACAGTGTGTATATAGCAACCTCTGAGCGGGGGAAATATCCTCAGAAAAGCAATTCGTTTTGTGATAATGTTTGGCCTACAGACACAGGATCACAATGTTCTGATGAAGCAGAACAATGTTCTCATTATTAGGAAACATCTGCATTGCAGTCAGGAGCTTGCGAAGATTCTCAAATTAACATGAAAATACAACTAATTTTGAAAAAAAAATTAAAAATAAAACCAGTAAAAATAGGCTTAAACAATGTATTTCACATTACAAATGTAAAATATTAAAAAATGTGTTCTGAAGGACACGTGACCATGGACTGCCCAAATGAAGTAGTAGCATGTCACACCAAAACTAAGCATATCTTCTTAGTGACAGAGATCTATTATTCAACATGCTAAATTGGGCACTTGGTAAATGGCTCCTTTTTCCTCACTTACACTACAACATTAGATCAGCAGTAATCGGAATATTTGCATCTTTGGTAGAGTCAATCAGAATAATTTTGCAGTAATCTTTAAATTGGCTTTTATAAAAAAAATGTAAGAAAACGGTCAAGTGAATTGGATGCTTTGTCTTATCTTAGTTCTATGTGCCACCGTTTTATATTATGGGTAAAACAGGAAAAATTGTAGGATTATTAATAGAGATGAGCAAGTATACTCGCTAAAGGCAATTGCTCGAGCGAGCATTGCTTTTAGCGAGTATCTCCCCCGCTCGAGACAGAAGGTTCGGGTGCCGGCGGGGGAGCGGCTGTCAGCAGGACGGAGTGGGGGGGAGAGAGGGAGAGATCTCCCCTCCATTCCGCCCTGCTCTTCCCCGCAGCTCCGGCACCCGAACCTTCCGTTTTGAGCGGGGGAGATACTCGCTAAAGGCAATGCTCGCTCGAGCAATTGCCTTTAGCGAGTATACTCGCTCATCTATAATTATTAGTCAATGAAAAAATCATATCCAGCATCCAAGAGTAAAATAAAACTTCCAATTTATTAAATCATGTTTAATAAAACTGCAATCCATGTGCAAACTCGGAAGAACATCTGCCTTAGTCATAGCATATTAGACAAATGTGCATCATGTCTATATATTAGCACAGGAAATGACATCATGCATGCAAATGACACTCATTTGGTATGAATGATACCTAGGGGGTTAAACTCACATCTGATGGGTGCACACAGGTTTTAACATGATTTAAATATTTGAAGTTTTATTTTACTCTTAGATGCTGGATAGGATTTTTGCATTGGTACATGTGGAATCCTGCATTGAGCAGGGGGTTGTACCCGATGACCCTGGAGGTCCCTTCCAACTCTCTGATTCTATAATAATATATCTGTAGCGCTTTCAGGCACTGGGCTGGAGCCTTAGGTGTAATAGCCGCAGGTCTGGAGGGATGAGCCAGGAGTCAGCAACAGGGGGTCTTGGTTTGCAGTACAAATGGATGGAGCATGTAACGTAGTCAGATGGAAAGCCAGAAATGGGTATCAGGAAATCTAGTCACAATAGCCGAGGATTAGGCAGAAATGGAACTGATCAATCGATGCTGTGCAGCAGAATAATCATGCAAGGAGTAGGTGGAAGGGCCATGCTGTATAGGGAGTTCAAATTAGCAGCAGGGTGGGGCCAGGACAAAGAGGCAGGAACTAAATCAGGAACAAGGAACCAGAAAAAAGGATTCAGCAAGGCAGCTTATCTAGAGAGCTGGATATCCTAACATGAAGAGCTGCAGGCTGGAGTACATGAGGTCCCTAGTTCGATCCCCAACAATATCAATATTAACCCACCAATATTCAAATGTCCAGGCCTACTGAAATTTTAGATCAAACTGTACAATAGAGTAGTGGTCTCCAAATAGTGGTTTGGGAGAATAGATCACCCTGGACATAACTACTATGTCACTACTAGAGGAGGGTGGGTATGCTGAGATCTTTGTACACCTCTCATTAGGTGATCTCATGCTTTGGATTTCTAAAAATATGCATTGAATTGATAAATGGACCTCTCACCTTATTTATGTTACCATCTGTGAAAAGATCAACTATTTATATTCTTCTCTCAAGCTGCTCAGGTTATGGGCGGAGGGGCTAAGTAATTTTTGTTATCAGTCTGTATATGTATTTACATATGGTTTTGCTAAGAAAAGTAGATAAAAAGTGTAAAATACAAAAAAAAAAAAGTTGCGGCCTCTAGCCAGTAGCTTGGGAACTACATGTTGCTCACCACCCCTTGCTGTGTGGCTCACTATAGGATTCCTGAGTTTTACAGACACATGTAACTCTCAGGCCGCCTACCAAAACTATAACCCTGATATTTGACTCTTTCTGAGCAATTTTAACAATTATTACCTTGCCTGAAAGGAAAAAACACATCATCAATAGATGCTAAAACTATTATTCATCTTTCATATTTTTTATATGTGCATATACTAAGATCCTTATTGTGAGGTGCAATGATAAATGTAAATTTAGTTGGCCAGAAGTTTAGATGCTGCTATGATTGACCTTGTGTCTCCAAGTGGCTTATGCTAGATGATTACATTGATTGAAATGTCCAAAACAATACTCAGAACAATTTTTCAAACCATTGATAATTCATCATGTCGCATGTAAACAGTCCTTAAAGGGGTTGTCTCATGGCAGGTTTTACCTGTCATGCAGGCACTCCAGCCACGGCTCAGTCCCAAAGTGAATGGCAGCGGGTGGCCACGCATTCACACCACCACTATATTCACTTCAATGGGTCCACCAGAGATACTCAACTTGGTTATCTTTGGTGGTCCCATTAAAGTGAATGGAGCAGTGGTGTGAATGTGCGGTCACCTGTGGCCATCAACTCTGGGACTGTGCTGTGGCTTGGGTGCCTGCATGACAGGTAAAACAATCCCTTTTAAAGTACGAGGTCTACTGCACTACTCTAACTGAGAGCAACATATGGCAGAGGACAATATTTTGAGTTTAGGAATATATGATTGTCTATGATTTTGTTCAAGCGTTTTAATGTAAGCTGTTTAAGTACTATCAGGACTCATAGAGGAAGCTTGTGAGTCCTGCTTTCGTACCAACACAGAGTAATTGCTAGCTGTAAACAAACTCCTAGAGGAAAAACTGTCAATTACTGGGTATGGGTAGAGAAAGAGGACTCCCAAGCTTTCTGTATGAGTCCTGGCAGCATGGCCAAACGCCCTAGTTGTACATTGCCCGGTTGCTGGCTTTAAAGCCTTGGCATTGTACATCGCAGGATTGAAGTTCCTGTAACCTAGCAGGACCAAGTCAGGCTCAAGGTTGTCAGAGACAGCTGGGGACCATGAAGAAAAGGCAGAAGCAGTTTCTATCCACTTCTGTCTTCTCATTTCCAGTCCACATAGCACTCATGGAGCAATGAGAAATAAAGGAATAGAAGAAGTGGCAATACATGCCACCTCTAATGGACCCAATAATTTATGTGATCTCCAAGTGCCCTCAGCAAAAAATAAATACAAACGAATGCCATGGTTGCCCGAGACTAGACATATTATGTATCAAAACAACCAAAACAAAATAGTTTTATCACGCCTAATAAAATTAAGAGAGAAAAAAACATGTGAATTTGCCTAACCCCCCAAAAAGTGATATATAACCTATTAAACAACCTTTGTAGTGCAGTGTGTTTGATAATGCAGCTCAGGTTTATTACCTCCAGTGATTTCAGGGGACATCTTCTCTGTTCGGAGTTATCTATATTTGTTTTTCTTTACTCTGGATCCAGACCGCTATTGAGATTTTTTCCAGCCATGACTCACCTCTGTACACTCTCCCTATAAGATTCTGCAAACCCTAATCAACATTTCAGTGCCTCCAACTTAGTATAAATGACCGCCTCTGTGGCGCCATTTAGTAATTTGACCATCTGTGGCCTCAATTAGTAATATGAGCCTCTGTGTGCCCCACTTAGTAATAGTGACTCTATCTGTGGTGCCACTTAGTAATAGTGTTTCCCTCTATGGCTTAATTTAGAAATAGGACAACCTGAGTGCCCCCACTTAGTAAAATAGGGCCCCCTCTGCGGCCCCAATTAGCAGTAGGTCCTCTTGTATGCCCCAATTAGTAACAGGGCCCCTTTGTGGTCCACGATAGAGTGCCCCTCTTGTTAAACCTCCAGCTGCAAGGACATAAAAGGGTTAAACTCCTCACTACACTCATAGCCTTCCCTCTCTGCACAGCAGTCTCACTGGGGCACAGCAGGACATTATCACTCCTCTCCCTGGCACTCACTCTACTCCAAGTGCTGAAAGGGAGAGGAGTGATGACATTCTGCTGTGTGAGATCACTGTACAGAGAGAAAGGGTTGTGAGTGCAGCACAAAGTCTAACCCCCTCCTCTCCCTGCAACTGGTGGTTTGGCAGCATGGATTATAATAGGGGTAATTGGGAAGGCCATGGGCTCCCCTGGAGCCTTGGGCCCAAGGAGGTTTCCCCATTTGCCCCTATTATAATCCGCCATTGGTACTGCCATTCGTTTCCCACCTGCTTAATTATAAAAGAATTGTAAAAGACATAAAAGATGAACATATTTATTTAGGTGTAAACATGTCAGTTCTTTCATTTACTGTATATTATTCCAGCCCAATATTACCCCACGTTTCACACTTCCTGACAACTTCATCTGTTTGCTTATATCATTACTGCAACCACCTTACTGTAATATATTTTGGTTGTGTGCAACATCTACAAATATTTGGATAGCAGCAATTGTAAAGTAGATAGAAACATATGTTATATTGTATAATATAAAAGGTTGGCATTTCTGCAATAACATCTTCCTTGTAAGACAAACTAGACAGCTTTGCTGAAGCTATAAATTTTCATAAATTAGCACGCTTCAATGTGATATAGCTGTTAAATGGACCATGTTATACAAGTGAAATAAACATGTAACATGGGGAATCTTACGAATCAATCAGCTTATATACAAGTTTCATTATGTTTCGTTTTAGAGGAAATGAAAAAATTCTAAGAAACCCTTTAAAGAGGATCAGTCACGTTATAAAGTCAGCGAGGCTGACAGAATGGATCTGCAACCGCAGTCCTGCTGACTGTCGCTGCTCTTCTTTTCTTAAAAGAACAAATGGAAAGTGCGCCACAAGGTCCTGATGTTCCCTTTAAAATCACCTTTCTCAAATCACCTAAACATAGGGAGAGCTGCAGGGTGGAGAGGGGTTTCTCAGTTGAGAGCCCCCCAAGAAAGACAAGAAAACAATAAACTGTTAAAAACACTCTGCGCTGCCAGAGATGGTGAGCAAAAAAAGATTTTAGCCTCTATTTCATAAGTAAGGTAAAAAATAAACACTTACTCTATAGGAGGGGGGTATGTGATGCAGAATCCCCCTCCTTGTAGTGAAGACTCCAGATAATCAAACCATTATCTGGAGTCTTCACTACAAGGAGGGGGATTCTGCATCACATACCCCCCTCCTATAGAGTAAGTGTTTATTTTTTACCTTACTTATGAAATAGAGGCTAAAATCTTTTTTTGCTCACCATCTCTGGCAGCGCAGAGTGTTTTTAACAGTTTATTGTTTTCTTTTCTTAAAAGGGTTTTCCAGGGCATTAAAAAAAGTTAAATAGGCTTAGGCCTCTTAAACACGGGCATCAGTTCTCAGCAAAATTAGCTGCATTAAAAAACTGCGACTATCTCTGCCAAAAATCGGATGAATGAAGAATAGCTGCAACCAAGTCTTGGCTAATATTCACGACTTTTCCAGCCATTCACACAGCTGGCTGCAGGGAAAACATGCTGCAGCCCCGGAATCCATCAGTCGGCAGAACTACTTTAATGTCTTTTAAATGCCTCAACTAAATGCACCAGTCCCTTACCCTCCCTTTTTGTGACGACTCCTATAGACTCCCATAGGAGTCTGTAAAGCCTCTTGTATTGTTCTGTCCAAAAGACCTATATTTTTCTGCAGCAGGAAATTTCAGTCGCTGACTTCAGTCAATTATATGTTATTTTTTTTTAAGTCCGATGTTTTTGCGCACCTAAAAATCCTTTGTCTAATTTATTCCATAGGAAACCATTGGTTTTAATAGTCACAATTTTTTTGTGTGGCTAACTGTGCTGAGAACTGACACTCATGTGAAAGAAGCCTTAAAATTAAATAAAATTAAATACTCACCTATGCTGTTCACTCCTCGTATAGCGCTGCAGCCGCGGAGCGGTAGGGATTGCCCACTTGACACATTGACAGCGCCAAAAAATCTAATCTAAGGGCTCAGTCAGACGGGCGTTTTTTGCGCGTTTTGCGCATGCGCATGTGTTTCGCGCATATATAGAACCAATAGTTCGCTATGATATCTGTCACATGTCCGCTTTTGCGAAAAATTATAGGACAGCAGCGACGATAAACGCGGGTAGGTGCAGATTTTTCCTGCGATTTTTCGCCTCCGGTCACGCGATTTGCGCATGCGCATCCGACATGCGATGCGCAAAACGCGCAAAAAAACGCCCGTCTGACTGAGGCCTAAGAACAGTGAATTGTGAAGTTTCTTTGGATGTGAGGTCTGATTTAAAATTTTGATTGTTACCCCATTTACTGTATTGAACATTTATGGTATATCCTATGAAACTATCTAAAGTGGCAAAACCCCTTTTAAATTTCCTGCAGGTACCATCCAACAGAATCCAGACACAGATTCTGGCAGTATTTATTCTGAAGAAGGAACTATTTAGAGAAGTTAATGTGATGCCAATTAACATAACACCATGGAGACAAGCTCTTCTTTTGTTTTATGACATATTTTCTAAACTAAGCTTGTATCACAGCATTCAGTGTATTGGAACCTAATGGGTCAGAAACACTATCTTTTCTCCTTAGGGAGAGCACCTAGATGGTGAGTGAGGAGACTTAAAAGGCTATTTACGTTCCTCTGGGTAATATGCAAATAAGGGAGATGAACCAAAACCTCCACAGTGCCACCTATTGGAAGGCAGCAATAGCTAAAGTCAATATTAGACTCTTTATACAAGCCTTGCAACAATGACCAGGAATTGAAAGCAAAGTCAGAGCCTTTTAAGTCTCCTCACTCACCGTCTAGGTGTTCTCCCTAAGGAGAAAAGATAGCGTTTCTGACCCACATCATAGGCCTCTCTCTAGCAAAGTCAGAATCCTACTGCACACTGATGAAGGGCAAATACCTTGAAACAGCTGTCTGTGCCTTGAGTCTGGCTTTGCTTTCAATTCCTGGTCATTGTTGCAAGGCTTGTATAAAGAGTCTAACATTGACTTTAGGTATTGCTGTCCTTCAATAGGTGGCACTGTGCAGATATTCCATATTTTAGTCTATTTACTCCACATTTAGTAAATAAGACTTCATTCACATCTGCGCTATAGATTCCATTTTCCTGCTTTGTTATTGGAGCAAGTAAACAGAATTTAATGGCTGAACAGATCCGTCTTATGATGGAACCAAGCGGTGCTGAACAGACCCCATTGACTATAATGAGGGCTGTTCGGTTTCAGTCCAGCAGTTTGGCATTTTACAGGATGACATCGTGCTGCATGCAGTACCATTTCGTCCTGTCTTTTAACGAAATTCAGCAACAAAGGCTCAAACAGAACCTCCAACGCTGCTGTGAACAAGCCCTAACAGGACATTATATTATGCAAATATTTTTACTGTTATACAAGTGGAACTCATTACCTGCAATAAAATGAAAAGTAGCTATGGGTTGTTTGATGCTTCATAAAACTCATTACTATTGAAGTACAAAGTCTCCCAGATAAGCTCCATATTCATACTACAGACATATTAAAGCTCAAGGATAAAAACTTAGCACCGAGAGTCCACTATTAAGCAGGGGGATTCTTGGCCTGCCCAAGTGCAGCTCTTTGGCTCTAGATGACCTGGCACAATGAAGGCACACAACATAGTATTGGCGTTCCTCATCTGCCTCTCGGCCATCTCTTATATCTGTACCGTGGTCTTCAATGTTCTGTCAACCATAGCCCAAAAAGGTAAGTGATTTATACTCTACATAGTTCTGACATTGGAATCTGAACATAAGATGTAGGTTTGTGGAGTTGTCCAAGGAGCCCTTGATATCTACTGAAATGTATAGGCAAATAATAATAAAAAACTAGGAAGTTAAGTAGCACACCATGATAGGATGTGACTAGATCATTTCCGGGATTAGACAGAGAAGTAGATTTACAGTTGTAGCAGAGTCAAGTTTGTCATTTACATATGTAGCAAATGTTGACTTGATATTTAAGTCGATATGATAACTCAATTTACCACATTGTAGTTAAGTTATCACGATTTGTCAGTCATGTTAAAGATTGCTACATGTGTATAACGCTTTTTATGTGAAACGGCTCTTTGGGAAGCAGAAATTGCGTAGACCCCTATAGTTGGAAGGGGTATTCCCATCTTAGGCTTTTATGTTGTGGGTGCCTTTTTTTCTTCTTTCCTGGGAGTACAGGACAAGAATAACCAGTAACATCCAGGTACTCTTTCCAGCCATTTCTGAAGAAGGGGCTGCATGCCCAAAACGCATTATTTGTGCTGACTGCCAATTAATTAATAAGGAAGAAATTGGTTTAAGCTGCAGCTGGGCTGTGAGCACTGAGCAGGGTTAACTAGTGCAGTGCTGGTAGAAAGTGGAAGAAACAAGTACATTTATACAGAAAGAGCAGAGTGATGCCCGAGTCCGCCCAGAACAGAAAGAGGGTAGCAGACCCAACAGTACCAGAGATGTAGCTGCATGCTTGTCTTTTTTGACAGAGTGTAGATGTTTCTTTTGTTTATTCTTGCTGCATTTTGTTAATTAAAAAAAATCTATTAAGAATGCATTTACATGGGCAGGTGCAAAATCAATCTGAGAACCGATGGCATTTACATGGGCAAGTGCAAAATCAAACAGATATCCCAGTCTTAGGCTATCCACTACACGAGTGCGATATCTGTCCGAGAAACTCGGCCCAAAATCACATTCATGAATGTGCGATTTACCTGTGGATGCGAGGCAATTTTCAGTCAAAAAGGAATGGCATCTGTGAAATTCTGATCCTGTTGCGCGAGTTTCAATCTGAGGTGTTTCCCGTTGATTTCAATGGAACTCACATGCACATCACACAGCATACAATAGCCATGCAATGCAATAAAAGTCAATGGGCGATGCATTTCGAGGAAAGCAAAAAGATAGGACATGCCATGATTTTATCCCCGCACCACAGCACTCATGTATATGACTTCATTCAAAATAATGAGATTCATATTCATGTCAGATTTTTGCGCCTCGCAACGCCCCAAATTATGCGCAAGTGTCTGGCCTGTGTGAAAGCGTCCCTAAACCTGCAATTTCTTCCTGCGAGTGTTATGCACCTTGTAAACAGAATGCATCACATTGCATCTCTGCACCATGCGATTTTCACACGTGTAAAAATCGCATCGCACATGTATTTAAAAATCCCATCTACTTGCAAAGATAGTGCAGTTTTATTTTCTTACCACCATGGAAAATAATAGACGATTCTGAAACAGAATTGCCCAAAAATAGGACATTCAGCAAGGAGAGGGAAAGAGAAAGAAAGGGATAGGGAAAGGGGGAGAGAGAGGAAAAAAGAGAGTAGAGAGTGAAAGAAAAAGACAAAAGATAGAAAGAGAGAAACAGACAGAGGAAGAATATATAATTAAATCTGAAGCCAAATAATTTGGTCTTCTGTCATAAAACATGTTTATTTGTTCACTTGTTTCAAAGCAGGTTTGTGTTTGTAACGGATTCTAACTTTTATATCATTGATTAGATTTATTCATTACAACTACCAGCAACATTTCTGCCAATTACCTACTTGACGCCACACCTGCAGCCTGGACGCTTTCCATATGGTCCATAATATATATCTGGAATGGACTCTGGATTGTCTATGTGGTTTCTACTCTATTCAGAAAGTAAGTACAAAATACAGCAGTCTTCTCAATCTAGAAGACAACACTGTAGGAACTATCACAAGAGATCATTGCTTTTCATCATCTTTGGTGTTTAATTGATATACTCTTCCCACATACAGGACTGTGCAAAAGTTTTAGGCAGGTGCAGCGTCCTGTAGGGTGACCCTGGACACATGGCATACGCTGAGGAGCTGGGAGGGCAAGATGCTGGCTTGTCACGGCGGCACTTAACACTCTCCCTCCCGGAAAGACACATGTAGCAAAAGCCAGGGCAGCGCTGGGCCTCTTCCTGACACCCCTGGTATGGGGATGCCGAATAAACATTAGGACAGGTGAAGGGGTTGTCACGGGACCCACTGTCATGAACATCGTCGGGGAAATAAACAAGCCACAGACAAGGTTATAGTACCTCAAGTCCCGGGAAGGTCAGCGCCTGGAATAATTTTACTGAATAATAACTTCTAACGATACAAGGCAAAAATCAGCTGTAATCCAAGTGCAGGCAAAATGAAAGATATATACAGACAGACTTGACGATGAGTATCTCCACACAGCGATCCAGACTGCAGGACGCCTGCATTTGTGACAACTGTAGATGCGTACCTCTACCCAGCAGTCCCAGACGTCAGGACTCTTGGGTGTGAACAGTTGAAGAAGAAGAAAGAGTATGTCTGCATTGGGCCTTGATAAAGTCTTACTCACTGGTTGCTCACTCTCTCTCTATTGGGGGCTCACTCCATCTTCATTACAGCAACAGGCACTCTGGGAAACCTCTCTTCCTCCTCCATGCTTCACTACATGAGGGGTGAAGGTGCCCCCATGTAGCTGGACCTCTTCACTCCAACTCCAAAAGACATGGACCAACCTTTTCCCGTTCTCAAGCACTCACATTTATACCTCTCTCATGCCATGTGACAGGATAGAATTGATACATTTACAGACAGACTGCACACACTTTGCAGACATTAACCTCTCATTTGCTGCAGCTGTGCAATACACATAACAGAATGACAAGACAGTTTTGCACAGGGCATCTACACAAGACATTACATGTATGACATTATGAGGTAGCCACAGTTATCAGCACTATCCACTGGGTTAATAGTTTTCTGCCACTCCATACAGCCTCTCTTATCTACAAGTCTCTATGAGCGGTAAATGACCCCTAGATATCAGCACAAGACAGTGGTTTAATTTTTTCCGGTCACAGCATAGAGCCTCCTGTATCTACAAGTCTCTGTGTGCGGTGAATTAGCCCCAGTTCTCAGCACTGTACAGTGGGGTAATTTATTTGGGCCCTGCTCTATCCTTAGTCCGACATGATGAGGGTGAGGGTGTGGGCACAGGCCGAGGTCCTGGGTGTGGTGAATCACAGCCGGCTGCTGAGGGATTAGGAGAGAGCCACATCTCTATGCTCTCCAGCTTCATAGCACAATTTGCGGGTCCGCGTGGTAGACCTTTATTACAAGCAGAGCAGTGAGAGCAGGTCCTGTCGTGGATGGCAGATAACTCGTTCAGCAATGTGTTGAACTCCCAATCTTCTACGCAGTCCACTACTCCCGTCCTAGGGACTGCAACTCTGAATCCTGTGGCTGCTCCTCCTTGCTCCCAGCCTCCTCACTCCATGAAAATGACATATTCTGAGCAGGCAGACTCCCAGGAACTGTTCTCGGGTCCCTGCCCGGAGTGGGAAAAAACGGTTCCTCTCTCACCTGAGGAGTTTGTCGTGACCGATGCCCAACCTTTGGAAAGTTCCCGGAGTCCTGGTTGATGATGAAGCTGGGGACTTCTGGCAACTGTCTCAAGAGCTTTTTGTGGATGAGGATGATGAGACACAGTTGTCTGTCATTGAGGTAGTAGTAAGGGCCGTAAGTCCGAGGGAGGAGCGCACAGAGGATTCAGAGGAAGAGCTGCTGGACGATGAGGTGACTGACCCCACCTGGCTTGCTAAGTCTACTGTAGACAGGGCTTCAGAGTTGGAGGCAAGTGCAGCAGCAGGGCAGGATGGAAGAGGCAGTGGGGTGGCCAGTGGGAGAGGCAGGGCCAGAGCAAAGAATTCTCCAAATGTTTCCCATAGCACCCCCTCGCAGCAAGCCTCCGTGCAGAGGGCTAGGTGTTCAAAGGTGTGAGCCCGGATGACCGACGAACAGTGGTGTGCAAACTGTGCTGCACCAAGATCAGCCGGAGAGCCACCACTACCAGCCTCACCAGCATGCGCAGGCATATGATGGCCAAGCACCCCACAAGGTGGGACGAAGGCCATTGACCGCCTCCGGGTCACACCACTGCCTCTTCCCCTGTGCCACAACCTGCCACACAGATCCAATCCCCCTCCCAGGACGCAGGCACAAGCGCCTCCTGGCCTGCACCCACACCCACACCTCCATGGTCCTCCACTCCTTCCAGTGATGTGTCTCAGCGCAGCGTTCAGCTGTCGCTAACACAAGTGTTGGAGCGAAAGCAGATATACGCCGCCACCCACTCGCATGCACAAGTTTTAAACGTGCACATTGCCAAATTAATCAGCCTGGAGATGCTGCCGTACAGGCTACTCGGTCCCCAGTCGCCACTATTTTTCCCGGTGTGCTGTCCAGGCCCTATACCAGCACGTCTCCCGCAACATAAACCGTGCCCTCACCAACGCGGTTACTGGGAAGGTCCACTTAACGAAGGACACGTGGACAAGTACTGCTTGCCAGGAACACTATATCTCCTTGACGGCACATTGGGTGAATTTGGTGGAGGCTGGGACCGAGTCAGAGCCTGGGACCGCTCACGTGCTACCCACACCAAGGATAGCGGATCCTACCTCAGTGCTAGTTTCTGCGGCGTATTATGCCACCTCCTCCAAAGCCCCCCCTCCTCCTCCACCACCTCCACCTTTCAATTAAGAAGTGTGAGCACATCGCCAGCAGACGGTAGCGTGCGGCGTGGCAGCACAGCGGTGGGCAAGCGACAGCAAGCCATGCTGAAACTAATCAGCTCAGGTGACAAGAGGCACACGGCCCCTAGCTGTTACAGGGTCTGACAGAGCAGACCGACCTCTGGCTTTCGCCGCTGAGCCTTCAACCGGGCATGCTTGTGTATAACAATGGCCGTAACCTGGTGGCGGCTCTGCAGCTTGGCAGCCTCACACACATGCCATGCCTGGCCCATGTCTTCAATCTGGTGGTTCAGTGGTTTCTGAAAAACTACCCCCACTTGTCTGACCTGCTCGGCAAGGTGCACCGCGTGTGGGCACATTTCCGCAAGTCCACCACGAATGCTGCCACCCTCAGAACACTGCAATGTCGGTTTCAGCTGCCAGAGCACCGACTGCTGTGCGATGTGCCCACACGCTGGAATTCTACGCTGCACACGTTGGCCAGGCTGTACGAGCAGCGTAGAGCAATAGTGGAATACACAATGTAGAGTAGAAATAACCAAATAACCATTCCAGAGCATCTTTTCTTACAAGAAGAATACAACTATTTACTAAAACAAACCAGTTGAGAAAGGGAACAGATATTGTTTGTCATAATTTGATAATGTGTGCCCCACGTTATTGTATTGAACGCTGTATTCATTCAGACTATTCTAAGTGAGGAAATATTTGAAAGAATATGGAAATATAAATGTATCCTATTTCATTTACATCACCCTTTATCAAGTTCCTAGTAGTGTAAATTGCAGCTGGAGGCACAGGTATGCTAGGATCCTTATTAAATTGACTTTCTGGACTGTTCTCCTTGGCAATATTTTGGTATTTAAGGTGCCCATGCACCTTCTTCAGCTGTTGGATGAACAATTGTTTAACTGACAGTTGTTTGCACCTGTATCCCCAGAGGCCCCTCTTTAAGGGAGAGGTACTGTAAGGTTTGTGTTGGCTGGGATCTGTTGTACCACATAGATTTCTAGCAGCACATCCCCACTGGTGTGGAATGATTAAGCTGGCTGGATGGGGTGTTCTCCTTCTAGCCAATCACCACTGGTCTGTTTGTAGATAAACATCCGACCTTTGTTTGGTTGGTTTGGTTTTCCTGTATGCTTGCTATAGCTGATCTGTATCCTGTCTGCCTCTCTGTCTTGGGTCTGTTTCCTGACCTTCTGTCCTGTATCCTCAAGGCTTCCTGCATATCTGCGTCTGTTCTTATGTTTATTTTCTGTCACTTTCATGTCCGTTTGTCTCTGCTTGTCCTAAATCTGTCTGCTGCTAGCTCCTTCTGATTCTGTCTGTGTGCCATATCTGTCTGGTTCTGTGTATTACTCCTTCAGGGATAGCCAGGTCCAAAGTCCCAGCATGGGGCTGCCTTTATCGAGGCGATCACCTTGCTTACAAGTAGGGTTCTGCCATTCTCCCTGCAGCTTGGGGTCAGTTGTCTTGCTAGTATAGGGACCGGCAAGACAACAAGGAGCCTTGTAGTGGCTTGCAGGCTTAAGTGACTTGGCCAATATACCAACCAATACCTCGTACTTTCATAGCATTTCCATCTGTTATGTGTGCTGGTAAGCAAGGTGAGTGTTTGGGTCCTGTTGGCAGTCTCTATCTCTGGTAACATTCGTTTGGGCCTGGTGCTCACTAGCCCACACGAACGTAACACCACCATTTCCCTGTACATATGAACATTTCACTCATCAGAACATATTTTTTTGAGAGAGACACTGCAGATAGCTTTGGCACCAGATTATCTCCCGGGGAGCAATAAGATCCGACATTGAAAGTCAACAACTCAGATCCTTCTTTCCCCTAAAGTTGAGCCACCCCCATACACATTAAAAGGTCATCTGAACCTGTCATCATTAGCAGGTTCAGACAACTGCAGTCTAAAGGTGCATTTACACACACAGATGCTCGCTCGAAATTTGTCAGAAACTAGCAGTTTTGAGCGATCATTTTGCATTAGGTACTAATGGGCTAATTAGCCCATTAGTAGTTAACTAGCTTTATTTGCATGTATTTAGAGAACAGCAGATGGTCTGTTCTCTAAATACATCGCTATTGTTCACCAGCGGGACAGCTGCTGAAAGAATGTTATCAGCTCTGCCCACAGAGAACTCGGTGTGCGGTCTGTCTTTTCAGTCCCGATGGATTTTAAGCTGAGCTAATTAATGAAAAGTGCACGGTAAGTGCACGATGGGCACACATTTACACACAAGAATTATCACTCAAAAGATGGCTTTTGAGCGAATATTGAGCGATAATCGTTGCAGACTATAATAGATCTTTATTGTATGGACACTAGACAGTCATATTACAGCTGTGTAAGAGGAAAACACTTGGAAATCTGTTATTTACTATTAGGATTCATTGTGCATACTAATTTGCAATATATGGCATTCTTTTGATAGAATTTCTATTATTATTCTCTTAAATGTATCTAATTTTCCATCCACATTAAACTAACGGATCTTTGTTCTGCTTCAGTAATAAAAGGGGCCGCATATACCTCCAACCAGCAATTCATCCACCTGAATTCTTTGCCATGTGGATACTTAACAACCTCATTAATATTGGCTGGCTCTTCCTGTGGGACAGGGAGTAAGTATTTCACTCATTTTATGTAAGCGATTACAGTACTTGTAACCTTTTTGGTGAAGCTGATTGTGGAGAGGGAGTCATATTCTTAGGAACCCTTGTGCTCAGCTACTACTGGAGGTAGATAAATGGCTTTCTGTGGTCCTCCAGACCTGACAACTATACTCGGCTTTGTCTGATATAAGCAGTCCTGATTGTTGCATCAATCTATATGAGCTAAATGCATTTGGAAAGGGGTTGTTGGTAGGAGAGAACTGCCTTTGAACTCTAAAGTGCAGATCATAGCTGTACACCACGATCTTAAGCACCTCAAGATTACAAAAGACCATGTGATTTTGTTTTATGTTGGGTTCCATGGTGAGAATAATGGGTTCACATACACACAAACCAAATATTAATTAAGTTTACTTGAAATGATAGAAGTAGGTGTACACGCAAGACATCCAAGATATCAAGAAAGATTTCACCATGCAGGACCAGTAAGATAAAAAAATACACTTTTTGCATATGCTGTTTTGTATCAGCAAGATACGGAAAAGAAAAACATATATACTGAGCATCCATCTGAGTGGGAATATGGCAAATCAATCTGTGGGGCGAGTTTATGTTCATCAGCCACGGAGGTCCGGAGTGAACTTCACCAACACCCTTCCATGGTGGACTCCCCCTTGCCTTTGTCTGAAGTGAACTTATGGATGACGCTACATGATATTTCTACTAAATTCTCCAATTAGACATTTTATAGCCATACTGCCAAGTATTGTAAGACAAACTATTAAGCCTGCTTATCCTGCGGGTTGAGTTTTAAGAGAATGCCATTTACAGTACATCCATCGAGTTTTTCGGCTGACCTTCTGAATCAGGAAATATCAGATTTCCATGAAAAAGGTCATGTACAAAAGGGTTTTTCCAGGACTTTGATATTGATAATAAATCTTCAGGATTGGTCATCAATATCAGATCCATCGCTCATGACCCCCCTCAATCAGCTTTTGAAGAGGGAGTGGTGCTTAAGTGATCTCCGCAACCTCTGCACTGCATACTAGGCACAGCATTATACATTTAATTGTGGAGGTGCCTGTATAGCAGCTCAATCTAATTCGCTTGAATGTGACTGAGTTGCCCTTTGACCACGTGATACCAGTTACCAGTCTTTGTGAAGGGGCACATTATTAGGATGAGAGAAGCAGGTTGGTTGTATCAACAAATTTTCCTCCATCTAACGAAGCTGTTAAGAGGTGTTGAGAGAATTGGTTACATGAGGGCAGACACACACAGTGAACAGGCTCCAAATGGTCCAGACAGACCACCAGTGGAGAGGATCATTTGATCCACCGACAAGCAGATCCAACTGTTACGTTGTTCACCATCTAGACACTGGTGTCATCTTCACTGCAGATCTTTGTCTCTGGTAGGACCATTTACAGGCGCTTAGCAGGAGGAAATGTGGTGTCATGGTGCCCATTATTGTGTTTTGCCATTAACGTCCCAATACCGTTGCCTTTATTTGTAGCGCTGTCATGAATGAGAGACCTGGATTGCTATGGACTGGAACCTTATTGTCTTTATCGATGAATTCTGATTCTGTTGGGGAGCTGATGACAGTCATGTTTGAGTATGTGGGTCTCGTGGTGAGCGCTTCAATCCTGTCTTTGCTGTGGAGCGGCACACTGCCCCCTGCTGATGTGATGATCTGGGGGGCCATCGCGTATGACAGCCAGTCACCCCTAGTAGTAGTATAAGGGACAATGACAGCTCAGCGATATGTGCAGGAGATCCTGCAGCCACATGTGTTCCAAGAGGCATTTTCCATCAGGATAATGCTCAGCAGCACACACAAGGGGGTCGCATATTTAGGATTTTAGCCGCAGCTCAGCAGCGCTGCTGATTAGAGCCACCTGATTGGCTCTTCGGCACCACGTGACTACACAGCGTGCACGCGGATTGCCTTCAGCAGCCGTGCGATACACACTACAGTTAAGCAGCCGTGCGCTACACACTACACTTAAGCAGCACGGGGTTAGGGTTTAGGGTTAGGTTTAGGGTTAGGTTTAGGGTTTAGCATTAGGTTTAGGGTTACATTTAGGGTTAGGTTTAGGGTTAGGTTTAGGTACCTAACCCTAAACCTAACCCCGTGCTGCTTAACTGTAGTGTGTAGCGCATGGCTGCTGAAGGCAATCCGCGTGCACGCTGTGTAGTCACGTGGTGCCGAAGAGCCAATCAGGTGGCTCTAATCAGCAGCGCTGCTGAGCTGCGGCTGAAATCCTAAATATGCAAGGGGGTCACAGGAATGGCTCCACAACATTGTCACACTTTGTTGGTCTGCCCGGTCGCCAGATTTACCACTCGAGCACTTATGGGACCTGCCAGGACTCCAGCCTTGGCAGCCTACAAGCGTACAGGATCTAGAGTCCCAGTTGCAACATATATAGAAAAATGTGCAGCAGGATAGCATATACGTAGATGTACGCCTCCACGCCCGACCTTATGTCATCATGTACCCAGACTACAGACGGCCCAACAGAGTAATAGCGCCTTTTAGAATTATACAGTTTTCCCCAATAAACATATCCTTTCGCTCTAATATTGTAATCACTTCCCTATACCATCATTCGATTCACACAAAGTTTCATTTGATTCCAGCAACTCCTCCTTGATGTATTATTTTGTCAATGAGTGTACATGCCCCGGGGTTAACAAAAATGACACATTTTCTTTTCTTTTTGTTTCACAGGCTCCTTATATTTTCCAATATCTTCCTAGCTTTAATGCCTATAACCATCTTCCTAATGCTTCACATGTCATATGAAAATTGTTACAGCTATGCAGACTGGATGTCACAGAATCAGCCTTTCGATCTGTGGTGCATCAGGATATTGGTAAGAATTCATTATGCAGAAATGTCGGCAGTGTCAGCTGAAAAGACAAGCAATAAGCATATAGTTGATATAACTAATTAGTTAATAGCAAAAATATGGCATTAAAGGAATTGTCCAGGATTAGAAAAATATGCCGGCTTTCTTCTAAAAAACAGCGCCACCCTGTCCGCAGGTTGTGTGCGTTATTACAGCTCAGCAGCATGCACTTCAATAGAACTGAGCTGCGATACCAGTCACAACCCGTGAACAGGGTGGCGTTGTTTCTCTCACTAAACAACCATGGTTTTCTAATCCTGTACAACCTTTTTAACTATTTCCTAGAAATTTGTCTTTTAGAGAATACCTTACATTTGTTCTGGCAAGCAAAAAAGCACTTCCATAAGTATCCATAATTCTGTATTGATTTACATGTAAAAGCTGATGTGACGGTTGTGGTGTTTTATATGACAACTGTGCCCCCATGTGAACCCAACCTAGTTGTCACACATAATTGCTTTCAACAGATTTGAAATATACTGTATGTGACTATTGTACAAATAGTTATCTTGCACCCCCTGCTGTTCAGCTGTGGCACTGCACGGACTCTGATGCAAGACCAAGTGAGTGAAACAGATAGTACTGACAATACAATGCATATGTCTGCCTGTAATGTTGGCTGTTGTGATCATTATCATACAGGCTGCTAAACTGCACTTTACGGGACTCCAGTCATCGTAGAACCTGTATGTCTTTGTGAATATATGTCAGACCTCTCAGCGGATCTAGTGTCTTCTGTCTGTCTTCTAGGTACAAAATGGATTAGCTACATATGCCACATGGACTTCCATTGCTGCAATTGTCAACTTTGGCATAATACTCAAGTATAATGTGAGCCATATTGATGACCCCGAAGTCAGCAGCGTTGTTCTTGGCCTTATTTTGTTTGCTGTCATATTCTGGTAAGTTGTGATCACAACTCCATTCAGTATGCAGCCAATTTTTGAGTTACAGATCCCATCCTCTAACAACCCCATCACCATCTAAACCACCCCTGGTTGTAATAGTACTACATCCAGGCCCAGTGATGCCAATGATGTCTCCGATCACTACACGTTCTAATGATACAGCATACTCTACCCATTATGGGGCCATATAGCACCTACACATTACAACAATTACACATTACCTGGTTGTTCTGACATCTCAGCCCATCATTGCCATATTGCTCACATGTATTTTCAGTGTTATGAAAGGGGGATGGAAAAATATGGAAAAATGTCATGTTTGATATAGGGTTTATTTAGGGTAACTCCATAGAATGCTAACGGATACCAGGAGAATGTTAGAACTCCAGTGTTTATTAAAGTCAGTAATGCTGCTAAATTCTAGCTTTAATGCTATAAATGCCGTGTGCTATGCTGGAAAACCATTACATTGGATTTTGAGGGAAATTACTTTAATGAATAACATGTACACTCATTGTATAAAAACATCCCTCCCCTAGACGGAATTGTCGAGATGAAACTTTCTCTGTGTGATTGTAACATTGATACAAGTAAGTGATTACAATATCGGAGAAGAAGAAAACGGGACACTTGAAGGAAGACTCTAGTACCTTGATTGATACAAGATGTGATACAGGCGAGCATGGAGGCGTATAGGTTCCGTATGATATTCTGCAGCATATTGTTCCACATTTGCTGTAACTGAGTGGTGCAAACTCATAGACTGTCGAAGTTGGCGTCCTACGTGGTCCCATACATGTTCTATTGGCAATACATCTGGCAGCTACAGAAGTGTAACAATGTTGCGGAGGTATTCCTGTGACACCCTTGTGTGTGCGGCCGAGCATTATCCTGCTGGGAAATGTCTCTTGGAAGCCCTGCCATGAGAGGAACACATGTGGCTGCAGGATGTCCTGAACATATCGCTGAGCTGTCATTGTCCACTACTAGGGGTGACTGACTGTCATATGCGATGGCCCCCCCAGATCATCACATCAGCAGGGGGGGCAGTGTGCCGCTCCACAGCAAAGGCAAGATTGAGATGCTCATCTTGAGGTCTCTGGACACAAACACTGCCATCATCAGTGACCAAACTAAACCTGGATTTGTCGCTGAAAACAGCCTGGTTCCACTCTGTAGTAGTCAGCTTCGTTGTTCATGACACCACTGCAGACAGAGGCAACGGTGGGTGAGTAT
Source organism: Eleutherodactylus coqui (assembly GCF_035609145.1). Lineage (NCBI taxonomy): Eukaryota > Metazoa > Chordata > Amphibia > Anura > Eleutherodactylidae > Eleutherodactylus > Eleutherodactylus coqui. Next base: position 66,046,109 of record NC_089845.1, on the reverse strand, counting down.
CAAAAACTGCAAACATAATGGGCCCCATGAGACCAAATGTCTTTCAGTCAAGAACCTGGAAATGGTTCCAACATGCACAGGGGCCTGTAATGATGGTGCTACCTGTCTTTGGGTGGCAGACTATGAAACAGTTGGAACTGCTTGTGTTTGTAATCAGATGATCCTCTCCACTGGTGGTCCGTCGAGGGTATCCTGAGCCCAGTCACCTTGTGTTCGTGCCCTCAGGCATCTACTGGTCTTAACACGTCCTAGTAATCTAGTCAGAACGGGCCAAGTGACTGACAATTCGTCGATACGACCATCCAGCTTCTCACTTACCAATATTACACCCCCTCGCAAAATCTCTTTGATTGTGTTGTAGAGGCGTCTAGTGGCCAATAAGCTCTACAGAAGGGAAAAAAGAGGTCCACTGCACAAGTAGCCTCTGAGAGCCTTTTTGTAGACCAAGGGTGGAAGGAATTGTTAGGGCTTGACATGGCAAGACCATTCATCTAATCACACCACAACTCTAATCATTTGCAGATCTGCCTGAAATGTAACTGCATGCCGAGTGTTGCATCAAAACGACAACTCCTGCTAGGTGATTGACTTTTTGAACTAAGAGTGTGTAATGTAAATGCTGCAGAAATTGAGTTATATTGTAGTTGAAGAAGTTATGGTATATATTATAACTATGTATTGGGCAACTGATGGTTAAAGCATAGTTTGTACTGTTAATAGTTAAAGGGATATTCCCATCTTGGCTTATCATATCCGAGATAGGAAACAGCTGCTATAATTACTGGCCACTTGGCCAGTAACTACGAAAACAACGAAGTGCTTCAGACCAACTCACTATGCTATGCAGTTTGTGTAGCTCTCGTTTCCTTCAGCGCAGAGCTGTTTTGCGTAGCTCTTATCGAAGTGCTCGGCTGTTTCTGATACTTGGTAGGAAAAAGTGGGTCAAGTTTTCTCATCTTGACCATGAAAAGTCGAGATTGACATACACCTGTAACTATGCAGTTGGATGTTTGTAACAGTTTGTGTTGTGGCCCATGCGGACGTGTTTGTGTCGTGTTGAACATAGTGACCACTAGAAGGTGTACAGCAGCAGGTCACCATGCTAGGTTGGACTTTTGTATCAGTGAATGAATGAGGGGACACATTATGACCTGTAAGGTGTTGCCTAGTGTGGTATAAAAGGCGGCGTGTGGCACCCAAGTTATTGTGTAGCTGCGTTGGTAAGGAACACAAGCAAGTGTGAGCGGGTATTCCAAGGGTGGGCCTAGTCAAAGAAATTGAAACCAACTCACTCTTTATGTAGTGCTCCTGATTCACAGATCCCATCTGGACTTGAGATGGCAAAACTACGTAGAAAAATAAACTTGGTGATCCAGCTCACAAGAGATGCTAACTAAAATCTGGATAATTCTTGAAACAAATTAAAAGATACATAGGCTGATGACCCTCAAAGAAATCTACAACGTCTTTCACATACAATCACTGAGAGCTCCTTCACACGAGTGTATGCGTTTTTATGGTCGCCTACACGTGAATGAAGAAAAGACGCGATCAAGTCCCGAGCTTAATTAGCTTTTTCTCGTCCATTCACACAGCCGGGTGCAACATATTAGCCCTCGCTCGGCATAAATCCTTTGGAATGACTTCAATTGTCTAACTAGAGGCACCTGTAGGCTTTTTCCTGCGTTGGATGCTGCTAAAGTCCTATTTTTCCAGCCCCCATAGGAGTCTATGGAAGCTGGGAGCGTATATCGGTCGAAAGATACGACAAGACATATCTTTTCCGGCAGCATATAATTTCGGTTACGTATGTGCTATTTTTTCCAGCACAGCGTTTTTACGCACTGCAAAATCGTCCATGTGAACGCATGCATTGGAATCCAATGTCTCAATAGCTAAATAGCCACGTAAAAACGCTTTTGTGAATAAAGACTAAGGATGCATATTGCATTGGAGATTTGTATGTGGTCAGGCATAGTGGCTTGCCATAAACTTGCTGCTGGTGTAGAAAAATTGGCAGCAGCCAAATCATGTGAGCTGTAAGAATTCCCTGGAGTTTCTGGTCTGGAAGAGTGAATGCCTTAGGGGACAGGCCATAGTAGCTGCGGTAGCTCCTGTCATATTCCACTGTGACCAGATAGCACTCGACTATAAGGACTGTGAGTGTTAAGCACTGTGAACGTGTCGAGTGTCCATGAAAACACAAGAGGTCGTATAGGTACTACAGTTGTACAGCAGCCTGCAACATAACTAAGTGACTTTGTATACATGAGAAGTTGGATCATTTGCAACAGGCCTGTACCTGTGTAAGGCCGCCTGCAGACGGCCGGGTCGGATCTGGCTGCGAGAATTCTCGTAGCGGGACCCGACCCGAGCATCTGCAGAGAGCAGCGTGACACTCACCTGTTCCCGCGGCCCCGGCTCTTTCATGTGCCGGCTGCTGGACAGCAGGCACATGCACAGACCGGAGCCGGCAACCGGTGAGTGACGTTAGAAATAGAGCGTGCCGCGATTTGTTTGCCGCGCGAGATTTCGCGCGGCCAAATCGTGGCCATCTGCATAGGATTGCGCTTGTTAACGCCATCCTATGGCAGCTTCCAGGGGCAGAAATTTCCCGCTGCGGAATTTCCGCCCGTCTGCAGGCGCCCTAAGGCCGGGCTCACACGGCGGATCCCAATAGCAGAATCTGCGATCAGCGTCCGTGCAGAGGATCCGCGGCAGAACACGGGCACTGAAAAGCATGTAAATTTGCTTTTTCGCTCACATTCATAGATATGAATTGCGTATTCCGCAAACAGAGAAGAAAAATCGCAGCATGCTTTATTTTGCCGCTGATTCCGTGCGGACGGCCTCCATTGAACTTCATCCCCGGTGAGGCTGTTTCACATGAAAATGCTGCGCATCCATGGGGATTTCACATGGTGGGGAACGCAATATGGGGGCGAGATTCACAGCCCCATATCATGCTCGCCAATGTGAAGCTAACCTAACTCCATCAGAAAAAAAGGAACAATGCCAGAACTGCGCTATTTTGGTCACTCCATCTCCAAGAAAAAATTGAATGAAAAGTGATCAGAAATCGTGATCATATGTTCCCAAAAATGGTAGCAATAAAAGCTATGGGTGGGCCCACAAAAAGCAAGCCCTCACACAGCCCCATCGACAGAAAAATAAGGTTATAGGGGTCAAAATATGGCGATAAAAATAACCCCCTACTCCCAAAACTGGTGCAAGTTTTTTCCCCCATTTTGCCCCACTTATTAATTTTTTTGAAGTCTTCCGATACATAATATGATACATTAAATGGTACCACTGAAAAAATACAACTCAAAAACCCACAAAAACAAGCCCTTATGTAGATACGTCACTGGACAAATAGATTATGATTTCTTGAAAGTGGGAATACCAGAACTTCAAAATGTGACTCGGAAGCAGGCCCGTCAATGACCATTGGCCATGAAGGGGTTAAAAACAAATAAATAAATAAATATAAATCTTGGTATTTGTATAGCGCCAACTTATTCCGCAGCGCTTTCAGGTAATTATTACTAATTACCCCCCACCAAGCTGGGTTCTCATTTTACCGACCTCGGAGCTGGCTACCTGACTCACGCGGATCAAACTTGCAACCTTCAGGTCGTAGGTGAGAGCTTACACTCTGCGCCACACGAGGCTCAAATGAAAAAGCAGAAGAAAAAAAATGAGGCAGAAAATGCCAAAAAAAATTCAATTAAAATGTGTTTTTCCAAAAAATTCTGTGTGTGAAAACACCCTAAAGGATTCTTCCAAACAACTGACATAATGGCGTTACCACAGTAAACTACCATAATGATACGTGAGAACCTTCTAGATGGTCTGAAGGCAGGTACAAGTACACAGGCAGTATTTGCAGAGCAGCACTCCTCATGAGGGTGTATTATCTATTCATTACATCAGGTAGTAAACGAAGTAAACAAAGAACAGAGGATTTCAAAGTTCTATCATTTCACAGTTAAGAAGGCACCACATTGACCTCTGCTGGCATCCAACTAAACGTGCATCTAGAACATACAGATCACTCATTTTCAATGCTAATAGACCTTTTCATCCACTTTATGTGACTTTTTGTGTTATTATACTTGTCTCACATCCACAGGTTCCTGATGGAAACATTTATGTTTGAAAAGTATGTGCGCTACACAGTAATCATTTACCCAGTGGCTATTCTTGCTTCAGTGGGCATCTTTCTTGGAGTGGACGAGACCACAGAGTTTTCGGACAATGAAATGTTGAATGGTAAGTCCATTTTAATGTACAGCATTTTCATTTAGATTTCTATATCCTCCATAACCGACAAGCCCCACCTATTGTCAATGGCTCATCAGACAGAAACCTTGGAGGAGATATATCTGAAGTTCCGCAAGAGAAAGGAGTTACCCAACAAATCTAACGTTATCAATTTTCAAAGAACAAATTCTACCAGCTGACCAGAACACCCAAGCATGGACCTTCTCCAAGGAAAACCTGTAGAGCTAGAGCTGTTGCTGCTGCTTTAGAAAATTTTCAATTTGTGGGGAATGAGGAGAAGGAGAGCAGCAGCACCTTGAAGGTAGAGTGTACTCCTCATGGAAACATGACAGCTGTAGCTCCATATTTCCATATTTTTTATTTGTGAGGGGGAGTAGGAGGAGGAAATATGGCGGAAGCAGAAGGACAGCAGCCGAACCACTGCCACTAGCAGCACCTTCAGGACAGAATCTGCTACTGGTAGAAACATGAGAGCTATAACACCATATTTCCATATTTTTCATTGCGGAGTAGGTGGGGTGGGGTGGGGAGAAGGAAACATGGCAGAAGCAGTAGAAAGAGCAGCTGCAACATATGCCATGTGGAATTCCACCTTGTATGCACATCATAGATGAAGTGGTTGGGTGGTAACTCGAACTGTTGCTGCACCTCCACCAAACGAGAGGCAGCTCTGGGTGTGAATAGCAAAAGTGCAAACACAGTTTCCTGGCCTTCTCCAATAGTGGATGTAAACCTGGGTAATTGATTAGGAAACCATGCACTACTAGGTTTATCACAAGGGCCAGGCAAGGTACGTGTGAGATTTCCAGGTACGGGGCTGCCAGCAGCTTTGCAGCATTGTCGCACAGTACCTTGCCTGGCTTCAGATTGTACGGGGTCAGCCTAAGGCCTACAGACCCGTTAGCAGCGTTCCCATATGGGTTTTAGGATAGCATGTCAGTAATTACTTCCCCTTTCGGCTTCATGCCCCACCTCCAGAACAATGACCAATGTGTGGTTAAGAATATATAATGCCCTTGGCCATGCTTGCTGGACTATGTGTCCATAGCCAGGTGCACCTTGCCACCGATGGCATTCTACAACTCCGCAGACACATTACCACTCACATAGCGGTGCAGGGCAGGAACAGATTTTTGGGCAAAGAAATAGTGGCTGACTATCTGGTACTGTGGATTAGCATGGACCATCATGTTGCAGAAGGTGTTGCAGAGGTGCTTGCATTCAGGTTCTGTGGTTGTGGATAGCTGGGGTGGTATTTTTTTTACGTTCACATAGGTGGGAAATGGAGGACTGGCTGCTGACTCAGGACATGCTGAAATATGGGGTGGATGCCAATGTCAGTGAAGTTGGTGGTGATGGCAGCGGCTCAACTGCTGCTTTCCTTTCCCCACTCCTGGTTCTGAAGCCTGCAGCCTGGTCGTCAATTACGGGAGACCTGAAGTAGGTGTACTACTGCCCCACACAAAACTGCCTCTCTGTGCTCCGAAGATACTGCATGAACAGGGAGCGAGATGGAGGAAGAGGCAGCTACAACAGTGGAAGAAAGAGCAGGATGAGACCGACTCTTTGCCCTCTTACCCAACTGGGCTCTCCAAGGCAGCGGGTGGTGGGATTTCATGTGGCTGTTCGTACATGCTATGTTGAGTTTGTTTACTTTTCTGCATTATAAACACCGTCGATCTTACAGATGACCACTCTACTGTCATCCGCTGTGGTTTCCAAGAATGCCCAGGTTGCACCAGTCCTGTGAGCAGACCTAGCTGAAGGCATGATGGTGCTGCTGTGACTACTAGTAGGATTTTTGCTGATGGTGGCATTACAACCCTTGTGTTGCAACATCCTATTCCCAGTCTTGCCAGGGTGCTGCCCCCACCATCCATCTCTTCGTCCTTCCTTTTTGAGCTGCTATGATGACTCTACCTGCTTGTCCATCTTGGGTCAAATGCCTCATCAACTTCAACACCTCTTCTTCCTTCTTTTCCTCAGTGGACTCTATGTAAGGACTCATTCACATGGGTATATTGTAACACGTGGTGAAGGGAGGAAATATAAGTTTATGCATTGGAGCTTGCTCTATTTCTCCCCGTTTTATATGGAGCCCTTGCAGGGTTGCATATGGAAACGTTGCCTCTTCGCAATGCCTGCGACAGGGCACCGTTTAATACGGAGCCCCGCTCTGGACAGAGCAGGGGATTTGGAAAAAAAGTCACACTGTGCATTTCCGTGACATCATTGTCTCGGGTATGCGCAGTGCCTATCGTAGCCCCTACACAATCTCTGCCAGGTCGCAGCATTGTACGCCTATGGCCATGTGAATGAGCCCTTGCAGGGAGCACCAGATGCTGGTACCTCCATTTCCCCATCCCGCTCCGTACACATTGCCTAAGAAAGACTAACTGCATGCAATAACCCATCCGGATCTTCCTCTGCGGAGGAAAAACATGGCTGGGCATTAGTGAATACAATGTCCTGGTTTATTCCCTCTGGTTGTTTGGACTGCCCTGTTGATATTCACGACCCTGAATCAGCAAACAGCTCTGTAGACTGATCCATGTGGACTGCTTCGGAGAGTGCAGAGTAATTGGCATGGGGTGAAGTAGAGGGGAATGCTCATGGCAGACTAGTGCAGACTGACTACTCTGTGTCTATTACTAGGGGGAAGATGAGGTGGTGGCACTTGAGGCTTGCTGTGTCATCCACTCTAGAACCTGTTCTGTGTGCTGTGGCTGTCAAAGCCACGGCAAGAGATAGTGGTCTTCTCCCATTGTTGCCAATGGGGCTGGTGCCAGCCCCACTGAAATCAATGGGAGATGCTCGCGATCCTCTGCCAGTGCTGTGATGGCGACAAGGATTTTTTTATATTCTTGAAATATAACACACCCCCCCTCCCGAAAATAATCAAAAACTGTAGATAAAATAAAAAAGAAGAATACATCACCTTAGTAGCGCTGTCATCTCCAGTGTGTCTTGTTGCAGGTCCTGGCACTCTTCTTCTGCTTCTATTCTGGCCAGGGATTGAAAATCCCCACCTCCTAAAAGCGCTGGTTCTAATTGGCTGAGCGCTGTGACCGATCAGCTCAGCATTGAATGACAGCTGAACATTGCCTCTGATTGGTCTCAGCGCTTAGCCAGAGGCAGCTCTCAGCTGTCATTCAATGCTGAGCGCTACCTCTGATCGGTCACAGCGCTCAGCCAATTAGAGGCAGCGCTTTCAGGAAGTGGGTATTTTCAATGCAAGAAGATGCGCCGGAGATTACAGCGCTACTAAGGTGATGTATTCTTCTTTTTTTTTTCTACAGTTAGCGATTATTTTTTTGGGGGGAGGGGGCTTATATTTCAAGCCCCTCCCTGAAAATCCTCGTCACGGAGAGTCCCCTGATTTCAATGGGGTTGGCACTGCTGCTGCCGGCCCCATTGGAAACAATGGGTGAGATTGCAAAAAGAATGGACCTGCCGTGATTTTGTTTTAAAGCTGCATCGCAAGAGTTAAAACATTGCAAATGTGCATGGAACGATTGGAAGCCATTGGCTTCATACTTTTGTGATTTCTCACAGCCTCGCAGCGCTGGGAAATCGTGCGATTCCCTCACCAGTGTGAAGCCACCCTAACACTGCATTAACGCTGCGTTTTTGTTTAACGCTGCTAACATTATAATCCACATTTTAAAAACTTGATCTCAAAGGGAATGTATCAGCATTATTTTTTGTGTATTGTAATTTAAAGCAGATTTGTAAAAAATATTCAAGTTTTCTAATTTGTATTTATTTTCCATTTTTAAAAAATTCTACTGTCTGTACTGTCAGACTATGTGGACGGCCATCCATCTTGCCTGAGCTGCAGTTTACAGCAGAAATCATGGGGCATAGACAAATTGGACAGGAGGGGGGACCCATTGACTTGTAAGCGAAGAACAGTCTATCCTTTTCTGTGATATACGCAAGGTTCCTTGTTTGGGGGGAGGGGGGGAGTGCTATATGCTAGTATTTCAGATAACTTTCCATTTTTGGTGAGCGCAATGTAAACATTGACATTTTTGCTCTTTTGGTGCTTCTGAAAATTTGCGCCGATTCTTGTGGAAGTTTACACCACTATTTAATATACTGTATGTGAGCCTTAGGGCGGACTCACAGACATAATTGTATGAGAAATATTCGAAGAATAGAAACTATTGATTTCAAGGGGTTAATTCTCACCGCACCATGCTCTATTTTTTTGTGCATTGGCGCACCAAGGGCCCCATAGGAGGCTATGGGGGGTGCTAGAAACCTGCAATATGCTGAGCAATTTCGCCAGAAATCGAACACATCCGGTACTAATTAGGCTGCACAGCCTTTTAAATCCCAGCACAGTTGGGTCCCACGCCCATGTGAACGGTCCCCGACAGTGCAAAAAGTACAGTAAAATACGCAGATACACACACAATACGCAATGTCACGCTATCACGTGCGTTCTTCCGCTTATGTTCGTGTCAGACAGCCCTTAGTGTTTTATCCCTTACGCTCAATAGTGTCACAAGATTGTTGTCCTTAAAACAAGGCTGTTAAACGGTGACTTACCTCCAGCAGTTTTTGTGCACTTGTTACCGCATTGCTTTTACCTTTCCAGCGGTGATCGTTGCTGTGAGCGCCGTCGCCTGTCTGCTGCGGTTTGTGCTCATTTTCTCATGTGATAAATTGAGGCCAATGATATCAGAAGATAAAAAAGGAAACTCAACAGAAGTCCCAGAAGTCCCAGTTGCTTCATCCCCATCTCCACAAATCGATGCTCATGTGACTCTCGTGGTGAAGGAACTGGAGCAGCCATGAGACGTCTACAAGAGGCCGAGTCCATCTATTTGTATTGGCATTGTGCCCTGAGCGGAGGACGATAACAGAAGTACAGTATGGCATGGGCTAAGAGAGATCCAAACATCTAACTTGTTCAATGCAAACTCTAGAATGGTGACTGACCTCCCCGCCTGGTTAGTGCTGACCCTATACGCCAATTGTTGTCATTGACATTGTATTAGTCATGTATCTTTTTTTTTAAAGCAAAACAGAAAATCCACAATCCCCCCAAGTCAAGTTATGCTCAAGGTTGGGTTACTTTATTTATTCCACTTGCTATATAACACATACAGTATATATTCCAAATACTGCATAGAGCATCACTTACATCAGTCCCCATTCCCACTGGGGGGGGGGGGGTTACAATCTACATGTATTATCCTTTATGTAAAAGATATGATTTAAGTGAATTCCAGGAATATGTATTGATTGAGGGTTCGATCAGCCCTGGTCAGTGAAGGGTCCGCATTGCTGCAGGGACTAGACACATAACTACGTCTGGTTCTGCAACTCAGTCCCTTAATTGATCGCACGTTGATAACCTTCAAGGAAGCGCCATTTTTAGTTCTACTACCAGTATTTCAGTTTTCACAGAGTACCATGCACCCATTTTTTTTCTTTACAGCTGATCTAACCTAGATTGTATTGAAACAAACAGGTTATCAGGACAGCGCCTCTGCCAATAGGTGACGGATAGAGTAATTTAGGCAAGTGATTAGGAAAGGACTCACCTGGCATGAAACGGCACAACCTAGAAAGGTTAGCCGTTACACCTTTGGTCTAAATGTGCAAAACGTGTTGACAGTGAAGAAGACACCCCGTCCCAAGGACATCCGAAGGAGAGCCAATGCAAGGAGAAATCTGAGATATCCAATAACCTAGACGGAAGTGGAAAGAGAATAATTGAAGAAAAAGGTCTTCTGCGCTCAGGGTTTGTATCAACGCCATCTCAATGCTTCAAATTTCCTCTCTAGGAGTATGGTTATCTACACTACAAAGGAGACCCATTTAAGACATGTGCTTGATAAAGGAGCATTTATAAGCCATGAAACGCGTTGCACCTTCATGTACTTTCTTTGTGTGGCTTGTTCAGGAAAGAAATTGGACCTCCTCTAACATACGTCGTTGGACTGAACTCTCTATCATCTCTTCACACCGTCGTGTCTTCCTGAACTTTGTGAGGGGTTGTTTTGTGGATGCTGTGCAGAACCCTTCTCCAATTAAATTTTGGATTCGGGGTTTCCTAAAAGGTTTTCTCTTTCTGCTGTTATACAACGGTGCCATCTGCTGGCTAAAACCAGTGTGTGTGCGCCAGAGCGGCTCCGACAGCGGAGTGGCTGGCAATAGACGGTAAGAATACCTTGTCGCACATCTTCTGACATTGGAGCTGTACAAGCTTTAATCAGAATGTAGGAAGACGTCAGGCAGTGGATTGGAAAGGGTTAATGGTGCATTCGGACCCTGAGCGCAGGAGACCTTTTTGACGGATGCACAAAAACGCAGTGCAAATGCACATCCACTCATGTGACACAAGCCTTAATGTTGTAACATGTTATATATCCTTGGTCCTCTTACTCATAAATGCATTTGTGTGGTTGGTGTGTGGCCGGATCCATTCTATGCAGCGAGCAAGCTACATTATTATACAATGATTGTTCCTACCAATGGCAGACAGCAAGCAGAGATCTTGAAAATTACAAGACACCGAAAAGTATGGTATATTTAAAAGTTGCAGGTCTTTTCATTACCAATGACTAAGCTTCAGGTTTTTATTCACACCAATTCCGGTCAGTAGTCCAAAACTCTCAGACTCTGGAGCGAGTCCAAGAAAAGGCAAAGGCTACACTTTTTTCCGTCTGCTTAGGAATTCATTAACATCATAACACAGGATAAAGGAGGGCAGGAGCAGCTGTATACCAGTCTCCATCCATCCATCCATGACATGACATGTGAAGCTAGTCAGTCTGCAGCAGTCACACACGTTGACACATCACTGGAGGCTAGTGTGTAGAGATGACATGAAACCAGGCAAGCGTTGGCACGGGTGCATCATTTTTGTTTAAAAATAAAAAAAATAGGTTTTGTGTAAAAAGAAGAAACCCACAAAGCATAAGTATCATTACAGAACAAATATCGCCAATCCTTCCTTCTGCAGAAACATTTTCTGTCTCTATGCCTACCGAGTGGCTTAATCGGGAGGGACGCAAGCAGACAAAATATATAAACAAACTCCCCTGTCACCGTCATAGCAATAGACCAGATTGGCTCATTAAAATAGTTCAGATCCGTCCCCCATCCAAAGGATCATTTAACAGGGGGCCTCGGGTAACGGTCCCAAAGACTCCAAGGTAGCCTTGGAATACAGGACAAAGCATGGAAAAGAAATGGAAAAAAGATCTGCGCTCAAAGGACCAATTCCAGCAGGGAACAGTAGAAGAAACACATAGGACATACTTAATTCATGGAGGGGTTTAGTGGATGAAATGTCCTCTTATCCCCTTCCTGGATAGCCCATAGTTCATCCATGAAATGCCAGTTATGTCTAGAAGGTTCAATGGATTCAGCTGAAGCAGGGAAGCATATGGGAGGTTTTATTGGATAACAAAGTTTTCAACAGAGATATTCCAAGCAAATACATTTTGGAGTGCCTCCTCTATTAAGCAGAAGTAATTCCAGAGAAAATGCCACACCATGAATGCAACACCCATACGTGGAATATTGCAGGGAAATGACTCGCTACCCAAGCATACGGCTGGAGTTGGGAGGGTATAGTTCATGGACATGTCACGGTGGCACTTACCAACTCCTGTTCCCAAAAGGAGTTACCACAGCAAAGGATTGGGCCCGTAGTCCTCAGGATGAGGGGGGTAGTAGTTGTCAGTTCGTGACGCCACTGTTCCACACACCGGCATTCATTCACAGCGAATCAATAAACACTGGACATGTGTATAGTACCTCGGGGCCTCAGGAACGGTTGAGGCCTGGTAAAACTTTACTTAACTAACTTTGCAAAACAGGTAATTACAGGTACATTGATGGCAGTAGTTACATACAGAAGCTCAGAGGTTGGGAGGCAAAAATACACAGGAACAATATGTCCCTATAGTCCACATTATCTATATGTCACCGGTCAGGGACACCATATATACTCCGGAGGAGGCAAGAAAGCAAGATCCTCTCCACATACTCTCTGGCAAAACACAATTACTTAGCAGAAGACTTAGAATAAATGCACCCGCACATTCTCCGCATGGGTGTTGAAATTACGTACTAGTGAAAAATGAGATCAGCGGAAATACCATCACTGTCTCTTTAAGAGAATGAAACACTGTGTGACCTACGCAAAAAATTAGAAAAGGTGACTGGCAGAGAAAGAACACAGGATGTGCCTGGAAAAAGAGAAAAATCATCAGAACAGTCAGTAGCTTCAGTCAATACACAGAAAAAATGGTAGGAAGGCCCCACCACTGAGACAGGCTAATGAGGGGCTGCAAACACAAAAGAGTGGACTGAGGGGTACACAAGAGACATCCAATCATACACATGGATCTTTAATTCCATTCATGCAGTCTGATACATACGGTGACTGTATTTGAATTTGTATAAAATTAGCATGAATTTGACTAGATTATTCTAAAAATGAATTAAGCATGGATGTGCAATGACTTTAAGCATATAAGCTACTTTAAGAGAAATGACTTTAAGACAAATAACTTTAAGAAACATGACTTTAAGAGAGAGAGCATAATCATGTAGACTTTTGCACTTAATACGCCTTTTCCATTAACTTCCACCAGCACATTTACTTAAATGTTGCATAACTTTATGAAACTTTTTAGTCCTCGTATTAACGGTCTCTGGTAAACATTAATTAAGCATGAAGGACAACGATTTACTTTGCAGTCTCTGGTACGTTAGAGTCTTTTGCATATCTGGAAAATAAAGAACATGAACAAAAACAGGAAAAATGTAAAAAATACAAAGCAGTGTCTCTTACGCAAAGAGTTCTTTTCTTACTTAACAGCGGAAAAGGGGCTGGATGCTGTTGTTCGCTGGGATCTCTCCATCTTCTTCGTAGCTAGCAGTCCAGCCAGTAGGGGAAAGAGCTTTGCGGAACACTTGTACCTCAGGGTCCTCAAAATCCTATGCAAAGGGATGCAACCCTGAGGCATAATCGCACGGGCTGCCCGGTTGGCCCTGTGGATGATTGGGGTAGTCCTCCCCTCAGTAGGTTGGCAGCCTCCTTGTTCTTGTAGTGGGATCCATTTTGTCGCTAGTCTGGCCAATAATGCTTTGGGCCCAAGAGTCTGCAGCCGCAGTTAGCTCCTCCCATAGTGGGCACCAGTAAGTACATGAAGCAGGGGTAGTTTCCCCGCCCTACCTTGTGCCAGGCCAGGGCGTTGTCAAATTGGCGCCAAGCAACTTTGGCAGGAATTACTTGGTGGGAGTGAGTCACAGAGAAGAGCATAGAGACATGATGGGTACTATTGCTATCTTGGGAGGCCCCACCAAAACATGTATGAATGTCCATTAATTTGGTTAGGCGCACTAGGTTAGATCCTGTTCATGGGATGCCAAATCTTTCAACACCCATATGTGGGATATTGCAGGGAAATGACTCGCCACCCAAGCATACGGCTTGAGTTGGGAGGGTGTAGTGCGTGGACCTGTCACAGTGGCACTTACCAACTCCTGTTCCCGGAGGGAGTTACCGCAGCGTAGGATAGGGCCAGTAGTCCTCAGGATGAGGGTGGTAGTAGTTGACAGTTCGTGACGCCACCGTTCCACACGGGCATTCATTCATGGCGAATCAATAAACACTGGACAAGTGTATCGTACCTCGGGTCCTCAGGAACAGATGAGGCCTGGTAAAACTTTACCTAAAGATAGATAGACCAGGCAGCATAAGATGTATCATAAAGTTTCGGCTGCATTCACACGAACGTATATCGGCTCGGTTCTCACGCCGAGCCGATATACGTCGTTCTCCTCTGCGGGGGGGGGGGGGGGGGGGGGATGGAAGAGCCAGGAGCAGGAACTGAGCTCCCGCCCCCCTCTGCCTCCTCTCCGCCCCTCTGCACTATTTGCAATGAAAGGAGGTAGGATGGGGGCAGGGCTAAGTTCTGGGAAATAGCCCCGCCCCCATCCCACCTCTCCCCATTGCAAATAGTGCAGAGGGGCGGAGAGGAGGCAGAGAGGGGGCGGGAGCTCAGTTCCTGCTCCTGGCTCTTCCATCCCCCCCCCCTGCAGAGGAGAATGACGTATATCGGCTGGGCGTGAAAACCGAGCCGATATACGTTTGTGGGAATGCAGCCTTCAGCTATTTATTTCTCCATAAAAGACTGGCAAAGTTTCGACCCCAGTTGGGGTCTTTATCAAGGATCTTTGTAGAGGGTCGGGATCCGGACCCTTCTGGGATCTGCATTTAACTCCTCGCTGATGTATACAGCTTCCTGATAAGACCTTGCGGGATTTGCTGATATCCTTATAGTGCTGCACTTGTCTTTTTGCTACTTATATTGGTAAAACTTTACCTGACTAACTTTTCAAAACAGGTAATTACAAGTATATTTACGGCAGTAGTTACAGGCAGAAGCTCAGAGGTTGGGAGGCAAAAATTACACAGGAATAATACTGGTCCTATAGTCCATGTTATCTATAAGTCACCTGTCCTGGACACCATATATACTCCAGTGGAGGCATGAAATCAAGATCCTCTCCACATACTCTCTGGCAAAACACAATTACTTAGCAGAGGACTTAGAATAAATGCACCCCGCACATTCTCCGCATGGGTGTTGAAATCACGTACGTCTGTGTGGTGATCCATTGGCAGACGGCCACACAGGAAAAATTAACTGCCGCGATGTAAACGGGTACCTGGTTTAGTAGCAATTAGGATTTGGTGTGCTCTCTCTCTGGACGGTGTTCACTCCTCTACATTCACACCCCATGCGCTACAGTATGTCATTCCTCCTCTTCCATCTTCACCAACACGGGAGCTGATGGTGCTCCCATGCGGCTCTGTGTTAGCTCCAGGCAGCAGGTAAGATGGAACCCTGCTCCAGCACAAAAAGAAGACGACCATTTCCAGCTCTCGGACACACATTTATAACCTCACTTGTACCACACGAGGGCTCTTTCCAACAAGTGTATATCGGCCGGCCATTTTACAGCCGGCTGATATGCGCTGTGATCTGATGCATTGGATTCAAATGCATCAGATCACATGGCCGTATTCCTGAAACATAAAAGTGCCCAGGCCAGGCCAATATAGCTCCGGGCATTTTTACGTTGGGCCCAAAAGATAGTCCTGGAACTATCTTTTGGGCCGGAATACGGCAGCCGCTGCATGGGCTCCTATGGGTAGGGGGGCGGTTGCTTAGCTCCACCCCCTCCACTCCCATTGCAAACAGCCTGAGGGAAGGAGAGAGGAGGTGAGCCAGTGAGGGGGAGGAAAGCCAACGGCATTGCAGCCTCGGCGTTTACACAGCACTGAACAGGCACACAAACGATAGATTTGTGCACCCGTTCACACATTTTTATGGTGCTAGAGGGGGCACGTAAAACCGCCTACGGCCATGTAAAAGATGCCTCCGTGTACTTTGAGAGGGAGCACTTTGCTTTGGCTGATGAGTGCCAATCAATGAGATTGGTGCTTATCTACCAGGACTTCTCACGGTCCGATTCTGACTCAATTAGGGGATGAACATGTTTATGTGTCAGCTAAAATCACTTATCCTTTCACACAACCAGGAAGGCAAATGTTCTTTTTTTGCTAAAAGAGCCATGTAAAGGCCATTAACCCTTTCCAATCCACTGTCTGACCTCTGAAGACATTATGATTTAAGACTGTACAGCTCCGATGTTGGAAGACGTCCGTCGGGGTTCTCTTACTGTATATTGCCAGCCTCTCTGCTGTCAGAGCCTATCCAACGTGTCACCTCATGCAGTACTGGCTTTAGCCAGCAGATAGCGCCAGCACAAAAAGAGTAAGCCCCCTAGGAAAACCAGGATACAAAATAGATTGGAAAGGGTTAAGGTCCAGACCGTGGCATAACCCTCCTTTCCCTCTCACAGCATCAGGCACCCTTCTATTTACAGTCAGCTCCAACAACCGATTCCTGCAGTAACAAGTAAAATTTCAATTTTATTTTGCACAACGTTGAAGAGGCATTTTAGATGTTTGCTTTGTGTGCCTTTAATGGGCAAAGAACTAAACTTCCACTTTCATCTACTTAATGAAAACATATTTTGCCAATTTTCTGTTTAAGTTATAACAAAAAGATTCACTTACTTTTTCTCCCTGAACCATGTCTGTTTACTGTGTGCTAACTTAGCTTTTCAATGGAACCCGACAACCATCCCCCTTCACACATCACTGACACGGAGGGGAAAGAAGCCATCTCCAGTGTAGAAGGCCGGCGGGAGTAGAGCTGCTGGGAATGATGCCGGTATCAGGACATTGGTTATTTTATTGTCCAGTTGAAAATGAATATACTGCCATTTCCCTGAACAATCCCTTTAACCCCTTGAGTGGCAGGTTTCTTACCCCCCCCCCGCCCCTGTCAGAACCACCAGGGCAGGTTTTTTAAATGGTCTAATCAATTAATTTTAAGTAATTTTCCAGTCGCATTCCAAGAGCCATAACTTTTTCATTTTTCCATTGACACGGCCATATGAGGGCTTGTTTTTTGCAGAACAAGTTATATTTTTTGATGCCCTCATTTTTGGGTGTGTATAATGTATTGCATAACTTTTGTAAAAAAAATTTGCAGGGAAATTGGGGGGAAAAAAAAAATTCTGCCATTTGTTTTTTGGATTTCATTTTTACGGCGTTCAGTGTGCAGAATAAATAATGTGATAACATTATTCTGAGTTAACACAATCCCGGCGATACCAAGTTTATACAGTTTTTTAGGTTTTGCTATTATTTAAAACATTTTTTTGCTTAAAGGTTTGCTTTTGTGTCGCTACATTCCAAGAGCCGTATTATTTTTTTTTTCCATTGCCAGAGCTCTAGCAGGGCTTGTTTTTTGCAGGATGAACTCTAGTCTTCATTTATCTAATTTTTTGGAATATGTAAAATATTGATCACTTTTTATTCCACTTTTTTCTAGTGGCAAGATCAACAAAATCTGTAATTCTGGCATGTTTTTTATTTTTATTTTTCACTGCATTCTCTGAGGAGTATAAATAATATATTAAAGTAATTCTACCTGCCAGTACGATTATGCCAATACCAAATTGTAAGAGTTTTTTTCTTGTTTTAAAAATTTTTTCAGTTAAAAAAAAAAAAAAAAAAGGAATAAAAGTTTAAATCACCCTCCTTTTGCCATATCTATAGTAAAAAAAATCTAAATCATAAAATAATACATATTTGGTATCAATGCGTCCTTAAAAGTCAGATCTATCAAAGTAGTGCATTAGTTACCCCACACGGGGAACGTAGTCCGAAAAAAAAAAATAATAAAGACCGCCAGAAATGCACTTTCAGTCACCCTGTCTCCCAGAAAAAAATGCAATAAAAAGCGATCAAAAAGTTGTAGGTTTTCCGAATTAGTACTAATGTAAACTACAGGACATCTCGCAAAAAATGAGCCCTTGCTCAAGTAAATCGACGGAAAATAAAAGTTATTGCGCGCAGAAGATGCAGCAGAAAATAATTTTTAATAATTAAAGGTCTTTGAAAAAAAAAATACAAGTACTACTGCAAAAAAACAAAAAACAACCTATACACGTATTGTAGTAATCGTACTGACCCATAGAATAAAGTTATCACGTCATTTTTGTTGCAGTTTGTGTGCCATAGAAACAAAACGCACTGAAAGATAGCAGAATGTCTTTTTTTTTCATTTAGAATTTTGTAAAAGTTTTTCAGTACATTATATGGTATTTTAAATAGAATCATTGAAAAATACAACTCGTCCCGCAAAAAACAAGCCCTCATGCAGCGACGTCAATGGATAAATAAGCGAGCTATGATTTTTTTAAACAAAGGGAGGAAAAAGGGAAAAAAAAGGAGCCGTGTCATTAAGGGTTAAATAATGTACTAATTTCCTCCTCTGGGTCATTACAACGGAGGGATAGCACATGTGTAATTTTGTTTTTAATTTTTTACGGAGTAAAGGTAGATGTTTCTTTTTTACTTTTTATTTTTGTCCCTTTAGGGGACTTCCGGAGACCCATCAGAACGCCTGATCACATTTCGGGGGTCCGATGGTAACAGCCCTTTACATGCTGCAGTTGCATAAACGGCAGCATTTAAAGGGTTAAAACAGCAGAGATTGGAGGTTTTCTCCATTCTCTGTCGTGTAAGAGCTGGTGCCAGGCTATCCTCTGACAGAGGGAGCCCCCTCCCTCCATCAGTCCTTTACATGCTGTGGCCGTATAGACCACGGCACGTCAAGGGTTAACACAGCAGAGATTGGAGGTTTTCTCCATTCTCTGCTGTGTACCAGCTCTCCCTGCCACAGAGACCATTGGCTGGCTTCTGACAAGCCGATGGTCTCTATAGCAACCTGTAAACAAAGCAGTGCAGGACTTTGAAAACAGAAGTGGGAGATTGCCAGCAGATCAGCAATATCTTCCTGCTTCTGTTTTTCAAAAGTCCTGCACTGCTCTGTGTGGGTCTGTGCAGGCAGAGCACACTGCTACAGCTTATGGAGTGTGCTCTGCAGCTCCCATAGTGAAACATAGCCCGGCAGTCTTTTGGGCTATATCGCAATGGGCAGTGGAGCTAGTCCTGGAAAATTTCCAGGCGTGCCACTCAAGGGGTTAATACTGTATATAAAAATAATCTTTTTATTAATTTTAAAGTTATAACTAGAGATGAGCGAGCACCAAAATGCTCGGGTGCTCGGGACGAAATTATCGCGATGCTCGAGGGTTCGTTTCGAGTAACGAACCCCATTGAAGTCAATGGGCGACCCGAGCATTTTTGTATATCGCCGAAGCTCGCTAAGGTTTTCATGTGTGAAAATCTGGGCAATTCAAGAAAGTGATGGGAACGACACAGCAATGGATAGGGCAGGCGAGGGGCTACATGTTGGGCTGCATCTCAAGTTCCCAGGTCCCACTATTAAGCCACAATAGCGGCAAGAGTGGGCGCCCCCCCCCCCCCTCCCAACAATTTTTACTTCTGAAAAACCCTCATTAGCAATGCATACCTTAGCTAAGCACCACACTACCTCCAACAAAGCACAATCACTGCCTGCATGACACTCCGCTGCCACTTCTCCTGGGTTACATGCTTATAGCCGGTTCCACTGAAAGCAATGGGCTGCCGGCGTGCGCGGGATGAATTGTCGGGAAGGGCTTAAATATAGAAGCCCTTCCCTGCAATTCATCCAGAAATGTGTAAAAATAAAAAGAAATTATATATATATGCATATACACACATATACTTACCTTGTCCCGGCAGACGGAGTTCAGCGCGGCCTACAGTGGGTGTGAGTCAGACCTGCCCCCTGATTGGCTCAGGCTAAGCCAATCAGAGGCAGGTCTGACTCACACCCCCTTCACACACACTGCCGGCCACGCTGAACTCCGTCTGCCGGGACAAGGTAAGTATATATATATTTTTTTTATTTTTACACATTTCTGGATGAATTGCAGGGAAGGGCTTCTATATTTAAGCCCTTCCCGACAATTCATCCCCGCGCACGCCGGCAGCCCATTGCTTTCAGTGGAACCTGCTGTATTGCCAGCTCCATTGAATTCAATGGGTAAACATCGTTCTTCTCTGCCACAGCTGTGGCAGAGAAGAATGATTTGTCTTCTATATGTTCTCAATGGGGTCGGCGCTGCTGCCGCCGGCCCCATTGAGCGCATATAGAGAAGAGAACAGGAATCGCAGATAGGTGCGATCTGCGATTTCTGACTATGGCCTAAGAAGGACTGTTGGGGTTCTTGAAGCCTAAAATCACTCCTAACTCTCTCCCTATAGCAGCTCCGGCATCAGCAGCACTTTCCCTGATCTCTGTCAGAATGCATCTGTGGCGAGCCGCGGGCGGGCAGATTTTAATACTCGGGTGACACCTGATCTCGCCAGCCACTCACTGCAGGGGGGTGGTATAGGGCTGGATCATCACAGGAGGAAGTTGTAATGCCTTCCCTGTCTTTCTATTGTCCAGAAAAGTGCGCAAATTTCTCAGGGAAGAAAATGAAAGCGACTCGAACACGCTAATACTCGTCTCGAGTAACGAGCATCTCGAACACGCTAATACTCGAACGAGTATCAAGCTCGGACGAGTACGGTTGCCCATCTCTAGTTATAACAAAGAATTCAAAAGTAATAATTACAATTAACTGTAGCAGCTTCGCTGAGAACCAGCTATTTGTACTACTGATAGGACTGCGAGCTGGAGGTGAAAGTAAATATAATCCAAGAGATCGTCAGCTTGTATATGAATTCCAAGTCGGAGTTAAGATGCCTTCTGGAGTGTTTACTTACCTTTTTAGCTCCGAGTGACTCAGTTACGTAGGTTTTTTAGAGAATGGCTCGCAAATACCAGGACACTGCTTAATATTAACTTAGGTGGCTGTTAAACCAACATTGAGGTAAAAGGTATTGTAAAGAGAAAGAAAGAACAAAGGCGAGAGAGACAAAGAGGGACGGAGTAGGGGGATAAAAAAAGACCCAATAAGAAGAGAGGGAGGTGGGGGATGGAAAGAAACTGAACTGTAAGGGGGAAGTGGGAGAAGAAAATGAAGAATGAGATATGGGAACTGGATTGGGGGGGGGGGGGGGCGGGGGAGTTGTCTTCATCCAAGCAAACCAATAGAATAATGAACCATGGAGAGAGATCCATGGCCCCCACGCATCTACTTAATACTGTATATAAATATCACCTTCATGGACATACCTGTAGTTACCACTTGAGGGAGCTTAGAGCTTACTGCATATACAATAAGTTACCTCTAGTGGCGACTGCGGGCAGCCAGAAGATTCGCCATCAGATAAACACAGCTGCAATGTGCTTTGAAAACACAAAGAATCAATGACTGCCACAATATGTACATGGTTGTGCAGGAAGGAGTTTTGACATTTTGGAAGATTGATGTTGAGCAAGTAATATCGTCAATACAAGAGAAAAAGAATGAACAATTGGCATAGACTTGTAGACCAGTTCATCATCTGCTGGAAGCGGACAAGCCAAACAGTATGTAGGCAAGTGGAGTCAGGTGCGAACACACCAACATCGGAGAGAGTTTGAGCAACTGCAGAGGCTTCATTTCCTCGAAGTGTCCCATGAAGTTGAGGTTCGAAATCTGCATCAAAGGCTTCTAAATTGTTTTCAATGTTCATGTAATGACTCACAAGTCAATTAAAGCGGGTTCTAAAAAAAATTATAAAAATCAGCTGCAGTGTCAGGGACAGATGTATATACGAGGTATACTAGAATCTTGACTGACACCGCTATAAATTGGAGGACTAATCCTGGACGGCTTACCTGGCTCCATTCTAAATGAAAACCATGACACAAGTGTGAACTGAACCCAACTGTAAACACCAAGAAATGAAGTATGAAACAAACAGCTTAAAAATATTCTCTTTATTAAGACCAAATTAGGTACTTGTCATTTTCAAAGAGCCTTAACTTCTCATGTGAAAGGTATAAGTTGTATACAAGGCTTATCGCACATTGCAAATAAAAAAGGTAAAGTCCCCTGGTGCAAGCACTAAGTCATGACCGACTCCTAGGGTGACGTCACATTGTGACATTTTCTTGGCAGACTGTTTTTGCCAGGTGGTTTGCCATTGCCTTCCCCAACACTGAAGATAATAGGTTATATTTAGAAAAAACAAAAAAACAAAAGTGCAAGTAATCATAAGCTGATCGGTGGTCTGCCACTCAGGATCTCGGGCACTGCCGTCACGGACAGCGCAGGAAGCAGACTGCCCCGACTAGAGCTCAGCACAGTGACTTGAGTTGGTATTGCAGGCACAGCTACTAGATTCAGTGGCATTCAGAGCGCACCTGCAATACCAACCCAGGCCAGTGAGCTATAGTGAGCACAATCTGCTTGCTGTGCTGGCCATAATGACAGCTGTGATGGGAATCAGCTGACAGGCCAGGATCCAGAGTAGCGGACCCCTACTGATCATCTATTGATAACATTAAAAAATAAAAAAATAATCCAGAAAGTCCTGGACAACCCCTTTGGAGAAAATCTTTGAAATCTTATGAGCAAATGGACTTTTTCCACCATTATAAAATTGGAAATTTTGGCAAAGACACGGTTAAAATTCTGAAAACTGAAATACAACTTTTATTAGGAGGTTCAGGGTTATTCTGTTAAATTTATAGCTTATGAAGTCTAAAATCATTTCCCCTTATGTCATTAAATACCAGAAATTATAAAGTGAAATCATTGTTAAATGAGAGTATATTTAAAAATATATAGAACCCACATATAGGGCTTCAAGCCAATATTCATCCGTGAATACAGGTGTGTTAAATATCTCAACTAGCTACTTTAGGGCTATCTCTTTACATATAGTAGGGGCTCCGTTCATTTATCATACAGAGGTTAACATCCCCTGCTTAGACTGATCAAGCTGGCTGCCTGCAGTGACTACTAGGGGGGCTTATATACGGATCTCGATGACATGGTAAACCAGTAGAAGGCTGGGCTCACAGGACCGGATTGGATTCCGCATGTGGGCGGCCCGCAGTGAATTCCAGCTGTGACCCTGCCCACAGCACGTAGTTGGTTGTATTACGTATGAACGCGTATGCGCACACAGGTGGTTATGCGCAGGAGGTTTTTTTTACATTTCTTAAATGTAATTGCGTATGGGCTGCAGGAATATCTGCAACCATATAGCACAATGGTGTCTATAGTCGCAGATTCTGTGGTAAGAGATACCGCTCATGGAATAGTCAATTCATATCCACAGGTGTAAAGGAACCTTCGACTCTACATGCCTGTCAATGCCCACGTATTACCGCGGATCGTCAACATGGACGGTGAGCGTGGCATCTGCAATTCAAATCCGGTTGTGTGAGACCGGCCTAAAAGTAAGGTCTTACCCAATTTACATCAAACACCCTCTACTTTGGGGCCAAAGAAAAATAGAACTCCATATCTTAACAGTTTGGCAGGGAATTCACAAAAGTATTTAGTGGCATATTGAAGTCATAGATTTCTGCACATGCAATATTTGTAACAAAATTTGCCACTTTTGGGCCTTTATGAGAATTGCTTGCTGTGTTTGTATACGTTGACAGGCATCGGATTTACTAAAAAACTTATGCTAGAAACTGGTGTAAATCATAACCAAATCCTATGCCACCTTGTAGTCTGGTTGTGGCAGAGAATCTTGGGCACGACTTGGACGGAGTTCCATGAGATGTGCGATGCGTGTGCTGTCAGATCTCCACAGACCGCGCACATTGTAGGCACTATTCTCATCTGTGAATACAGACAAGAGGCCTTTCGGTGATTTTGCTTTCACAGATTGGTCCATGTGAATAGCCTCATAGGCTGTAATGGGTCCGTTTGCGGTCTGTGAACTACGGCGAGAGAGTTCATAAACAGTGCAATTGCTGCAGAATTTCCGCTGAGGTATGCAATCTGAAATCAATATACAGTATAACGTAAGGGGAAGGGGCTGGGAAATCTGCAGCATGCTCTATAGGTTATGGAAATAGAGGATTTTCACAGCAAGTCAGAACATGGACGCTGGTGTGAATTTACTCCATTATATGTGATCATACCCTAAAAAAAGGCTAGAATTTTAGACCCATTTAGAAATAAAAAATAAAATAAACTTATGTTTTAGGGTGGACTCCTACTTTACAGAATATAGTGTGTAGTAATGCTATAGGATTCCATATATGAGAGCAGCGATAACACAAGTCAGTCTAATTGTGGACTGATCTTAGATACAGAAATAGATCATTGTATAAAAATAGCAAAAAGGAATGGAAAAAGTCTCAAATCAAATCTGAAAATTAAAAAAAACAAACAAAAAAAACTTGATTATAATCCGCAAAATGTCGTTTTTATCCTGTTTTTGGACAGCCCCCTGTGAAATGTACACATTGTAGTTTAGAAACGTTAAAATAATTAAAAAATGTTATTACATTTCCTCTTTACAAGATATAAGCTTAGTAGGTCAGGTGTGGTCATGAATTCAGCTGATTCATAATAATCGTTTTCTAAGTGTACCTGTCATTGCAGAATAAGCAACCGTTTGTGTGTGTGACAAAGCACCATTTGTGAGACGTATATGGCATTTATCACCAGCCTTCCCCTTTGCAGGTTATTCTGCCAATTAGTTGTTACGATGTCTCCACTCCCCGGCATATGTAGAAGATGGCAGATTCTGCTCCCTTATCACTATTTCTCATACAATGAAGCAGCAGTATGAGAGAAAGTGAGAAGGACTGAGCAGTCTGGATGTGACTGCAGTAGCTATAAAGAGGTGTGTTCACGGGTCACTGAGTTGCTGCAGATCTGCAGCAATTACACCCTCCTCAATTTGAATTTAATTAAAAAGGTGAAATCTGCAGCAAATCAGCGATGTATGAACGCACCTTAAAACACTATTAACTGCAGCACCAGGTCTGTGAGAGTCTCCTCACTCCATAAGCTTCTATGGGCAGCATGTAACCTGATCCCTCAGTGACCTGACAGTTTCATCTCTCAAAACAAATTTTAGTAGCATTTTGGAGCGAGTGAACAGTTTAGGAGTGAGGGGTAAGAGGAGGAAAGGAGGCTGATAAATGAAGAAAGCAGCATTTTTCTTGGATACAATATATTACAAAGTTTTTCTTATATCTGCCTGTACTATCGATTTCTGTAAAGTTTGTTTAAAGTACAATCATTATTTAAGAATGTTACAGAAAACGTCTATTTAAACCCACATGTCCAAGATTTAGAGAGCACTCACTGTGACAGACATAAAAGACCTGACCCGTCACAATCATTGTGTGTACAAGGCACTAAGTTAAACAATAGTCTGCAAGACTTCACAACATGCATAACTCTTACTGGCAATATTCTGAGCAAGTGCTTAGCAAAAACAGCATTTGGTAATTGATGCTGCATAGCTTGTATCATCTTCCCATGATCTCTGCTATCGAAGTAGCATAGAACTGCAATGTATGAGTATTGCAGATACAGCTTAGGCCGCCTGTCCACAAGTGTTGCGGTTTAACGCAAGCGGATTTCCGCCGTGGGAGAACACTTAAAAGTCACCGCGATTTTTCGTGATGAACCTAGCATTACGATAGGTTCATCGCAGAAAATCGCGGCGGATTTCCACTCGTGTACATTGGGCTGCGCTTTCCATAGTTACCCTATGTAAAGGGTATCATGCGTTACGCAATAAAAAAAATTGCCCGTGGACAGGAGGCCTTATTTGTGGGACATTTTCCTATTCTAGTACAGTAACACAGAATGAGACTAAAATCACTTGATCAGATTCATCATTTGTCACTAAAGGATATTTCAGATTCTTAAAAAAATTTATGTCCATTAAATGTATTCTAGACCAAAAATTTTAGGTACGACGATGATTTTGAACAGACCAAAGCAAAACCATCGCACACCGCACAAGTGGTTTCAACTTCCATCAACAAGTCCATCCACATTTGATTATATGGCTCAGATTGTAGGTATCCATTTAAAAACTACATAATAAAACATCTTTGGGGGCTCGAAGACTGACTTGCTATGAACACAGGCAAAAAGATCAAAAAAGTGGTTGGCCGTGGCATTACGGTGCCCACACTTTCATGTCTGGACCCAGAACTGTTCGTAGACGGACATTTACTCTTCTGCCATGTAGAAACGATACATCAAGGCAACAATGACTGCGGATATTGCTGGGATAATCCAGTTACTCCATAGACTAGAAGAAAGAAAAGAAGGCAAATAGTGAACATGAGCACGGTTTATAGATCAGTCATACTATTGGTTCTTCAACCGGTTAAGCAAGTTATACGGCTGAAGTAAATCATAAAAGGAAAGTTTACGACGTCAGGTCTAAACTATCCGGCGTGTACGAGCAAAACACCATGTAATTCACAATATTATGGGATAATCCAGCTAAACCCTCATCCACCTAAATGTATGTTTAGGATCAGTATTAAAGGAGATGTCCCGAGGCAGCAAGTGGGTCTATACACTTCTGTATGGCCATAATAATGCACTTTGTAACGTACATTGTGCATTAATTATGAGCCATACAGAAGTTATAAAAAGTTTTATACTTACCTGCTCCGTTGCTGGTGTCCTCGTCTCCATGGTGCCGACTAATTTTCGCCCTCCGATGGCCAAATTAGCCGCGCTTGCGCAGTCCGGGTCTTCTCCTCTTCTCTATGGGGCTCCGTGTAGCTCCGTGTAGCTCCGCCCCGTCACGTGCCGATTCCAGCCAATCAGGAGGCTGGAATCGGCAATGGACCGCACAGAAGCCCTGCGGTCCATGAAGACAGAGGATCCCGGCGGCCATCTTCAGCAGGTGAGTATGAAGACGCCGGACCGCCGGGATTCAGGTAAGCGCTGTGCGGGTGGTTTTTTTAACCCCTGCATCGGGGTTGTCTCGCGCCGAACGGGGGGGGGGGGGTTTAAAAAAAAAAAAAACCCGTTTCGGCGCGGGACATCTCCTTTAAGAGTCAGTGAATACCAGCTACAGAATGGGTAAGTCATGTTTAACTACAACAAGCCCTCACAAGATACATATGTGGCATCTATGAATTACCATTGATCTAGTTTATAATCCACAATTTCCTTTTACTTTTCATATATTGTGTATTATACTACATTTAAAAAAAATAAATAAATCTTTGTACAATTAATATCACAGAAAATGTATTTTACCTTGAAGGGGTTGTCTGAGGAGTTGACTACATATCCATTGATACAGTTGTATATATAATGGGGTTTTTCACCAATTTATTTCTCAGATAATACATTTTGTGGCTTTAAGAGGGTTAACACCAATTTACGTATATTCAGGCTGACTACTGAAAACGTTTCTGTACACTTAAGGTCCATTTACACACAGATAGCTGCTCACAATGCGTCAGAAACTGACAGTTTTGGGTGATCATTTTGCATTAGCTACTAATGGGCTAATCTGCCCCATAGTAGCTAACTAGCTTTATTTGCGTGTATTTAGAGAACAGAGGGTGGTCTGTTCTCTAAATACATCACTATTGTTCTACAGCGGGACAGTGGCTGAAAGAATGTTATCAGCGCCTATTTATACGCATTTGGTTGAATTATAACTGGGAAAATAAGGGCCATCGCTTCCTCAAATACAAGTTTCCAATGTGCTTTGTAAGTTTTAGACCCCTTTACACCACATAAATAGGAAAATGGCCACAATTTATAGGACTGTACAGAAGTTTTCAGACCCCCTCCCCCCTTTTCTTATGTCACTCAGCGCACTGCAGCTATTGGCTGAAGCGTCATCACGCAGACTTCCTGTTCTTCCCGCTCACTACACAATACTAAGTGCATTCTGTTCCATTTTAGCCACTTCCTGCTATATAATGACCATGAAAACCTACAAAAGCCTACTGTATAAGCTATACAGAAATCCCTGGAAACTTGCATCTGAGCGTCCTGAGTTATCAGGTTGGTATGGCAAACAACCCTAGTAAACGGATCTTTACTAGAGATGAGCGAACGTACTCAGTAAGGCCGATTTCGCAATCAAGCACCGCGATTTTCGAGTACTTCACTACTTGGGTGAAAAGTACTCGGGGGCGCTGTGGGTGAGCGGGGGGAGAGGGAGAGAGAGAGCTCCCCCTGTTCCGCGCTGCTACCCCCCGATCTGCCACGCCACGCCCCACAGCGCCCCCGAGTACTTTTCACCCGAGTAGTGAAGTACTCGAAAATCGCGGTGCTCGATTGCGAAAATCGGCCTTACCGAGTACGTTCGCTCATCTCTAATCTTTACTAATCATGAAAATTTGCATAGAGGAGTTGAACATTAAACTACTTGCATCACAAAATGCAGAGCAGGCTCTAAAACTCCTCCGCATGCAGCCTGAGCGGGACCACAATGCTGTACCCGCAGCAGTGTATTATGTAAATAAGGTTGAAGGTCACACTTACATTCGGCATTCCACGTTCTTGTTCCATCATGGGAACAGGAAACGGTATGCTAGATGGGAGTACATCCGTCTTAGGGCAGAAACAAATGGCACCAGACTATAAAATGGGATCTATTGGGCACTCCACATTCTCCCAAACAAGATACGCCAACAAAATTGCGCTACTTGGCTTGAGATTTTGTGCTGGATCGGAATCAGCGCCTCTGCCGCAAATGTGAACCCTAAAGGCAATGTGTTCCCATTAGATTGCCCAAGCTTGACACAAAAAGGGACCAGTTCTGGTGACAACCTACATTTAAAAGGGTTTTAAAAATGAGGTATTTAGTCTTCTGTGTCTTCCGCTTTTTAGTCCTGCTCTACTAAAGCACAACCATCATCCGGTAAGGCGGCTAGGCCAGGTCTTCTGACAGGCGATAAACTATTGTCTTATCAGAGGCTTCAGTTGCGTCATCCCTCAAGCCACCAGCAAGAAGACAGCTGACAACCACCGACACATAATGAGGCCAGGAGAAATCCTCCAACCTAAGTTTGTTTATACAGATAAAAAACTGTAAATACCTTGAATCAGAATCCGTTGTGGTAATAAAGGAGTCCTGAAATACATAAAAAAATTTAAATAGTTTACAAAACCATGTAGTTTTTATGTACAAGAAAAAAAACCGTTAGCACCGTGCTGGTGATCGTTTGTTCCCAGCACGTCACACTTGTGCCCCGCAGAATTAGAATACAGGTACAACACACACTGGTCAGTTCACTCAGTATGGTCACCAACTTCTCAGCACCTCTTCCAACTCACTTCAATTCTAGGTAGTTTCACATGCAGAACACTTGGTGCAGATTAGGACAAGGATTTTGGTGTGAATCTGCATGGCACATGAAAATCTTGCATAGACTTGTATGGGAAATCTGAGGTCAGGTTTTCGTGTGCCATACGATTTCAGTGGGTCACAAAAAAAAAAAAAAAAAAAAAACAAAAAAAAAAAAAAAAAAAAACACACACACACGACACCACCGCATCACTTGGCTTTCTGTCACGACCCCCAATTGCACCATAAGTTATATCTTATGGTGCTATGGGGACATGCCAAGTTTTTAAAAGCCATCTTTTGAGCGATAATCGTAACTGCACTGACATTGTGCAGTTTTCGTTATACCGTCGCTCATCGTTGTCATTCAGCGTGTTGAAAGACAACGATGAGCCTTATTAGGGATTCACAGCGGGATACAGCTGATACTATTGTTTCAGCTGTATCCTGCTCCCTGAACACAGCCGGGGTATGAAGAATAGAGCGGTCCAGCTGTGTTCTGCATACCCTGCACAACTGTATACCAGCTGAGGACTCCCTGAACAGCCGGGGTATGAAGAATAGAGCGGTCCAGCTGTGTTCTGCATACCCTACACAACTGTATACCAGCTGAGGGCTCCCTGAACAGCCAGGGTATGAACAGCGGTCCAGCTGTGTCCTGCATACCCGAGCAGAGACCAGCTGGATGCAGGAGACAAGCGGCCCCACTTGTCTTCTGCATCCCCTGCTCAGAGCGCAAAGTGATTGCTTAACGTTAGAGCGACCATCTTGCGCTGTAAATGTACACATCAATTATCGCCCAAAAGACATCTTTTGAGAGATAAATCGTTGCATCTAAACCCGGCTATAGTCAATCAGCTGTGAAGCTATGCCATATGCAGAGTCTCAGCTGTGTCCAGCACAGATAAAAAGGTTATTAGTAATGGCAAGGTTCTACCTATACTAAGGCCCGTCTCACACCAACGGATTTGAATTGCAGAATTCACCTATGCAGGCGATACACGGTATTCCATACTCAGTTTAAAAAAAAAAGCATGTCTGCTTATTGAAGTCAATGGAAGCTGTCTGATCGGTGGCTCATCTGCAATTGACATTTGGGATAGGCAGCAGGTACCCGTGTCATCGCCTAGCCATGGCGTGGGGGAAAAAAAAATATATATATATATACTGCGCATGGCTGACAGCAAGCGTCTGCAGTCATCCGCAGGAAACAGGTAATGGGGGTCGCCGGTCAGGGTCCGTGTGAGACCGGCTAAAGAATGTTTCTGTAAAGAGTTACAATAAGTAACATATTACATAACACCAGTGTACCGGTCTGAACCGTTAACCCATGAGATTGCATGCCGAGGTAACACTTTAGGGTTCAGGACCCATTGTCCATTTCACAAGCACAACCAGTTACAAAAGTAAAACTCACCATTGGTTTCTGGAGTTTGGATCGATCATCCTAGGAAGAAAAAAATATATATATATTGATTTACTTAAGATATGCAACATCGCTCAGCTGAGTCACTGAACAAGAACATACTTCAAAGTGTCAATAGATTAAACCTTTTCTAGACACCCTGACAAGACATGGAGAGATCTCACAAACAGCGGGGCCCGGGGCCAATATAAGTATCCCATGGGATAGTGAGATTTGTAAGTGGTGTAACACTGTGCTAAGGGAAGCTTGGGACTGTTCCAGCGGCAGGGCCCGTACACAGATTGTCTTCAGCGAGCTTTACACCTTCACCGCAGTAGACGGGCTGAGGCCGTACATACAGTTATAAGGCATTACCATGTGAGGGAACTGCAGTAATATATGGAGTAATGTCTGCGCTCCGAGGAAAGATTAGTCACTTCACAATGATAAAATGGACCATATAGAGGAGAACTCGCCTGGTGTGCGGTCTGTCGGTGACCGGTCGGCACACCTATGGGCCAAGCAAACCTTCAATAGTTGGCACATGAGCCCGCCAGGTGTCACAATAGTAGGGAGAGCAGAAGTTGAAATCACCAGGTGACACGACCTCCGGCACAAAGAACGTACAAAATCACAGAGTGGAGAACATTCCCGCGCTACTGTGCTTGAAAATGCAAATGGAGCTTACTTCACACAGGGGGACTTGGATGCCACCAGGGTAGCGATGTAGGGAGCATCTCAAGACGGTAGGGACTGTTTCCAACCATTTATGATGCTTGATAAAGGGGTCTGCTGTACCCCATAACGTCTTGCTGATCTATTCACCATTTATACTGGTGTGTGTCTTTTCTTTTTGATTATCTCGGTCTGTCTTCTTGTCTCTGTGCAGTTTATTTTGTACTCATTCCACTAATAATTTATATGAATTAAGCGGCTGGAAACAATCCCTACCATCTTGAGGGGATCTCTAATTTGCCAAGCTGGATTGGGGGGACCTGGTGGCATCCAAGTCCCCTCTGTGAAGCAAGTTCCATTTTCAAGCACATTCAGTAGTGCAGGAATTTTTCTCCAGTTTATGATTTTCTACTGACTATGAAAGAGGAGGATTGTATACCATATAGGTCTAAATTGAATGACCTCTTCATGGCAATTAACAGGACCTCTGCAAGCTCTGGCTTACTAAAACTCATTCCCTTCTATTACTTTTTAACAATATGTACTTTATAAGCACTCTGCCCTTCTTGTAAGAGTGACCCATTCGCCACGTACAACTTGTGGGTGCGCCTGTGCTTCCACACAGCAGTCAATCTGCAGAGGCAGAGCTGCAACGGGGAAGAGGGGTAGCAGCAGTCAGAACCAGCGATGAGACGGGGAGGGGGTCTCAGACCCCCTGTAGTCACAGATCACTGCTCTGCCCTAAAAAGCAGCCGAGGAGCGAGATCTGAGCTGGCAAATGGCACCTGTAGGTATTGATCTATCACTTATAACTCCTGGCTAGATAAGGGTACCTTTACATCTGCGCTGGGGATCCCATTTTCCTGCTCCGTTCAGGGAGGAAGGGGGAATTCCCGCAGCCGGTTCAGTCTCTGGACAGAACGGAACAGCGCTGGGTGGACGCGGTTGACTATGATAGGGTCTGCCAGCTTTCTGCCCAACTGGCCTAAAGAAAGCTGCATGCAGCGCTGCTTCTGGTATTTTTAGCTGCATCCATGACGGATCCCCCAGCCGGAGGTTCTGACAGATGTGAAACAGGCTTATGTAGATTTGATATGGGTAAATCCTCTTTAAGGACTTAGGCCTCATGTCCATGGGACAATTCTGATTTAAAATCAGCAGCGTTTTTCCCGCACGCAGATCCGCGCCCCATAGGGATGCATTGGACACCCGCAGGTAAATACCTGCGGATGTCATTTTTCCCTTCAGGTGTGGATCCGCGTGCGGGAAAAAAAACGCGATATGCTCCATTTTAGTGCGGGTCTCACCTGTCCTGGATGCTGTGGGTCTCCCCTCTGTCGCGGCCAGATCCTCTTTCTTCGGCCCAGCAGATGTGCCCGGCGCATGCGCGCGGCATGCTGCCGGCATGCTGAGCACATCCACTGGGCCGAAGAAAGAAGATCCGGCCGCGACGGAGGGGAGACCCGCAGCGTCGAGGACAGGTGAGTTTATTCTTATTTTCAGGCCTCATGCCCGTGGGAAAGGAGGGACCCGCTACGGATTCTGCATGGAGAATCCGCGGCGGGCCTGATTTTCCCCGTGGACATGAGGCCTTAGTCACACGAGCGATATTCAAAACTCACATGAATATGAAATCCATTCTTTGATTTACACAAGTTCCCTTTTAGTTTTTTTGCGCTCTCAGCATCGCTATAAGGAAAGAAAGGGAGAATCGCGGCACACTTTGTCCATTGTTTATAATGGTGCCTTTAAAGATGTGCGTGTAAGTGCGATGCTGCCCAATGAAGTCAATGAGAAACAATTGTGATTGTAACACGCGTGGGAGGAGCTCAATTTCACAGAAGCGATGTGATTTTTTTAATTCAAAAACGCTTTCAATCGTTGCAAACGAATAATAAAAAGATCCCACAATACAGAAAGGCCACTTACTGGATGAAGTTCTCCTATAATAAAGTCTTTGGACATGTTCCTGGCATCTGTCGAGTGCCCAATGTCTTCAAACGTCTCCGTGGCATCTCCGCCAGCCTGTTCCCGGAGAACTTCTTCCCCACCGGGATGCTGCAAGCAACACATCACAATTATCTTCTTACCGGAAGGGAATACTACCGTTGTGGTCAAAGATGGTTAGAGGAACAGACATACAAGAAGCCATTGACATAATCGTTAGTCTAAATGCACCTCATCAGTGAGCGATGTTTAGGCTAAACGTGAGCCAATGATGAACGAGAATGGTTCTCTTGTTCAATTTCTGCAGGACTAAAACACATCGTTGGCTCCTTCACTTGGCATTCTGTTCAAGCACTCCTCGCTCAGGGTTGTACATAGGAACGTGAAGCGCTGAACGAGAAGTGAACGGTTCTCAACAAGGATCTGCCTGTCTATACAGACTGCAGGAGCACAAATGAGTCAGTGATGACGTCACCACCTCGTTCACTGGTGCAAATGAGAATCCTGCAGTTCTCATTCAGTGCAAGAGGGGCGTTACAATGGCCTCAGCATACAATGCTCTTCCCTGGCCATTGTGACCTGAAAGCAGATTCAACATACTGCAGATCCGGGTTGTCGGAGACAGTGTACGAGCATTTTGCTGGAAAGTGCAGCCAATCAGCATGGGCACTTCATTGGTAAAACACCTGTATTACTAGAGTGCACGCACCGATTCGCTGCCTAGTAGCGCCTCCCTACAGTATAATGTGTTACTACATGAGCTGCTCCCTCGGACAACAGGTGAGGGCGGCTCCGTGTTACTTCCCGGCACACAGTGTACTATACAGACCCTGAAGAACCTTTGGTCCTCTACATACAGAATCATTACAGCAGCTCCTCAGGCTGTTATATGGAAGGATCTGCTTTACCTGTATTACTTATCTGCGTAATTGTCTTTAATCTCCGTTTTGTATTACTTGTAAAGGCTTCATAACCAATTGCCAGTTCTCCATAGAGTTATGGATTCAACACACAATATTAATTGCTTCTGGGACGACCGTTTTATGTTGAGGGACCTCTGTTGTGGAAGGGGGGGGGGGTTATTAACACCCCCAACATAATAAAGGTACATATCCCTTCCCCCTGAACAGTTATTTCAGCTTTACTCCATACGCGGCTCCAGCACTCAAACAATGAGCCTCAAACTATTCAAGGAGAGTAAAAAACGTGAATACATCCAAAATCCTAAGCCACCCCTACATGTACACGATCTCATAACAAGGGGTTATACGGACACTGAGGGACAGAAATGGAGAGTTCCAGTGGACATCGGCCCCGAGCGAGCGCAGCCGGCAACCCTCTACTTGTGTTTTCTGACATATACCATCTATACATTATTTCCCCTCCCAGCGGCACCATTACTATACCCCGGGGTACGATGAACCTCTTCGGTTATACTCTTCAGTGTCTGTAAAACACCTTTGAAGGCCGACTTCAAACGGGCGAGTGTGATATCAGGCCATTACGCTCATATCACACTCTCGCCAACATGTGATTTTGCCGCAAATGTGAGCTGTTCTGATCTTAAAACCACCTTGCATCCCTTTAGGGAAAGAAGCAATCCCCCGGCGCAGCTGCCAGGCGCAGCAGAGGATCGCAGAGTTTTTCACATTCTTTTTAAGAGAGAAACCTCCCATCGCACGGCATGTAACTAGAATAAGGCGCGATGCTGCCGCCGGCCCCATTGGAAATGATGAGATGTGAGCGCAGGATGCCATCGCTCATGTTTATCACCCCATTTAAGAGAATAGGCTATACACATTCATGCGTCTCACAATGCACAAATCTCTCGCAGTTATCTCGCCCGTGGGAAGCGGCCTCAGGCCTCCCTCACACAGGGCGTTTTGTACAGCATTAAACGCTGCCTTTTCAGCCCAGTGCTAAACGCTGTACAACACTCCCATTCATTTCAATGGGGCTGCTCACACAGGCTGAAAACGCAGTGCCTTCCAACGCTGCACTTTGACAGCGATGCAAGTTCTATTTTTGGCCGTTTTCAGCCCTGCGTCGCCCATTGAAATGAATGGGCAGCGGTTTTAGCACTGCTGAAAATGCGGCAACACTTGGTGCGGCGTTTTTGGCAGCGTTAACCGCTCGCCGATTTTCGGGGTGAGGGCTTGCAATAGAAGCCCTACCCCGAAAATCAGTCCCTGCTAGGTGGAGGGAAAAAAAAAAGCAATACTCACCTAGCCGCTGCGGTCCGGGTCGCGGCCGCTGGTCTCTGCCGCTGATCCGGGCTTCTCCAACACTCCCAAGTCTATTGCCGTAGGCCAGGTTTGAGAACCCCGTCTCCGGCAATAGAGTGCTGTGATTGGGCATTGAGCGCACTGACAACCAATCACAGCCCTTCATTGACTGTCTCAGCCAATCAGTGCTGGTAAGCTCTGATTGTATGCCAGCGCTGCTGAAACCGGGCAGAATTTGCAGTAAACGCAGCGTTGAAAAACACTGCGTTTCTGCAAACGCCCTGTGTGAGGGAGGCCTCAGGCCACTCTCACTACCGAATGTGAAGGCGCATTTTACGGTGTGCAGAGTAGTGTTTCTATTGCGTATTTTTGCACAGTAAAAACACAGACAAGCAAGCCGTCCACCGTTCTCCCTTCCCGGTAGCCTAGCAACCTGCGGAAAAAAGTCCCAACGCCAAAACCTGATGCTTGAACAGCCAAAAGAACCACTGGGTCTGAGACACGTAAACGCGGCTGTGCTTTAGGATTCTGGAATTATACACCATTTTAAATTTTCTTTTCTTGAGAAAAGCCTGAAGTTTTAAAGAAGTTTTTTGCCTGGCTGCTTCTGGAATATACTTACCTGGGAACCGGCCTGCCGCCTCCTCCCTGCGCGTTCCTGGCGGATAACATTGCTATACCCTAGCCAATTCCTCTTTTTCCCCCTTGCTGTTCATTTCAGCTTTAAGGCTCCTTCATAGTGGCGACCGCAAGAAAATCGTGGCAAAAATCAGATGTGTGTTCAGGCGATCTTTGAGCGTCAGCAATGCAGTTTCTTGCAGACCCGCCGCCGCCGCTTGTGATTTTCACGCGGACTTTCTAATATTAAAAACGCATCGCATGAAAGTCACAAGTTCTTGCTGTGCAATAGAATAAAACAAAGGCTCCATTGGGAGACACGGGCGACAAAAAGCAAAAACACAAAGATCAGGCACATCGCAGGAGTGAAAACATCGCAAATGGAATGAAACCATTGAAAATCATTGGTTTCATAATTCTGCATTTTCACTCCCTCTTTCATCCGGTGTGAAGCCCCCCCTTACCGTCAGGATTTAATGCAGTCGGACTGTGGGTGTAGGGATCATAGATTAATAGACTAGGGTCATCAGAAGCCGTCTGCAGCATCTGGCCTCAAGTACTAGTTAATGTGCAGAAAAATGGTGTTTGACCCCCACTGGGATCGTTCTGCACAGACAGCCCCGTTGGGTGTACTGTGCGCAGCTAGAAGTTGCTCCGTTAGCGGGCAGCTCCCGGAGGCCCACTAGGCAGCCATTATGGCCTGGCCCAGGACGGCTGGGTCTTCCGCACAGGTTGTAGTATTCTCACACCAATATCTCCTGCAGATATCTATATCACTTATTAAAAAGGGTTATCCGCTCGCCCGCAGCACTGAGAGAGTCTGGTATCACGTTAGCCAGTAGAGCAAAGTGTTCCCAGCAAGAGAAACCAAGTAATCTTGTGGATGATACCTTTTACCTGTTAGCCATTATTCGGTATCACATCTACAAGATTACTTGGTCTCTCCTGCTGGGAACAAGCCCATCTTATTTGACGTTCCATCGCCCGGTAATGAATATATTCTCTAGGGTCGGAGTACCGCCGCTCCAGAAGCCTTGCTGCCAACGTAAACCGTGACAATCCAAGATCTCCTTGCCCACAAGAGGTTGCTTTACTCCATCGTGTCCAATCATGCCTGTACCTGTGTGCTGTAGATTACCGCGCCCCCGTCACAAACGTACGCTGCCTGAACCGCACAACATCCGGTTAAGTATACGATAGCTACAGATGTTGGTGTCAACTAACCGCTGCCCCATCACAAGCCCCGGCGAGCGGACTGCTGGTCTACAATGATTCACTGGCACCAGCAAGTTGGAATGGTGGAATTGGGGTCAGAAAACATTAATGCGTTGCATCATTTCATAGACGCACCCATAGGTCTGTGCGGTTTAGGCCGGGCTCACACCACCGTACGGTAATATGGGAGCGTTCTACTACTGCAGGGTACTGCGCATTCCAGCATTTTTGCCTGCGCATGAACAGCGTATTTTACGCACGCTGTAATGCAATGGCGTTTTTTCTTTTTAACCTTTCTTCCAGCGACACGCGTAAAACACACCGTACATTGCATGTGTACTGTGTACCCATAGGAAACAATAGGGCTGAACGTGCGTAATACGTGGCAAAATACAGCATGCTGCGTTTTTTTTTCTTTTTTAAACACACACAATATCTGCAAGTGTGAACGGATCAACTTACTTGCATTGAAGCCTTTCACCGAATATTATGCATGTGTAATACGCAGTTCAAATGTGTGAGTCTGGACTAATGTCCCCGTTAGATGGGACCACAGGCATGTAAACGACTGCATTAACACCGACGTGACGGTAGGTGGTTATCGCTCGTGCAGAGCGTTTAGACAGGCAGATCACCGCCGACTTCTTGCTCAGCGGCGATCTTCATGCGGGTTGAAAGTGCGCCACCAGCGGACTGTAAACGAATAGTGCACGATGGCTGCGCATGCCGAAGCGACGATTAGCACGCACATTTGTTTGGCCGAACGAGGCGCTATAACAGTCCCATGCAGATGGCCTTTATTAGTGTTAGATCTTGGCTCCAATTCTTAGTTTTGCGCACTTTGTTCCCTACGAAGCAGAATCTGAGTAACCGTGTCAGCAATTATAAAGGGAACACAAATTCAAGGACTTTTTTTTATAAATCCAGAGAAATTCTAGAACTGCAGTGATTGCAAAACAAGTAGTAATCCGGTCACACAATCCTTGTGGTGGTGCAGATAGAACCACAAAGCCCTGGGTGTGAGATGGTGTGTACACTCCAACCCAGTGCCCTTATCAGCTGAGGACATACCGCCCTGTAGGCAGCGCTGCAGATTACAGCAGCTCCATGCCAAGCTGCATGACTCAGCAGACTGCGAGGGCAGAGGAGGCGCCCCACGTGCTCCTCCAGGAGAGAAAGACAGAACGCTCATTAGTTTATGATTTTAATACATTCCAGTCATTTTTACACATTTAAGAAAATCAATTAGAAGTTACCAATAGGCTAATCCAGCCGGGAATACACAACACATGATGCTCACACCCGTTTATAACAGAAAGCACACCGCACTGGTGGATCTGGCGGCCTGACCTGACTGCTAACGGGGCAGCAGGTTATGTGGGAAGAGGCTGTACACAACTAGCAGTAATTAGCAGAGCGTATGTCTTGTATATATTGTATAATGCGAAAGAGGGCATGCAGGCCCTCGGGCAACAGGGGGCGTACACGGATGGCCTCTTGCACAAAGTTTTGTTTTCTTTTACTGCCCGGGGATTAAAAAATCCCTGCCTCCTGGTAGTGCTAGCTGTGATTGGCTAACGCTTAGCCAATCAGAGCAAGCACTCGATGAATGGCTGTGATTGGCTAACGCTTAACAAATCAGAGGCAGCGCTTCCAGGAGGCTGGATTTTTCAATCTCCAACCAGAAGAGATGAAGGAAAATAGTGCCGGGGAGAAGATGCGGCCGGCTGACAGTGCTTCTAAGGTGATGTATACGTTTTTTTTTTTCTTCTTCTTTCCTGCTGCTAAGGCTTCGATTATGGCTTTTACAGTAGGATTAAAAGTTGCACCATATGAAAAAAATAAATAAAAAAAAAAACAAAAAAACACAAAACGCGTTTTTGTGCGATGCAACAGAAAGGAAGGTTCCATAGGGAAACATGGGCTACAAAGCCTCACGAGTCGCGTGCATATCGCGGGACCCGC
Source organism: Eleutherodactylus coqui (assembly GCF_035609145.1). Classification (NCBI taxonomy): domain Eukaryota; kingdom Metazoa; phylum Chordata; class Amphibia; order Anura; family Eleutherodactylidae; genus Eleutherodactylus; species Eleutherodactylus coqui. Next base: position 66,007,060 of record NC_089845.1, on the reverse strand, counting down.
CAGGTTTTTGTTTTGGCATGTTGCATGCTACAAAACATCGCACGTGTGAATTAACCCTTAGGAAAGCATGGGTTTCACATACATGTGATTTGTAGCAACGCCACTTTGTCGCCCGTGTGAACGAGGCCTAAAAAGTTAGAAGGCTCAGAATATATATATATAAAAAAAAAAAAGCTATGAATAATGGCTTGGTGTGAAAGGGTGTTCCCAAGATGGACTTTTCGGCCTATCACCTATCCAAAAGTCTGCTCAGCAAGTAGGAAGCCTACCATTACTCCTCACCCCCAACGATCCCAAGAATGGGGATCCTGAATCCTTCTCACTGCACAACCCTCAGCATTCGCCATGCTGACCCATTCAACTCAATGGGACTAACGGAAACAGCCAAGTACAAGCACTCCGCCATCTCCGGTAGTCCCACTTACATGACTGGAGTAGCAGCAAGGATGTTCAGCCACCGTTCCATCTCCATGTGAAGCAGAGGAGCACACTGGACCCCTCAGCTGTGACGTCCGGACTGATTAAACATATCACTTGTCTTGTGGCTATGGAAGGGGTATTCCCAGGTTAATCTTCCCAGTCCGTGACGGTTTGTGTTCGGTCAGCATTCAGCCTTGTGTCAGACTTCAGTTATGTTGCGTAACATTAAGTTAAAGGCATTTTCAAGAATTAGATGAAGAAAACTCTCATATGAAACTTTTTTTCCCTCCAGAGCCCTTCTAGCGGCCTTCTCTCTATCCAGTGCGCTGCTCCACAGCTTTGACGGTGCCATAGCGGCCAAAGAGGAGTCCGCTAGAGCGGTCAGTCAGAGGAGAAGCGGGCAGCAGGGAATTATAACTAGGTTTTCTTGGAATATCAGATACTAAAAGCCTGGAGAAAGTCCTATATAATCCCCTCACCCCTACCAAACACTAGCCGATGTATTATATTGGCAAGCTGCTGAAAGGCATCTTTTAAACAAAGAAGCCCACTATATAATATATAGGGGCAGCACGACGGTTTAGGGGCAGCACTGTTGTCTTATAGCACTGGGGTCCTGGGCTCAAATCCAGGTTTCTTCCTACAATCCAAAATAATACTGAAATTAAATTTAAGTATAAAATTGGCTTGATACACAAAAAGTGTCTGTATAGCCTACATTGTTGTATCCTTGAAGCGGAGATGTACCGGCCGGCCTTGCTGTACGACACCAACGAGGACACCCTAGATGGCAGGCAGATGACATCTCGTTCTGCCACATGTTTCCAGCTATGGACATTGGACTCTGCAGTACAATTCAGGACGGAGTTGAACCTTGAATCTATTAGTGAAGAACAACAAGAGCATCCGAGTTTGTAAGCTGAAGGAGTGAACAGATACGGGACAGATCTGTTCTATTAGGATATGCCGGCAGATATTTTTAACTTCTACAAGAGGATGGTATGATAAGGGGTTAAATGAGGATTTCTGCCTGCATCAAGGACGTGACCCTTCCCCACCTCCCCCTATTCATCCACCCACGTTGATGTCTGAGGCCTTGGTTTTGCGAGGCGATTTACATTTTTCAATGATACTATGTAAGGTACTGACAAACAAACTAATTCTAAGTTTAGTGAAATGGGGGGGGGGGGGAGGAGTTTAATTCCGCCATCTTTGGGGCGGCCTTGTTTCTATGGTGTACACATTGCAGCAATAATTACAGGATAACTATTCTATGGGTGAGTACCATTACTACCATACCAAGTTTTTGTTTTTTTTGCTGTACTACTTTTTTTTCCAAAAGAGATTGTATTTTTATCGTTATTTTCTGCCACCATAACTTATTTTTCCATCAAAAGTTGTGCGAAGACCCTTATTGCGGAACTTTCTGTAGTTCCTATTGGTACCTATTTGAAAAACATGCAGCTTTTTGATCGCTTTTTATTTTAGAATTTTTCTCTTGGAGGCAGGGCAACAACAACAGAGGGGGGGAGAGGAGAAGCAATTCTGGGAGTGGTTTACTTTTTCTGACGACGTTCACCACGCAGGATAAATTATAATTACTTTTCTAGATGAGCTTTTTTTTATGGACGCAGCGATACCAATTATTTATTTTTTAACTATGTATAACAAAGGGGGAGGAAGGTGGGTCAACAATTAATACAATATTTTAGAACCAAATTTAGGCTGGATTCAGACGAACGTATAACGGCTGGGTTTTCACGCCGAGCCGATATTCGTTGTCTCTCTCTGCATGGGGGGGGGGGGGGGGAGGCTGGAAGAGCCAGGAGCAGGAACTGAGCTCCCGCCCCCTCTCTGCCTCCTCTCCGCCCCTCTGCACTATTTGCAATGTGTAGAGGCGGGACAGGGATGGGACTAATTTGCAGAACTTAGCCCCGCCCTACCTCCTTTCATTGCAAATAGTGCAGAGGGGCGGAGAGGAGGCAGAGGGGGCGGGAGCTCAGTTCCTGCTCCTGGCTCTTCCATCCTCCCCCCCTGCAGATGAGGACAACGTATATCGGCTCGGCGTGAAAACCGAGCCGATACACATTCGTGTGAATCCAGCCTTAGTTTGATCGCTCCTCCAGTGCGATATAAAACAATAGTATTACATTATACCATGATCTGGCAGGCAATCAAGCATGATCTGGCAGGCATGAATTGATAAGACAATCGTGGGGGGCCGTACGGGACCGCCGAATACGATTGGGGCATTTAAAGAGCTAATGGCTCAGATCAGTTGCACTGCTGATCACAGCTGTAGTGGAGAGGTATTGGATGTAAGTAACATATGGAGCGGGATCGACTCCTGATCGCCCTCCATACAAACCTCCAGGACATGAATGTACATTCTGTAGCGTTAAAGGGTTAACAGGGACACTCTGGCGAACACACATTGTAACACGAATCACCCCCCTCACCCGACTGCCTGTCACATTCTGGAGGTCTCCTTTGTGTATTGCAGCCATTTCCGCGGGTCTTTTCAAAAAAGTTGCTAAGGAAAGGAACTGGACTAAAAATTTGAAAAAAATACAAAAAAATCCCAAAAAACAAAACAAACAAACATCTGTACTGTCAGAAGTCCCACAAGTGAAGTGCAGCCGCTCCAGTCCTGTAACAGTAAGTGACCACTGGAGCCAGGGACTGGCGATAGCAGCCATGTGAATGATGAGTGACACATGAGCGCTGCAGCAGTTCCGGGACAGGTGCAGTGAGACATTTAAAGGGCGAGTACTGCTCAGTTCTTTTTTCATTTTACCTTAGTCCATTCCCTTGCCTTACCAAAATGACTTTAAAGGGTTTTCCCAGTTAACAGTTCTACATATTTTTGGGCTCCCCCTGTCCAAAACTTTATAAAGTTAATATACATACTGTAGTGCCACCAGCACCTGACGTCACCTAGCCAGTAGACCTGGTGATGTGGCTTTGGATGTAGAAGCCCTGAGGCAGGTGTGCAGGAGGTTACCGATGACATCTCTGCCCAGCCTCCTATTGGCTGCAGCGGGCTCTTAGGTAAACAAGTCATGTGACTGCTGCAGTGCTGGTGAACAGAAGAGCGGCCGGGTAACATGCAGCGGGAGTATTTGGGTTTTTTTCTCATATAATGCGTCGTTCCCAACCCCCACCCTGTCATCAGTGTTAGGCTGGCTGTCCATGGGCGGTTTGTCATAGCGTGATCCGCGGTGATTAAAAAAAAAAAAAAAATTGCATGTGGAGCACGCATAGCAAAGCCATGAATGAGGAAAAATCGCGGTGACATTAGTGCTGCCCTGCAGCGGAAATCCGTGTCAGTATATCGCCAGCGCCTTGCGGACAGGCGGCCTTAGGGGTGCACCAAAAATATTTTATAAGGTAACCCATTTTAATACAGTACTAGGTAAAGACCAGGAGCTCAAGATTCAGACCTCCTGACCTTTACCAGCACTACATGGGAGTGAGCAAGCACTTATGGCAGTTGTGTAAGCTTCCAGACTTCAGCAGATCTTGAGCTCGTACGACACAACATGGAATAACTGATCGTTACATGACGTTCCTCCCTCTACTGCCGGGTCACGTTTCCACCATAAGACACTGGTACGTTACACAGATGCTGTTTATAACAAGGTCATTCCAGTGCTTGTGAGCAGGAGAAACCACTGTGACCCCGCAGGACTAACCCGGCCCCACCTACCGGAGGGGCGAGCCAACGTCAACTTTGTACAGGATGCAATGTTTGCACATGGTGGACCGATCGAAGTCAACTTTGAAGTTATACGCTAATGAAGTCAGACATGAAGTCCAGTGACCTCTGATCGTACGCAATCGAGAAGCCCTTGTGTCACGCAATAAAACGGCACCGGAGGTTTTATGGGGAAATATAAAGCAAAGTTCAAGGAAGGAGAATATCTAATCAGCACGCTGCATATACAGCAGTTATAACCCACAGACTCAGATTAAAGGACCGAGCTGCTATACTACACACAACCATGTGATCAAGGGTGGCGCTGTGTTAGGAAGAAAGTAGCCATGTTTTTATAATCCTGGACAACCTCTTCAAAGAACAGATATACTCTCTGATGTCTGACATGTCAAAAGTGTTGATCAGTGGGGGTCCCGCTGATCACTAGAATAAGGGGGCTTCGATAGTTTTCAGCTCCTTAAACAGCTGACTCCGAGATCTATAGTGTTTTCTATACACCTCTATGCGGTACCAGAAAGAGTGGAACCCCCCCACCCCCACCCGCCCTAGCTGAATTTTTGCCCCTGAGTCTTTAGCTATGCCCCTGCCTGTCACATTGGGGCAGCACCATAAACTAAGTTTAGGTGACGGGAAGGTGGGGGTGGGGGTGGGGGTAGTTTTTATACTCACAGGCTCCTCACAGTGTTCGTTGGTGAAGATAGAGTGATCTCTTCATACCCAGCGCCATCTTCACCGGCGGACACTGCCCCCTGACGCCCGTCATCCACAGGAGCAGCACCACATCTTAGTTTATGGCGCTGTTCCGTTGTCAAACTCCCTTTAATTACTTTTGAGCTGTTTGATGGGTTTTACACCTACAGAACACTGACAAACGATGAAGGGAGTGGGGTGGTAATGGCGGTGGTGGTGGCGGTGGGGGGACCATGACGTGAGCTTATTCTAAGGTGGGGTTCACACAGGCGAGAAAGTCACAAGAGATTTGTGGGTTGCGAGACACAAATATGAACCCCATTCTTTTGACTGGGGTCATACACCTGAGCGCTGTTTTCTGCACGGCGATTCAGGTAACAAGTAGCAGCACCGATCCCCGCCGTAATCTGTCCCCCGTAGGGCTCATCTATCCAGGCAGGCAGAGACACGAGGTCTGTATGTTTGCACGATGCACAGAAATCATGCGATGTGCTAACTGCTGTTTACTAAAAACCGCAGCGTGGTCTCCTTCAGCGACATCGCAGGAAACTCGCCATTCCTTGTTATGGGCAAGACAAGAATCGCATGAGAGTTTCATTCAAGTGTGATTTTTAGGTTTTTTTTCCTACTGAAACCTGTGATTTTTCACACAAGTACCGTGACAGAATGAGACTGTCTCACAAAAACGCATTACGCTCGCAAAGAAGTTGCAGTTTTAAGACCAGCTTCAGTCCTCCGTGAGACCTCTGTGGGGGCAGGAGAACACGGGGGACAGCACTTCTCTATCCAGCGTACGAAACGGACAACGATGGAAACTACGTGAGCCGGAGACCAAGGTGGCCCCCTCTGTGGCGCCGCCCGGTAGCCGTTCCCACGCACTTCACTGCACGGATCTAACAAAACGCAACGTGAAGCCAGCTTTACCCATGAGGAGATTCTAGATGGTCACCAACAGCCGCCACATCATACGCCACGGGTCCGCGGGTCTGACACTGCACCATCAGGTGCTGCACTTATACCCCTTTCACGCCTGCGCTGGAAATGCAGAACTGAGCGCCGCCTCTCTGCGCCACTTGTGGAAGAAACAAATAAAACGTGGGAAAACCCCCCAAACTCATCTGTCCCCCACTGATTTCAACGGAGGTTCCAAACACAAACGGCTTCAGTTGGCACCTGTTCAACCGTTGGATTTCCGTTTTGTTTTTTTTTCTGCATGTGACAAATGGCGCGGTCTGCAGCGCTGCGGTGAAAAACAGAAGCCGAACGGATCCGGACATGTCAGGGCTTCTATCAGTGATTTTAGTGGGAAACAAACAAATCTGTTCACATTCTGTTCAGGACGCCGAGCGAGTGAGCGCAAACCGAACGGACGACATATATATGTATACACTCTGGGTGCCGCGCCGCCCCTCGACACGCACGCACTCTGGGTGCCGCGCCGCCCCTCGA